>NC_056625.2:107307702-107944577 GCF_002870075.4 Lactuca sativa | reverse complement strand
AGTAATCATATATTGATTCAGGTGAGAAAACATATTCATATGTGAATATAACGTGGTAATTTAGTTTATGTATTTCATCAAACAGTTGGAGTGCATACAAGTTAACTATTTTAAAAATGTTAAAAACATCAAGTTATCAATTCCAAATCATCATATACTTCCGATTTCGAATTCAGATGCAACATTCTATGTCTAATCGATTTCTCATTTTGATTTTGATTTCCAAAAATCCAATTGGGAACCTGTGAGTACCGATTCTGAGTCCTTCAATGTCGACTGTGACTGCGAGTCCAAAACTCCGATTCCAATTTCATGAACAGCGAAGAAATTCCTATTCCAAGTGATTTCGTTTGCGAATCTAGGAAATTCCAGTTCCAAATCCGTTATGAACTTTAACAAATTGATGAAACTGATGAATGTGGGTTGCAGATCTGTCTTGAACGGCGAACCTCCCAGCCACGAATATCGATGATTCATTAACACTGGATGACATTGATGATGGTTTAGTTGAAGAAATTTGGATGCTTGTTGAAGGTTGGAGGAGAAATTTTGATGATGAACGAGTTGTTATCGAATTCTCTATAGTTATGTATTTGATATTGAAGGTTATTATCATATTTACAAGTTTGCCACTGTGTCTTTTTATGTTTAGATTAAAGGAAAAATGACACAAATACCTTACGAACTTTTTAGGGTTTACCCGTTGAGTCCCTAAAGTTTTGTTCGGGCTTTATGGGTCTCTAAACTAGGATATGATCTGCTCTTTTAGTCACTGTCAACCTGTAGTAGCCGGTTCAGTGACCTTTTAGACCAAAAAAACTCACATTGTGCCCCTATAAAGCAAAAAAAAAAAAAAAACAAGTTTGGGGATCAATTCGTACAAAAAAAACTCTCATTTTCTTCTAAATCCGATTCACACTCAATTCATATTGATCCCCAAACTTATTTTTTTTGGTTTTATAAGGGCACAATGTGAGTTTTTTGGTCTAAAAATTCACTAGACCGGCTATTACAGGTTGACAGTGACTAAAAGAGCACGTTATATCCTAGTTTAGGGACTCATAAAGTTCGATAAAAAATTTAGAGACTTAAAGGGTACACCATAGAAAGTTTGTAGCGCATTTGTGTCATTTTCCCTAGATTAAATGAGTCGCTGAGAATGATTCCCCCATTCTCAACCTTTTTTATTTTCTCAATTGAATCTCTCTCTATCTCTCTCTCTCTCTCTCTCTCTCTCTCTCTCTCTATATATATATTATGGATAACAAATATAAATTTTATTATTACTAAAATTGTTAAATTAATTAATTACAACGCTTGCCGAAATAAAATACAATTTTATTTCACTTAATTGGTTAAATAATAGAACAGACAAGGTTTTATGATCGATGAGCCCAATCATTTATTTCTTTTAGGACCACTAACTTTTTGAACATAACTAATAATTACAAAGGACTTGGAACAAGATATACCAAAATTATGCAGAGGTTAAATGAAGAAAAATAATATACTGTTTAAATTTAAATTATATAGAGAAAATGACCTTTAAGATAATTATCTTTTTGTTTTGTTTATAATTTTATTTTTTTTATACGTTTGATTATTTAACTTGTTAAATATATTTACATATTACCATTGTCACTTTTTTTTGTATACATTTGTTCATTTAACTTGTTAAATGTGTTCACATATTATTATTTAATAATATGTGAACACATTTAACAAGTTAAATGGTAAAATGCATACAAAAAAAAATGTTTAAACGTGAACACTTTTTTATTTATTTTACAAACCTTTTAAAAAATTTTATAATTTTTTACAACATTTTTATGAAAATTTTATCATACAAGTTATTCTAATACAATGTTTTAAAATTTTCTTTATAATTTTTTTTAAATTTTTTTATTCTTTCATATAATTTTAATGCAAGTGCTTTTGAACCAAATATTTTTTAAATGTTTTAAAATTTTCTTAAAAGTATTTAACTTTTTTTTTTCATACAATTTTTTTATAACTTTCATACATTAATTTCTAAACTTTCCTTTGCATCATTTTTAAAATGTTTCACAGATTTTGTATGATAGTTTAATATTTTCTTATAACGTTTTAAAATACTTTCATTAAATATTAGTTTAAAACATTGTATTAAAAAAAAATTAAAGTTTATAAACTTCTATGTAACGTCACAAAAATTACAATAAATTTAAACTTTTGAAAACATTTATATTTATAATAAAAACCATTAAATCCATTAATTAACCAAAACTTATAAGTTTCAAGTACTCAAATAACATTTCCAAATCAAAATATACCTTCAACAACATTAATCCATTTATACTTCAAAACAACAAAAGCAGAAAACTAATATTCTTAAAATCTCATATCAAGAGTCTAATTAATGCAAGAATCAACATTAGGCTATAAGCCTAGAGGGTGTGGCTGCGGTTTGGGGTCGCGGTTTGTGCCACCTTAGCCACGCACACCGCCCCCAGGCCGCGGTTCTCTGCGGTTTTGGCTGCAGTGCGGTAGTCCAATGCCACACTTCTTTTTCTCTTTCTCTTCTTTTACTTGCACTCTCTCTCTCTTCTCTCAACCAATTATCTTCTTTCTTTTTTTTTTCTCTTTCCTAACCTTTTTCCCACTCCCTCATTGCGGTTTCAAGCTAATGAAATAAGAAAAAAATCTGAGTTGGCGTCTACGTGGCATAGGAGGGAGTGCGGTTTCGGTGGCACCACTCCCTCCAGCCTAAGCCGGCAGCGACATGATGGCTTCAAAAATATGGCAGAAATCATATATTTTGTTTTTTGGCCCCCCAAGTTTCCCATATTGGCATAAATGGTCCCTAGTTCTCAAAATCATTATGATGAAAGTTTCCAAACTTGACTGTTTCAACCCCAAACATAAGTAATTTTCTATTGGGTTAATTATTAGCTTACATATTTATTTAATATAATTAACTATTATTTGTTTATTTATTTATTATTTAAAGAAAAACGAATACCGAAAAAAGGGATGTTACAACTCTACTCCATTTGAATTAGACTTCGTTCTCGAAGGCACTACTAGCGAATCAATTCGAAAGAAGACCCCCACAATTCCGATTCCAACTCCCATGTACACTCAGAACCCTTCTAATGCTGCAACTAAACTTTTACTAATCTAATTTCTCTATTCCACAACTCTTGTCTTTTTCTCCATAATAACAACCGCCTTTACAATGTAATTAAACTGTATGAAAATATATAACCTATTAGGTGGAAACCATGCTATTTCATTCAATGTATCTTTCCGAAGCTAAGACACATAATGAAAAGTTGTGAATCCACTTCAATTCATCTAACAGTTCTAATAGATATGCTACATTCCTCACCCGAACAATAATCTTGCATGGACCTATACACCGAGGTCCTGATTTCCTCTCTTATTACCGATATAAAATTACAAACGAGTTATAATCTTCTACCTAAAAATCCAAATATGAGCGTCTTGTGTCAACGTAGCCCTTCTATCGACGCTGCATGGTTGCAAACCGCTTCCATAACATTTAACTAAACTCGTTCACCTTGAGCACGATGTCTGTGCTCCATAGTACTCAATGACCAGCCTCGCCTAACATGTAGGTGTCCTATGCTTGTTACCACACAATAGAACGAAAGACAACATGCAGCACAAGATTGGAAGTTATGCTAAATCATAACTGAGTACCCGTTTCCTCCTGACACCTTTCCAAAAACCAATGCATGAACTGTATATCCCTATTAGAGACCATAGAAACTAGAATCTCGTGTTACGCTACGACCTCCCTAGCGTAGATATTTGATTGCTACCTCCAGTGTGTCAACACAAACCTAACTGTAACATGTTAAATAACCCTGACCGTCCTAATCAACAGTTAGAATCTCGCTTAAAACACTCACATTTGGTGTTCTCTTCCAAAAACACCACTTCCTCTACCTTTTCTAACAATTCCATCAGAGGAGTAAACATTTCCATACGCAGACATACTCCCGAAGTGGCTCACTAGTCGACTTTTGACTAAGTGCATCAAAAACTACATTCACTTTACCTGGATGGTAAGGTATCTCGCCATCGAAATCCTAAACCACATCTAGAAACATAGCCTAACTCCTTGCAAAACCTCGCATAAATCTAAAATTTATGGTATGTGATTTCCAATACTGATCCTCTAAGGATGACGATCATTCCTACTTCTTCTGACATGAAACCGAGTAGTCTCTTAACAAAGAATTCTACCACTCCCAAATGAAACAATATCTTGATCAACACCCCCCTAAACATCTTGTTAGGGGTAATGCTTTTGAAACACATCCATACAACTCTATCACTCAAGTTGTCTTCCTATCGAATCAACACTTTGAACTACATGAATGAAAATAGCCTACAAACTGGCTATCGATCTTTCATCAGCACGCCCAAATCACATTCTTACATTGTTCCTCTTCATACCCAAGGTCTCGTACCTCATACCAAACATACATCATGTACCCTCATAATTAGTTATCGAATAATCAGACCAACTATTCTAAACACATATTCAAATACATACATATTTTAAGCTTATAACCAACTGTTGTGGGTCTATATGTATTTAATCATCATTCCATAAACCTATAGGTTTCCAATTACGATTTTTTCATCTCAATATAACTCATTGATCATGTTATCATCCTAATTGAGTCGGTTTGGTTCACGAGCAACACTTCTATGGGACTATAAGTATAACAAAATCATTCCACTGACTTAATGGAATCAACCATCATCCTACATCCCATCAGAGCAGTAGCTAAAAACAAAATGAAGTATCGAACCCTAGGAACCCAGACAATACTATTCGTTTTGCGAACTACGCCTCGAATCTCCAAGAATCTATCTGAGAACAATAAAGAAGGGACTTTTACCACAATCCTAAACCATATCCTATCTAAATACATAAAATGTGAGTCGATGCTTATGACTCAAAATGCCTAGTGAACACTTACCCAAAAGAAGTTGCACCCGCTATAGAGATCGAATCCGCGACATTCTTGAATACTTAAACGTGACAACGATACGCCATACCTGAACCGAATCACCCATCTCAGATGGTTTTTTGTTGTTTCTTTCTTTCTCATGTGCGACAACTAGAGAGACTGGAAATTTCAAGAATCTACAGTCGTTGTCACAAGTTTCCCCTACCATACTGAGGTTTGTACAATCCTCAAACCCTTATTGTTGTGAGTAACTCTCCCTCACATGGAATATGAAGAACCTCTACTGATACCATGGATGGATCATGTACCAATATATTTTAAATGATTCACACCATTCAGATCCAACATGATTAGTCTTATTACAAGACTAAGTAGACCTTCTTCCACACGAAACTCTACTATACAACACCCAAAATAAACTGATATCGAACCCTATACGAAGCTCAGATGGTATCCCCAACAAATATTCAAGGGACACATCTATAAAACTCCCTAGCTACCAACTCCTTTTCAACCGTCTACTATTCTTCGTCACCATACGTATTCTTCACAATAGCTAAATACGCTACAATGTAACGCAACAGATAATTCAGAGCCCTACGACCACACATATCACTGTGCTCTGACTAAGGTATCACTATGAATTGATGGTTCTCCCCCACTTGGGTTCGAACCCGTACATGTTTGTGACGACAGACAATCCCCACATCAACGTGCCCATCCTTATATCCCCACTATCACCCGTAGTTCCTACATCGTTGTGACATCCCCATTTTCACGGCCATAAAAGACCGATTTTGTTTATGCTTTATAAAAATCAGAGTATCTCTTTTAATAAAAACGTTGCGGAATTTGTTCCCAGAAAAACACGATAAATACGTTATCAAAGCATTTCCAAAGAAACGTATTTTATTCGTTTGAAAACATTTGGGATGTCATCGTCAATACCAAAACATAAGCATAAACTAAACTTACATTCATTTACACTAGTGATTTATATCTCCTTAATCTCTTAGTGTAATGTGACTTCATATCAACACCTGTGATATAAATAAACTGAGTGGGTCAAGTTGGGAAACATGGTGAGTACATAGGGTTTTCAACCCACAATAATATAATTATTATGTTTAAACAATCAAACAATCAATCAACCCGGTTACCCATCCCCATTATCTTCTTTAGTCTTAAGGATCTACCCTAAGAATCAGCTACGCTTCGTTCATTCATTCCTAAGGATCATCCTAAGGAATTGACACGAAATCCATCGTTTCCAGGGTTTACTCAACGGGAACTAAATCCATAGTTGCCAGAGTTTGCTCAACGGGCACTAAATCCATAGCTGCCAGAGCTATTTTGGTTATTGATAGTATCGTTTCCAAGAATCCACTCGTAATACATGTCAATGGGGTTTTTAGAGTACACCGGTGAACACGTCGTTCACAAAAACTATAGGTTACGAGCCTGCTAGTGTTCCACTGGACTGTCTAGAATAGTCCGTGGTTGTCATCTATACTCTGCTAGATGACGGGGCCAACATTAGGATACAAGGCTTCTCACATCGTCCACCTCTCACCCTCACCTCGTGGTCTATAACACCTCTCAACTCATCGTCCAACTCATATTCCATCTATTACATCTACCCATGTTTTACCCCAACATTATCGTAGATATAAAATACATATATGGTTTAAATCATTTAAAACATGTATAAAATTGTTCATCCAGCATAGATAGCAAGTATACAGATAATATGCACACACATCATGTAATTTATATAGAATACTCCATATCTATGTGTAAGCTGAAAGTAAATATGCACTCACCTAATATAGTGGTGACTCGGTCCTCGGACAGTACTTCCTTACTCTTAAAACGATTTCCCTTGACAAAACCTAGTATCATTACCACTAGGGTTTAGTTCAATATTCACCGAGACTAATTTAGTAGTCTAGCTATTATTATTATACAAGCATTAAACAACACTATATAACTCATAATAATAGCCCAACTAATTATTTTAAGGTCCTAATAATGTTACTATAATTAATTAGAAGCTATATTAAAAATTGCATAGGTGTAGCTCAGTTACAACGAGTTTTAAAGAAAACCAGGCTTCGCTTGGAGCAGCGTTTCCGAACCGAAAAACCCTTTTTTTTCGGGACTCCGGGAGCCTCGTGGCTTCCTTCGGGTGCTAGGGGTTCACCTAGGCTTAGGGGAGGGTTAAAACCCTTAGAGAGAGAAAGATTGTAGAGAGAGAGTGAATTTTGGAGTGAAGAATGAGGCTGCCCTCGACCTCCTTTTATAGCCGCGAGGGCTCACACTACGTTGGGCGTACACCGAAGACACGCGTCTGAAGTCTCTTGGTGCGACGTGGCTACTTGTGGACCGAGGAAGGCTAGAACGCGGAGCGTAAGGTCTTCGTACGCGAGGTGTACTCGTACGCGGGGCGCCAGATGCGAACACTAGGTGTATGCGAAGGGCTACATGTCATCCATCCGAAGCGAGGCATGATCAGCAAGCGACGGTCCAGATCATGCCACATCATCAATCGAGCAACAAGTTTCACAAGTTCGACTCTAAACTTTAAAAATTCGTATCTTTCGCATACGGGCTCCGTTTTTGATGTTCTTTATATCCACGCGAAGGCAAGAACGTATTCTACAACTCTTGTTTAGACTTCGTCAGCTAATTTTGAATTTATTTTAAAAGTTATATTATTTAACAGGCCGGGACACAATTGGTCCGTTAAAAATTCATAACTTCTTCATCCGACTTCCGTTTTCGTTTGTCTTTTTATCGTTACGCTACTATTAACGAGATATTCGATTCTTGTTTGGGTTGTGTCGGCTAAAAACAGATTTAGGCGTTCTTTTTATGGACGCTCTCGGTTTAATGTATTCTACGACTTTCGGTTAGGTCGCTAAGGCTAAAACTCACTCTATCATAAATTCACTATTTACGCTTCCCGGTATTATGTCGGTTCCGCCGCGAAACTTCGACGGGTCATAACTTCTTCGTTATAACTCGGATTTCGGCGTTCTTTATATGTATGGAAACCTTGTAACATATACTACAACTTGGTTAAGATTATTTATTCTGAATAATCTTTTTCCAAAAAGTCATTTTCGACACTTAATGCCTCTAAATTGACTAGCCCGGATCTACGAGAGTTACAATTATCTCCCCTTAGGATGATTACGTCCCGGAATCATCAACGAAACAGAGTTGTATAGTGACTCCATACATTATATCTTCATCCTAGGTAATAATTGTATCTTCTATGTTGCTTCAAACGAGTATCTAATTCATGGACTCCTTAACTGCAGGCGGTGCTCGAACTTGCGCCTGCTCGTTATACTCCAAACTAGGACATTCGAGTCAAAATATTGATCTGTATTGGAGACTCCTTCTTCTTCTTAACAAACTTAAGATAAGTTTCTTCCTTCGATTATCATAATAGACCGATGGGTCATGTTCTAATGACCTCTCATCGTATGATACATTGCTTGGACTCAGGTCTTTTAGAGTCAAATTCCAGAACAGACTATACATTCCTTCATGTTCTAACCACATATTAAAATGTAGAATTTCTAGCTACAAGCAACTATTCCGATATGTATATTGATCGCTTTGATTGTGTTTCACTTCAAGCTTCTAGTTTAAGTCAGATGCTACATCGGACTTGGTTCTCTGAACCATTTAACATACTCAACACTGTCGGACTCAATTTAATATGACCACTAGGGTCGGGATAACAACAATCTTCTTAGTCATTACCGTAACGATGGTAACGATATGCTTGAATAAAACGGAATTAATTACTAGCTTCTTGGTAACCTTGTGACTTTCCCTGATCTAAGAGTGAGTCTTGTGCTTCTGGTACTATATGCATCTACTACCTTTCACACATACTCATACTCATCCCAAGTATTGCCTCACAGTTTTCCAAGTCACCATACAAGAAAATCACATAACAGTTTAACACATCAGATAACAAAACGAAGGCTTTATTATTTCTTGAAACTATTACATAGGTGTTCATGTTGACCCTAGACTATGCCTCTAATAGGCTACATCATATGGTTCTATCTCTTTGGCTACCTCATAACTCGATCTTCAGGTATGAATTCCTCATCCTTGGTTCCTCGCGTTGTTTTCCGCTTCGTCGAGGATCATGTGGAATGCCCTTAGCCTTGGTGGCGTGTTTGGCCTTGTTGCTTCATTTTTCTTTGGGCAATTTCTAGACAGGTGTCCCTTGCCTCCACATCCGTAGCATACCTTATCATTATGTGTACAATCCTTGGAATAGTGACTAGTCCTTCCACACTTGTAACAAGTCACTTCTTCGTTGCACTTCCCACAATGCTTCTCCTTGCATTTATCACACCATCTTGCTTCACCTCTTTCTCTTCCTCCAAGCTTTAAGAATTTGAAATCCTTGTTGGACCTTGAAGATCCTTCAAACTTCCGCTTTTCTCCTGCCTTATCTCTTTCTAGACCTTTTTCTCTTATCTATGTCTCTACGTTCTTAGCTGCTCTAACGACTGTTTTCAAAGTAGTTGCCATTTTGACCATTAGGCCAAAGTCTGTGGGCAGTACGTTAGCAAACCTATCAATCTTGGAGAGTTCAGTAGGAACCAAGTAGGGAAATAGCTTCATCCTCTCAGTGAATGTGGTGGGTGGCATACTCATCAACACTTATCTTCCCTTTCTTTAGGTTCTGAAACTCGTTGTTTAGGTCTATCAGATCTATCTCTAAGCAGTACTGCATTTTCAACTGTTCCAAGAACTCTTCCCATGACATCCTTAGGGCTTCCCCTCGTGGCATCGTATCTACCAATAGCTTCCACCAGCTCAAGACTCCAGTTTTCAGCTATCTTACTACGAAGAGAGTCTTCTATTTCTCGCTACAGCTACAGCTACAACTCTCAAATACCATGTCCATCTCGGAGATCCACTCCATAATCTCAACCGGCTTTGGGCTTCCAGAAAGACTTGGTGGCTTGGCACCCAAGAAATTCTTATACTTCCGCCCATCCTTGTCTTTTCCCCTCTCCGATTCGTTCCTGCGTTATCTTTGAGTCCCAACATTACTCACATGGCGGCTATAGTTTCCTTCCTCCGATTGCTTGGGAATCAGCTCGGGTTGTTCAATGGGCATGGTAGGTTCGTCCTTATTTTCGTGCAACATCCTCCTCATTTCCTCCCTTTGTTCTGCTAACATAGCCCGAATCATGGCTTGTACTCTAGCCATGGTGATTGGCTCGGGTGCAACTACTAATTCTGGTGCATGCTCAATCACTTGTGGCTTAGGCTGTGGGTTACTATATATGAATCCGCTTTTAGTGTTCATCATGTAGATCTATACATCGAATTTATATGTCCGGTGTAGAGTGAAGAGAATTTAGATAGAGAAGATTTTATTTGTGATCGACGTATAATTCTCTCATATCACTTCGAAAAGTTATATGTCAGTTCTAATATCGTAATTAAACGTTTAGAAACCTGAACACATAAAGTTTCCAGATCCGGTCGGCAACAGACCATAGTTCCGTTCAAATAACAACATATAAGGCATATTTATAGCTATAACATAAATCATTTAGCACATAAAACATTTTAGGCATTTTCCCTAAATAAGCTAGTGCTTGTGTCTATTCAGGTGTATTACCTAAATTTATTAGACACACTCCTCACAGTCATTTCTTAGCATTCTAAGTTTAAGTCTAGAAATTTCCTACAAATTCCTAATTCGCTTAAACTAATGCTCTGATACCAACTGTGACATCCCCATTTTCACGGCCAGAAAAGACCGATTTTGTTTATGCTTTATAAAAATCAGAGTATCTCTTTAAATAAAAACGTTGCGGAATTTGTTCCCAGAAAAACACGATAAATACGTTATCAAAGCATTTCCAAAGAAACGTATTTTATTCGTTTTAAAACATTTGGGATGTCATCGTCAATACCAAAACATAAGCATAAACTAAACTTACATTCATTTACACTAGTGATTTATATCTCCTTAATCTCTTAGTGTAATGTGACTTCATATCAACACCTGTGATATAAATAAACTGAGTGGGTCAAGTTGGGAAACATGGTGAGTACATAGGGTTTTCAACCCACAATAATATAATTATTATGTTTAAACAATCAAACAATCAATCAACCCGGTTACCCATCCCCATTATCTTCTTTAGTCTTAAGGATCTATCCTAAGAATCAGCTACGCTTCGTTCATTCATTCCTAAGGATCATCCTAAGGAATCGACACGAAATCCATTGTTTCCAGGGTTTACTCAACAGGAACTAAATCCATAGTTGCGAAGGTTTGCACAATGGGCACTAAATCCATAGCTGTCAGGGCTATTTCGTTTATCGATAGTATCGTTTCCGAGAATCCAATCGTAATACATGTCAATGGGTTTTTCAGAGTACACCAGTGAACACATCGTTCACAACACCTATAGGTTACGAGCCTGCTAGTGTTCCACTGGACTGTCTAGAATAGTCTGTGGTTGTCATCTATACTCTGCTAGATGACGGGGCCAACATTTGGATACAAGGCTTCTCACATCGTCCACCTCTCACCCTCACCTCGTGGTCTATAACACCTCTCAACTCATCGTCCAACTCATATTCCATCTATTACATCTACCCATGTTTTACCCCAACATTTTCGTAGATATAAAATAGATATACGGTTTAAATCATTTAAAACATGTATAAAATTGTTCATCCAGCATAGATAGCAATATAGAATACTTCATATCTATGTGTAAGCTGAAAGTAACTATGCATTCACCTGATATGGTGGTGACTCGGTCCTCGGACAATACTTCGTTACTCTTAAAACGATTTCCCTCGACAAAACCTAGTATCATTACCACTAGGGTTTAGTTCAATATTCATCGAGACTAGTTTAATAGTCTAGCTATTATTATTATTATTATTATTATTATATAAGCATTAAACAACAATATATAACTCATAATAATAGCTCAACTAATTATTTTAAGGTCCTAATAATGTTACTATAACTAATTAGAAGCTATATTAAAAATTACATAGGCGTAGCTCACTTACAACGAGTTTTAAAGAAAATCGGGCTTTGCTTGGAGCAGCATTTCCGAACCGAAAGACCCTTTTTTTTCGGGACTTCGGGAGCCTCGGGGCTTCGTTCGGGTGCTAGGGGTTCACCTAGGATTAGGGGAGGGTTAAAACCCTTAAAGAGAGAAAGATTGTAGAGAGAGAGTGAATTTTGGAGTGAAGAATGAGGCTGCCCTCGGCCTCCTTTTATAGCCGTGAAGGTTCGCACTACGTTGGGCGTAGTTTCAAGTACGCTGGGCATACACCGAAGACACGCGTCCGAAGTCTCTTGGTGCGACGTGGCTGCTTGTGGACCGAGGAAGGCTAGAACGCGGAGCGTAAGGTCTTCGTACGCGGGGTGCCAGATGCGAACGCTGGTTGTATGCGAAGGGCTACGTGTCATCCTTCCGAAGCAAGGTGTGATCAGCAAGCGACGGTCCAGATCATGCCACGTCATCAATCGAGCAACAAGTTTCACAAATTCGAGTCTAAACTTTAAAAATTCGTTTCTTTTGCATACGATCTGCGTTTTCGATGTTCTTTATATCCACGCGAAGGCGATAACGTAATCTACAACTTTTGTTTAGACTCCGTCGGCTAATTTTGATTTCATTTTAAAAGTTATATTATTTAACAGGCCGGGACACGACTGGTCCGTTAAAAATTCATAACTTCTTCATCCGACGTCCATTTTCGTTTGTCTTTTTATCATTACAGTACTATTAACAAGATCTTCGATTCTCGTTTGGGTTGTGTCGGCTAAAAACCGCTCGATCTAATATTCGAACTTCGGGTTGTACACTGCTAAGCCGAAACTTCGGAAAATCATAACTTCCTCGTACAAAGTCAGATTTGGGCGTTCTTTTATGGACGCTGTCGGTTTAATGTATTCTACGACTTTTGTTTAGGTCTCTAAGGCTAAAAATCACTCTATCGTAAATTGACTATTTATGCTTCCCGGTATTGTGCCGATTCTGCCGTGAAACTTCGACGGGCCATAACTTCTTCGTTATAACTCGGATTTCGGCGTTCTTTATATGTACGGAAACCTTGTAACATATACTACAACTTGGTTAAGATTATTTCTAAATAATATTTTTCTGAAAAGTCATTTGCGACACTTATTGCCTCTAAATTGACTAGCCCGGATCTACGGGCGTTACAATCGTTGTCAAAATGAATCGATTCATAACATCAAGGAAAAGGCATCTAAGGTGCACCCTTGATAACTATAGGTAACCGTCAGCATCCTATCATCGATGACCTCATCCACAAGAGAATGAAATAGACTCCACATATCACAAATTTGTTGATCCCAAAAGCATGAGATATACACGAGGTGAAAAACTACTAGACCTACTCATGAAACTTCTCAAACATAGTCACCCTATAACTAGTACATATCTTATTATATATACCAAACGTATGTAACAACGATATGATGACGACATTATAAAGCACGAAGAATACATACATACTATGTCTTGAGGCCCTACCTGCACTTCTTACAAACCATAGATACCAGGACCTATGTCACCCCTATCTCTACACACGTGCATTTGGCCCTAGTGTAACCAAGTAATAACTCCATCTCCATTGAGCAATCCTGGTGAGCATGTCCCTTCCTTTCATACCTACCGCATTTGAACATGCATCGCACGAACACGGCGGTTCTTCCACCATTACCCTAGATGTTGTGGTTCTTCTAACATCCCTTTATTGGCACAACACCGACAACTTCTCGATACTTGTCAACAGAGTCACGCCCCATTCCCGCTTTCTCTTTCCCAGTTGCATCTCCAATCCAAAGGTCTCTCTTTCCTTGTCACCTCAACACTCCTTTTAGCAGTTTGCACATATGTAATCTGCTCCTTAAACCTGACAACCAACCTTTCAAAGCAACTTAGCAACTTATCTCCAATCCGCCTAATGATACAACACAACTCCTCTAGTAAGGTATGTGAGACCTCAAAAACAATTTATTCACTCATTGATGTGTTGTCTAAGCAAATCCCTAAACTTTCTATTCCAAGTTGCATAATCGCCATTCTGTTTAATATAAATAGAACATATCCTCACATATTCAAAGTATTTTCATTACATTACTCTCTACATACTCGCTCACTATTATCCTCTATCATCATCCCTAATTGCATACAACACCACTATCGCAATTATCTCAAGTATCTCATCGACAATCAACATAGTAACATATCCCATCATATGGATCTCATAGTCACCATCCTCAATCTAATAGGAAGACTTATGATTACTATAATTTAATAATACACCAATAATATTAACAATATTACCACTCTCGGCTCCTTGGACCTTTGGTGACTTCTCCCGACCCGAACATGGATCTTATGCTTCAGATAGTAGGGCTCTACTACTATCTTTCACACATATGCATGTTCGTTTCAAGATCCATTATGGACTATCCAATTTGCTCCTTGCTGTCAATTTATATCATATATAATCTCTACACTAGCAATTCATATCCTTTCCTAGTGTAAAGGTTTCATTTTCATTCGTTTACTCTAATCCACAAGAAAGCTCCTCCAGCACTAACATGGCGTCAAATGAATGCATAGTCATACACAACATGAAGCCAGATAGTCATTCGAATATCAAATTCAGCGCCAGAACGGTTGGGCTCAAACAAGAGTTGCGCACTAGGCTCAATCAGACATTCTAAGTCTATTTGGCTCCTATTGCATACAACCTAAATCATTCACTAAACAAGCTATCAGTGCTAGTATAAATTCCAAGCGACATATAGTAGGCATTTAATATGGCATAAAAGTAATAGGCTATCTAGTACACATACATCTTATGTTCTAGAAAGCAATAATTCACATCAAACAATTAAATCCTTTTTACTTCGGCTCCAGCTGACTGTACACAATGCGTCCCCGATCCTTGTCCCCAAAATGTTCATTATTCTTGTTAAAACGTTTGAGAAAACATTTTTGAGCCGCAAACTTGAGTTCAAACACACCAAGATGTGTCTGATTCATGCAAGCTATGCTCTCATACCAACTTGTAACGTCCCAAAAATTACAATAAATTTAAACTTTTGAAAACATTTATATTTATAATAAAAACCATTAAATCCATTAATTAACCAAAACTGTTAAGTTTCAAGTATTCAAATAACATTTCAAAGTCAAAACATACTTCCAACAACATTAATTCATTTATACTTCAAAACAACATCGGAAAACTAATATTCTTAAAATCCCATATCAAGAGTCTATGATAAGGACCCAATCTTCAATCGTGCCAGTGTACAGTCAAGCTAAAGCCTCATTCATAGCATATGTAGCTATAATAATCATTTTATAAAGGAAATGGTAAGCATGAAGCTTAATGAATCCCAACACAACATAACAATAGAAGTATTACAGCCTACTCCTACATTTCATGCCATCACCAAATATGCAAACATCCATATAATATATACACATCAAAATCATACATCTCGTGTCTATTGGGGAACACATCCCAAACAACACCCAAATAAAGACTCGACATTTAGCCATTGAGTCCACGGACTTGGCGTTTCCGCCTTCGGTCCCCCCTGACTTGGCACAATGGCCTTCGGTCAGTCAGCACGGTATTCAGTCGTCGAGCCTAAACATATTGAATCGATATTCAGTCGTCGAGCCCAAACATATCATACATATACATTCCATATAACAAATAAGCACATCATATATAACTAATGCAACAAGTATTACTTTAACAATCAAGCATATGGTTCCTAATCTCACCCAACCTAACAGTAGGCATATAATACCTATGAAGTGAGGAACTCACCTCCAATAGAAAAACAATCTCCAAAGTAGCCCGAAACACCCTTTACACCAGGTCAACCTTCAAGATTCCTAATAATAGAAAATAGAGTTAATGTATGGTCCTTTGATATCTCAAAAGTATAATGACTCATTGGTTATTTTCTTTCAGATTTAAACATAAAAGTTATGGTATGTTTGGGACCTGTTTTACGGCCCTTAAACACCTTATTTTTCAAAACTGTTTTACATGCATGAAGGTAAGGTCCTTATCTTTAAAATTAGTATTTGCACACCTCGATATGATTTTTCTATAATTTTTGACGATTTTTATAAAACTGCATCACAAAATAGTTCATTACGGACCAGTTTGGGTAAATGGTCGATTTCACCCTAGTTAGAGGCATTTTTGTCCTTTCGTCAAAACTAATGAACTGTATAGGACGCAAGAAAGAAACTCTGGGATTTGGTTTCGATCAAAAAGGGTATTTAATGACCGAGACATGACCTCTCAAATATCTAGACAGATTAGGGCATTTCATGAAATTCACAGCTTGGCTTTTTAGGGTTAATTAACTTCTTAACCCATTAAGACTTATCCAATGAGGCTTATAATTTGCCAAATGAGTCCTTAACAGTAGGGAACTTCATTAATAAAAAAATCAATGAAAATCTCAACTCTTACCCTTGAAGTTTCTTGCTTTAAAAGCCAATACAAACTACAATGTCTTATATGATATAATCACCAACTAGGGTTTAATGTTTGAACCCAAAATCACCCTTAATGCAACCCAAACTCTCAATGAGGCTGGAAAGCACTACCCACTGCCATCATGGCAGTGGTGGTCATGGTGGCTGCCACCACGTTGGCAGTGGTGGTGGTGGTAATGTTAATGGGTGGAGATCTGTAACAACCCGATATTTCAAGTTAATGTAATGACCTAAAGTCAAGTATTGTAACCTATTTTGAGATGATAATAAAAATAGTGACAAAATGAAATGTTCAATTGAGTGGTAGATATCGTAACAAGGTTTTCAAAAATATAAAGAACATCAAAATCTGAGTTATAACAAAGAAGTTTTGACCAATCAAATATCCGCAACAAAACTGGTAAAACACTGTTAAGCATAAAACCCGAAATTTCAATAAAATACTTTTTAGCCTTAGGTATCTAAATGAAAGTCGTAGATATCATTAAACTGTAAACGTACATAAAAATCATGTCAAAATCTAACTTCTTATGAGGAAGTTAAGATTTTTCTAAGTTTCGGATATAGCGGTAGACAGCTAAAAACTCGAAATAGAGATCGATCGACTTTTAGCCGACACAACCAAAATGAGAATCGAAGGCCTCAACAATAGTAATGCAACGGTAAAAAGACAGATGAAATCGGATGTCGAATGAAGAAGTTATGGATTTTTAACGGACTTTTCCAGTCCCGGCCTGTTAAAAATATAATATTAAAAATAAAGTCAAAATTAGCCGATTGAGTCTAAACGAAAGTTGTAGAGCATAATCTCACCTACGCGTGGATATAAAGAACGTCAAAATCGGAACTCGTATGCGAGAGATATGAATTTTTGAACTTCGGGACACGAAACCCCACACTGTCAGACTCACGACCTAATCCAGAAGTTTACGACGTGAGTTAGGGACTGATGTGTGCCAGAGTCGGGCTATTAAACGTCGAGTCTACGAAAGGGATAAGATCGAACTCAGGACATGAGCCACTCCATGCTGATGGCGTGAATCCCAAAAATGCACCCTATAAATAGAAACCGAGGGCTTTGGTGTTGGCTGCTCAATTCTACTCTCTTTTCCCACTTTTACTGTGTGTTAAGCATCCCGAGTCTACCCCGACGCCCCGGTTACGTATCCAAGCGCTAATGGAAGCCCGAAGTCCCGAAGTTCCTGAGAAACTTGCTTGTTTCCAGTCAAAGTGTTGCCCGAGTTAATCATCATCTACTTCAAACCGTCATTCTTACCAAGTGAGTTCATACCCCTATCACTACACTTTAAAATGCTTTAAAATGTTTTTAAACTCTTTTAATGGGGGGGGGGGGGAATAAGGTAAACACACAGTTAAACTCATGTGAAAACATCATTCTTTTGCTATACTTTTCATACTATCGTCATAACTATCGTATGAAGTTGTTAACATGCAAAAAATCACACATCACAACTTTACCCTCACTGGATACAATATGTTTTATAAATAGAAATATGTTTTATTTATATGTTTGCAACCTACATCATACCAAGGGTAACCATTTCAACTATAACATTACGTTTATACAAGAAAAAAGAACTCGTTATTATGCCTTTGTCAACACTATAGAAAAGGGTAATCATTTCAGAAATCACTCATATACATTTTAAGAATATGTGACTTAATTGAGAATCCGTGTGTCACACCCCAAAACCGATAACGGCGGAATACGTTCCGGGGTGGAGGACGTCATGTACAGTATCACCACAATTGCATAATAGTAAAAGCAAGAAAAACAACAACCATTTCATTTACATAGTGAGTTTAATTACAAGCATGTTTTGTAAAGTTTCAATAGACACCAAAATTATAACAAAAATAAGAGATGGATCTTGTATGCTCCATCTTCTCCAAAATATTGCACCTGTACCTGTCTATCTTTGACCTGAGGATACAAGTTATTTTGAAAACGAGTATCAGCATAAAGCTGGTGAGTTCATAAGAATTTAGTGTGGTTGATGTATAAAATGTTTTAAAACTTATAGTATGAAAAGCTGCAATTTATGTTTATAAGTAGTAGAAAACCCTAGAAAATCCTATATTTTCCAGAAAGTACATTGTAAGTGAAATCCTTTAAGTTGCGTGTAAGTTTTATCCTTGAAAACCTTTAGATGTAAAAGTATAGTAGTAATTCTCAAGTCTGTAATGTAGATAAGGAAAGTTATGCCTGTTGACAGTAGTAGTGGTGCAAACTTCCATTAGTAATAGATACTTACTTACTTCGGGATGTTAGCTTAGACTTTAGTCTTAGTGTATTACTGTGGATATAAGTGCATTCCTTTATGTGACCAATAGTGTGAGAAATAAAGAGCCCGATGACCTTCCCGGTCATACATAGTGTAGTGAAGTAGTGCCACCCCTGAGCCTGATCGGCTCGAACTGTAGTTAACAGTCGGGATATAATAGTGTCTGCCCCGTATAGATCTATACATGTAGTGTCGCCTTCCTTCCGGAAAGCCCTGATCACAGGATGTAAGCGCAGTAGAGTGTCTTATAGAGGGATAGTGTGTTATACTCTGGATTAGTGTTTTCTCTTGTATTATAGAGTAGTGGTCTTTTGTATAATTCATAGAGCGTACTCTTATACATGTATCAACTTGTAATAATAATAGTTATAGTAAGTATAGTAGTAGAAGTAACGAGTAGTAGTCTTAACTATACCTATTATAGTTAACTTAGTGTGTATGGTTCCCGACATTTGTATAATCAAAGGTATTGAATAATATGAAGACTTTTATATCTGACACCAATATACATGATATATATAATTAAGAAATCAACGACAGTCGAACGGATAACAAATACCCTAAGACCACATCAAACAAGAACAGGAAGTAAGGCGAGCTATCGGTCCTAAGTCCTTCAAGTCTTACTTATATAAATATATTGATGTAGATATAATTTATAAAACGTAATTTAAACATAGCTTGAAAATAATTTAAGAACAATTTAACTTTGAAAATGCATTTGATAAGTATTTAAAACCTTTATATTGACAAGTAACTAAAAGTATTGAAAAATTCCTTCTTAATGATAAGTTATCAATCACATATGAATTGTAAATAAAACATATAGTATTGTACTTGTACCCCCCCCCCCCCCCCCCCCTAAAACATGTAAAAACAGTTGAAAAGGTTCATTAAGGGGTATGAACTCACCTGAAATGAGTAAATCGGGTGAATGTGTCGGATGAGCGTTTGGTGTCAAGTAAGGACTTGTACACCCTTTATGACCCTAGTAACATATGAGAATATATGTTTTACAAGTAATTAGTGATTTAAACCTTTATTAAAACATTTAGACATCCTAATGTGATTAAAGGTCTTATGGTTGAGTGCTAGAAGGTTAATGGGTTGTATGGAAGGAGTGTATGACCTCACATTGGAGTTTACTCTCCTAAAACCCACTCTAAGTGAGTTCACGGTTGGGAGGCCACATACTCATGTGTCTTTGGATGATTTCAAGTCTCATGTGGTTCTAGAAATGGTTCAAAGGAATTATACAAGGCTATAGGGGTGTTTAAGGGTCCAAGAGTATACTCCCTTGGAGTTTACGGCCCAAAGGCCACTCCTTGGGAGTTTACGGCCATAAACCTTATGGTTTATGGTAGTAAACTCTCATACACCCCCATTCCTTGATTTCTAGGCCTTTGGTTTAATTCTAACAAATTCTAGTAAGGGTATAGGGCTCTTTAGGGGGCTTACACACCCATTTTGCATGATTTAGGGGAGTTTACGGTCTAAGCATATGCTTGGGTCGTAAACTCTATTTTTCCCTTCAAATGTTTGTGTTTAGTTGTTCCAAACCCGAAATAGCAAGTCCCTAATCCATATCTTAAGCCTAAGGGTGGTTTGGAAGTGTTTTTGGACATGTTTTGCATGGTTAGAGGGTGTTTACGGCCTAAGCATGTGCTTGGGCCGTAAACCCTCTTTTATACCCTAAAAATTGTTGTTTTGAGGTTCAAACACTTCTAGGTTAATTCCACAACTAGTTTCTAAGCTCAAATGAAGCAAAAATGGGACTTTGGGCACCATTTTAGGGGTTCATGGCCTAAGGAGGTTCTTAGGCTGTAAACTCCTTTTTGATGGCCATTTTGTGTGATTTTTGAGCTATTGTAACAAGAAATGATGTTTAGAACAAGTTAGGGTAGAAGATCTTACGTTTTGGAGTCGGAAACTTGCGGTTTTGAGTCGAAAGCGAGCTAGAGAGAGTGTAGAGAGTGAAAGTGGGTCTAGAGTGGTAAAAGGTTTCTATGGAGTGTCCAACTCCCTATATATAAGTCTTGGGTGTTGTACCCGGTATATGACTACCCAATACTTATGTTTAACGAGGTTTAAACTTTTTACCCGGTTATATGGTCGTAATAAAAATAACTTTTTCCAATTAAATGGAAACGAAAATTACTAGCTTTTATTTATTTTATCACGATGATAACAACATAAAATTTAAACAAACAAATAAACATGTATTTATTTGACGACCCAAATTAACGGAACTTTTATAATATAACATATTCCGTTAGCGGAAACGGGTTAATATAACGGAATAAACTTTGGGTTGTCACACCGTGAGACATTCGTCTTCACTATACCTATCAATGTACCACTAGAAAGCCTGGTTTTATAAACAGAGTCTCCGTCCGGAGAACTTGATAAGTGTGTACAGATATATACGGGACTGATGATCATGCACCTTGGCTGTAAGCTATAGCCGGACCGGCAGGTTAAGGGTGACAAGTGACATAACATTTTGACGCCTGACGAACGTTGCTGCAAGCATATCCTGATGGGTTTAAGCATAAGAACTTTCCTATGTGCGCATGCAAAACCCTAATGCTTGGATCTAGGCTTTCTAATTAAACATGCTTTGAATCCAAGACTTCTAATGACTAATTAGGTATAAGAACAATACAAAATCAGATCTAGAAGTTTACATTTGAATCTCTTGTTTGATCTTGTTGTCTTGGAGCTCTAGAGTCACAATTGTCACTCCTCTAATGGCTTACAAACACAAACTAGCAAAGAGGATGATTTGAGAGAGAGGTTGGGAAGAAATCGGCCAGGGGTTCTTTTCCTTTGAAGAGATGCCGATTTCACATGCCCTAAGGGTCTATTTATACTTGTAGACTCCTAGGGTTTCATCTTTAAACCCTAGCTGGATAATCTTTCCTTAAAGCAATACAAATCCTTACCTTAGATAAGCCTTGGACGATTTTGAGCTATCCCAAGCCCTAGAATCCGTCCAACTCTTATCCCTTAAGGATTTACAGTCTAAAGTGTAACTATCAAACAATTGACAGTTTATACCCTCTTATTTAATTAATCTCTTTAAGTCACAAAATTAATACTAATTAATCTATGACTTATATTAATCAAATAACAATATTATTATTCCTTATATTATTCTCATAATATATTAATAATATTTATTCTCTCATAATAAATCATCCTATCAAGTTGCTATGGTGAAGGCAACCCAAAAGGACCATGCACAATCAGGTCAAATACTTGCCTAATATAGTTGCAGCCTTAGACACTATTCCAACAGTCTCCCACTTGGATAATTCTAGTAACTATATGCACAAGTACAATCCGATTTGCAATCATAGCTCTCAAAGACGCTGTCAAACTCTGATCTAATCAATCTTGTCCTTTAGATAAGGGATCGTACAATCCTCTGTTAAATATCATGCTGACAATTCTATGGAATGATTAGTCAAGCATTTAGGTTTCTCGATCTCCGATTTATTCGACATAGAACTTAATCGAACACATCAATTCAGTTCTGACCGGGCCCGGCACATAAGTCAAATCAAATCATCGAGCGGCCGAGATATCGCTTTTACCTTCTTAGGATAAAAGTTACAGATAAACTTCGACTTATATGCATTTACTTATTCATTAATCAACTATACACAACAATGTGTTTTATAACACCGAGTTACTGATGCGTTTTCGCATTATCAATGTACAATCTATTAGCAAATATTAAACCATATATCTAGGTTTTAAGACTATATGATATTATCGTCTCGCGACCACCCTTTTATCATATTCCATAAGGTGATTCCAGCAAGCACGGTTTTGTTCTGATGCTCAAAACCAGTTCATAAGCACTCATGAACGTCGCAACAATCTTTTGCTATGTCTAACACCATTTAGACAATCTACGCACCAATTCATGACAATCTTTACTCATATCTACTTCCAACATATGAACGATTATGGACAATTTGAATAATTCGATTATTCTTAATAAACTCAATTATTCTGAAAGTCAAAACATGCAAAGTGAAACAATAGTTAAACAATTAACATAAGATAGTAACATTACTCATAAATAAAGCTCCTTTATTTAATCATCAAAATGTTAATTACATTTATCTATTACACGTTCCTAATACTATCTAATCTATGCTAATATCATCCTTCAGCCCAATACTCCTAGCATGCTGCAAGTGCTTAACCCTACTCAGTCCCTTTGTAAGCGGATCTGTTGGGTTATCTTCTGATGATATCCTCTTTACTACGAGTTGTCCTTCTTCTACATGATGTCTAATAAAGTGATATTTTCTGTCGATATGTCGTGATCTACCATGATCTCTCGGTTCCTTGGTCAAGGCAACTGCTCCTTCATTATCACAGAAAATATCCATGGGCTCCTTGATGGCAGGTACAACTCGAAGATCACCGATGAAGTTCTTCAGCCATATTGCCTCCTTCGACGCTTCACTCGCTGCAATGTACTCTGATTCACACGTTGAATCAGCTACGGTTTCCTGCTTGGAACTTTTCCAAGTCACTGCTCCTACATTCAGGGTAAAGACCCAGCCCGACTGCGAACGGTAGTTGTCCCTGTCGGTCTGAAAGGTGGCGTCACTATACCCTCGCACCTTCAAGTCATTACTCCCTCCGAGGACTAAGAACCATTCCTTCATCCTCCGAAGGTACTTAAGGATATTCTTCACCGCAATCCAATGGGCTCTGCCAGGATTCCCTTGATATCTGCTAACCATGCTCAAAGCAAAGGCTACATCAGGGCGATTACAAGTCATAGCGTACATGATTGAGCCAACTGCGGAAGCGTATGGTACTCGGCTCATTTATGCTATTTCAGCTTCGGTACTCGGACTTTGAGTCTACTCAACTCGGCATTACTTTGAATCGGTAATTCTCCCTTCTTCTAGTTTTCCATACTAAAACGTTTTAGTACCTTCTCTAAGTAAGTGTTCTGACTAAGTCCTATTAGTCTCTTACTTCTTTCTCTCACTATCCTTATTCCCAAAATATAGGAAGCCTCTCCGAGGTCCTTCATAGCGAAGCATTTCCCGATCCAGGACTTAACCTCCTACAGAGTCGGGATGTCGTTTCCTATGAGTAATATGTCATCGACATACAGAACGAGGAAGCTTACTATACTCCCACTGGCTTTGACATATACACATGATTCATCTTCGCTTCGTACAAATGCAAACTCTTTGACTTTCTCATCGAAGCAAAGATTCCATCTGCGAGATGCTTGCTTAAGTCCATAAATGGACTTCTCAAGCTTACACACTCTATTCGGATGCTTCGGATCCACAAACCCCTCTGGCTGAGCCATGTAAACATCCTCAACCAACTTCCCATTAAGGAATACGGTCTTGACATCCATCTTCCAAATCTCATAATCATGAAATGCGGCAATTGCTAGAATCACTCTAATATACTTTATCTTCGCAACTGGTGAGAATGTCTCATCATAGTCAACTTCGGGAGTTTGAGTAAAGCCCTTCGTGACCAATAGCGCTTTATATGTGTGTACGTTTCCATCCACGTCGGTCTTCTTCTTGAAGATCCATTTGCACCCAACGGTCTTACGTCCGGGCACATTATCAACCAAATTCCGACCTTGGTTATCATACATGGATTGGATCTCGCTATCCATTGCCTCTTTCCATTTTGCAGACTCCGGGCCTGCCATGGCTTCCTTATAGCTATTAGGTTCATCAAGATTTATTAGTGTACCATCACTAATATACGTGTCCCCTTCGGTAGTAATATGAAAACCATAAAACTGGGGTTGAACTCTAACTCTTTCGGAACGTCTAAAAGGTAAGGACTCGTCAATTGGTTCAACCAGAGTTTCCTCCTCGGGTTGAGTGCCAATGCTAGAGGTTCCTTCATCTATCGACTCTTGAATCTCTTCAAGCTCGATTTGCCTCCCACTGTCTCCTTGGCTTATGTGTTCTCGCTCTCGGAAAACCCCTCTTCTCACAACGAAGACAACATTGCCCTTCGGTCTATAGAAGAGATATCCAAAGGATTTCTGCGGGTAGCCGATGAAAATACATCGCTCACTACGAGGTTCGAGCTTGTCATGAGTATCTCGTCTTACGAAAGCCTCGCAACCCCAAACCGTGATGTGTGCTAACGAGGGAGCTTTCCCTGTCCACATCTCGTGAGGTGTTTTGGCAACCTTCTTAGTAGGGACTCGGTTAAGGATATGGGCGGCAGTCTCTAAGGCATACCCCCAAAAAGAGATAAGTAGTGAAGCACGACTCATCATAGAGCGAACCATATCTAATAAGCTTTCTGCCACACCATTCAACTGCGGTGTCCTAGGAGGTGTCAATTGTGAAACTATTCCACACTCCTTGAGATAATCGTGGAATTCAAGACTTAGGTACTCTCCTCCTCGATCGGATCGAAGCATCTTGATTTTCCTGCCCAATTGATTCTCCACTTCATTCTTGAACTCTTTGAACTTTTCAAAAGTTTCTGACTTTTGCTTGATTAAATAGATATACCCATATCTACTATAGTCATCGGTAAAAGTCACGTAGAAGCGGTTCCCATCCTTCGTGGTTGATCTAAATGGTCCACATACATCGGTATGTATTAGGTCCAATAGACCCTCACCCCTTTTGCAAGTACTTGTGAAGGGTGACTTAGTCATCTTTCCAAGCAAACAAGACTCGCATGTGTCATCTTCCCTAAGGTCGAATGACTCCAACACTCCATCCTTTTGGAGTTGGGCTATGCGCTTCTTGTTGACATGTCCAAGACGATAATGCCACAAGGATGCTCTATCCATACTATTGGAAGAATCTATGTTTAAAACATCATTTCCTAAGTTATCAACAATCATAACAGTTTCATAAATTCCATTACATGGTATAGCTTCAAAATAAAAGACACCATTTAGATAAGCTAAAATAGAACCATTCTCATTATTAAAAGAAAATCTAAAACCTTGTCTAAACAAACCATGAAATGAAATGATGTTTCTAGCCATTTCTGGCGAATAGCAACAATTGTTCAAATCTAAACTTAAACCATTCCTAAGCACTAAATAATACACTCCAATCTTCGTCACAGGTGACGATCTTCTGTTCCCCATGATTAGATTTATTCTTCCAGCCTCCACATCCCTATTTCTTCTTAGTCCCTGCACATTAGAACAAATATGGCAACCACAACCGGTATCAAGAACCCATGAAATAGCATGAGATGAATCGTTAGATTTAATTGTGTATATACCTGCGAAAGATGGCTTGATCTTTCCTTACTTGATGGCTTGCAGGTACTCTGGGCAGCTTCTCTTCCAATGTCCTATCTTGTGGCAGTGGTGGCACTCTGCCTCCTTTGGGTTAGGGCAGGGCTTAGCAGGATCAACTTTGGTCCCACTAGAAGAGGCACCATCTCGGGCTTTAACCTTACGATAGTTCTTAGACGAAGCCTTCCTCTTCTTTCCCTTTCCTTGTCCAATAGCCAAGACAGGGGCAGCGGGTAGATTGGGAGTTGGTGCAGCAGACTTGTCCTTGAAGTTGCTCTCATCAACCCTCAAGAGACCTTGGAGTTTGCTTAGGGTGACCTCCTCTTTTTTCATGTGGTAGGTCATCCTAAATTGATTGTAGCTCGGAGGCAAAGAGTGAAGCACCATGTCGATCGCCAAGTCTTCCCCAAAGTCAACATTCAACTTGCGAAGGCGGTCGACATACCTTTGCATCTTTTGCAGTTGCACGGTAAGAGACTCTCCATGACCCATCTTAGCGGAAATCATGTTAGTGAAAATCTCATAACGCTCTTGTCTCGCGTTTTGGTGGTATCTCTCCAATAAGTCTTGATGCATCTCGTACAGGTACATGTCCTCATAGGACTTTTGGAATTCGGAGTTCATGGTGGCTATCATGATGCAATGTACCTTCGTTGCATCACGCTCATGAGTTTCAAAAGCGGTCATTTCAGCCGGAGTAGCGATTTCAGGGTTAATTTTCTCGAGCTTCTCATCGAGGACATACTCCTTATCCTCATAGCGAGCAATGGTGTGAATGTATCTTATCCATTCGCTAAAGTTCGTCCCATTGAAAGTGACCTTTTGACAAAGGCTCATCAATGTGAAAGAACTAGCAGCAGCGTTGTTTGCGTTTGACATCTACAAATAGAAAGGACAAAGATAGATTAGAATATGAATCCCTAATTATCACCCAATAAGAAAATTTAGGGCTAGGATCCAAAAATAATATTTTCATATTAGAAAAGGGATGTCGTAATACAACATGCAAATAATATGAAGGTAAGTGAATGACGATTCACTAATTCTCCACCATAAAAACATAACTTTAAGTCCTAAATGTATTGTGAATTCCTAGGTTCGGATGAGATTCATTGAAACTATTCAATGGCATGTTTAAATCTCGATATGCCCCTCTTGTTTGTGATTGGGATACCGAGGATCACAAAGCGGGTGTGAATTACCATGCGAATTCACATGGTGCCTTCATTGTAACGATCACCTATTCGATGTGCCAGTAAACCACACACGCTCCATCGAACTATGATAAACAATGAATCACCCTTTGCCACCTTTGCTTAGAACCAATTAGTGTGTCGGTAAACCACACACGCTCCACTAACTTCTTAGCAAGGGTGCAAAGTGTAATTTTATGGGATTGCATCAATTCACTTTTCCTAAAGTAACTAAGATTGGGAAATTTTAAAAATATGTAGTTACTTTGTATTTCATATTATACTTTTAATGAGAGGATGAGGTAGCCCTATCATACCCGTTCGGCTAACGACCCTCCACCGATCAAGCAAGCGGTGGGTGTGAGTGTACACCCATTAAACACCATTTTATAGGTCGCAACCTTATACCCACCTTATAGATCGGCTTCGTGAATGAGGCCTACTAACGATAAGAGTAGCATTTTAGTTATACATACATACATACATACATATATATATATATATATATATATATATATATATATATATATATATATATATATATTAATCTTGTAATATTATATTAGTATAGGGTTGTATTTTAAACTTTTAAAAAATCTAGGGTTTGAAATTTAAATTGTCTAAATTAAAACTTTTAATCACAAAACATAAATTTCAAAACTTGAGGACAAGTTTTAAACATTTAAAACATGGAGGATCAAATAAAAAATAATTTTAATTAACAATTAATTCCATAATTACCCATATTTGATTTATTCAAGATTTCTTGCAAGATAATTACCAATTTAATCAAAATAATTAATTAATTATCATATAAGGAAATTAAATATTTTATTAGTTGATAAATATCTTTAATTAAATCAAGATTATAGTCATATATATCAAAAAATCGGATTAGGGTTGATCTAATATGATAAAGGAAAGTTTTCATAAGATAAATACCAAAAAATCCCGAATCTGGCCCTTCCTAACGCTTGGACTCGCCGAGTACCCATTCTGGACTCGCCGAGTCAAGCCAAATCGCCGAGTCCACTATGGGACTCGCCGAGTCAACATTCAACTTGCGAAGGCAGTCGACATACCTTTGCATCTTTTGCAGTTGCACGGTAAGAGACTCTCCATGACCCATCTTAGTGGAAATCATGTTAGTGAAAATCTCATAACGCTCTTGTCTCGCGTTTTGGTGGTATCTCTCCAATAAGTCTTGATGCATCTCGTACAGGTACATGTCCTCATAGGACTTTTGGAATTCGGAGTTCATGGTGGCTATCATGATGCAATGTACCTTCGTTGCATCACGCTCATGAGTTTCAAAAGCGGTCATTTCAGCCGGAGTAGCGATTTCAGGGTTAATTTTCTCGAGCTTCTCATCGAGGACATACTCCTTATCCTCATAGCGAGCAATGGTGTGAATGTATCTTATCCATTCGCTAAAGTTCGTCCCATTGAAAGTGACCTTTTGACAAAGGCTCATCAATGTGAAAGAACTAGCAGCAGCGTTGTTTGCGTTTGACATCTACAAATAGAAAGGACAAAGATAGATTAGAATATGAATCCCTAATTATCACCCAATAAGAAAATTTAGGGCTAGGATCCAAAAACAATATTTTCATATTAGAAAAGGGATGTCGTAATACAACATGCAAATAATATGAAGGTAAGTGAATGACGATTCACTAATTCTCCACCATAAAAACATAACTTTAAGTCCTAAATGTATTGTGAATTCCTAGGTTCGGATGAGATTCATTGAAACTATTCAATGGCATGTTTAAATCTCGATATGCCCCTTTTGTTTGTGATTGGGATACCGAGGATCACAAAGCGGGTGTGAATTACCATGCGAATTCACATGGTGCCTTCATTGTAACGATCACCTATTCGATGTGCCAGTAAACCACACACGCTCCATCGAACTATGATAAACAATGAATCACCCTTTGCCACCTTTGCTTAGAACCAATTAGTGTGTCGGTAAACCACACACGCTCCACTAACTTCTTAGCAAGGGTGCAAAGTGTAATTTTATGGGATTGCATCAATTCACTTTTCCTAAAGTAACTAAGATTGGGAAATTTTAAAAATATGTAGTTACTTTGTATTTCATATTATACTTTTAATGAGAGGATGAGGTAGCCCTATCATACCCGTTCGGCTAACGACCCTCCACCGATCAAGCAAGCGGTGGGTGTGAGTGTACACCCATTAAACACCATTTTATAGGTCGCAACCTTATACCCACCTTATAGATCGGCTTCGTGAATGAGGCCTACTAACGATAAGAGTAGCATTTTAGTTATACATACATACATACATACATACATATATATATATATATATATATATATATATATATATATATATATATATATATATATATATATATATATATATATTAATCTTGTAATATTATATTAGTATAGGGTTGTATTTTAAACTTTTAAAAAATCTAGGGTTTGAAATTTAAATTGTCTAAATTAAAACTTTTAATCACAAAACATAAATTTCAAAACTTGAGGACAAGTTTTAAACATTTAAAACATGGAGGATCAAATAAAAAATAATTTTAATTAACAATTAATTCCATAATTACCCATATTTGATTTATTCAAGATTTCTTGCAAGATAATTACCAATTTAATCAAAATAATTAATTAATTATCATATAAGGAAATTAAATATTTTATTAGTTGATAAATATCTTTAATTAAATCAAGATTATAGTCATATATATCAAAAAATCGGATTAGGGTTGATCTAATATGATAAAGGAAAGTTTTCATAAGATAAATACCAAAAAATCCCGAATCTGGCCCTTCCTAACGCTTGGACTCGCCGAGTACCCATTCTGGACTCGCCGAGTCAAGCCAACTCGCCGAGTCCACTATGGGACTCGCCGAGTCCATGACTCAGAAACACAAAAATCAAATTTTGCAAATAAGATTCAAACAAACAAGCAACAATTTAATAGAAACCAATCTAGGCTCTTATACCACTGATGGGTTTTAGCCATAAGAACTTTCCTATGTGCGCATGCAAAACCCTAATGCTTGGATCTAGGCTTTCTAATTAAACATGCTTTGAATCCAAGACTTCTAATGACTAATTAGGTATAAGAACAATACAAAATCAGATCTAGAAGTTTACCTTTGAATCTCTTGTTTGATCTTGTTGTCTTGGAGCTCTAGAGTCACAATTGTCACTCCTCTAATGGCTTACAAACACCAACTAGCAAAGAAGATGATTTGAGAGAGAGGTTGGGAAGAAATCAGCCAGGGGTTCTTTTCCTTTGAAGAGATGCCGATTTCACATGCCCTAAGGGTCTATTTATACTTGTAGACTCCTAGGGTTTCATCTTTAAACCCTAGCTGGATAATCTTTCCTTAAAGCAATACAAATCCTTACCTTAGATAAGCCTTGGACGATTTTGAGCTATCCCAAGCCCTAGAATCCGTCCAACCCTTATCCCTTAAGGATTTACAGTCTAAAGTGTAACTATCAAACAATTGACAGTTTATACCCTCTTATTTAATTAATCTCTTTAAGTCACAAAATTAATACTAATTAATCTATGACTTATATTAATCAAATAACAATATTATTATTCCTTATATTATTCTCATAATATATTAATAATATTTATTCTCTCATAATAAATCATCCTATAAAGTTGCTATGGTGAAGACAACCCAAAAGGACCATGCACAATCGGGTCAAATACTTGCCTAATATAGTTGCAGCCTTAGACACTATTCCAACAAATCCATCATAGTACGGTTATGAAAACTCACAGGATAGACAATTATTATGGTATTATGTTTTTACCGGAAAAGTAATATTACAGTTATTTTTACGTGAAAATACAAACTTCCTATAGTTTTGTTTACTAATAAAACTATACATCATCACGTTAAGTATGACATATTTACTTACAAGTTACAGTCTTGGGCATTTAAGACTACTTTACACTTTTATGAAACTATAGGTTTTTCCTGGTTCAATACATTCATTTCATACAAACGACGATTAATAACTCATTTTATAAGAAAATAGTGGATTTTTTGGAAAATGAATGTGAACTCTCGAATGGCATAAATTTACACAAATATCCACTTGTCTTCTTAGTAAATCGCTAAATACCAGGTTAGCAACTACTTTTGGGGACTAATGATCTGGCATTAGTAACATCTTTTGGAGCATCATATTGTATTTGACTTTTGAAACATGTAATACAAGAATCATGTAAACTTTTCAAATATATATATTATGTTGGTGTGTACTTTCTTTACTATTCAATTGTTATGATACTGTACATGACGCCCTCCGCCCCCGAATGTTTCCGTCGTTCAGGTTTGGGGGTGTGACAGATTTGTATCAGAGCATTGTTTATAGTGAACTAAGTATATCAAAACCATTTTTGATATACAACTATTAACACAACTAGGCAAAAACACTCTGATTAAGAGATATACTTTTAAAAATATAGTTTTTATTAAAAGTATGCATGCATACATGACATAAAGGTAACAATATCATAAGGAAAACAATATAGAAGTATTATAGATGAGTTGTGCACTACAAGTATGTCTTGGAATATGTAATCAGGACTGGGATAATATTGCCTGATCAACCATATTTATCCGAGAGCTGACTAACATGTGTCAGGGAATAGTTGCAGTGGACAACAAGTCTAAAACTTACCAAACATATAATCTTTAAAATCAAACATAACATTTAGAATACTATAGGATTATTTTGTTAATGCAATAGTTTAACTTTGATGTTCAAATTTATATGCTTTAGTGTTTAGACAATTCTCATATCCCTATTCTCGCATAGACGCAATGGCCAAATACCATCTACCAAGGGACCCCTACTACTCGAACCAAGGCAATGGAACCAATTGGTGAAGAAGAAGAGTCAGAAGGGACTGATACAAAACCTGAAGTGTACAATCCCCCTCTAGCCATCCGACCTCCTGCAATCAGGAGAGGTTTTCAAGGACAAACCCCCATGTAGGGAAACCTCATTCACCAATGGAGCTGACAACAAGGAGTGCGCCCTCCATACGGGATGTGTCGAGACTTCTATGACGTTAGCAATGGAGGTTTAACTAACAGGGCACTCCCTGTCATCATGGATAAAATGGCTAACCAAATCGACCAGTCAAGGATATCGATGACCCAGATTCGAGAAGTCAATGCAACGACACAAAGTAACACTACAGATATATGTTGCCTAGACGGATTACATGATGAGACCAGAGTTCACACTAGGACACTACAGTGCCAAATGGATGCAACCCTCGCTGAAATAAGAGAAATGAGGGAGCTTCAAGCCATCCTTGAAAGGAGACTAATGGGAGCCAACCACTCAGAAGCGGAGTCTAGCTCTAAGCATAGTACGCGTTGCAAGTTGTACTTGCACTACTCCCAAATTTTAATATAGACTAGGACCAAGGCTAAATGTCTTACTTTTATTAACTTTCTGTACTGTACACCTGTAGATGAGGTCAAATTTTCCCAAAATTTCGATGTATCCACGATATATATATATATATATATATATATATATATATATATATATATATATATATATATATATATATATATATATATATATATATATATATAGATTTAAGTATTTGTGTTGCGTGTTAATTTCCTTCGATACCACTCAAATTCATAGGTTTATATGTTATTATATAAAATACTATCATGAATCGAACACAAGTTCATTTTTAAGGCGAATCTTAACATATGAAGAATTCTAAATAACCAACTTTTTATCACTCGACTTTCAAATCATCAGAGACTTATTGTTTTCATTGTTAATTTTTTGGCAGCAAGCTGCCTCCTCGCAGATCTGCTCGCCGCGTCAACAACGCCACCGCCACCACCTCCACAATATGATCCCGTCATGGTACAGGTTGCTATCACTACAACAGTAGCAGCTGCTCTTACGCAAATAAACACTAACGGCGCTGGCGGAACTGGAAGCAGTACCAACCGCTTAAATCATGGCACTGGCCATGGTCATATCAGGGAATACACATTCAAAGAATTTTCAAATGCAAAGACAAAGACTTTCAATGGGGTAGGAGGAGTCATTGCACTTATGCAATGGTTCGAGAAGACCGAAATGGTCTTTGAGATCTGTGCATGCCCGGAAAAAAGCAAAGTCAAGTTTGTTGCTTGCACTTTATCTGATCGAGCCCTCACCTGGTGGAAGGGCCATGTGAAAGCCCTATCTCTCCCAGTTTCTAATTCCATGAGCAAGGAAGATCTCAAAATCGTGATGCTAGAAGAATACTGCCCGAGGGGCGAAATCCAAAAGTTAGAGTAGGAGTTATGGAACCTAAGGATGACTGGATCGGACCTAGCCACTTATACGGCCAGGTTCAGTGATTTTTCGGCCTTGTGCCTAGGTATGGTAAACCCAGAACCAAAGAAGGTGGAGAGGTACATTTGGGGATTGTCATCCCAGATCCAAGGGCATGTCCTAACATCTAACCCAATCACGTTTGACAACGCGAAGCGCTTGGCTCAACGATTGATTGATCATGGTTTTAAACATGGTACTATTACCGCTGCTTCTGAGTCACCAAAGGAGGTAGAGGACCGAAGGAAACCCTTGAACAAGGGAAAGGGGCAGGCCTCACAAGAGAACCCCAAGAGGCAACAGTTAATGACAACTCACGCTGTTACCGTCCCTACCACCCCCACACCAACAAAGTCGTACATCGGCAACCTGCCGAAGTGAAATAGGTGCAAATTTCATCACCACAGACCCTGTCATGAAATGCATTGCACTAAGTGCAATAGGAAAGGACACACTGCCCGCTTCTGCAAGGAACCAACCCAACCGGCCACTCCAGCCACAAATGTTGGAGTAGGTCGTACTTGTTATGAGTGTGGAGCAACGGGGAACTTTTGAAGAGAATTTCTGAAAAAAAAAACAATGGGAATGCTGGTAGAAGAGGGCGGGTATTCGCATTAGGCCAAGAGTAAGCCATTGCCGATCCCACGGTGGTTACAGGTACGTTTCTCCTCGATAAATCTTATGCATGCATTCAATTTGATAGTGGAGTGGAGAGGAGTTTCGTAAGCCACAATTTTAAAACTCTACTCAAACAAACACCCCAGTCCTTAAGCGAAACATTCATAGTAGAAATGGCTAACAGAAATACAGAAGGTGCTAAAGAAATATACTTAAACTGTACCCTCACACTAAACAACAATTCCTTTCCAATCAATCTCGTGCCAGTTTCAATAAAAAGTTTTGACGTTATCATAGGCATGGACTGGCTGAGTTCTCATCGTGCAGACATTTTATGTTATGAAAAGGTCGTTCGCCTTAATCTGCCAAATGGTGAAACCCTCATTATTTATGGAGATAAACCCAATACAAATCTTCATATCATCTCTTGCGTCAAAGCTCAAAAATATTTACGCAAGGAATGGCATGCATTCTTGGCACACATAGTAGATTTAAAGCGAGGAGTAGAAGACATCAAGAGCATGCCTAATGTCTGTGATTTTCCCGATGTCTTTCCCGATGATCTTCCAGGAGTACCTCTTGCAAGACAAGTCGAATTCAGAATCGACTTAATTCCTGGAGCCACCCCTATGGCCAAAGCACGATATCGTTTAGCCCCAGCAGAGATGGAAGAATTATCTAGTCAACTGAACGAACGGCTCAGCAAAGGATTCATCAGACCAAACTTCTCACCTTGGGACCACCAATGTTGTTCATGAAGAAGAAAGACGGATCGTTCAGAATGTGCATCGACTACCGAGAGCTAAACAAACTCACCATTAAGAACTGGTATCCGCTTCCACGAATAGACGATCTGTTCAATCAACTCCAAAGGGCAAATTACTTTTCAAATATCGATCTGAGATCAGGATATCACCAGCTATGAGTCTTGAGGCAAGTCTTGGAGACACTACGAGCAGAGAAACTTTACGCAAAGTTCTCGAAGTTTGAGTTTTGGATTAGGAAAGTGGACTTCCTTGGTCACGTGCTCAGCGAAGAGGAAATCCACGTTAACCCTTCCAAAATCAAGGCAATCAAAAATTGGTCAGCACCGAAGACGCCGACCGAAATTCGTCTATTTCTAAGCTTTGCTGGCTAATACCGCAAATTCATACATAACTTCTCCAGCATTGCCAAACCCCTTACCACCTTGACTCAAAAGGGTGTAGCCTTCAACGGTGGAGAAAAGAAAGATGCTTCATTTCAAACTCTGAAGCAAGACCCATACAGCGCAACCATTTTGTCTCTCCCAGAGGGGACAGAAGACTTCGTAGTATATTGCAATGCGTCCAAGCAAGGGTTGGGATGTGTGCTAATGCAACGAGGAAAGGTTATTGCTTACGCCTCGCGACAGCTAAAAACACATGAAGTCAACTACACCACTCATGATCTAGAGCTTGGAGCAGTAGTGTTCGCTTTGAACATTTGGAGGCACTACATATACGGTACAAAGTGCACCATCTTCACAAACCACAAGAGCCTTCAACACATATTCGATCAGAAGAAGCTAAATATGAGGCAACGACATTAGGTTGAGCTACTTAACGACTACTAATGTAAAATTTGTTATCATCCAGGAAAAGCGAATGTAGTAGTGGATGCCCTAAGTCGAAAGGAGTACTCTGGTCGAAGAGTGAAAGCTCTAACCTTAACAATCCATTCACACCTGTCAACACAAATCAAGGAAGCCCAACTAAAAGCCTTGAAACCAGAAAACATTATAGGTGAAGTACTTAGAGGAATGGACAAGAATCTTGAGATCACAAGTGACGGAGTTCGTTATCTCATGAATCGAATCTGGACACCGAAATTTGGTGGATTCAGAGAAGTGGTTATGAATGAAGAACACAAGACTCGATACTCCGTACACCCAGGTTCAGATAAGATGTACCTGGATCTCAAACAACTCTATTTGTGGCCAAACATGAAAGCACAAATTTCTACCTGCATTGGCAAGTTCTTAACTTGTGCCAAAATCAAGGTAGAACATCAAAAACCCTCAGGTCTACTCCAGCAGCCCGAAATACCTGAGTGGAAGTGGGAGCAGATTACCATGGATTTCAGAACCAAACTACCCAAGACGCAAGGGGGTCACGATACCATATGGGTGATCGTTGACAGGTTAACCAAGTCTGCCCACTTCTTTCCAATCAAGGAGACCGATAAGATGGAAAAACTAACAAGGACTTACATCCGGGAAATCGTGCGACTTCATGGAGTTTCGATATCTATTATCTCGGATAGAGACAGCCGATTCACTTCACGATTATGGCAATCACTACAGAAGTCGTTGGGAACTAGGCTAGATATGAGTACAGCCTATCACCCACAAACTGACAGACAGAGTGAGAGAACTATCCAAACCCTAGAACACATGTTATGGGATTGTGTAATAGACTTTGGTAAATCATGGGATAGCCACTTAACGTTATTCGAGTTCTCGTATAATAACATTTATCACACTAGCATCAAGACTGTTCCATTTGAAGCCCTCTACAGTCGGAAGTGCAGATCACCTATGTGTTGGACGGAAGTGAGTGACACACAGTTGGCAAGAGGCCTAGTCCCTGATAGCACTCTCACTAGTCCGTAAATCATTAGAGAGACGACTGAGAAGATCGTTCAAATCTATGAACGACTGAAAGCCTCACGAGACAGGAAAAAGAGCTACGCCGACAAGAGACGAAAACCCTTGGAATTTCATGTTGGTGACCGCGTCCTACTAAAGGTCTGATCCTAAAAGGGCATGATACACTTTGGGAAGCGTGGAAAACTAAACCCAAGATACATTGGACCCTTCGAAGTTACTGCGAGGATTGGTCCAGTAGCTTATAGACTCCAACTACCACTCAAACATAGAAACGTACATCCTGTGTTTCACGTGTCTAATCTGAAAAAGTGTTTATCTAATGAAACTCTCGTAATTCCACTCGAGGAGATCGAATTAAATGAAAATCTTAACTTCGTGGAAGAAATCGTTCAGATCATGGATAGGGAAATCAAACGAACAAAGCACGGTCGCACACCAATACTAAAGGTTCGTTGGAATGCTAAGTGGGGACCTGAATTCACTTGGGAGCGAGAAGACCAGATGCAAAAAAAGTACCTGCATCTCTTCCCTAGTCCATAGACACTTACTTTGTAAATAATTTCGGGACGAAATTCCCTCTAACCGGGGGGTGATGTAACAACCCGATTTCAAGTCAATGTAATGACCTAAAGTCAAGTATTGTAACCTATTTTGAGATGATAATAGAAATAGCGACAAAATGAAATGTTCAAAAATCTTAATGTGAATGTACTAAGTGGTAGATATCGTAACAAGGTTTTCAAAAATATAAAGAACGCTAAAATCCGAGTTATAACAAAGAAGTTATAACCAATCGAAGATCCGCAACAAAACCGGTAAAACACTGTTAAGCATAAAACGAGAAATTTAAATAAAATAACTTTTAGCCTTAGGTATCTAAATGAAAGTTATAGATATCATTAAATCGTAAGCGTACATACAAAGCATGTCCAAATCTGACTTTGTATGAGGAAGTTATGATTTTTCTAAGTTTCGGATACATCGGTAGACAGCTAAAAACTCGAAATAGAGATCGACCGACTTTTAGCCGACACAATAGTAATGCAACGGTAAAAAGACAGACGAAATCGGAAGTCGAATGAAGAAGTTATGGATTTTTAACGGACTTTTCCAGTATCGGCCTGTTAAAAATATAATATTAAAAATAAAGTCAAAATTAGCCGATGGAGTCTAAACGAAAGTTGTAGAGCATAATCCCACCTATGCATGGATATAAAGAACGTCAAAATCGAAACTCGTATGTGAGAGATATGAATTTCTAAAGTTCGGGACATGAAACCCCACACTGTCAGACTCACGACGTGAACCAGAAGTTTACGACGTGAGTTAGGTACTAATGTGTGCCAGAGTCCGGCTATTAGACGTCGAGTCTATGGAAGGGATAAGATCGAACTCACGACGTGAGACACTCCCTACTCACGACATGAATCCCAAAACTGAACCTTATAAAAAGAAACTGAGGGCTTTGGTGTTGGCTGCTTAATTCTACTCCCTTTTCCTACTTTTACTCTATGTTAAGCATCCCGAGTCTATCCCGATGCCCCGGTTACGTATCCAAGCCCTGATGGAAGCCCGAAGTCCCGATGTTCCCGAGAAACTTGCTTCTTTCCAGTCGAAGTGTTGCCCGAGTTAATCATCGTCTTCTTCAACCCGTCATTCTTACCAAGTGAGTTCATACCCTTATCATTACACTTTAAAATGCTTTTAAATGTTTTTAAACTCTTTTAGGGGGGGGGGGGGGAATACAAGTAAATACACGGTTAAACTCATGTGAAAACATCAATCTTTTGCTATACTTTTCATATTATTGTTATAACTATCATATGAAGTTGTTAACGTGCAAAACATCACACATCACAACTTTACCCTCAATGGATACAATATGTTTTATAAATAGAAATATGTTTTATTTATATGTTTTCATACTACATCATACCAAGGGTAACCATTTCAACTATAACATTATGCTTATACAAGAAAATACAACTCGTTATTATGCCTTTGTCAACACTGTAGAAAAGGGTAATCATTTCAGAAATCACTCATATACATTTTAAGAATACATGACTTAATTGAGAATCCGTGATACATTCTTCTTCACTATACCTATCAAGGTACCACTAGAAAGCTATGGTTTATAACCAGAGTCTCTGCCGGAGAACGTGATAAGTGTGTATAGATCTATACGGGACTGATGATCCCGCACCCTGGCTGTTAGCTACAGCCGGACCGGCAAGTTAAGGGTGACAAGTGTCATAACATTTCGACGCTTGAAGAACGTCGCTGCAGGCAAATCCATCATAGTACGGTTATGAAAACTCACAGGATAGACAATTATTATGGTGTTATGTTTTTACGGGAAAAGTAATATTACAATTATTTTTACGTGAAAATACAAACTTCCTATAGTTTTGTTTACTAATAAAACTATACATCATCATGTTAAGTATGACATATTTACTTACAAGTTACAGTCTTGGGCATTTAAGACTGCTTTACACTTAAATGAAAATATAGGTTTTTCCTGGTTCAATACATTCATTTCATACAAACAACGATTCATAACTCATTTTATAAGAAAATATCAGATTTTCTGGAAAACAAACGTGAACTTTCCAATGGCATAAATTTACACAAATATCTACTTATGAACTCACCAACTTAATTGTTGACACTTTTTCTTTAAAATAACTTATATTCTTAGGAAACCGCCAAACACCAGGTTAGCAACTACTTTTGGGGACTAATGCTCTGGCGTTAGTAACATCTTTTGGAGCATCATATTGTATTTGACTTTTGAAACATGTAATACAACAATCATGTAAACTTTTCAAATATATATTATGGTTGTGTGTACTTTCTTTACTATTCAATTGTTATGATACTGTACATGACGTCCTCCTCCCCCAAATGTTTCCGCCGTTTAGGTTTGGGGGTGTGACAAGATCGGACTAAAACAAGAAGAAATAAAGAACTTACTTGCACAAAGGTTACACCAACAACTAGCCTTCCCTTCTAAGCTCGATCATTCTCTCCTCCATGTATTCCTCATTTCACTCTCGACCTCTCCCGCTCACTATTTGCTGCCGCTCAAAGCAAACACACACACTTGCAACACGTCTCTACTATGAACTAGGGATCGGACCTCTAACATGAATAAAAGGTTTGGGCTAGGGCTGAGGAAAAATTAATGCAAGAATCAAGATTGGGCTATATGCCGACAACCCCATGATGACGTCAAAAATATGGTAGAAATCATATATTTCATTTTTTGGCCCCACAAGTTTCCCATATTTTCATAAATAGTCCCTAGTTCTCAAAATCATTACGATGAAAGTTTCCAAACTTGACTGTTTCAACCCCCAAACACAATTAATTTTCTATTGGGTTAATTATTACCTTACATATTTATTTAATATTATTCACTATTATTTGTTTATTTATTTATTATTTAAAAGAAAAACGAATATCAGAAAACGGGATGCTACATTCTAACTAAAAAGTAGTAAAGTTTTGGAAAATTTTTAAAACATTTATATTATATAGATTATTTTTTTGTTTTTTTATTCGCTAAGTAATATTTCTTTTAAAAGACCCTCCTTACTTATTTTTACTTATTTAATTTATTTAATTTTATTGTTAGATACTATTTACTTAAAAAATATTGTATATGTTTAAAAACAAAAGAAAACATTATAAGAAGCTATATAAAATATTTCACAAAACAAAAACATAAATATTAATTAAAAATAAAGTTTAAAATTGGTCAATATTTAATTAATATTTAGAAAATTATAGATATTTTAAAAATAACGTTTGAAAAAAACAACATAGACAAATATGAAAATTAAAATCGCTATTAAAAGTGGGGACAATGATTTATCATGGTAATTAACTTTTTGTTTCTTTCAAATTTAGGCAACTTTCTTTTTTCATGCACATTTAACCATTTAATTTTTAAATTTGTTCATATATTACCATTGTCAACTGCTATAGCCGGTGACAATAGCAATATATGAACACATATAACAAATTAAATGGTTAAATATGTATAAAATAAAAAAGTTATCTAAATGTGAACAAAACGATAAAGATGATTACCTTGTTAAGTGATTTTCTCAATTCTATATATATATATATATATATATATATATATATATATATATATATATATATATATATATATATATTTAGGTTCATGTGAAACGGCCTAATTTTGTGAGACCGTCAGATGCAATCCTAGCCACTCATTTGGTAGGAAAAAAAACATTTTTAAAATGCAAAATAATTGAAAATTTTCGAATTTTTTTTTCAATTATTATTTTCGGAATTTATATTTTCCAAAAAAAATAAAAAATAAATAAAACACATTTTTTTACATATTCTAGTAGAATATTAGAATATTCTACATATATGACAAATCTAGTAGAATATTCTAACATTCTAAACATCACATTAGAACATTTACAGTGTAATATTCTATTAGAATATTTCACGTATTTTTCAAAAAAAATGGTATTTTTTTTATTTTTTTATTTTTTAGGTAATTAATGTTCTGAAAATAATAATTCAAAAAAAATTTGGATTTTTCCTTTTGATTTGCATTTTAAAATTATTTTTAGATTTGGTCTCACGGTCTCACAAAATTAGCATGGTCTTAAATGAACCTGAACATATATATATATATATATATATATATATATATATATATATATATATATATATATATATATATATATATATATATATATATATATAGAGAGAGAGAGAGAGAGAGAGTAAGGTTCAATAGAGAACCATTATTACCAAGGAACTAATCATGAGCGTCAAAATTTAAAGTAATCAACAGCCAAGAGAATGGATGTACACTTGTACATGGGACGCACATACACCGGATTATACCATAAAACTCACTAATTTGCCAAAAAACTCATTTCTTTCTTTCGTTTAAAAAAAAATTTAAGCCATGTTTTTTATCGAAAAAAAACGAATATATCATTGTTCACGATTTTTCATACTCTTTCCATAAATATTCATGTTGATATATAAATAACAAACTTTTTTTTTCGAAAAAAACTAACTTTGTTTTGTTGTTTTTTTCCATGTTTAAGATTATTTTTATCCAAAAAAATAATATCAAAATTTTTAATTTTTGTGTCCTCTATTAATAAACATCATCATCGATGTAACAAAAAATAAATAAAAAAATATTCGATTAGTTCAGATTCGCATTGTGAATCTAATCTGCTAAATACTTCAATTTTAACATTCACAATGTGAATCTGAATTACTATTATTCACATTGTGAATCTGTACTAAAATTTTATTTTTATTTATTTATTTTATTTAATTTTTTACATCAATATGAATCTATATTTGAAAAGTACCAAAAAATATGAATTTTGATATATTTATTAAATTTTTTCGATAAAAAATAGGCTTTAACTTTTCAAAAAACAAAGAAATGATGTGGGTTTTTTGAAAATAAAAAACATTTTTATATATCAATATGAATCTCTATTGAAAGATGACGAAAAATCATGAATAATGATATATTCATTTTTTTCGATAAAAATATGGTCTAAAAAATTAAACGAAAAAAAAGGAACTGAGTTTTGTTATTATCTGATGCATGTGTCTCTGTTGTAAAAGTCTACAACCTTTCCTTTTACCATTGATCGCTTTATATATATATATATATATATATATATATATATATATATATATATATATATATATATATATATATATATATATATGAGACAGTTCACTTGCGATTTAAAATAAATATAGAAATCTTGATATTCAACATCAGCCACATACAGAGTATACTGTTTGGAAGTTACACTTTAAACACCTCACTAAATATAGTCTGAACATTATTCCTATCAATCAGTATAATGACTTGGAATCACTAATAAATCTTGATATTCAACATCAGTCACATACAAAGTATACTGTTTGGAAGTCACACTTTAAACACCTCACTAAATCTAGCCTGAACATTATTCCCGTCAATCAGTATAATGACTTGGTATCACTGATAAATCTTATTTATATGTTTATAATAACAACTATGAATATAAATATAAATTACACTTGAAATAAAATAAGTGTAGCTTAACTTATAGAGATTTTAGCAAAAACTTGGAAATTATATAGGCAAAATCCCAACCTGAAAGCTTCTATTTGTCGGACCCTTTGACACACTAAAGCCCCACTACTGACCAATGGTGTAATACCCCAATTTTTCAAAAGAAAATTTTCATTTTTAAATAATCAAAACATTTCCAGTAAACCACAAATCTCAAGTACATTTGTTTTCAAAGTCATAACGTCAACAATATTGTTCCAAACATCAGAGTGACCCATAAAAACGCATGGGAGAGAGTGCATGCCGCACCATCAAGCCTTGCCAGTGTTCTAAAAGGCGCACCATGGCGTGAGGCGTGGCTCCGCCGTTACGAAAAGCCTCATAACGTTGCTGTTAGGTGTGGCGCGTGGCAAGGCGTGATATGGCGCGCCATGGCACGTTATGGCGTGTTATGGCGCGTGTTTTTTCGTTTGAGATACGGTTTTTTGCTCTTTTTTATGTCTTTTCTAATCGGTGATACAGGTATTGTGGTTTTCGTTAAATTTTTGTTACTAGTTATTGATCTAACACTTATAAAAAGTATTTATATTTAATATAAATTTATATTTATGTGGTAATATAATTTTAAATTAATACAAAATCGCCGCCTTACATCTCGCCTTGAAAACGCCATGGCTCGTTAAGCTTGAGGCTTGACCTTGCCGCCACGCCACGCCTCACGCCATTTAGAACCTTGAGCCTTGCCCTAGCCCTTAGGCTCAGGTGTACCTGAAACAAATCCACAAACTGTAAGCTAATTCTTAGTGAGTTCCCCAGAGCATAACCCACACAATCTACATAATCACATAATCATATTAGCTATAAAAGCTACATAAACCACATAAGCCATGCATAAAACATATAGGGATGTCGTGGGCTCGTTCCTAGGGTCTTATACCAGGATGCCATGGGCTCCCCACATGGTCTTACACCTAAGTGCCATGGGCTCCCCCATGGTCTTTAATAGGAAAGCCATGGGCTCTCCAGATGGTCTTACATCCAGGTGTCATGGGCTCTCCACATGGTCTTTAATAGGAAAGTCATGGGCTCTCCACATGGTCTTACATCCAGGTGTCATGGTCTTCCATACAAGCATACCACATATACAACTAGCATACTTCCTAGCACATGACCAGCTAACATGTCACATAACACTACTTCAACTAGTGTAGCACATATCATAAAATGGGCCGGCCTTAGTGCCTTCGACCCATTGGTAGGAAACTTACCTCTCAAGAATGTTGAACTAATAAGATAGGATCAGATAAGTCCCAACATGCAGCTCCAACTCAACTACCTATAACCATCATGTGATTAACTTGTCAAAATCCCAAAATACAATAAATACCCTCAAAGTCAAACTTGGTCAAACCTGGTCAAAGTCCAAGTCAACAATAATTGTCAACAGACCATGTTGACCCCAACTCGTCGAGTGCACCTAGCAACTCGTCGAGTTCCTTCAGAGTCTAGAAAACCTGGACAAACCCTAGCCAACTCGTCGAGTTGTCCCATCAACTCGACGAGTTCACTCGACATCCAGAAGACGGGGAACCCCAATCCAACTCGTCGACCCCCCCCCCTTGCTTGCTTATTCCGATGATACATCGATTGCAGGGACTTTAGGGCTTAGATCTGAAACCTAAAGGTGTCTAGAAGGATAAAGTTTCCAACTTTATCCTCTGGAACCACTCCAAATGCTCTAGAGCCCTTAATGAAGGTTGGAAAGCACAAAAGTTTAACCATGTAGTTCAAGACTTTCGGGATCTAGAATCCCTCCTATACAGAAGAGGTTCTAGCCCTCAAAACGTTCCAAAGATAGAGGCTTTATGGACATGCATGTCCAATGCATGTCTTGAAGTCAAAAATGGCCAAAAAGAGAAAATATACTCTAAGATCCATGCATGGCATCCATGCTTGACCAAAAGCTAGATCTAGCCCACCATGGGACCATTTTGCTCTGGAGATTCATAAAGTTGCAAACTTTATGAACCGCATGCATGCAATCGACAAGAATGATGGGAAATGAAGAGTAAACTCAAGATCTAGTCATATTATAAGATAAAAATCGAATCTGGAATGCTTACCATAGTCCACAAGATGGTCAAGCTCAAGAGTGCATGCTTTCTTTGCTGGATCTCCTCCTTCTCCTCACCATCTTCTTCCTTTAAGCTCCAAAAGTCACTTTAGCTCACAATATGAAAGAAAATGGGGATTAGGGTTTAGCATAGACGTTCCTAGGGTTTGGAGGCTGGTGAAAGGTCAGCCTCAAGGTTTTAAGGAGATTATATAGGGTGCAAACCATAAATTTAGGGTTTTCTTTACAGCACCTACTCGTTGAGCCGACCCTTCCAACTCGTCGAGTAGGTTCTAAATCTCGTGTCCTATAAATGATCTCTACTCAACGAGCTGGGACTCCCCAACTCATCGAGTCCCAGTCTAAAACCTTAAAATTTTGGAAAGAATTTGATTCCTGAAATGTAACAGTCGCGAATTCAAAAGATCTAAAAAGGAAAGGAAAACCTCAAAATCAGAAGGTAACTCGTCGAGTAGGTGGGGTGACTCGACGAGCAGGAACGTATTCCGGGTTGCGGGTTAAGTGACCTACTCGACGAGTCGGGGGACCGACTCAGCGAGTTAGTCAGGGTTTGGGAAACCCTAAATTCGGGACTTGGCACCCTATTTAAGCATCTTATTCTCCTCCTCTTGGTTCCATTCCCAACCTCCATTGTCCAGAACTTAACCCACGAAACCCTAGATCATTTGGTGAGTGTGTGAGCCATTCTTGAGTGTTTTGGTGTTCTTTGAGGCTAGAAGAAGAAGAAGGAGGTTGAAGGTTCAAGGAGGAACTTGTAGATCCAGCAACACCATCTCATTTCCATCATTTTCTGGTAACCAAGTCTTCATTTGACTTATAGCTTCTTAGATCTCTTTATGACCACTTTATAGGAGTTTTGGTCCTTGGAGCTTGATCTATGGGACAAGGATGTCCTAAGCAAAGATCCTTTCAGATCTGGAGTCCCTAAGAGTGCTTAAGGCATAAATGTGCAAGCTTTATGCCATCGGAACCCTCATGCAAGCTTTAAGGAGTTGTTATGGCCTTTTAAGCCTTAAAAGTGTAGCACCTGGTTCTTGGTACGTATTCTTTGTAATTAACTCTTTAAATATTGCATTTTTGGCCTTGGACTCGGCGAGTTGAAGGACCAACTCGCCGAGTAGAAGCGGGATAAGTCGCGGGGTCTAAGCTGTGGACTTGGCGAGTCGACCCTGTCTGGGAAAAAACACTAACCCGGGTGTTTGCACCCTATTTAAACGCTCTAACTTGGCCTCCTTTGTCCCTAACACTTCCAGACAGCTGTAGAACAAAACCCTAGCCCCCCATATTGTTGTTGTGAGTGATCTTAGCCTTGTAAAGGAAATTTGGAGCATAGTAGAAGAAGGAGGAGGTTGAAGAGTGCAAGAAGGGGAAGTAGATCCGAAATCTACACTATGGGAAGCTTCCATTCGGATAGAAAAGTTCCTATCTTGATCACTAGTTCATTAGATCCTCTTTTGGTCCCTAATTAGTGGTTTTCAAGCCCTAAAACCTCAAGCTCCATGTGTTTATGCTCTATGTGCTGAAAGGACTTCAAATCTGGACCTTATGGACGTCTTAGAAGTATAAAGTCTGTGTGGTTGAAGTGATTATGGTCCCTATTGAGTGTATGACCTCATAAAGAGCTTGGAATTGCCTTTTGGAGCTCATAGGGCCATGCATGCATGTAAAGTTTGCAACTTTACGTGATAAGCATGACCTAGGAGCCTAGATCTATGGTTTGGAACCGTTGCATGTCTCAGATTTGGTCTATATGGGAGGAGAGCTGAAGGGACTTGGCGAGTTCCAAAGTGGACTCGGCGAGTTCTATGAAGATGGTCTCAGACTCGACGAGTTGGATGAACAACTCGGCGAGTCCTATGAAGATTGCCTGGAACTCGGCAAGTTGTTCTTCAAACTCGGCGAGTCATATGAGCTGTTACTGAGTTAAGACGGGTTTAAGTGTAGAAGGTCCAACCCTTCATAGCTGCACGCGGAATTAGCAATTTAACGTGTAGCAATTGTCCCAGAAACCCAAATCCTCAAGATGGATGCTCTGGTGAGGATTTGGAATCGAGTAGGAGATCTGCTCGTGGGACTCAGCGAGTTGTTCTCGGACTCAGTGAGTCGGATCGCGAGTCGATGAGTGGAAGAGGATTAATAGGAGAGGGACTCGGCGAGTCTATGCCATGACTCGACGAGTCCAGTCAACTGGAAGTTGACTTTGACCAAGGAGTTGACCTTGGACCAGGTGTAGGTCAGTCATTTGACCTAAGGGTATTTTTGAGTGACTAATCTATGTTATGGATTTATAGCTGGAGGATTACCGGTGCAGCAGTCAGACGTCAAGCAAGCAGACTTTCAGCAGCTACTTTTTGACGTGAGTTTCCTTCCAGTTGGAACGGGTCTAGGGCACCAAGGCCGGCCCGTATAGACGATATGATAGTATCGGAGTGTGGGCAGAGCCCATATCTCATAGTTAAGTTTGATGATGATATATGCTAGTGTGGTAGAATTGTTTATACTCGTTGTCTGTGTGATACTTGTATGTTATGGTTTAGTATCTGAGTGTGGGCGAGGCCCTTATCTCCCAGATAGCGGAGTTTGGGCGAGGCCCGTATCTCCCAGATAGCGGAGTGTGGGCGAGGCCTGTATCTATCAGATAGCGAAGTGTGGGCGAGGCCCATATCGCTCAGATAGTGGAGTGTGGGCGAGGCCCGTATCTCCCAGCTAGCGGAGTGTGGGCGAGGCCCGTATCTCCATGAGTGTGGTCGAGGCATGTATCTCCTAGCTGTCCATTATATGATTGTATGGTATGTGGTATTATAGGGGAACTCACTAAGCTTCGTTCTTACAGATTACTGTTTTGTTTCAGGTACCTCTTTAGATAGGGGAAAGGAGCTAGCGCGGTAGCGGCATATCACACACACACACTCTTGTTTTTCCGCATTATGGATTTCTGGGATGTACTCTGACATATTATTATGATATGGCTGGTTTTCAGACATGAAGCATTATTATGAAAATTTTATATCGAAGTTTTTATGAATTGACTTATAAAATGAAAAAGAATTTTTTGGCCTGTATTTTTGGGATGTTACAAGTTGGTATCAGAGCCCTGGGTTAAGGGATTCGGACACACCCTCAGGAGTGTCTGGACTCAAACCGAGGGAATAAAAGAATTTTTTCTAAGAAAATGATTTTTCCAAATGGTGAACTAAAGAGTTTTGGGAAGAGTACGAAGTGTGTGATGTGTGCGACCGGCCGAGCTCAAGTAAGTATTCCCCAAGGTACCCATACAAGATATGTTATGTTTATTAGTTTCAATAGAACAGCATGCTAGTATAGGACTAAGGATCTAGGAATGATGCCTTATGTGCCTGCTATATGTGTTTCTGCTTATGAAAATTGCATTCTAGTATTGAGTAGACAGCAGTAGGGTAGCCTGTATAGGTTATGCCTGATAGTGTGAGCTTAGCATTGTATGCTAGTATAGTTTCCTGCCTTGAGGATAGCAGAGAGCAGTAGTGATGAAAGGACTTGGGGGAGTCGAATCGGTCCTTGAGGAAAGTACGGATAGATGTGGAAGGTAGTATGGGCTTGTACTACTGAAAGCAGAGGATACGTACTCGAGTCAAGGAAGGCTAAGGCAAGACCAAGGAACTTGTGATAGATGTAATCCCTCTGGTGTGTGAGTATCACTGATGATTATTATAGTGTATTGCAGAATGGTGGTACTACGTTCGAGGCCAGCAGTTGGTAGTTCAGGAGAGGGATCGGGTTCGGGTTCAGGGTCCGAGCCAGTGGATGAGAGCCTACGCGATTTCATCGCGTCAGAGATCACTAGAGGCATCCTTGAGTCGACCCATATCATCTTCGGGTCGATCAAGGAAAGGATAGTTGAGCTGATGGAGGATCGCCTTACGGTATTCAGGAGTGACCCCATTGCTGCCAGACGATGGATTGCGGACATTGAGTCCGCACAGCTGACCAGCTTCTGCCCCGAGGGGTCGAAGGTGAGATACGCAGCAGGGTGTTTGAGAGACAAAGCTAGAGACTGGTGGGAGTCTGTTGGTGACTCATTGGGAGCCTCGGCTGTTGAGACTATGACATTGTGGGATTTTGTGACCCGGTTCTGAGCAGAGATTGCGCCAACGGTAGAGCTTCAGCAGCTGGCCAGAGAGTTTTTGGACATGAGACAGACTACGGTGACTGTGGCGGAGATCACCGCCAAGTTCCGAGAGAGGGAATTGTTGGTGCCCCAGTATGCAGGAGATGAGGATATGAGGAGGACCCGCTATCATGACATGCTACGGGCTGACATTCAAGAGCATGTTAGCTTTTCAGCTTGCCTTACCCTGGAGTCCATGATTGCCAGGGAAAGGGAGAGGGAGATTGATTTGGAGCATATATGAAAGAGGAAGGCAGAGACGGGGCAGGTGGTTGGGGATTCGAGGAAGAAGCCAAAGGGATCAGATGGTAGGCCGAAAGGCCAAGGGGGACCGGGCCACTGCGGGAAATGCGGTAGGTCGCACGAGGGAGCATGTAGATTGGGATCGTCGGGCTGCTACAAGTGTGGCAAGACGGGACACTTTAGAAGGTATTGTACTGTCCCTGCCTCGGTTGTTCAGACATCTGAGTTGTTGTGTTTCCACTGCAACCAGAGGGGCCACAAGAGGGCCAATTGCCCCCAGTTGACAGCAGCATCAGCGCCAGTGAAGGCGCCATCTCCAGCGACCCTGAGGATCACAGATGGCCGGTAGGGCAAGTCGGAGGCTCCAGTGGTGAGGAGTCGGGCCTTTCAGCTGACTATAGAGGAGGCACGCGCCACACCCGATGTGGTGATGGGTATGATTTCTTATTCCTGCTTTATGTTACGCTGCTGTAATTTTGATATGTTATATGTATGTGCTCTGTTTAGGATCGTTCCATGTGAACGGTATCCAAGTTTAGGTGTTATTTGATTCGGGGGCTACCCTGTCATTTGTTTCTCTTGTGCTTAGCAAGAAGTTTCATGAGTCCTCGGGCATGTTGGATTGCCCTCTAGAGGTTGAGATTGCGGACAACCGGTCGGTGCGAGCATCAGAGGTTTTCCGGGATTGTGTATTGAGATTGTTTGAGGAACGGTATCTGGTTGACCTAGTTCCCATACCTTTGCGGGGGAACAAGGTTATTATCGGTATGGATTGGTTAAGCCCCAATGGGGCAGTGATCGACTGCGCGTAGCAGTTGGTGCGGATCAGGACCCCAAGTGGGGGAGAGCTAATGATTCAGGGCGAGAGGCCACAGCGAGGACTAGCCTTATGCTCAACAACGAGAGCTAGTCGTTACCTTCAGCAGGGTTGCGCATGATATGTCGCTTATGTCATGAACGCTCGGGAGGCGGGTAAGGAGACAGTGGGCGATGTGCCCATGGTTCGAGAGTTTGCGGATGTATTCCCCGAGGAGTTGCCTGGGATACCTTTGGAGCGACAGGTAGAGTTCAGGGTCGACTTAGTCCCTGGTTCGGCTCCAATAGCCAAGGCACCATATCGGTTGGCTCCATCCGAGATGCAAGAGTTGTCTACAAAGCTGCAGGAGCTGATAGACAAGGGATTCATTAGACCGAGTAGTTCTCCCTGGGGAGCCCCGATTCTGTTTGTGAAAAAGAAGGACGGGTCGCACCGGATGTGTATAGATTATCGGGAGCTGAATAAGGTGACAGTGAAGAACCGTTACCCACTCCCGAGGATTGATGACCTCTTCGACCAGTTTCAGGGAGCATCTTGGTTCTCCAAGATTGATCTGCTTTCGGGGTACCATCAGATGAGGGTCAAACAGGAGGATGTGCAGAAGACTGCATTTCGGACGCACTATGGCCACTATGAGTTCGTGGTGATGCCGTTTGGGCTCACCAATTCTCCTGACGCGTTCATGGACCTCATGAACCACGTGTGCAGACCGATGCTGGACCGGTCTGTGATAGCTTTCATTGATGACATCTTGGTTTATTCCAAGATGTAGGAAGAGCACGAGGGGCATCTACGAGAGGTGTTGGAGACCCTGAGGAGAGAGAGCTTGTATGCTAAGTTCTCCAAGTGTGAGTTCTGGTTGCACGAGGTGCAGTTTCTTGGGTACCTTGTCAACCAGGACAGGATTTCGGAGGACCCAGCCAAGGTAGAGGCAGTGATGAGGTAGGAGGTTCCGAAGTCTCCATCTGAGATTCAGAGTTTTCTGGGGTTAGCAGGGTACTATCGGAGATTCATCTAGGATTTCTCCAAGATAGTTGTAACCTTGACGCGACTAACGAGGAAGGTCGTAGTCTTCCGATGGGGGCCTGAGCAGCAGGCGGCGTTTGAGACGTTGAGGCAGATATTGTGCGAGGCGCCAATCTTAGCCCTGCCAGAGGGCGTGGAGGATTTCGTTGTTTATTGCGACGCGTCCATCTCAGGTCTGGGCGCGGTATTGATGCAGAGAGGGCATGTCATTGCTTATGCCTTGAGGCAGCTAAAGCCTCACGAGGTGAACTACCCAACGCATGATTTGGAGTTGGGGGCTGTGGTGTTCGCCCTCAAGATTTGGCGTCATTACCTCTACGGGGGTTCACTGTACGATTTACACGGACCACAAGAGCTTGCGGTACCTTATGGATCAGCCAAATCTGAATATGAGGCAGCGTCGGTGGCTTGATGTGTTGAAGGAATATGATTGTGAGATCCTTTAGCACCCAGGGAAGGCCAATGTGGTGGTTGATGCGCTTAGCCGCAAGGCAGCACCGATCAGGGATGTCTGTCTGAGGATGACAATGGTGACTCCGCTGCTAGAGCAGATTCGGCAGGCTCAGCAGGAGGCGGTGAAGGAGGAACATCGAAAGAGTGAGAGGATTGTGGGTCAGATTTCCTCTTTCGACTATGACAGTCGAGGTTTGTTAACACTACACCGTAGGGTGTGGGTGTCGTACCATGGAGGCGTGTGCCAGGTTCTGATGGGAGAGGCGCACAAGTCTAGATTCTCCATTCACCCAGGGCAACGAAGATGTATATGGATCTTTGTCTGGATTATTGGTGGCCCTGCATGAAGCAGGATATAGCCTGGTACGTGGAGCGTTGCTTGACCTACAGGAAGGTCAAGGCCGAGCACCAAAGACCACACGGTAAGATGCAACCGTTGGATATCCCGCTATGGAAATGGGAAGATATTACGATGGATTTTATCACGAAGCTTCCCAGGACCGCAAGAGGAGTGGATTCGATATGGTTCATCATGGGCCGATTGACCAAGATCGCCCATTTCATTCCGATTCAGGAGAGCATCTCGGCCGAAAAGTTAGCCGACATCTATATTAGGGAGATAGTGGCGCGGCACGGGGTGCCAGTGTTAATGATTTCGGACAGAGATGCGTTCTACTTCCAGGTTTTGGAAGAAGTTTCATGATGAGTTGGGCACTCTTCTGCATTTCATCACTGCTTTTCACCCGCAGATGGATGGTCAGAGCGAGTGGACCATCCAAACGTTAAAGGGTATGTTGCGGGCTTGTGTTTTGGATTTCGGAGGTAGTTGGGATACCTATCTTCTATTTGCGGAGTTCTCGTATAATAATAGCTATCATACGAGCATAGACTGTCCTCCCTTCGAGATGTTGTATGGGAGGAGGTGCAGGACCCCGATATGTTGGGGAGAGGTTGGTCAGAGGGCCATGGGAAGCACCTAAGTGGTGCTCAAGACGACAGAGAAGATTCAGCAGGTCTGGAGCAGGTTTCAGACTGCTCAGTGTAACAGCCCGGAATTTCAGGTATCTCTTTAAATTATTTTTGGGGCACATTTAGGAGGGGACTCGGCGAGTTGGTGCACGACTCGCCGAGTAGGGCCATGGTCTTGGTCGCAGACGCGCGACTGGACTCGACGAGTCCAATAAAGGACTCGGCGAGTCGACGCTGTTTCAGCTGAACCCTAGCCGTTTCATTTCTGATCGTATATAACGATCTTATGGCCGTCATGTCGCGTCTTTTGGCCGGTTGAAGATCCCCTGGGAGTGTGTGAGCATCTGAAGCAAGAGAGAGGACTTGAGAAGGCTTGAAGAGATTGTTAGACAAGGAGGAGCAAGGTGGTGATCAAAGGAATCGAGTACTGGAGGTTTGGAGACACAGGGAACACGTTTCCAGGTAATCTTCGGATCGAAATCTGTAACTTTTACGTTGTATGCGAGTTTAGGGTTTAGGAAACCCAATTAAGGGTTAGTTGGATTATATTGTTGTTATAAGTGTTAAAAACCCCTGTAATAGTATATGTGAAAGTCCAGGAAGCCCTATATCTATATACTTCGAAATCATGCGAAATACAGGAGGCAGCGGATTGACTGCATGGCGAGGACTCGCCGAGTCCAATGATCAGACTCGGCGAGTAGCTTGAAGGTTCTCTAGGACTCGTCGAGTTGTTCTTCAGACTCGGCGAGTAGCTTGAAGATCTACTGGAACTCGTCGAGTCGTTCTTCAGACTCGGCGAGTGGTGTCAGGATGTCTATACTCGTCGAGTTACCCTTTGCACTCGACGAGTCCGGTCAAGATTGACCGTTGACCTGTATATATCTTAGAGGGGTCAGTTGTCTTGTTTGATAAGATCATTAACTAGGGCTGTGGTATTATAGGGAACCTGCGGACTAGCGGATTGTGTGCGAGTAGCTCGAAGAGGTTATAGCCTGCGTACTACGAGGTGAGTCTTCTCACTATACTTCACCCGGAAGGGTTTGACTGTTAGACCGGAAGGTCGTGTGTGTTATATTCATGCTATGTCTAGAGAGGTAGATGCTTTATATGTGATGTGTGCTTATATGCGATATATATTATGTGGACCGAAAGGTCCGGGCCGGAAGGCAATGTTATGTGGATCGAAGGATCCGGGCCGGAAGGCAATGTTATGTGGATCGAAAGATCCGGGCCGGAAGGCAATGTTATGTGGATCGAAAGATCCGGGCCGGAAGGCAATGTTATGTGGACCGAAAGGTCCGGGCCGGAAGGCAATGTTATGTGGACCGAAAGGTCCGGGCCGGAAGGCAATGTTATGTGGATCGAAAGGTCCGGGCCGGAAGGCGTATGTGTGTAAGTCGTATACTGGGGAACTCACTAAGCATTTATGCTTACTAGTTGTTTATGTTTTTCAGGTACTAGTGATGACCGTGGAAAGGCGCCGGCGTGACACGTACACACTGCCACTGTTGAAGATCCTGGAGATTTATTATTTATATTTTGAAACAAACTTGGAATAAACCCTTTTGTCGAATAATGATGTTTTGTTTTAACGAAAAATTTATTTGAAAATTTGAGCTGTTACAATTGGTATCAGAGCCTTGGTTTGAGGGATTCGGGGGTACTTTTGGGTGCAACTGAACTCAGACCGGGGATTTGAGGAAAAACTTTTTCTTAAAATGATAAGGACGTAACATTTTATAAAGGGCAAGGCGGTAAAAACAAGGGTGGAACAGTGTGTACGAGCAGCCAGCGTCCGAACGGTAAAGATCCCCAGAATAACTTACGATGTTATGTTATGCACTGAATTATGAATTGTTATGCATGCTAGAAGACTAGGTATACATGATAGGAATAGAATTGCCTGTTTTGTGATGCCTTAGTCTAGGGAGATTGCTTATATGAGATATTTGGTAGCGTGCAAGTAAATAGTGCATACTAGAAGTAGAGTACTCGTTATTCGGGATTTGGGGAGGAAGATTTGGGACGAATACTGATACGGTGTGGTCGGTAGTATTGGGCCCGTACTATCGAAGGCACCGGATCAGTGGAAGACTCAAATAAGAATCCCTGGAAATCGGAGACTGGGTAGGGCGCGTATCGAGTACAATTGTACTTGGTGGAGTCTCTGATGATTTTATGTTGTATTTCAGAGACATCATGGTTATCACACGCAATGGGGCGAGTTCGAGCGGTGCGAGTGACGAGGAGATTCGTCAGATTATCCAGGAAGAGGTAGCTGCGGCGGTCCGGGCTGAGATCCCGGAGATGTTTGGGTCTATTAAGACCACGTTGATGGAGGAGTTTGAGGAGCGGTGCGCCGCAATTTCTGAAGCTGCAGTTGCTGCCGCTACCGCAGCGGTGGCTGCTGCCAGGCCGCAAGGGGGTGATTCATTACTATTCAGGGAATTCAGCAACACGAAACCCCCTGAATTTGATGGGACGCAGGATCCGATTGCAGCTATGAGGTGGATCGCCGACATCGAGGGGTGTTTCTATACTTGCTCATGCCCGGAGCACTTGAGGGTACGGTTCGCCTTGAACCAGCTCCGTCTGGGAGCGAAGGATTGGTGGAAGTTCGTGACAGCGAACTTCACTCAGGCAGAGATTTCGGCGGTGACATGGGAGAGGTTTACAGAGATGTTCAGGGATGAGTACGTTCCCCCGGTAGAGAGGGAGCGATTGATTCAGGAGTTCTTGACCCTTAAGCAGGGTACTGATTCCGTGGCGGTGATCACACGGAAGTTTCATGAGAGGGCAATGTTCCGCCCCGAGCTGGTATCTACGGAGCAGTCGCGAATGAGCCGCTATTTGGGTGTTTTGAAGAGGGAGATTCGGGAGTTCGTGTCAAACTCCACCTATCGTACTTTCACTGAGCTTCAGGCGAACGCCAGGAAGCGCGAGATTGAGTTGGAGACTCAAGCGAGGGAGGAGGCTGAGTCTCGGCAGGTGGATCGACGGCCGGCCCAGTCTCAGCCGGCAGCCAAGCGGACTAAGTTCGCTGATTCGAGGATGGGAGGTTTGAAGGGTCGCACTTGCGCGAAGTGCGGCAAGAGTCACAAGGGGGCGTGTCGAGCTAGTGGTTGCTACAAGTGTGGCAAGGACGGACATATTGCCAGGGATTGCCCTAAGGGGTTTATGGTTTGCTTTCACTGCAACCAGACAGGCCATCGGAAGGCCGAGTGCCCGCAACTTCGTCAGGGAGCTACACCTACTACCCGGACTACTGAGACCCGACCGGCGAAGGTCGAGGCCCCGAGGGCTCGTGGGAGAGCCTTTCAGCTGACTGCGGAGGAGGTCCGCGCTGCGCCCGATGTTGTGGCAGGTATGTTATCTTTCATGTATTTAATTAAAGGTCGAAATGTTATGCTTATGTTAATATATGTGTAGGTACTTTCCTTGTGAACTCTATGCCTGCTCTAGTATTATTTGATTCGGGTGCGAGTAGATCGTTTGTATCGTTAGCTTTTAGTCAGCACATCGGCGTTAGTCGTGAGCCGTTAAGTCGGCCTTTGAGCGTTTCCATTGCGGCTGAGAGGGTGATTTGTGCTATGGAGGTTTTTCGGGGATGTGTGCTAGAGATCTTCGGGGTCGCATTTCCGATTGACCTAATTCCTATTGCGATGGGTGATGTCTGTGTCATTGTAGGCATGGACTGGTTGAGCCGATTCAGCGCTGTCATCGACTGCGAGCGTCAGTTGGTGACTATACGAGACCCTAGTGGGGGAGTTCTTACGGTGTACGGCGAGGGTACCCGTTCGAGATTAGCTTTTTGTTCGGCTGCTAGGGCGAGGCAATGCCTACAGCGGGGATGTAACGGTTTTGTGGCGTATGTGATGGATACGCGGGAGAGTTCCGAGAGACCGAAGACATTGAAGGAGGTTCCAGTGGTGCGCGAGTTTCCAGATGTTTTCCCCGAGGATTTGCCGGGAATACCTCCTGCGAGGCAAGTGGAGTTTGGTATCGACCTAGTTCCAGGGGCAGCGCCTATTGCGAAGGTGCCTTATCGTCTTGCACCTCCAGAGATGCAAGAATTGTCCTCGCAACTTCAAGAGTTGTTGGGGAAGGGATTTATTCGGCCGAGTAGCTCGCCGTGGGGAGCACCGATTCTGTTCGTCAAGAAGAAGGATGGTTCACACCGGATGTGTATCGATTACCGGGAACTGAACAAGGTGACAGTTAAGAACCGCTATCCGTTACCAAGAATCGATGATCTATTCGATCAGTTGCAAGGGGCATCTTGGTTTTCCAAGATTGATTTGAGATCAGGGTACCATCAGGTAAGGGTGCGGGATGAGGACGTCCAGAAGACAGCCTTTAGGACGCGGTATGGGCATTACGAGTTCGTGGTGATGCCTTTTGGGCTCACCAATGCCCCAGCAGTGTTCATGGATCTCATGAACAGGGTATGCAGGCCGATGCTGGATCGGTCTGTGATTGTATTCATCGACGACATTCTGGTGTATTCGCGGTCTAGGGAGCAGCATGAGGGACATTTGAGGGAGGTCCTTGAGGTACTGAGGTCGGAGAAGCTATATGCAAAATTCTCCAAATGTGACTTCTGGTTACGGGAGGTTCAATTTCTGGGGCACGTTGTAAATCAGGCAGGGATATTGGTCGATCCGGCCAAGGTGGAGGCGGTGATGAGATGGGAGGCACCAAAGTCACCTTCGGAGATCAGGAGTTTCCTTGGGTTGGCAGGGTACTATCGAAGGTTCATTAGGGACTTCTCCAAGATCGCAGTGCCACTTACCAAATTGACCCGAAAGGGTGTTACATTCTCATGGGGACCCGAGCAGCAGACTTCCTTCGAGACACTTCGTCAGAGACTGTGCGAAGCACCAGTATTAGCCCTTCCTGAAGGGATGGAGGACTTCGTCGTATATTGCGACGCATCGATTTCAGGACTGGGTGCAGTGTTGATGCAGAGGGGCCATGTGATAGCCTATGCATCGAGGCAGCTGAAGCCTCACGAAGCGAGATATCCCACGCATGACTTAGAGTTGGGGGCAGTAGTGTTCGCCCTCAAAATTTGGCGTCACTACCTGTACGGGGTTCGTTGTACCATATACACGGACCATAAGAGTTTGAAGTATTTGATGGATCAACCCAACCTAAACATGCGCCAGAGGAGATGGTTAGACGTGGTTAAGGATTATGACTGTGAGATCCTATACCACCCAGGCAAGGCTAATGTGGTAGCCGATGCATTGAGTCGTAGGACGGAGGGTACTCCATTGCGGGACGTATGTTTGAGATTGACGGTGGTGACTCCGGTATTAGATACTATTCGTGGGGCACAGGCCGAGGTTGTGAAGTCTGGGATGCAGAAACAGGAGCGGGTCGTCGGGTTAATTTCAGAGTTCGTTACGGATGGGCGGGGACTTCTGACATTTCAGGGTCGGATCTGGGTGCCATTCGTGGGCGGTACGCGTGTCATTTTGATGGAGGAGGCACATAGATCGAAATTCTCGATCCATCCCGGTGCTACGAAAATGTATCTGGATTTGAAAAAGGAGTACTGGTGGCCTTGCATGAAGAGAGACGTGGCTTGGTTCGTGGAGAGGTGTTTGACCTGCCGTAAAGTTAAGGCCGAGCACCAGAGACCGCACGGTAAGTTGCAACCCTTGGAGATCCCTGAGTGGAAGTGGGATCAGATCACGATGGATTTCATCACCAAATTGCCGAAAACTGCCAGGGGAGTCGATGCGATTTGGGTGATTGTGGATAGACTAACAAAGAGTGCACATTTCCTTGCCATTAGTGAAAGTTCATCAGCAGAGAAGTTGGCGGAGTTGTACGTGAGAGAGATAGTATCTCGGCATGGAGTGCCGACCTCGATTGTTTCGGACCGCGATGTGCGTTTCACTTCCAGGTTCTGGAAGAAATTCCATGAGGAGTTGGGTACTAAACTGCATTTTAGTACCGCATACCATCCCCAGACCGACGGTCAAAGCGAGCGGACGATCCAGACATTGGAAGATATGCTTAGAGCGTGTGTGTTAGACTTCGGGGGTAGCTGGGATGCGCATCTGCCGCTGGCTGAATTTTCCTACAACAACAGCCATCATTCGAGCATTGGTATGCCACCTTTTGAGTTGTTGTATGGTAGGAGGTGTCGGACTCCCATTTGCTGGGGAGAAGTGGGACAGAGAGTGATGGGCAGTACAGAGATCGTACTTCAAACGACTGAACAGATCCAACGGGTGAGGCAGAGGTTATTGACCGCCCAGAGCCGACAGAAGAGTTATGCGGACAGACGCCGGTCCGAGCTCGAATTCCAGGTCGGCGACTTCGTTCTCCTAAAGGTTTCTCCTTGGAAAGGGGTGATTCGGTTCAGGAAGAGGGGCAAATTGGGGCCCCGGTTCATAGGTCCATTTCGGGTAATTGCAAGGGTAGGTCGGGTAGCTTATCGGTTGGAGTTGCCAGCGGAGCTGAATCAGATTCACAATACCTTCCACGTATCACAGCTGAGGAAGTGTATAGCCGATGAGGCAGCAGTGGTTCCGCTAGAAGATATCCAGGTAGATGCGAGTCTGAATTACGCCGAGAGACCAGTAGCTATCAGGGATCGGAAGATCAAGGTTCTACGGAACAAGGAAATACCTCTGGTGTTGGTTCAGTGGCAACATCGGAAGGGATCGGAGATGACTTGGGAGCCGGAAAGAGAAATGCGGGAGCAACATCCGGAGTTATTCGCAGAATGAGAGACTTCGAGGGCGAAGTCTAGTTCTAGTGGGGGAGAGTTGTAACAGCCCGGAATTTCAGGTATCTCTTTAAATTATTTTTGGGGCACATTTAGGAGGGGACTCGGCGAGTTGGTGCACGACTCGCCGAGTAGGGCCATGGTCTTGGTCGCAGACGCGCGACTGGACTCGACGAGTCCAATAAAGGACTCGGCGAGTCGACGCTGTTTCAGCTGAACCCTAGCCGTTTCATTTCTGATCGTATATAACGATCTTATGGCCGTCATGTCGCGTCTTTTGGCCGGTTGAAGATCCCCTGGGAGTGTGTGAGCATCTGAAGCAAGAGAGAGGACTTGAGAAGGCTTGAAGAGATTGTTAGACAAGGAGGAGCAAGGTGGTGATCAAAGGAATCGAGTACTGGAGGTTTGGAGACACAGGGAACACGTTTCCAGGTAATCTTCGGATCGAAATCTGTAACTTTTACGTTGTATGCGAGTTTAGGGTTTAGGAAACCCAATTAAGGGTTAGTTGGATTATATTGTTGTTATAAGTGTTAAAAACCCCTGTAATAGTATATGTGAAAGTCCAGGAAGCCCTATATCTATATACTTCGAAATCATGCGAAATACAGGAGGCAGCGGATTGACTGCATGGCGAGGACTCGCCGAGTCCAATGATCAGACTCGGCGAGTAGCTTGAAGGTTCTCTAGGACTCGTCGAGTTGTTCTTCAGACTCGGCGAGTAGCTTGAAGATCTACTGGAACTCGTCGAGTCGTTCTTCAGACTCGGCGAGTGGTGTCAGGATGTCTATACTCGTCGAGTTACCCTTTGCACTCGACGAGTCCGGTCAAGATTGACCGTTGACCTGTATATATCTTAGAGGGGTCAGTTGTCTTGTTTGATAAGATCATTAACTAGGGCTGTGGTATTATAGGGAACCTGCGGACTAGCGGATTGTGTGCGAGTAGCTCGAAGAGGTTATAGCCTGCGTACTACGAGGTGAGTCTTCTCACTATACTTCACCCGGAAGGGTTTGACTGTTAGACCAGAAGGTCGTGTGTGTTATATTCATGCTATGTCTAGAGAGGTAGATGCTTTATATGTGATGTGTGCTTATATGCGATATATATTATGTGGACCGAAAGGTCCGGGCCGGAAGGCAATGTTATGTGGATCGAAAGATCCGGGCCGGAAGGCAATGTTATGTGGATCGAAAGATCCGGGCCGGAAGGCAATGTTATGTGGATCGAAAGATCCGGGCCGGAAGGCAATGTTATGTGGACCGAAAGGTCCGGGCCGGAAGGCAATGTTATGTGGACCGAAAGGTCCGGGCCGGAAGGCAATGTTATGTGGATCGAAAGGTCCGGGCCGGAAGGCGTATGTGTGTAAGTCGTATACTGGGGAACTCACTAAGCATTTATGCTTACTAGTTGTTTATGTTTTTCAGGTACTAGTGATGACCGTGGAAAGGCGCCGGCGTGACACGTACACACTGCCACTGTTGAAGATCCTGGAGATTTATTATTTATATTTTGAAACAAACTTGGAATAAACCCTTTTGTCGAATAATGATGTTTTGTTTTAACGAAAAATTTATTTGAAAATTTGAGCTGTTACACTCAGAGTCGGCAGAAAAGTTATGCCGATAAGCATCGATCAGACCTGGATTTCCAGGTCGGAGATATGGTCCTCCGGAAAGTGTCGCCTTGGAAAGGTATCATTCGATCCAGGAAGCGGGGAAAATTGGGCCCAAGGTATATTGGACCGTTTAGGGTTATAGCCTGGGTGGGCAAGGTGGCATATAGACTGGATTTGCCAGCCGAACTCATTCAGATACACAACACTTTCCATGTCTCTCAGTTGCGGAAGTGTCTGGTGGACGAATCAGCAGTAGTACCCTTGGAGTACATTCAGGTTGATTGCAGCCTGAATTACATCGAGCGGTCTGTAGCGATCCTCGACCGAAAGTCGAAGGATTTGAGGAACAAGAGGGTGGAACTCGTGAAGGTGCAATGGCAGCACCGGAAAGGATCAGAGTAGACTTGGGAGCCAATGGAAGAGATGGAGCACTACGCCGAGTTGGTTCAAGGACGAGCAACAGACTTCGAGGACGAAGTCTAAAATAAGTGGGGGAGATTTGTAGCACCAGGTTCTTGGTACGTATTCTTTGTAATTAACTCTTTAAATATTGCATTTTTGGCCTTGGAATCAATGAGTTGAAGGACCAACTCGCCGAGTAGAAGCGGGATAAGTCGCGAGGACTAAGTTGTGGACTCGGCAGGTCGACCCTGTCTGGGCAAAAACTCTAACCTGGGTGTTTGCACCCTATTTAAACGCTCTAACTTGGCCTCCTTTGTCCCTAACACTTCCAGACAATTGTAGAATGAAAACCTAGCCCCCATATTGTTCTTGTGAGTGATCTTGGCCTTGTAAAGGAAATTTGGAGCTTAGTAGAAGAAGGAGGAGGTTGAAGAGTGCAAGAAGGGGAAGTAGATCCGAAATCTACACTGTAGGAAGCTTCCATTCAGGAAAAAAAAAAGTTCCTATCTTGATCACTAGTTCATTAGATCCCTTTTTGTCCCTAATTAGTGGTTTTCAATACCTAAAACCTCAAGCTCCATGTGTTTATGCTCTATCTGCTGAAAGGACTTCAAATCTAGACCTTATGGATGTCTTAGAAGTATAAAGTCTTTGTGGTTGAAGTGATTAAGGTCCCTATTGAGTGTATGACCTCATAAAGAGCTTGGAATTTCCTTTTGGAGCTCATAGGGCCATGCATGCACGTAAAGTTTGCAACTTTATGTGATAAGCATGCCCTAGGAGCCTAGATCTATGGTTTGGAACCATTGCATGTCTCAGATTCGGTCTGTATGGGAGGAGAGCTGAAGGGACTCTGCGAGTTCCAAAGTGGACTTGGCGAGTTCTATGAAGATGGTCTCAGACTCGACGAGTTGGATGAACAACTCGGTAAGTCCTATAAAGATTGCCTGGAACTCGGCGAGTTGTTCTTCAAAATCGGCGAGTCATATGAGTTTTTACTAAGTTAAGACAGGTTTAAGTGTAGAAGGTCCAACCCTTCGTAGCTGCACGCGGAATTAGCAATTTAACATGTAACAATTGTCCCAGAAACCCAAATCCTCAAGATGGTTGCTCTGGTGAGGATTTGGAATCGAGTAGGAGATCTACTCGTGGGACTCGGCGAGGTGTTCTCGGACTCGGCGAGTCGGATCGCGATTCAGTCCAATCGTCCCAAGTAGTGAGTTATGGGTGACTCAGTGAGTGGAAGAGGGACTTGATGAGTTAGTACTGGGTTAATAGGAGAGGGACTCGGTGAGTCCACTCAACTGGAAGTTGACTTTGACCAATGAGTTGACCTTGGACCAGGTGTAGGTCAGTCATTTGACCTAAGGGTATTTTTGAGTGACTAATCTATGTTATGGATTTATAGCCGGAGGATTACCGGTGCAGCAGTCAGGCGTCTAGCAAGCAGACTTTCAGCAGCTACTTTTTGACGTGAGTTTCCTTCCAGTTGGAACGGGTCTAGGGCACCAAGGCCGGCCCGTATAGACGATATGATAGTATCGGAGTGTGGGCAGAGCCCGTATCTCATAGTTGAGTTTGATGATGATATATGCTAGTGTGGTAGAATTGTTTATACTCGTTGTCTGTGTGATACTTGTATGTTATGGTTTAGTATCTGAGTGTGGGCGAGGCCCGTATCTCCCAGATAGCGGAGTTTGGGCGAGGCCCGTATCTCCCAGATAGCGGAGTGTGGGCGAGGCCCGTATCTCTCAGATAGTGGAGTGTGGGCGAGGCCGTATCTCCCAGCAAGCAGAGTATGGGCGAGGCCCGTATCTCCATGAGTGTGGGCGAGGCTCGTATCTCCTAGCTGTCTATTATATGATTGTATGGTATGTGGTATTATGGGGAACTCACTAAGCTTCGTGCTTACAGTTTACTGTTTGGTTTCAGGTGCCTCTTCAGATAGGGGAAAGGAGTTGGCGCGGTAGCGGCATATCACACACACACACTCTTGTTTTTCTGCATTATGGATTTTTGGGATGTACTCTGACATATTATTATGATGTGGCTGGTTTTCAGACATGAAGCATTATTATGAAACTTTTATATCGAAGTTTTTATGAATTGACCTATAAAAACAAAAAGAAATTTTTGGCCTGTATTTTTTGGGATGTTACAAAAAGGATATGCTTGGAAGAAAAGGCAGAGACTTCATGTGTCCTTCTGGTGTATAAGGCATAGATCTATGTTGTTATGCCTTGGATTAGAGTAAGATGAGTTTTTGGGACCTAGAGTTATGTCTTAAGGAGCTAGGGTTTTGTTTAACCCATTAAGAAGGATTATGTCACAACTGGAATTTTGCTAGGAAATTCTATTCTCATGTAAACATCATCCATTGTAAAAGCTTGTACTCCAAGTGAATATTATACGCTATGCTCATTCAAATACATCTCATATGTTCAAATAAGGGTTGGACACCCTAGAAATCCCGGTTCAAGTTCATTATGGACTAGGATTCTCTTATTGGGCCTAAGGGACAAATAAATCATCAATTCGACTATATTGGGCCCAAGAAACCCTAATTGGGTTCTAATTGGACCCAATTCATCAATCTATAACATTTTGGGCCATTTGGGCCTAGAATGATTCATTCTACCTCCAATGGGCCATGATGGGTCATAAATGATTTAATTAACCTTAATGAGCCATAAACCCATTCCTTTTACCATTTTGGGTTGTGAACCTTCTTAAGGGCCCAATAGGCCAAAAACTAATTTTTGGGCTTCATATATTCGAAAAACAACAAAAATGGGCCAAATCACTTCATCCTTATCTCTCTTAAGCCCAATTCTCAACCCACAATGCTTATTAGACAAAAAAAAAAAAGGAAAAATGAGGAAATTTATGCATTAGACACCTCATGTTTGCATGGTGGTCTTCCATGCAAACATCACCTCACCATCTCTCTCTCTTTCTATTCTCTTATTAACCTCAGCCAAAACCCCCACCATACCACCTCTATTTCTCATTCAAACACTTCAAATACACTCTAAAGAAACTCCTCCTTCTTCCTCTATATTTTTCAAGATTTGTGGGTATTCTCAAGAGGTTTTTCACCAAGATCAACATCTTTGCTAAGTTCTCCCTTGGATCTACGGTATAGCTTCTTGATTTCTTCAAAAATCTCTTCTTAAACCATAACATTTCATGATTTGTACATCTTTGCTTCATAGAGTTCGAAAATCCATCAAGAGCTTGCTAGGGCCGAGATCTTTACTTCATTGTTCATCAAAACCGAATCCAAATCTCAATGTGAGTTCATACCTTTTTCAGTTTTAATTTGTTTTTGGGGGAGAATACAAGTTGTTATGTGTTAGATCTATGTATTTGTCCATGTTTATGTGTGTTTTCTAAGTGTATATTGTGATTGTGTAAAGAACTTCATAGATCTAGACAATATTTGGAAACTACAACACTTTATACAACTTACAATAATGATAAATGTGCTAAACATGTGAAGACTCTTAAGAAACTAAACAAAATCTTGAAAAAGGGCCATTTTTTGACAAATAACCAACAAGATGAGACTTTCTTGGCATTTACGGTTTTACAAGGACTAAAGGAGTCACTTTTATAAATGAAATGGGTTTTTACGATATTTTGGTGATAAAGGGGCCAAAAACGTAAATTTTTGCATAATGGGCCTTAAAAATGGGCTTTTAGGTTTTAGTGGGCCAAAGTTGTAAAAAATCCGATTATGGATTAAATTGTTATTTTACACAAGTTTGAGGCTAAAATATAAAACTTACGGTTTTATGGGTTGAAAATACCACATTATTTTGATTTGGGCTAAAAATGCAAATATTTCCAAAACTTGGACCAAAAATGCCATTTTTATCAAAAATGGGTTGAAAATGTAATTCTTGGTAAAAATGGGCCGAAAATAATATTTTATATCTATTTGGACCAAAAATGTCAATTTTTATAAAAGTGGGCCGAAAACAACATTATATATATACATATATATATATATATATATATATATATATATATATATATATATATATATATATATATATATATATATTGGGGCATAAAAGTAAATTTCGTGATATTAGGCCTAATATATCCATTACATGTCCACTTGGGCCTTTGAGCCTAATATGTTTACCACATGTTAATTTGGGCCTTTGTGACCCATTAACATGTTTAATGGGCCCAGTCTATACATCACATGCTTAGCGGGCCATAGTTGTTCCCTTACATGTTTGTGGGGCCTTATACATTCATATACCTATTTTCTGGGCTTTGCAAATCTTAAATATATATATATATACGGGGTGACTCCCCACACCTAAGTTGTTCGCTACAGCTAGACTAGGCTAGTCTAGGGTGACAAACCTTACCGTAAATTGAACTGACGTCTAAGAACGCCACGACATGCGAACTCGTCAAAAATCAAGTATGGTTAAAACGGCTCACTTAGAAATCTTCTTTAACATAATTTTATAGCATACCTATAAAATCTTGTGGATACAAAAACATACATATATTGTCATTCGGTCTTGGGGTTGAGACCACAACACTTTTAAAAAACAGAAAATGTCGGATTTTCTAAGGTATTAACCGTTAAACAATATCTTTTACGCCCTACAGAAAATATAGGGTTTTTATCTGGATTACATTTTTTATACATTCCAAATATAGAAAACACACATGCATTAATATTGGATTTTGATACATCACGTTCAAACCATTTTCAGAAAATATCGGATTTTCTGGTGTTTACAAACTATTCAAAACTTTTCATTCAAACATGTTTGTGAACTCACCAACATTATATATGTTGACGTTTTTCAAAATAACTTGTATTCTCAGGGAATCATTAAGAAGAAAGGTCAACAGGAAATGGTGGAATTTGTTATATTTTGTTATCAACATACATTAAATATTTTGAACATGTAATATTGTACTTGATGTAAACAATGTTGGTTGTATTTAATATGCATGATGATGATGTTTTTTTCTTTTAATTATATACAATTGTGATGATATTACAAGATGAAGTCACGCGCAAGCCCCCGGACGTTTCTGCCGTTTGGTTCGGGGATGTGACAGATTGGTATCAGAGCATTGTTTATAGTGAACTGGCATATCTAATCATACTTGATATGCAACTATAAATACAACGGGACTAAAACACTTTGAATAAAATTCATACCTAGGTATACATTAAAACAATAACAACTAAAAGTCTCTAGAGGAATTGGAACATTGTGATTAAACTCAGGCAGTTATGTAGTCATATTATGGATAAATATAGTCTGATCAACTATCTTTATTCAAAATATGACCAACATGTGTTTGGGGGTAATCATGGCGGAAAATTGACGTAGAAATATACCTCGTATCCAAAACTTATTTCCCCAATCAGGGAAATGGTGGATGGTTAGAACCCGAGGATGAACCCGAGGAAGAGCATGAAGAGGAGCCCGTGGAAGGACCGGTAGAATCGGTAGCAAACTCGAACGAGGAGGAGGCAGAGGCAGCGACACGGATGACTCGGACACGAGGTCCGAAATCATCAATCCTCCGTACATAGTCAGGGTTCCCCCATACCGGATGGGCCCTAATAGACCTACGCCCCCATGGGCACACGGCATCTGGAGATCGAGCCGTCAACAAGGGGTGCGGCCCCCATTTGGTATGAACCGGGACTACTACGACCTGAGTCACGGTGGACCCACCGATCAAGCCTTTCCTGTGATAGTGAGGAGAACTTGCAACATCGGCGAGCAAGCGCAGGCGACCACTGGCCAAATGGTGGCCATGAGAGCCGTAATGGAGCACAAGGAGAGGATGACGCACGAGGTAAAAAAATATGAATTTTTAATGGACTTTTCGTCTCCTGGCCTATTAAAAATATATAATTAAAAATAAATTCAAAACTAGCCCCTACGTAATGTGTCACGCCCTGCGTACCAAAGGATAGGAGCCTCGTCCCATCGGCCAACAGGCTCTCCCATCGGACAGAAGCCCTCCCATCTGAAGTGCGTAAGCAATGATGTCCGCTACACCCCGTACGCCCAGCATACCGAGGCGGTTCAGCCTCCTATAAAAGGGGTGCGAGGGTTTCAGGCTTAATTGCTCAATTCTTCTCATTCCCGTTCTTTTGCTCTGCGTTTAACACCTCGAAGCCATCTCGAAGCCCCGGTTTTCATATCCAAGCTCTGAAGGAAGTTTTACGCTCCCAAGATTCTCGAGAATCCCGAGAAATCGGCTTGCTCCAGTCGAAGTTCGGCTCCATTTTTTTCTCACATTCTTCAAACTACCAAGTGAGTTCATACCCCCATTTCTACGCTTTTAACTGATTTTAAATGCTTTTGAACACTTTACATGGGGGGGAGGGGGGATACAAGTAAACACATGGTTAATCCCATGTGCAAACATAAATCTTTTATTATACATTTCATGTTATCTTTATCCCTACTACATGGATTTTGTTAAAATGCAAACATCTTACACCACCTTACCCTCTCGGGATGAAATATAATTATGAATATTTGAAGTTCCATTTAAATGTTTGCATCATATCAAGGGTAACCATTTTTACTATAATATTCGTAAACATGCAAGAACATAAAATCATTATTATGCCTTGTCAACACTATAGAAAAGGGTAATTATTTCAGAGACAACCATATTCATTCTAATACGTGACTTAATTGAGAATTCGTGAGTTATTCATCTTCAATATACCTTTTAAGGTACTGCTAGAAGTCCTGTTTATAACCAGAATCTCCCGTCCGGAGAACGTGACAAGTGTGTATAGATCTATACAGGACTAATGATCCCACGCCCTGACTGCTAGCTACAGTCCTCGGGGTGACAAGTATCATCTCATTTCGATGCCTGAAGAACGTCGCTATAGGAAAATTATGATAGTACAGTTATAAAAACTCATTGGATAGACAATTATTATGGTATTACGTTTTCACGGGAAAAGTAACAGATACAGTTCTTTTCACATTCAACTACAAATCTTCTTATAGTTTTGTTTTACAATAAGACTATACATCATTCTTTTGAGCATGTCATAGTTGCTTACATGTTACGGTCTTGGTCATTTGAGACTGCATTACACTTATAGGAAAATATAGGATTTTCCTGGTTCAAATACATACAGTTTATACAACGATCTTTCATACTCATTTCATACACTTGTTAGAAAATATCGGATTTTCTGGAAAACATACACGAACTTTCAAATGGCATACATTTTATCAAAACACTACTTATGAACTCACCAACATTATTGTTGACACTTTTTCTTTGAAATCACTTGTATTCTCAGGATAACGCTAAATCGGGTAGCAACTACTTTTGAAGACTAACGCGCTGGCGTTAGTAACATATTTTGGATCACCATATTGTATTTGATATTCAAACATGTAACACATACAATCATGTAAGATTTTCAAATATATTTATATTATGGTGGTGTGTACTTTCTTTACTATTCAATTGTTATGATATTGTACATGACGTCCTCCGCCCCCGAATGTTTCCGCCGTTCAGGTTTGGTGGTGTGACAGATTGGTATCAGAGCATTGTTTATAGTGAACTAAGTAAATCAAAACCATTTTTGATATACAACTACAAACACAACTGGGCAAAAACACTATGAGTGAGAGTTATACTTTTAAAATGAAATTTTAATAAAGTATACATGCATACATTATATATCAGGGTCAATATCGCAATGCAAACAATATAGAAGTATTATAGATGAGTTGTGCAATACAGGTATGTCTTGGAATATGTAATCGGGACTGGGATGAATATAACATGATCAACTATATTTGTACGAGAGCCGACTAGCATATGCCAGGGGATAGCTACAATGGACATAAAGTCTAAAACTTACCAAACTTATAAACCTTAGAATCAAACATGACATTTAGAATACTATAGGAGTATTTTATACATACAATAGTTTAACTTTGAGGTTCAACCTTATGTGCCTTAGTTCTAGACAATTCTCATATCCCTATTCTCATACAGACGTAATGGTCGGATTCCATCTACCAGGAGACCCCTACTACCCGAACCAAGATAATAGGGGATGGGTAGAGAATGATCTAGAAGAGGCAATGCAAAAAGACTCAAACCCAGATCCAGAGGACAATAACCTACCCTTAGTGGCTCTGATCCAAAATCCTAATCCTCGACCGGATTTCATGGCTCGACACCTCTATGGGCAACCAACATGAATTGGTGGAGTCACGAACAGGGTCAACCCCTTCCATACAATGGAGACCGAAGCTTCTACAATCTAAGTGAGGGAGGCTCATCAGACAGAGTCCTTCCTATATTGGTTCGCCGAATTGCTCGCAATGATGAGCAAGGAAGGGCAACTATCCAAAGAACCAAGGAGAATGATGCGAACACCGGAGTTAATACAGTTCGCATCCGACAGTTAGGATTAGCTCATTGAAGAATCGTAAATCAAAATGAAGCTTGGTAGAGAGAGCTAACTGCAACTCAAACTGAAGTCAGGGAGATCCGTGATAACTCTAGAGTTAACATAGTTCGTCTTTGTCATCTGACCGAGGACCAGGACTTTGAAAGGTCTCGTATTGATGCTTTACAGGTGGAGTTGAATGCCTGTCGATCTGAGACCAAGGATCTTCGTCAGAACCAGGTTGCACTGCAAAGACGCGTATGGAAAGCGGAACAGCGGTTGGCTGAAGCCAGGGATGAATCAAGTACCAATCACAACAATTCCCCTTGCAAGTAGAGTCTACTATACTCTGTCTTTTGGAGATAATTTAGGTCTTTGTATAGACCCTAGTATTAACTTTCTGTAACGTAGACCTATAGATAAGGTCAAATTTTCCCAACATTTCGATGTATCCACGATATATATATATATATATATATATATATATATATATATATATATATATATATATATATATATATATATATATATATATAATAAACGCATTTGCATGCGTATAAAATTTCTTGGTTATCACTCCAATTCATAAGTTTATCTATTAATATATAAACTCTCATTATGAATCAAACTCAAAACCTTGTTTAGGTTACATCCAATTTGTGAAATGTTGAAAATAACTAACTCATTAACACGCGGCTTTCAATCATTAAAGACATATTGTCTTCATTGTTATTTCTTGGGCAGCACGATGCCGCCTCGCAGATCTGCACGTCGCGTCAACAACGCAACACCTACACCACCACCACCACCGCCTCTACAATATGATCCTGTCATGGTACAGGTTGCTATCATTGCAGCAGTAGCAGCTGCTCTTACACAAATAAACACTAACGGAGCTGGTGGAACTGGAACCAGTACCAACCACTTGAATCATGGCATTGGCCATGGTCATATCAGGGAATGCACATACAAGGAATTTTCGAATACGAAGCCAAAGATTTTCAACGGGGTAGGAGGAGTCATTGCACTTATGCAATGATTTGAGAAGACTGAAACGGTCTTCGAGATCTGTGCATGCCCGGAGACCAGCAAAGTCAAGTTCGCTGCTTGCACTTTCTCTGATTGAGCCCACACCTGGTGGAAGGGCCATGTGAAAGCCCTATCTCTCCCAGTTGCTAATGCCATGAGTTGGGAAGATCTCAAAATCTTATGCTGGAAGAATACTGCCCGAGGGGCGAAATTCAAAAACTGGAGCATGAACTATGGAACTTGAAGATGGTTGGTTCTGACCTAGCCGCCTATATGGCCAGGTTCAGTGATTTGTCAGCCCTATGCCTGGGAATGGTCAACCCGAAGCTGAAGAAAGTGGAAAGATACATCTGGGGGTTGTCACCCCATATTCAAGGGCATGTTTTGGCCTCTAACCCAGTCACGTTTGACAGCGCGAAGCGCTTGGCTCAATGATTGATTGATCACGGTGTTAAACAGGGTACTATTACTGCTGTTTCGGAGCCACCGAATGATATAGAGGACCGAAGGAAACCCTGGGATAAGTGAAAGGGGGAAACCATGCAAGAGAACCCCAAGAGGCAACAATTAGTGACAACTCACACTGTTACTGCCCCTACCACCCCCACACCCACAAGCTCGTACAATGGCAACCAGCCTAAGTGCAACCAATGCAACTTTCATCATCACGGACCCTGTCGTGAAATGCATTGCATTAGGTGCAATAGTAAGGGACACACCGTCCACTACTGCAGGGAACCAACCTAACCAGCCGCTCCAGCCGCAAATGTGGGAGTAGAGCGTACTTGTTCTGAGTGCAGAGCAACGGGGCACTTCCGAAGGGACTGCCCAAAGGCAAACAACAGGAATGTTGGTGGAGGAGGCTGAGTATTCGCAATGGGCCAAGAGGAGGCTATTGCAGACCCCACGGTTATTCCGGGTACGTTTCTCCTCGATAACCCATTTACATGAATTTCATTTGATAATAGGAGCGGAGAGGAGTTCCGTGATTCACAAATTTAATAATCTACTCAAACAAACACCCCAATCATTAAGAAAAACCTTCATTGTAGTAATAACAAAAATAGACTAAAAGCACTGAAAACACATATATAGAATGCACTATCCCACTAACGAACACTTGTCTTGATCGACTTCACAATTATTACGATAAGAAATTCCCAAATAGCTACTAGAAATGGATTGGCTTGGTCTTCACCATGCCAATTGCATGTGCTATGAAAAGACCCTTCACTTTCACAGTTGGCTAACGAAACTCTATCGATTTATAAAGACAAACCCGACACAACTCCCAAATCGTTTCTAGTTTCAAAATCCCGTAGAACTCATGTAAGGAGTACTACATCCTTTGCGACACTCCTGAAGTATTACCAACAGACTATTTAGGAATAGCACACGTACGACGAGTCAAGTTCAAACATAGAGGCTAGGAATGATTACGGCTAACCTATCACTACAAAGTGTGTATGCGACTTGTGTACACAAGTCGATGATAGGAGAACCAGGTAAGAATTCAACCATGAACTTCCAGACGAAGCCGACCTATACTACGAGTAAACATGCTAACGTTTAGATGAACATAATAAACCCAAATACACATAACCTATACTGATCAAAACAACAAACATGATAATGAAGGTCCGCTGGAACACCCACACTAGAATCTAGATTCACTATAGAACAAGAAAAGAAAATGGAACAGAAGTGCCCACATCCTCCCTCAAATAATTGAAGTCCCGGTCGAAATGCAAATTTCGGGACGAAATTCTCTCTAACGGGGGGATAATGTAACACCAGCAAAAATTAGGTCAAAAATAAATTTGTTCAGTAACCATAATTGGGATGTACTAAGTCGTAGATATCATTAAACCATAAATGTACATAAAAAGAACGCCTAAATCTGACTTCGTATGAGGAAGTTATGATTTTTCGAAGTTCGGATATAGCGGTAGATAGCTAAAAACTCGAAATAGAGATCGAGCGACTTTTGGCCAACGCAATCTAAACGAGATTCTAAGGTCTCGACAATAATGATACAACGGTAAAACGACAGATGAAAACGGATGTCGGATGAAGAAGTTATGGATTTTTAACGGACTTTTCGTGTCCCGGCCTATTAAAAATATATAATTAAAAATAAATTCAAAACTAGCCGACGGAGTCTAAAAGAAACTTGTAAAGTACATTCTCACCTACACATAGATATAAAGAACACAAAAAACAGAGCTCATACGCAAAATTTACGTAATTTAGAAGTTGGAAAAATCACATTACGCCCCGCGTAATGTGTTACACCCTGCGTACTAGAGGATAGGAGCCTCGTCCCATCGGCCAACAGGCTCTCCCATCCGATAGAAGCCCTCCCATCCGAAGTGCGTAAGTAGTGACGTCCACTACGCCCAGCGTACCGAGGCGGTTCAGCCTCCTATAAAAGGGGTGCGAGGGTTCCGGGCTTAATTGCTCAATTCTTCACATTCTCGTGCTTTTGCTCTGCGTTTAACCCCTCGAAGCTATCCCAAACCCCCGGTTTTCATATCCAATTTCTAAAGGAAGGTTTAAGCTCCTGAGATTCCCGAGAATCCCGAGAAATTGGCTTGCTCCAGTCAAAGTTCTGCTCGATTTTTGTCTCACATTCTTCAAACTACCAAATGAGTTCATACCCCCATTTCTACGCTTTTAACTGATTTTAAATGCTTTTGAACACTTTACATGGGGGGGGAGGGGGGATACAAGTAAACACATGGTTAATCCCATGTGCAAACATAAATCTTTTATTATACATTTCATGTTATCTTTATACCTACTACATGGATTTTATTAAAATGCAAACATCTTACACCACCTTACCCTCTCGAGATGAAACATAATTATGAATATTTGAAGTTCGATTTATATGTTTGCATCATATCAAGGGTAACCATTTTTACTATAATATTTGTAAGCATGCAAGAACATACAAATCATTATTATGCCTTGTCAACACTGTAGAAAAGGGTAATTATTTCAAAGACAACCATATTCATTCTAATACGTGACTTAATTGAGAATTCGTGAGTCATTCATCTTCAATATACCTTTTAAGGTATCGCTAGAAGTCTTGTTTATAACCAGAATCTCCTGTCCGGAGAACGTGACAAGTGTGTATAGATCTATACGGGACTAATGATCTCGCGCCCTGACTGCTAGCTACAATCCTCGGGATGACAAGTCTCATCTCATTTCGATGCCTGAAGAACGTCGCTACAAGCAAATTATGATAGTACAGTTATAAAAACTCATTGGATAGACAATTATTATGGTATTACGTTTTCACGGGAAAAGTAACAGATACAGTTCTTTTCACATTCAAATACAAATCTTCTTATAGTTTTGTTTTACAATAAGACTATACATCATTCTTTTGAGCATGTCATAGTTGCTTACAGGTTACGGTCTTGGTCATTTGAGACTGCATTCCACTTATAGGAAAATATAGGATTTTCCTGGTTCAAATACATACAGTTTATACAACGATCTTTCATACTCATTTCATACACTTGTTAGAAAATATCGGATTTTCTGGAAAACATACACGAACTTTCAAATGGCATACATTTTATCAAAACACTACTTATGAACTCACCAACATTATTGTTGACACTTTTTCTTTGAAATCACTTGTATTCTCAAGATAACGCTAAATCGGGTAGCAACTACTTTTGAAGACTAACGCGCTGGCGTTAGTAACATATTTTGGATCACCATATTGTATTTGATATTCAAACATGTAACACATACAATCATGTAGGCTTTTCAAATATATTTATATTATGGTGGTGTGTACTTTCTTTACTATTCAACTGCTATGATACTGTACATGACGTCCTCCGCCCCCGAATGTTTCCGCCGTTCAGGTTTGGTGGTGTGACACGACCATATGTTTAAGTGATTACACTACTCATAGGGTCGTCATGCTGTCAGATCATATGTTTTCCCCATGTACTGTATGCCTTTTTGGCAAATTTTCATGTATTAAAAACGATTATTATTAATGGAAAAGCTCTATGTTTTATCATGATGTTGTTATCTGATATGTGTTTTATTTCCAATTTTTCTGTTAATACACGGAATCACTTAGATGCAAAAATCGATTTGCCGAGTCTGCGACATTCTAAACTAGGAATGCAATGAGTAGTCAACATCTTTCCGTTCTTTGAAAGAAATATGCCTCAAAGACCCAACCGTGGAAAGAACGCAACACCGACCCCACCAGAAATAAACTCAGTTGCATTCCAAGCAGCAGTGTCCGTTGCGGTCAGTGCAGCACTTGCACAGACCTGCAATGGAAACAACGGAGAAGGCAACGGACAGGGAACCGGAAGCACAAATCAAGGAACAAACCATGGAACCACACAAACCGGCACCTACAAGGACTTCACCAACACCAAACCTCGAACCTTCAATGGAACAGGAGGCATAATAGCACTGAAGCGATGGATTGAGAAGGTAGAATCAGTTTTTGAAATCTGCGGGTGTCCGGATGGGTGCTAGGTCAAGTTTGCGGCCTGCACATTCATTGATCAAGCTCTCTCCTGATGGAATGGTCACGTAGAGGCCATGACCCTCCCGTTGGCGAACGCGATGCCATGGGAAGAGCTTAAGGAAATGTTGTTGGTGGAATATTGTCCAAGGGGCGAGATTCAGAAGATGGAACTAGAGATGTGGAACCCCACGGTTCAAAACTCCGATATCGATGCATACATATCAAGGTTTAGTGAGCTGTCTCTCTTATGTCCCGGAATGATCACGTTTGAAGGAAAGGAGGTCGAGAGGTTTATCTGGGGATTGACCGCACCAATCCAAGGGAATGTAATTGCGGCAAACCCTGAGACGTATGATCGTTCAAAGAGGCTGGCCAAGAAATTGTACGATCATGGCAACAAAAAGGGTGCCAAAACAGGAGAAGCAGAAGTTAAGAAATAAGGTGAGAACAAGAAGGGGAAAAACAACAATCAGGAGGGAAAACAGAATTCTAAATCATCAAAGAAACAAAAAATTGTGACTGTCCATGCTACTACTCAAACTACCACCACACCACATGTTACTACCTCATCCATACCAAATAATCCCAAGCAATACTCAGGGACCCTACCTAAGTGCAGCAAATGCAATTTTCACCATCAAGAAGAATGTAGAGAGATGCACTGCACAAGCTGCAACCGAAATGGTCACACTGCAAGGTACTGCAGAAGATATCCGCAACAAAACCAACGGTCAAAAAACAACAACAACAACAAAAAAAAAATAGCAATGTTGGGGCATGTTACACCTGCTATGGGTGTGGAGAAACCGGCCATTTCCGGTGCAACTTCCCCAAAGTAATCAATCAGGAGGTAGGAGCAGTAGGAAGAGTGTTGACAATGGGCAGGGCGAAGTAGTGCAGTACGCAGCAGTTGTTACTGGTATGTTCCTACTTAACGACTCATTTGCATGCATCTTATTTGATAGTGGGGCGGATCGAAGTTTCGTTAGTAATAAATTCAAACACTTACTAAATCAACAACCCCAGAAGCTCAACAAAGCCTTCACGGTGGAAATGGCAATGGGAAAACTAAAACAACCAAAGATATCTATGTAGGATGCACATTAACACTAAACAATCACTCCTTTCAAATAGACTTGATGCCAATAAATATAACGAGTTTTGATGTGATAATCAGCATGGATTGGTTGAGCTCCTACCATGTTGATATTATGGGTTGCGAGAAGGTCGTTCGCCTTCATCTCCCCAATCACGAAACCCTAATAATCTATGGTAATAAACCTGGCGCCAACCTTCACCTTATCTCGTGCATCAAGGCAAAAAAAGTGCCTACACACGTAGAACTATGCATTCCTCGCTCATGTTGTGGATAAGACCAAAGAAGAAGTGTACATTCAAGACATTCCAGTGGCATGCGCCTTCCCAGATGTGTTTCCAGAAGACCTTCTATGAATACCCCCAGAAAGACAAGTCGAATTCCGAATCGACCTAATCCTAAGAGCTACACCAATTGCCAAATCGCCCAATAGGTTGGCTGCCGCCGAAATATAAGACTTCTCAAGCCAACTAAGCAAATTGTTGAACAAAGGATTCATCCGACCAAGCTTCTCACCCTGGGGAGCTCCGGTCTTGTTTGTCAAGAAAAAGGACGGGTCCTTTAGAATGTGCATCGATTATAGGGAACTAAATAAACTTACCATCAAAAAACGGTACCCACTTCCACGAATCGACGATCTATTCGACCAGCTTCAAGGAGTTAGTTATTTCTCAAAAATAGATCTGAGATCCGGTTATCATCAACTCCGGGTTCGAGAAGAGGATATTTCGAAAACTGTTTTTTGAACACGATATAGTCATTACGAATTTGTCGTGATGTCCTTCGGTCTACTAAATGCCCCCGCTGCATTTATGGACCTTATGAATCGAATTTGTCGCCTATTCCTGGAAATATTCGCGATTGTCTTCATCGACGATATTCTCATTTACTCTCGAATCAACGAGGAGCATGGTCAACATCTCCATCAAATCTTAGAACCCTAAGAGCTAAGAAACTCTATGCGAAGCTTTCCAAATGTGAATTCTGGATCCGCAGTGTAAAGTTTTTGGGTCATGTAGTTAGAAAGGAAGGGATTCATGTAGATCCTTCCAAGATAAACGCCATTGAGGGTTTGGCTATCCTGACAACCCCAACAGAAATCCGTCAATTCTTGGGTCTTGTAGGCTACTACCGGAGGTTTATCCAGAATTTCTCTAAGATAGCCAAACCCCTTACCACATTGACACAAAAGGGTGTGTCTTTTGTCTGCATAGAAAAGCAAGAAACCGCCTTCCAAACCCTGAAGCGAGCTCTTTGTAGTGCACCAGTGCTATCCTTACCAAAGGGAACCGAAGATTTCATGGTCTATTGCGATGCATCGAATCAAGGGTTAGGTTGTGTCCTCATGCAGCGTGGAAAGGTGATAGCTTACGCATCCAGGCAGCTAAAGACACATGAAGTAAATTACACCACTCATGATCTCGAGCTGGGAGCGGTGGTCTTCACCCTAAATATCTAGAGGCACTACCTCTACGGTACAAAGTGCACCATTTTCACAGGCCACGAAAGCCTCCAGCACATTCTGGATCAGAAGGATTTAAATATGAGGCAGCGAAGATGGGTTGAGCTGCAAAATGATTACGAGTGCAAGCTCAAGTACCACCCGGGTAAGGCTAACGTGGTAGCCGATGCCTTGAGTAGAAAAGAATATTCAGGTCGCCGAGTGAAAACCTTAACCATAACAATCCAATCCCACCTAACCTCGTAAATCAAGGAAGCCCAAACAGATTCATTGAAGCCAGAGAACGTCGCAAATGAAACGCTGCGTGGGATTGACAATAACTTTGAAGTCAAAGAGGACGGAGCTTACTATTTTATGAACAGAATCTGGATCCCTAAACTTAGGGGATTCAGAGGAATAACAACGAATGAATCCCACAAGACATGATATTCCATTCATCTGGGTTCAGATAAGATATACCTAGACATAAACCAGCATTATTGGTGGCCAAATATGAAGGCATAGATCGCCACTTACATTGGCAAGTGTCTCACTTGTGCCAAGTTGAAATTGGAATACCAAAAGCCCTCGAGACTATTGCAACAGCCAGCAATACCCGAGTGGAAATGGGAAAGGATTACTATGGACTTCTTGACCAAATTACCAAAGACAACAGACGGATTGGATGCTATATGGGTAATTATCGATAGGTTAACAAAATCCGCTCATTTCCTGCCAATAAAAGAAACTTAAAAGATGGAAAGGTTGATGCGAATCTACATCAAGGAGAGCGTAAGACTTCATGGAGTGCCAATGTCTATTATCTCGGATCGAGATAGTAGGTTTACCTCACGGTTTTGGCAGTCACTTCAGAAGGCAATGGGAACACAATTGGACATGAGCACCACTTATCACCCTCAAACCGATGGCCAAAGTGAACGAACCATACAAGCACTCGAGGACATGCTACGAACCGGTGTGATTGACTTTGGCAAGTCATGGGATACCCACTTTCCCTTGGTTGAATTCTCATACAACAACAGTTATCACATGAGCATGAAGGTTGCTCCTTTTGAGGCTCTTTATGTTCATAAATGCAGATCGCCTATGTGATGGGCTGAGGTGGGTGACACCCATCTAGCGAAAGGACAATCACCAGACAGCACTCTCATAGGGCCAGCGATCATTCGGGAAACAACCGAAAAGATAATCCAAATCAAAGCCCGACTTCAAGCATCATGAGACTGATAGAAGAGTTATGCTGACAAACGGCAAAAACCTCTGGAATTCCAAGTCAGGGACCAGGTACTATTGAAAGTCTCTCACTAGAAAGGAATGATTCGCTTTGGAAAACAGGGAAAACTTAACCCGCGATACATCGGACCGTTCGAGATTCTTGCCCGAATTGGTCCGGTAGACTATAAGCTGCAGCGACCTTCGAAGCTCAGCAATGTACACCCCATGTTCCACGTCTCGAATTTGAAAAAATGCTTATCAGATGAAACTCTTGTCATTCCTTTGGAAGAGATCGAGATAAACGAGAATCTCCTGTTCGTCGAAGAACCAGTCGTGATATTGGATAGGGAAGTGAAGCGAACGAAGCAGAGCCGGATTCCGATTGTGAAGGTTCGATGGAACGCTAAGCATTGACCGGAATTCACATGGGAACGTGAAGACCAGATGAAGCAGAAGTACCCTCACCTATTCTCTCATTCATGAACCTATCTTTTGAAAGAATTTCGGGATGAAATTCCCTCTAACGGAGGGAAGATGTCACAACTAGGGTTGTGAAAGCTTGTACTCCATTGTAAAAGTTTGTACTCCAAGTGAATATTATACACTATGCTCATTCAAATACATCTCATATGTTCAAATAAGGGTTGGAAACCCTAGAAATCCAAGTTCAAGTTCATTATGGACTAGGATTCTCTTATTAGGCCTAAGGGACTAATAAATCATCAATTCGACTATATTGGGCCCAAGAAACCCTAATTGGGTTCTAATTGGACCCAATTCATCAATCTATAACATTTTGGGCCATTTGGGCCTAGAATGATTCATTCTACCTCCAATGGGCCATGATGGGTCATAAATGATTTAATTAACCTTAATGAGCCATAAACCCATTCCTTTTACCATTTTGGGCCGTGAACCTTCCTAAGGGCCCAATAGGCCGAAAAATAATTTTTGGGCTTCATAAATTCGAACAAGACCAAAAATGGACCAAATCACTTCATCCTCATCTCTCTTAAGCCCAGTTCTCAACCCACTATGCTTATTAGACAAAAAAAGGAAAAATGAAGAAATTTATGCATTAGACACCTCATGTTTGCATGGTGGTCTTCCATGTAAACATCACCTGACCATCTCTCTCTCTCTCTCTCTCTCTCTCTCTTCTCATATTAACCTTGGCCGAAACCCCCACCATACCACCTCTATTTCTCATTCAAACACTTCTAATACACTCTCAAGAAACTCCTCCTTCTTCCTCTAGATTTTTCAAAATTTGTGGGTATTCTTAAGAGGTTTTTCACCAAGATCATCATCTTTGGTAAGTTCTCACTTGGATCTATGGTTTAGATTCTTGATTTCATTAAAAATCTCTTCTTAAACCATAACAATTCATGATTTGTACATCTTTGCTTCATAGAGTTCGAAAATCCTTCAAGAGCTTGCTAGGTCCGAGATTTTCACTTCATTCTTCATCAAAACCAAATCCAAACCTCAATGTGATTTCATAAATTTTTTTGTTTTAATTTGTTTTTGGGGGGAGAATACAAGTTGCTATATGTTATATCTATGTATTTGTGCATGTTTATGTGTGTTTTATAAGTGTGTATTGTGATTGTGTAAAGAAATTCATAGATCTAGACAATATTTGGAAACTACAACACTTTATACAACTTACTATAAGGATAAATGTGCTAAACATGTGAAGATTCTTATGAAACTAAACAAAATCTTGAAAAAGGGCCATTTTTTGACAAATAACCAAAAAGATGAGACTTTCTTGGCATTTACGGTTTTACAAGGACTAAAGGAGTCATTTTTATAAAAGAAGTGGGTTTTTACGATATTTTGGTGATAAAGGGGCCAAAAACGTAAATTTTTGCATAATGGGCCTTAAAAATGGGCTTTTCGGTTTTAGTGGGCCAAAGTTGAAAAAAATATGATTATGGATTAAATTGTTATTTTACACAAGTTTGAGGCTAAAATATAAAACTTACGGTTTTATGGGATGAAAATACCACATTATTTTGATTTGGGCTAAAAATGCAAATCTTTCCAAAACTTGGACCGAAAATGCCATTTTTATCAAAAATGGGCTGAAAATGTAATTCTTGGTAAAAATGGGCCGAAAATAATATTTTATATCTATTTGGACCAAAAATGTCAATTTTTATAAAAATGGGCCAAAAACAACATTTTATATATATTTGGGGCCATAAAAGTAAATTTCGTGATATTGGGCCTAATATATCCATTACATGTCGACTTGGGCCTTTGTGGCCCGTTTACATTTTTGTTGGGCCTAATATGTTTACCACATGTTAATTTGGGCCTTTGTGACCCATTAACATGCTTAATGGGCCCAGTCTATACATCACATGCTTAGTGGGCCATAGTTGTTCCCTTACATGTCTGTTGGGTCTTATACATTCATATACCTAATTTTTGGGCTTTGCAAATCTTAACTATATATACGGGGTGACTCCCCACACCTGAGTTGTTCGCTACAGCTAGACTAGGCCAGTCTAGGGTGACAAACCTTACCGTAAATCGAACTGGCGCCTAAGAACGCCACGACAGGCTAACTCGTCAAAAAACAAGTATGGTTAAAACGGCTCACTTAGAAATCTCCTCCAACATAATTTTATAGAATACCTATAAAATCTTGTGGATACAAAAACATACATATATTGTCATTCGGTCTTGGGGTTGAGACCACAACGCTTTTATAAACACAAAATATCGGATTTTCTGAGGTCTTAACCGTTAAACAATATCTTTTACGCCCTACAGAAAATACAGGGTTTTTATCTGGATTACATTTTTTTATACATTCCAAATATAGAAAACACGCATGCATTAATATTTGATTTTGATACATCATGTTCAAACCATTTTTCAGAAAATATTGGATTTTCTGGTGTTTACAAACTATTCAAAACTTTTCATTCAAACATGCTTATGAACTCACCAACATTATATATGTTGACATTTTTCAAAATAATTTGTATTCTCAGGGAATCATTAAGAAGAAAGGTCAGCAGGAAATGGTGGAATTTGTTATATTTTGTTATCAACATACATTAAATATTTTGAACATGTAATATTGTACTTGATGTAAACAATGTTGGTTATTTTTGATTTGCATGATGATGATGTTGTCTTGTGTCAATTACATACAATTGTGATGATATTACAAGATGAAGTCACACGCAAACCCCCGGACGTTTCCGCCGTTTGGTTCAGGGGTGTGACAGATTAGGAGTGGGTAAAGTTGGAAACTTTACCCTCATGAGGTCATCTTCAGCATGTAGACGAAGTTAGGGGTTCGGATCTGAAGTGTAAGGGCCTAATTTGTTAAGATGGCCAATCAGACTGGGGAACTTGGCGAGTCCAGAGAAGGACTCGATGAGTCTAAGTGTATTGTCTCGTTCTTGGTTACGCTGGGACTCGGCGAGTCTGAGGGCTGACTCAACAAGTTGACTCATCGCGACCTTGAGTAGCTAGTGAACTTGGCGAGTCGAGGGTTGACTCGACGAGTTGGATCGCGATCTGAGGATTTTGACTTATTGGACTCGGCGAGTTTAAGGGGCAACTTGGCGAGTTGGGTCAATTTGGAGGGTTGACTTTGACTGTTGACATTGACTTTGACCAGGGTTGATTTAGTTTGACTTTTGGAGAGTATTTTGGTCTAAGTGTCATTTTGGTAATTGATAGCTCAGGGAGTCGAGTGATCAGCAGTTCGAGGATCAGCCAGCTAGCAGCGAGGGGTTATTCGCAGGATTCTGCAGTCGGCTTCTGAGGTGTGTTTTCCTCTAGTAGGAACGGGTCTAAGGCACTAATGTCGGCCCGTTTATGTAGTTACAGTATGTTGGGCTCCGGTCCGGGGTTAGCCCGATGCAGCTTATGTGTTTCAGACTTCGGTCCAATGCCGGGGCGGTACCGAGAAGTAGTGATGTATGCGTGATGTCTTGTTGATTCATGTATGTTATATGTTATATGTTATGTGTACCGGGCTTCAGCCCGATGCCGTGGCAAGCCCGATGTATGTTAGTTTATATTCTATGTGTTATATGCTCCGGTGCAAGCCCGATGTATGCTAGTTCATATGTTATATGTTATATGTTTCGGGCTTTGGTCCGATGTCGGGGTAAGCCCGATGCAGATTATGTGATTATGTGTTATGATGTGTATGTGCCCGGGTAAGCCCGATGTCGGGGTCAGCCCGATGCCCGATGCGGTCGGATGCCAGGGTGAGCCCCATGTCGGACAGGAGTCTAATGTCGGGTAAGCCGATTTATGGTTCGTCCCGATGCAGCTAGGCGTTGTCCCATAGTTGATTCATGTGTGATATGTTATATGTATGGTATGTGGTAGTTTGGGGGAGCTCACTAAGCATCGTGCTTACAGTTTTAGTTTTGGTTTCAGGTACTTCCGGTAGCAAGGGGAAGAGCTCGGGATGATCGCATGGCACACACCACAGTCACAGCCTGGGAGTTTACTCTGATGTCTTGTTATGAGATTTTGATTTGAGACAGATACTATGATGTTTTATGATACATGATTTATGATTTTACTTATGACTTGGATGGCTTATGATTTTAATAGTGATTTGAAAACATAATTTTTGGGTCACATTTTTGGGATGTTTCTTGAAACAAGCTTTACAAATGGAATCCCCTAAAACCGGACCTAAATAAATTTGGAAGTTTGAGAGAGTCTTAGGAAGATTTTTGTGTGAAATGAATGAAATCAGAAGGGTTTATATAGGTTGTCGAGAGGTGCGTCGTGCCCTCTTGTGGTGTTGGCTCATCCCAACCAATGGCAGGTGTCTTTTCTGATTTTGTCCATATCACCTCTTCTAGAATTATGTCACGTGTCCTATTTTATGGTTCCACGTTTCTCATTCCCCCCCCCCCTATTCCACGTCACCATGTCTCGAGGGAGAGCTCAACTACTAACTGTGCCACGTGATGCACTCTGGTGTTCCCACGTCATCAGCATAGTGTATTTCTCGAAGATCTTAGGATGGCCATAACTTTCACATACGAACTCCGTTGTCAACGTTCTTTATATCACTTAGACTAATAAGTAATCTATCGAAAATTTACTTTTTGATGATATGTTTGGTCACATCGGTTTAATAGCGAAACTTCGAAGAAGGATAACTTCTTCATAGGGAGTCGGATTTCAGAGTTCTTTATATGTACGGAATCCTTCTCACATATACTATAAGTTTGGTTAAGCTTATTTATCCTAAATAATAATCTATAAAAATGCCTTAATTGACTAGCCTGAATCTGCAGGCGTTACAATTATCTCCTCTTAAGGATGATTACATCCCGAAATCATCAGCAAAACAGGGTTTGTATAATGGCTCTCCATGTTACCTTTCCACCATAGGTAATAACTTTAACTCTTATATCTTTTCAAATGAGTCCCTAATTGTTGGACTTATTATCTACTGGTGGTTCCCGACCTTACACCCGCCCTTCATTTTTCTGTTAGACCTTCAGTCCTAACCTTCGAGTTTCAAGCTTGATAATTATTGCAGACTTCTACACCAACTCAAATGGACTCGATTAGTGAATAGGTCATTTACTTTGACTACCGTAATGAACCGATGGGTCACTCCCTAATGACCTTCCACCGCATGATGCAATGGCTAGACTTAGGTATCTTTGAGTTAGAATCTTGCATGGACGATACCTTCCATCATGTTCTAATATGGTATATCCATATTATTGTAGGTAGCATTTCTAGCTACTGACTACTTGGTCTTACAATGATTGTGATGTTTTTTTCGATCGCTTTGATTGTACTTCCCTTCAACCTCTTGTCTAAAGTCGGATACTACATTGAACTTGGTTTTCTAAACTGAGTAACTCACTTTGTAGCTTTTATCATAGTCGGACTCGATTTTCTATGACCATTATGGTCGGAATAACATTCATCTTCTTAGCCATTACTGAAATGATGGTAAAGACGGACATGAACAAAACAATTTCAACTCTTAGTAACCTTATGAATCATCATGATTCAAGTATAAATCCTTTGTTTCTAGAAGTTGTGTCACACCCCGGCCGTGCGGCGGAACATGTCGGGTAATGCGACTCAGTTCATGGATCACAACCAAATTGAATATACATCACAAGTACAACAATAACAATACAAAAATTATATTCCACCTTAAGGTTCGAATACACGGTTCATACAAATACTAATAATAAGTTCACAAATTTTCCTTAACAGATAGGTCGATATAAAAACTAGAGAAAACTAGATAGACCGTAATCGATGACTATCTATTCTGCTAAAAGTTGGTTCAGTGATCTCCAAGTAATACCTGTAATATGAGAGTCAACACAAAGGTTGGTGAGAGTTACAAGTTTTCTTCTAACCTTAGTAATAATACTTTTAAAAGTGTGAAAAGTATTTATTTTGTAGTTAAAAAAATGTTTGATAAAAAAGGAACTTAATCCTTGGTTTCTAGATAAATAATCCAGTCAATGCTAATAGTGATACCTATAATTGAGCTATATTATCAACGAGACCTACAACTTTCATTTAGGCTTCAGCTAATTTTTGATATTATTTTGAAAGTTATATTTTTAACAGGCATAGACTATTAAAGCCCGTATAAAAATCATAACTCTCTCATATGATTTTCGTTCTCGACTGTCTTTATATCGACAAAATCATATGGACAAGATAATTTCCAAAATGACAACTCCTCTACGTTGATATCTACTCGTAGATATAAAACCCGTCGAAAATGGAGCTCCTAAATAGTCTTCTATCAAATACGTCTATTTACGTGGCTAGTTGTTTATGCTATAAGGTGAAAATGGAGTGTTACAAAATCTTTTTCCCTAAGCACCTTGTTTATCAAAACACCCACCAGGTATGTCTTTTGAAAGTGATCATGTATAACTCTCAAAGGAATTTGTGGATTTTCCTCCACTTTATCTATGATTCTCTTGGAAATTAACGCAATAGTGCAAGCTGTAAGCTTCCTTGTTTGTGACAATCTAAGGCTTAGGGCAAAATGTAGAGGAGTTGTCATTATCAGCAATAAATGCCAAGTTAGTAGTCAAGATACCACTTCTAAAAGCAAGGGCAAAGAAGTAAAGTCACAAAAAGTTAAACTAACCAGTCAGACTTAGGGTTTGACCTAGAAGCGTGTATAAACAAACCACATTTAACTTTTTGTGACTTTACATCTTTGCCCTTGCTTTTGGAAAGGGTAACTTGACTACTAACTTGGCCTTTATTGCTGACAGTGACAACTCCTCTACATTTCTCCCTAAGCCTTAGATTGTCATTTTTTAAATAAGAGATTCCTTCTTGTTTCAAGTGCATGGACATCAATTTTCTCCTTCAATCCTTTTTTCTTTTCCCAAATTTTTTAATAAGAGCTCTTCTTTATCTGTCTTGGTCTGATTCTTCATCCAAATAATCAAACTCCTCATTGTTTATGACTTCCATGTCTTCTGGTTCATCACTAGCATGAACATCATTCATACCTCCTTCCACATTACTATCAACATTAAGAATGAATTTTGCCAAGTCCACATTCACATCTTGGATATTGTTTTCCTCATCTATTATGTAGTCCTTATCATCTTCATCTTAAGAGTGTTTCACTTTCTCTGGAACCTCATCATCTTCAAAGTTTGAAACCACATCTTCATACTCTGAATCATCATCTTCATACTCTAAATCAGCCTCTTGCCTTCCAATTAAATTTTCCATAAGGTTATCAAACAACTCATTAATATGTTCATGATCATTAGCAGGGGGTGTTGTAGCATCCTTCAATATGCTCAATATCCTGAACACCATTCATCTCATCCCCAACATTATCATTATTTAAAATACTTGGCTTGTAGCATCCTTGAACACCCTCATTATCTATAACACATGGTGTAGCATCCTAATCAGCAGTCTTTTCCTTTAATGCATCAATATCATCTAAATTAAGCCTCTTGCTACAAGAACCTTCACCAATTTCTATTTGGGAGCTCCTAATCCTACCCCTTCTATACTATGGTGACAAAGCATCAATTTTATGTCCAAAAAGAATCAAAGACATGTACTCACCCATAGTCTCATCATTAACATGATTTATATTTCTCAATGGAGATTCCACATGAACTTCAAACTGAACTTCAGTCTCTTGATCATCATTACATATAGAATCATAAAAATAAATTTGAAAATGGGGGTTGCTCCGGCAGCCTCCCTGTTGCTTCTGTTTACTTTTTTTTTTTTAATAAAATCAATGGAATTTTGGTGATTTTTGGGTTTGATTTTTGATAGGAAATGAACAAGGAAAAACAAAATGTGATGAGGCTGTTCCTTCTTGATAGGAAAATGAAAGAATGAAAGAATGGTTTCTATGATCAAATGCAGATTTTTGTAGATCAAATGACTTGGGTTTTTGTAAATTTTTAATTTTTTCATAAATTCGGGACACCAACCTTTGATGGCAGAGAACTTGTAGCTGGAAGTATTGATGATTCAATCTATCTTTATGATGTTTATGATTCAATCTTATCAACCATCGATGGTTAGAAGAATGGTATGCATCTTGTTTGATAGGCTCTCTTCCTGAGACCTTTTTTACCTTTCTATAATATTTTTGTTTATTTCATTATACTGTAAGGTGATATTAAGTTCAAATTCTTTAAGAATATTCAAAACCATTCTGGAAGAATGGTTTATTCTGTCAGAATATTATAGTTGCATTCTGATAGAATTGTAGTTAATTAGTTATATGTTTAATGTGCAGTTGTTACAAGTGTATCACTACAAAATATTTGGCAACGAATTTGTGATAGAAATGGCTTGAAGACTTGATGGGAAAGATTCCTTGTATAAAATCATTCTCATGTAATACAATTCTGACAGAATACCAATCTCGCAAAATGTCAATCTCATAAAATGCTAGCATATTTTGAAGTGGCTTAGAGGTTAAACATACACAAGACATCTAGAAACGAAACAAGAAAATGAAAGAGGATTCTTTCAAGAATGCTGATATTTTTTTGCAAGAGATTTCAAGAATGAATGTAGTTTATGTTTATAGTTGTATTCTTTAAGAATGAATGTAATTACTTATTCTAAACTATTAAAATTCGTCTTATATAAAAGTTGTATTCAATAAAAATTATTGGTCTTGAATTCTTGATAAGATGTGTTTATAATATTATGTTCATAGTTGTATACCATTCTGACAGAATTATAAAATATCATTCTAACAAAATAACATTCTGATACAATAAAATCGGTTTATGTTTACAAATTACGTTTGAAATTAAATTAATTTGAAAAAAAAATAGATTTTTTACATTTAAATCATTCATTATCCCATAAATCTCGATTTTTCCTTTATTAATTTTGTCTCAATTGACTAAAATGTCTTTATACTGAAATTTGTGTGATTATATAGTATATGTTATCCTATTGTACTATCATAGACCCTCAGATCATGACTTTTGATTTTATTCAATCCGATGGTCCAAATTTGTGCATTCTGACACACAATAGTGACTAGAAACAAAATAACCTAAGCCTATATATATATATATATATATATATATATATATATATATATATATATATATATATATATATATATATATATATATATATATATATATATATATATATATATATATATATATATATATATATATAGGGAAAACTGAATATACCCTTAAAGGTATAGAAGCTTAGGTATCAAAACCTATCATAATAATTCGTTTTGTTTGATATATTCATTATAATGTTCTTAAACTTCAACCCTTAACATGATTTACTTTCAGGATTTTCTTAATTTTAGTATTATATTCATCTTACATCACATTTTTTTACTGTGCACCTACTAAGCTATATATATTATAGTTGAAAATGAAAATTATATAAGAGGACGGTAAATGTGAAATTTATAAAAAACTTGGAAGTAAACCAAGTTAGAAGTTGAATTGTAACAATAGACAATTAGAATGTATATATGATACAAAACGACGAAGTATAATGAGTTTGGGTACCTAAGCTTATATATATATATATATATATATATATATATATATATATATATATATATATATATATATATATACTAGTCGTTTACCCGCGCAAAGCGACGGGTGCGAATCAACAAAATGACATAAAAAATTTGTTAAACAAAATGACGAACAGATAGAGATTTCTTATACCTGTGCTAGGATTAAACGTAAGACATTTTTTGGCTTATTCGATTTTAATAGAAAGAAAAACAAAGGAGGATGTAGCGAGCATGAGAGAGAACCAAGGTTTTGCGGTCAATGGCAAGGCATTCATAATAGACAAATGCTAGATCAATGTGCCTCTTCCAGTTTATATGAAATGTTTTATAACGTGTACATCGTATTAGACCGATTTAAATGGATATGAAGAACACTTGGTCAAACATTGACCCATTCAAAATCTTATCATCATCTTATTTGACTTTTTCATTATTACTGACAGATTCATTAATTTAGTGATTCAATTGGATATGAGGAACACTTGGTCAAAGTTTGACCCATTCAAAATCTTATCATCATCATCTTATTTGACTTTTTCATAAATGTTGACCTGATAAGATTTAGTATTTACCGATTCAATTGGATATGAGGAACACTTGGTCAAACTTTGACCAATTCAAAATCTTATCATCATCATCTTATTTGACTTTTTCATAAATGTTGACCGGATAAGATTTAGTATTTACCAATTCAATTGGATATGAGGAACACTTGGTCAAACTTTGACTCATTCAAAATCTTATCATCATCATCTTATTTGACTTTTTCATATTTAACCCATTTAATTTGAAGATAAGCTTAGAAGACCTATTCAAAATCTGTCTTTGACGGGATAAGATTTATTATTCTCAGATGCATAAAATTATTGTATATGATGCTTAAAAGCTTGTACCTCTTAAAATTCAGCAAAATCTTGTAAATGTTTTTTAAGGTGTATATATATATATATATATATATATATATATATATATATATATATATATATATATATATATATATATATATATATATATATATATATATATATATATATATATAAAGATGGGATTGTAATATCATCTTTATGGAGTTATGGGCAAGTTTGTTACTATTATGAAAGTTCCAACTTGCCTTTCATTTATGACGATTCATTGTTCCTTTAATTTGTCGTGTCTTAGTTGTTGGTTTCTCGATCACCATCATATTCATCGCCCTCACCACCTTCAAGACAAAGACATTCATGTTTTGGAAGAATATATGTTGCATCTAATTAACGTATTTCCATTCATAAGTTTTTGTAAGATCACTTGTAGGTAAACTGTAGATTTTTAGCTAAACTTTTATAACTGACATGTATGTGTAGCTTAAAAATATGGGTGTGTGTATGTGTGATATGTATCCAAAGATACTAAGATTATTGGAATCCTTATGATGGGTCAAGGTAAGAGCATAATATTTGAAATTTTTTTGATAGTTTTTTTTACCATGTAAGAGATTTTTTAAAATATCATTTTAACCATTAAAAAAACTTCAATCATTTATTAAAAACAACAAATTATGTAAGTAGACTTTATATAACATATGAGAACAATAATAATAATTAGTTAATTTATAAGAAAACTTTTGTAACAATCATATGAGAATATATTTTTATTAAATAAAGGTCAGTGAAAAGTTGATACAATAAAAATAATAACTTTTTAAAAGATTAAACTGTATATAGAAATCGGGATAAAAGATGAATCAAATGAAGTGTAGATTTAAAAGCATTGACGTTAATCAGCTTAGATATAGCTTGTGTAGCATGAAAAAGTTGTTATAAGTTAGTGACACGCTTTTTAACGTTGGCTCTCGGTGACAATTCAAAATAATAAAATACAGCGGAAACAATACAATTCTATCACCAAAATCGAACAGATGATCATGAAACTTGCATTAGAAGCAACTAATAACAACCATAATCTCTTAAAAATGAGAGTCCATATAACTCCAGTTGCACCCTAGCTTTAATCCAAACAAGTTGTGGATGTTAGCCCACCTAAACATTTAGTCAACAAGAATCGGCCCTTGAGTGTGGTTTTCTTAATCCTGGCTTGGCTAGCAACAACATACAAGAGAGACAAGAAAAATCCTTCTCTATTTCTCTACGCTAGCAAAAAGGAAGCAAATGGAGGTTAATGTTTTTCCTTTTCACTTGGCAGCCTAGGTAATTGAGATCATGAAGCCGGCTATTTCTTAAGCCTCGTCAAAATCGGATAAAACATTGTTTTTATTCAAAACCAACCGGTTTATAATTCGTGGAAATCATGGTTATAAAATTAATTAAACTTTAATAGTAAAATCTTAAAATTATTAATCACTTATTTTAAATAAATTATTAATTAATAGATTTTTTTAGTTATATAAAATTATAATTATTGATTTAACTAAATATGTAAAATTATATCACTTTATAATTTGTATTAATTTTATTTTAATTTTTATTATAATGTTGTTAATTTAATGTACTTAGAGTGAGAAATTTAAAATTTGAAATTTGAAATGGATAATCAATAGGTTGACAAGTGGCATGTATTAATTAAGAGACATAATAGGGTGATACATGGCAAAAGAAAAATGAAATATGCATTAATTATGAGGTCTAATATAATGACACATATCAAAAAGAGAATAAAATTATTCTTTCATTAGAATAAGGACATATTTATCCCATAAGATTAGCTTTATAATATTAAACTGTTTGGATTACAAAACAAGAGCTTAATTCAAATACTTACGTATTAATCCCAATCATTTACTACTTTATACCTAACTAGTTTATAACCCGTGGGAACCACGGTTATAACGTGTCCGTCGCATATTCGTCAGTCTGTAATAACATACATGATTAGTGGGCCATAGTTGTCCTTTTTTGTGTTTGTTAGGCTTTATTCATATTCATGTAAACATCAAACGGGATGTAATCAATGTTATTCAAATTCATAGGGTAATAATAGGGATTTAGTGAGAATTATCGGTTGGCACCAATAAGTGTCGGTCATAGCCTGTAGTTATAACCAGAGTCTCCTGGAGGGAGGGAGAGAGTTTGAGTATAAATCTATACAGGGGTGACTCCCACACACCTGAGCAGTTCGCTACAGTTAGACTCGGCCTGTCTAGGGTGACAAAATCTTAATTCAAAACCGGTGTTTGTAGAAATGCCAAGACAAGCGAAATTGTCATTATTATGCATGGTTATAACGACTCACATAGAGATCCATTACCATATCATCATTCATGGGAAATCATATTCATACACTGTGACGATGCAAAGTGATTTATACAATAATACAAAACTATCATACTATTTAAATTGGAAAACATCAAGTTTTCCGGGGAACGACATTACTCACTTCTACATACAACAACTACAATACAATGAACAATTATGAAATTCATTCATTCTTACATGTTTTGAAATCACATACATATATACTTATGGGATCATCACATCTTTTTCATAAACAGCTTTGGTTACAGAAAATATCAGATTTTCTGGGTTTTACAAACAATACAAACCATTTTATGTCAAACATGCTTATGAACTCATCAACGTTATATATGTTGACCGTTTTCAAAACAACTTGTATTCTCGGGTAACAGATAAGCTGGAGAAAGTTACCAAGTGTGTTAGGATGTTATGTTTTGTGACTCTCAAACAATTTATGCTATGGATATGTAATATTTAAACAATGTACTTGATGTGAACAATGACGGTTATACTATGTAATGTTGGTGATGTATGTTTTGTTCATGTATATCCATTGTGATGATATTTCAATTGATAGTCACACTAGCCCTTGGACGTTTCCTCCGTCTGGTTCAGGGGTGTGACAGGTTGGTATCAGAGCTCTGTTTATAGTGAACTGGCATATCTAACCACACATTGATATGAAATTATAGACCCAAAGAGGGACTAAATAACTCTGAACAAAACAAATATAATATAATAATAAACACTCTTACTTGTGCGTCTTAGGAAAATGAACATAACACCAAATCAAATAAGATGATCCTAACATCTCGGTTAAACCAGGACTGTTCAAAGTTGTATTAAGGGGTGAATGTAGCCTGATCAACTACATTTCCTCCATAATACAACTATCACATGCCCTGGGGTGACCGTGACGGTCGGTAAACCTAAAACATACCCTTTTATTAACCAAGAAGAGAACATCAAACTCAATTTATATAACAACTAAAACATCTTAGGAGTAATAGTAGTTTGTACACACTCCTGCAGACAGTATGGCCGGCTTCCATCATCCTGGAAATCCGTATTTCCCTAACCAGGGGAATAACGGATGGCTGGAGGAGGAGTCTGAAGAAGAGCCTGAAGAAGACCCCGAGGAGGAGTCCGAAGAAGAACCTGAAGTGGAAGTTGAGTGCAGACCTGCCGAGCCAGTGGTAGACTTGGAAGAAGAAGAAGAAGCTGAAGAAGACCCCAAGGGGGAGTCCGAGGAAGAACCCGGTGACGACAACGATGGTGATTCGGACGTGGAGTTTGAAGTCATCAACCCACCCTACCCGATTAGGGTTCCCGCTCATCGGATGGGCCCGACTGGCCCCACGCCTCCATGGGGTGTTGATATATTGAAATGAAGCAGACAGCAGGGGCAGCGACCCCCATATGGGATGGCCAGGGAGTTCTATGATCTGAGAGACGGAGGACCAGCTGACCGGGCACTTCTTGTTATGGTGAGGCGGTTGCGGAACACTGGCGACCTAGCCCAGGGTACTGCCGAGCAACTGAATCAGATGCGAGCCGCAGTGGCGAAATTCAGAAAATGGAACAAGAGTTATGGAACCTCACAGTCCGAAACTCCGAAATCGATTCTTACATATCAAGGTTTAGCGAACTGTCTCTTTTATGCCCTGGAATGATTACTTCGGAAGGGAAGAAAATCGAACGATTCATCTGGGTATTAACCTCCCCAATTCAAGGAAATGTGATAGCTGCAAATCCTAAAACCTTTGACAGTTCCAAGAGGTTGGCGAAGTTGTACGACTACAACAACAAGAAGGGCGAGAAGGAAAATGAAGGCAAGAAGGAGAGCAACACAAGAAAGGAAAGAATAACAAGAGGAAGGGACGACAAGGCTCGGAGTCGTCAAAGAAACAACAAACAATGACAGTTCATGCTGCAACCACCCAAGTTCCCTCCACACCACATGTTCCAACCTCATCTATCCCAAGTGCTCCTAAGCAGTATTCCGGAAATCTCCCAAAGTGCAACAAGTGCAATTTTCATCACAATGGTGAATGCAGGGAGATGCATTGTATCGGTTGCAACCGAAAGGGTCACACAGCAAAATATTGTAGAACCTATCCTCCTCATAACCAACAACCACGAAACAACAACAACAACAACAACAACAACAACGGAAACAACACTGGGGCAAGCCACACCTGTTACGGATGTGGAAGGACTGGGCATTTCTGTCGAAACTACCCTAATGTCAACAACCAAGGGAATGGAGGAGCAGGGAGCGTGCTAACCATGGTTCAAGGAGAAGCGGTTCAGGATCCCGCTGTTATCACTAGTACGTTTCTCCTAAACCACACATATGCATGCATCCTGTTCGATACCGGGGCAGAGCGAAGCTTTGTGAGTAATAAATTCAAACACTTGCTAAAACAACAACCCCATAAGCTTAATGAAACCTTTATGGTGGAAATGGCTAATGGAAAACAGAATCAAATGGGTAAATCTACATAGGATGTACCCTGACCTTAAATCACCACGCCTTTCAAATAAACTTGATGCCTGTAACTATTAGGAGTTTTGATGTGATTATCGGCATGGATTGGTTGAGCCCCCATCATGCCGAAATTATGTGTCGCGAGAAGGTCGTTCGCCTTCATCTCCCTAACCACGAAACCCAAATTATATACGGAGACAAACCCAATACGAACCTTCGTCTTATCTCGTGTATTAAGGCACAGAAGTATCTACAAAAGAAGGACTTGGCGTTTCTGGATCACATAGTGGATAAGTCCAAGGAAGAGGTCAATATTCGAGACATCCCAATGGCTTGCAAGTTCCCGGATGTCTTTCCTGAAGATCTTCCGGGGATACCCCCAGAAAGACAAGTCGAGTTCTGAATTGACCTTGTGCCAGGAGCTACACCCATTGCCAAATCACCCTATAGGTTGGCTCCTGCGGAGATGCAAAAACTGTCAAGCCAACTTAGCAAACTCTTGAGCAAAGGATTCATCTTACCTAGCTTCTCACCCTGGGGAGCTCCAGTCCTCTTTGTTAAGTAAAAGGACGGATCCTTTAGGACGTGCATCGATTATAGAGAACTAAATAAGCTCACTATCAAAAATCGCTACCCACTTCCGCGAATCGACGATCTATTCGACTAGCTTCAAGGAGCAAACTAATTCGATCTACGATCCGGATACCACCAACTCAAGGTTTGGGAAGAGGATATCCCCAAGACTGTTTTCCGAACTCGCTATGGACATTATGAATTTGTTGTAATGCCCTTAAGTCTAACGAATGCCCCTACCGCATTCATAGACCTGATGAATCGAGTCTGTCGACCATTCCTCGACAACTTTGTCATTGTTTTCATCAACAATATCCTAGTCTATTCTCGAAGAAAAGAGGAGCATAGCCGACATCTCAGGCAAGTCTTGGAAACCCTACGAACCGAAAAGTTATACGCAAAACTCTCTAAGTGTGAGTTCTGGCTCCGTAGCGTAAACTTTTTGGGTCATGTTGTTAGTCAAGAAGGGATACACGTAGACCCTTCTAAGATCAAAGCCATTGAAGGATGGGTAGTCCCAACGACACCCATGGAAATTCGTCAATTTTTTGGGTCTCGCAAGATATTATAGAAGATTCATTCAGAATTTATCCAAAACAGTCAAGCCACTTACCATGTTTACATAAAAGGACGTACCATTTGAATGGACGGAAAAGCAGGAGGTTGCCTTCCAAACTCTGAAACGAGCTCTCTATAGTGCACCAGTACGATCATTACCAGAGGGAATTGAGGACTTCGTAGTTTACTGCGATGCTTCGAATCAGGGTTTAGGTTGTGTACTCATGCAGTGTGGGAAGGTGATAGCTTATGCATCCCGACAACTAAAGACACATGAGGTGAATTATACCACCCATGATCTCAAATTAGGAGCTGTGTTTTTTGCCTTGAAGATTTGGAGGCACTACCTTTATGGTACAAATTGCACCTTTTCACCGACCATAAAAGCCTCCAACACATTTTAAATCAAAAGGAGTTAAACATGAGGCAGCAAATATGGGTTGAGCTGCTAAACGATTATGAGTGTGAAATCAAGTATCACCCAAGCAAGGCTAACGTGGTAGATGATGCCTTGAGTTGGAAAGAATACTTAAATCGTCGTGTGAAGACTCTTTCAATAAACATCCAATCCCATATGTCCTCACAAATCAAAGCAGCTCAGTTCGATGCCATGAAAAAAGAGAACAGAACAAGCGAAGCGTTACGTGGAATGGAAAAGAACTTCGAAGTCAAGGAGGACGGAGCATATTATTTCATGAACCGAATTTGGATCCCTGAACTTGCGGGATTCGGAGAAATTGTAACATCCGGAATTCCATGTATCATATTTTAATTAATTATTTTTGTCAATGGGGGACTCGGCGAGTTGATGCCTAGACTCGTAGAGTAGGATCGCAGTTTGCTGACTGGACTTAATGAAGGGACTCGACGAGTCGGGGAGTCGACTCGACGAGTCCGCGTTGTGGGCAGAAACCCTAAATCCTCGGTCCTGTGCCCTATTTAAGGGATCTTATGGCCCTTATTTGCAGCCACCTTCACCCTTGAGAGCACTAGAGAACCAGAGAGTGTAGAAAGAGAGAGAGAGAGGGGGGAAGCCATTTTCATCATCTCTAGTGTGATTTTGCAAGGAAGAAGGAAGGAAGGCAAGCTAAACGGATTAAGGAGCTCAGATCTGCTACCATTTTATCAGAGGAGGCTACTAGAGGTATGGATCTATGCTCAATCTTGTGTTTATGGTGATCTACTTGAATCTAGGGTTTTCTTTCCCCTTCTTTAGCTTGGATTTGAAGCTTTTGAGGTCCCAAGGTGGAATAACTCTTAGATCTGGACCTTAAGAGGTCCAGAGAGTCCAAACCATCCTGCTTTATGCTATTCCTTTGGAGATATGAACCTAGGGTGCTATTTTAGAAGCTATTTCACCAAAAGAAGCATTATGGACGTTTCATGAGTGCCAAGATTGGACCTTTACATGATTATTGAGCATTGGGAAGTCGGATCTATAGGTTAGAGAAACATATTTGACCTCTGAAGGTCATTTGAGCATGGCTATGGTAGAAACTCGCCGAGTCCATAAGAGAACTCGACGAGTCGAGTCGGGGTTGCCCCGTGATTCATGACCAGTGGTAACCCGTCGAGTGAAAGGTTCACTCGACGAGTCGAGTGAGGCCTTAGAAGGATTCAAAGGACACTCTTGGACTCACCGAGTCACCCATGTGCACTCGACGAGTCTGGTCAAAGTTTGACCGTTGACTAGAGTTGACCATGGGGTTTTGGTCAAAATGATTCAAGAGAGGTCAGAGAAGGGTAGAATGGTCTTCTACCCATTATTAGAGATGAGGACATGAGAGGATTTTGATTAGAGATGTTATCCTATTGATAGGAGGAGGCTAGGTCGAGATATTTGAGCATGAGAGTTTATCCAACCTCATACGAGGTGAGTCTTCTCACTATACATTACCTAGAGTGGTAGCTATGTGCAGATCAGAGGGTCTTATGTGTTATGTGTATGATTGAGATTATGTGCATTGTGCTATATATATATATATATATATATATATATATATATATATATATATATATATATATATATGTTATGTGTTATATACACAGGACCAGAGGGTCCAACGACTCAGGAGGCCAGAGGGTCCTCAATCAGACCGGATTGGAGGGTCTAACGAGCTATGACCAGACCAGAGGGTCCGACGAGCTACGGGATTGGAGGGTCCCGCTGAGACACATCGACCGGAGGGTCATACTGGGATATAGCCTTGAGTGGTGTATGTGTTGTATATGGTATTTTGGGGAACTCACTAAGCATTTATGCTTACCGTGTTATGTGATATGTGTTTCAGGTACTAGCGAGGATCGCGGGAAGGCGCCGGCATGATCTGTACACACTGGAAGAAGAGTTGTTTGAGATTCTGGGATTTGTTATTATTATGACATTTGACATTATGAGATTTTGAGAAATATTATATGAGTTATGGTTGTTTTTTTTAATGAAAATTTGTTTTAAATTTTTACGTCGTTACAAATTGGTATCAGAGCCTTAATTTGAGGGATTCGGATGCACCTTAGGGTGTATTTGAACTCAAACTGAGGATTTGAGAAAGTTTTCCATAAAAGAAACAATTTTTCTAAAAAGTAAATGAATATGAGGAAAGCGGAAAGAGGCAGTGTGTACGATCAGCCAGCGCCCGAACGGTGATTTCCCAAAATACCCTTACATTATGTGTTATGAGATATGATATGATACGTTATGCATGCTAGAGTAGGTTAGGTATTCCTATTAGGAATAAAGTGTCCTGATTTGTGATGCCTTAGCCTAGGAGATTACTGCTGCTATGAGATGCTTTGAGAGTGAGTAGGTAGCAGTGAGGAGCTTATGAGAAGTCTACCGAAGGGTAGCCTAGGCTTAGCGAGATGTAGAGTACTTGTGATCTTGGATCCTAGGAGAAGGACTTGGAATGAATGTTGATGCGGTGTGGAAGGTAGTAGAGGGTCCATACTACTGAAAACACCGGATCAGTGCACAGTCCAAGTACGAATCCTTAGGGTACTAAGGAGCAAGTAGGGTTGAGTTGTTAAGTGTGAGTATACTCGAGCAAGTCTCTGATATTTTATGTTGTATTTCATAGACATCATGGTTGGGACACGCCACAGACCAGAGACCAGCAGCGTGAGTGACGAGGAGCTTCGTCAGATGATCTACGATGAGGTGGTTGCGGCTATCCGCGTAGAGATACCAGAGATGTTTGGGTCTATCAAGACCACCCTAATTGAGACATTTAACGAGAGATACGCAGCGGTTACTGTGGTTGTGGCTGCTGCAGCTACTACAGTTGTGGCTGCTGCTAGACCTCAGGGGGGTGACTCGTTGCTGTTCCAGGATTTCAGCAACACGAAGCCACTGGAGTTTCATGAGACGCAAGATCTGATTGCTGCGATGAGATGGATTTCTGATATCGAGGGATGCTTTTACACATGTTCGTGTCCCGAGCATCTAAGGGTTCGGTTTGCACTGAACCAGCTTCGCTTGGGAGCGAAGGACTGGTGGAAGTTTGTGACGCTGGATTTCTCTACTACAGAGATTTCGGCGGTAACCTGGGAAAGGTTCACCACCATGTTTAGGGATGAGTATGTTCCCCCGGTGGAGAGGGGACGGTTCGCTCAGGAGTTCTTTTCCCTCAAGAAGGGGACGGAGTCCGTGACGATGATCACACGGATGTTTCATGAGAGGGCGTTGTTTTGCCCTGAGCACGTGTCGTCTGAGCAGGCACGCACGAGCCGATACTTAAGAATACTGAGGAGGGACATTCGTGAGTTCATGGCGAACTCGTCATATCGGACATTTGCTGAGCTCCAGGAAAATGCCCAGAAGAGGGAGATTGAGCTGGAGACTCAGGTCAGGGAGGAGGCCGAGTCTCAGAGGAGGGACAGATGACAGGCGCAGGCTCAGCTGCCGCCAAGCGAGCAAAGCCCGCTGATTAGAGATCTGGAGGTCTGAAGGGCCACACTTGTGGGAAGTGCGGCAAGAGTCATGAGAGAGTGTGCAGAGTTGGGGTGTGTTATAAGTGTGGGAAGGAGGGGCATTTTGCGAGGGATTTCCCCAAGGGATTCTCGGTTTGCTTTCATTGCAACTAGACCGGCTATCGGAAGGCCGAGTTCCCACAGCTGTTGCAGGGATCGGCACAGGGATCTGCACCTGCTGCACGAGCTACTGAGGGTCGGCCAGTGAAGGCCGAGGCAGCGAAGGCTCGCGGGAGAGCCTTCCAGTTGACAGCGGAGGAGGTCCGTGTTGCGCCCGATGTCGTGGCAGGTATGCATCCTTTCATTATTTACTCTGAGTTTGAGATATTGTGCTTATATTATGATATGCGTAGGTACTTTTCTTGTGAGTTATGTACCGGCTTTGGTGTTATTTGCCTCGGGTGCGAGTCGATCTTTCGTGTCTTTAGCTTTTAGCCAGCACATCAGTATTCGTCGAGAGGCGTTGAGTCGACCTCTTCGAGTTTCAATAGCTGACGAGTGAGCGGTTTATGCTACGGATATGATCCGAGGGTGTATACTTGAGATCTTCGGTGTTGAGTTTCCGATAGATCTGGTCCCGATTACGATGGGGGACGTTTGTGTCATTATGGGCACGGATTGGTTGAGCCGATTTGAAGCTGTTATAGACTGCAAGCGCCAATTGGTGACGATACGAGACCCTAGTAAGGGAGTACTTACAGTGTATGGTGAGGGTACCCGATCGGGGTCAGCTTTCTGTTCAACTGCCAGAGAGATACAGAGTTTACAGCAGGGATGTAAAAGATTCATAACCTATGTGATGGATACACAGGTGGTCGCAGAGAGGCCGAGCTCGGTCGATGATGTACCGATAGTGCATGAGTTCCCATATGTTTTCCCCGAGGAGTTGTCGGGAGTGCCTCCCAAGAGGCAGGTGGAGTTCCGCATTGATTTGGTTCTGGGGGCAGCGCCTATCGCCTTGCGCCACCAGAGATGCAGGAGTTATCCTCACAGCTTTAGGAGCTGTTGGGGAAAGAATCTTTCAGGCCGAGTAGCTCACCATGGGGAGCGTGATGCTTTTTGTCAAAAAAAAAATGGATGGTTCACACAGGATATGCATTGATTACCGGGAGTTAAACAAGTTGACGGTCAAGAACCGTTATCCACTACCGAGGATCGACGACCTGTTCGATCAGTTGCAGGGAGCATCTTGGTTCTCCAAGATAGACTTGAGGTCTGGATATCATCAAATGAGAGTAAGTGATGAGGATATCCAGAAAACGGCATTTAGGACTCGTTATGGGCATTACGAGTTTGTGGTGATGCCTTTCGGTCTCACCAATGCGCCAGCAGCGTTCATGGATCTCATGAATAGAGCATGCAGGTCGATGTTGGATAGATCGGTGATCATGTTCATCGACGATATTCAGGTGTATTCGAGATCTAGAGAGCAGCATGAGGAGCATCTGAGGGAGATTCTTAGGGTACTGAGATCGGAGAGGTTTTACGCAAATTCTCCAAGTGTGATTTTTGGTTACGAGAGGTCCAGTTCCTGGGGCATCTCATTAATCAGAATGGGATATTGGTCGATCCGGCCAAGATTGAGGTGGTGATGAGTTGGGAGGTGCCGACATCCCCCACCGAGATCAGGAGTTTTCTGGGGTTGGCTGGCTACTATCGGAGATTTATCAAGAATTTCTCCAAGATTGTCGTGCCACTCACCAGGTTGACCCGGAAGGGCGTTGCTTTTACGTGGGGTCCAGAGCAGCAGACCTCGTTTAAGACTCTTCACCAGAGACTGTGTGAAGCCCCGGTGTTAGCCCTTCCAGAAGGAATGGAGGATTTCACTGTGTATTGTGACGCATCGATATCGGGGTTGGGTGCGGTGCTTATGCAGAGAGGGCACGTGATAGCGTACGCATTGAAGCAGCTGAAGCCTCACGAGGTAAGGTATCCCACCCACGATTTGGAGTTGGGGGCCGTGGTGTTCGCCCTCAAGATATGGCGTCATTATTTGTATGGGGTTCGGTGTATCATATACACGGACCACAAGAGTTTGAAGTACTTGATGGATCAGCCCAACCTGAACATGCGCCAGAGGAGATGGTTGGATGTGGTAAAGGATTATGACTGCGAGATCCTGTACCACCCGGGCAAGGCTAACGTTGTAGCCGATGTTGTGAGCCGTAAAGCGGAGAGTGTCCCGATATGAGATATTTGTATGAGGATAACGATGATGACTCTGGTGCTGGATACCATCTGAGAGGCCCAGGCAGAGGCTGTGAGACCAGAGAACCGCAAGAGAGAGCGGGTGATTAGGCAGGTATCTAAGTTTATTACCGATAGCCGAGGGCTTACGTCCTTTCAGGGTCAGATTTGGGTGTCGTTTGCAGGCGGGTCACGTACCATCCTGATGGAGGAGGCGCATAGATCAAGGTTCTAGATCCATCCTGGGGCCACTAAGATGTATTTGGACCTGAAGAGAGAGTATTGGTGGCCCTGTATGAAGAGGGATGTGGCGTGGTTTGTTGAGAGGTGTTTGACCTATCGCAGGGTTAAGGCCGAGCACCATCGTCCGCATGGAAAGATGCAGCCACTTGAGGTTCCACAGTGGAAGTGGGAACATATTTCTATGGATTTCATCACCAAATTGTCGAGGACCGCGAGGGGTGTCGATGCAATTTGGGTGATTGTTGACCGGCTGACGACGAGCGCTGACTTCCTTGCTATCAGTGAGAGCTCTTCCGTAGAGAGACTGGCAGAGATGTATGTGAGAGAGGTGGTATCGCGGCATGGAGTACCGATCTCGATTGTGTCAGATCGAGATGTACATTTCACTTCCAGATTCTGGAAGAAATTCCATGAGGAGTTGGGTACGAGGTTGCATTTCAGCACCGCTTACCACCCACAGACGGATGGACAGAGTGAACAGACGATTTAGATGCTCGAGGACATGCTTCGAGAATATGTGTTGGACTTCGAAGGAAGTTGGGACACGTACCTACCATTGGCTTAGTTTTCCTATAACAACAGCCACCATTCGAGTATTGGTATGCCTCCCTTCGAGTTGTTATATGGGAGGGGGTGTCGGACTCCCATCTGCTAGGGAGAGGTAGGGAAGCGAGTGATGGGTAGCACTGAGATAGTGCTTCAGACGACTGAGCAGATACAGCAGGTCAGAAAAAGGTTGCTGACAGCTCAGAGTTGCCACTAGAGGATATTCAGGAGGATGGGAGCCTGAATTATGTTGAGAGGGCGATCGCGATCCTGGATCAGAGGATCAAGGTTCTGAGGAACAAGGAGGTGCCCCTGGTTCAGGTCCAGTGGCAACATCGAAGAGGGTTCAAGCTGACTTGGGAGCCGGAGTTGGAGATGCGGGAGCAGCATCCAGAGTTGTTTGTAGAGCGAGACTTCGAGGGCGAAGTCTGATTCTAGTGGGGGAGAATTGTAACATCTGGAATTCCAGGTATCATATTTTAATTAATTATTTTTCTCAAAGGGGGACTCGACGAGTTAACTCCTAGACTCGTTGAGTAGGATCGTGATTTGATGACTGGACTTAATGAAGGGACTCGACGAGTCGGGGAGTCGACTCGACGAGTCCGCATTGTGGGAAGAAACCCTAAATCCTCGAGCCTGTGCCCTATTTAAGGGATCTAATGGCCCTCATTTGCGACCACCTTCACCCTTGAGAGCACTAGAGAACCAGAGAGCGTAGATAGAGAGAGAGAGAGAGAGAGAGAGAGGAAGCCATTTTCATCATCTCTAGTGTGATTTTTCAAGGAAGAAGGAAGGAAGGCAAGCTAAATAGATTAAGGAGCTCAGATTTGCTACCATTTTATCAAAGGAGGCTACTAGAGGTATGGATCTATGCTCAATCTTGTGTTTATGGTGATCTACTTGAATCTAGGGTTTTCTTTCCCCTTCATTAGCTTGGATTCGAAGCTTTTGAGGTCCCAAGGTGGAATAACTCTTAGATCTGGACCTTAAGAGGTCCAGAGAGTCCCAACCATCCTCCTTTATGCTATTCCTTTGGAGATATGAACCTAGGGTGCCATTTAGAAGCTATTTCACCAAAAGAAGCATTATGGACGTTGCATGAGTGCCAAGATTGGACCTTTACGTGATTATTGAGCATTGGGAAGTCGGATCTATAGGTTAGAGAAACAGATTTGACCTTTGAAGGTCATTTAAGCATGGCTATGGTAGAAACTCGCCGAGTCCATAAGAGAACTCGACGAGTCGAGTCGAGGTTGCCCCGCGATTCATGACCAGTGGTAACTCGTCGAGTGGAAGGTTCACTCGACGAGTCGAGTGAGGCCTTAGAAGGATTTAGAGGACACTCTTGGACTTGCCGAGTCACCCATGTGCACTCGATGAGTCTAGTTAAAGTTTGACCATTGACTAGAGTTGACCATGGGGTTTTGGTCAAAATGATTCAAGAGAGGTCAGAGAAGGGTAGAATGGTCTTCTACCCATTATTAGAGATGAGGACATGAGAGGATTTTGATTAGAGATGTTATCATGTTGATAGGAGGAGGTTAGGTCGGGATATTCGAACACGAGAGTTTATCCAACTTCATACGAGGTGAGTCTTCTCACTATACATTACCTATAGTGGTAGTTATGTGCAGAACGGAGGGTCTTATATGTTATGTGTATGATTGAGATTGTGTGCATTATGATATATGTATGTTATGTGTTATATAGACTTGACCAGAGGGTCCAACGACTCAGGAGGCCAGAGTGTCCTCAATCAGACCGGACCGGAGGGTCCAACGAACTATGACCGGACCAGAGGGTCCAACGAGCTACGGGACTGGAGTGTCCCGCTGAGACACATTGACCGGAGGGTCGTACAGGGATATAGCCTTGAGTGTCGTATGTGTTGTATGTGGTATTTTGGGGAACTCACTAAGCATTTATGCTTACCGTGTTATGTGATATGTGTTTCAGGTACTAGCGAGGATCGCGGGAAGGCGCCGACATGATCTGTACACACTAGAATAAGAGTTGTTTGAGATTCTAGGATTTTTTTTTATTTTTATGACATTTGACATTATGAGACTTTGAGAACTATTATATGAGTTATGGTTGTTTTTTTTTTAAATGAAAAATTATTTTCAATTTTTACGTCGTTATAGAGGTAGTCATGAATGAAACCCATAAGACATGATACTCCATCCATCCGGGTTCAGATAAAATGTACTTGGATATCAAGCAACATTATTGGTCGCCTAACATGAAGGCAAAAATTACCACTTACATTAGCAAGTGTCTTACTTGCGCTAAAGTGAAGGTAGAATATCATAAGCCCTTGGGACTATTACAAAAACGGTAATACCCGAGTAGAAATGGGAAATGATTACTATGGACTTTGTGACCAAATTACCCAAGACTATAGAAGGATTGGATACCATATGGGTAATAGTCGACAGGTTGACAAAATCCGCTTATTTCCTGCCATTAAATGAATCATACAAGATGGAACGATTGACGAGAACCTACATCAAGGAAATCGTGAGACTCCATGGAGTACCAATATCTATCATCTCAGATCGAGATAGTAGATTCACTTCACGCTTCTGGAAATCGCTTCAGAAAGCTATGGGAACACAACTCGACATGAGCACTGCCTACCACCAACAAACGGATGGTCAAAGTGAGCGAACCATTCAAACGCTTGAAGATATGCTTCGCGCATGTGTGATAGACTTTGGAAGGTCATGGGATACCCACTTGCATTTAATTGAGTTTTCGTATAACAACAGATATCACTCAAGCATCAAAGTTGCTCTTTTTGAAGCATTATATGGGCATAAATGTAGATCACCGTTGTGTTGGGTTGAGGTAGGTGACACTCAGCTAGCAAGAGGACAGACACCAAACAATGCATTAACAGGACCAGAAATCATACGCGAAACGACAGAGAAGATAGTTCAAATCAGAGCTCGACTACAAGCATCACGAGACCGACAGAAGAGCTACGTTGATAAACGGCGAAATCCCTTGGAATTTCAAGTCGGGGATCGGATTTTGTTAAAGGTCTCTCCTGGAAAGGGGTGATTCGTTTCGGAAAACGGGGAAAACTAAACCCACAATACATTGGATCATTCGAGATTCTTGCCCGAATCGGTCCAGTGGCTTATAGACTGCAGCTACCTGCCGAGCTCAGCAGTGTACACCCTGTGTTCCATGTTTCCAATTTGAAGAAGTGCTTATCTTACGAAACTCTCATCATTCCTTTGGAAGAAATCGAAATCAATAAGAATCTCCTGTTCATAGAGGAACCAGTCGAAATCATGGGCAGAGAAGTGAAGCGTACTAAGCAAAGTCGCATTCCAATTGTGAAAGTTTGGTGGAACACAAAATGTGGGCCGGAATTCACATGGGAACGCGAAGACCAGATGAAGCAAAAGTACCCTCACCTATTCTCGCATTCTCATACCTAGTTTGAAAAGAATTTCGGGACGAAATTCCCTCTAACGGAGGGATGATGTCACAACTAGGAATTCTAATGTTTTTGTAAACATTAACAATGATGACATTTGTGACTAAAACTTGAAAAGATGCATGATGTTTATTCAATGACAACAAAATTCCATCAAACACTCTATGCAAACACTTCAAATTGTCAACAAAAGATTGGAAACCCTAAAAATCCCGGTTTAAGTCCATTTTGGACTAGGATTTTCTTATTGGGCCTAATGGACCAATAAGCCTCCAATTTGACTATTTTGGGTTAGAACTCTTAAATGGTCTCTAATTGGACCCATTTTCATGAAACTTAACATTTTGGGCCATAATGGGCTTAAAATGGATTAGCTTACATTCAATGGGCCTCGTTGGGCCATAACAAATCTAATTAGCCCTAATGGACCATAAACCCATTCTTTTATTCTTTTTGGTTCGTAAACTATCTTAAAGGCCCAATGGGCCGAAAACCTTCTTAATGGGCTTCATGTTTTCAAAACAAGAACAAGAATGGGCCAAACTAATTCAATACTCTTTTCCTTAAACCCATTCTCGGCCATATATATATATATATATATATATATATATATATATATATATATATATATATATATATATATATATATATATAAGAGAAAGATATTAATTAAGGAGAATTAGACACCTAATTATTACATCTTGGATATCAATGCCAAGTTCATGTATCAAGGCAAGCTCATCCCCCCCCTCTCTCTCCTTATCTACGACCGAGAGCACCACACACCGCCACCATTTTCATTTTGATCAAACTATTACAAGAAAACTCTCAAGAACTCTTCCCTTTTCTCTAAATTTTCGAGCATTGGTGTGTGTTTTCAAGGCGTTTTTCAATTAATATCATCAATCTTGGTAATTCTTTACTTGAATCCATGTCTTAACTTCTATATTTCATCAAAAATCTCATCTTAACTCATGCAAATTCGTGATCATGCTTCTTAGAACCCATCTAAGCCCAAAGACCTCTCAAGAAACTAGCTAGGGCCGAGAATCACCTCAACCTCTTCCAATTCTTCTTCAAACTGAGAACAACTAAGCAAGGTGAGTTCGCACCCCTTATTTTTGGTTTTTACATGATTTATGGGGGAGAATACAAGTAAAATGTGTAGATCCATGTCTTTTTGTATGATATGTGTGATTTCTTGAATTTATTTGATGAATATGTGTTAGAAACTTGATCTATTCGAGATTCATAACCTTGTTAAGGAAATATGTGACCTAAGATATCTTATACATATTATTATCAAGGCAAAAGTATTATACAAGTTCAAACTAAGTAAAATAAAACACAAATTCTATTTATGAACCAATTTTGACAAATATGCAAAAGATGGAGGAAATGATGTCATTCACGGTTTTTATAAGGGTCAAAAGGGTCAAATCACTTAAAATATGAGTTATTATGAAAATCACGGTTTTTAAAGGACTAAAAGTGTAAATTTTAGCCTGATGGGCTAAAGTTTGTACTTTTCGGCTTTTAGGCCCAATTTGCGAAAAATATGAAACTTAAGGGACTGAAATTGCAAGTATATCAAAATATGAGTTAAAAACATAAATAAAAAACGTTCAGGGGTTGAAAATGTCTTTCTTACCAAATAGGACTAAAATTGCAAAGTTTTTTTTGGATTTTGGGCTTAAATTGTAAAAATTGTGAAAATTTGGACTACAAGTGTAAATCTTTTTAATTAAAGGGCTGAAATTGTCTAAAACCTTATTTTGGGCTGAAAACATGATTTAAATGAGTGTTTGGGCCGAAAATGTCAAGAAACATAATCTAAGGACCTAAAATGTCATTTTTCATAAAAAGGGGTAAAAATTTGTCCTTTTTACTAGAAAAGGGCCGAATTGGTCAAACAATTATTTCTGGGTCAATTATGTTAATATTAAAATAACTGGGTCAAAAATACATAATTTTAATAACTTATGGATTTAAATACAAAAATATTTATATTTTTTTTATAAATCTAAATATCGTTATAAAATAATTTGGCGAATGTGATGACATTTCAATTTTAACAATCCGTGTGAAACAAACCTTGCGACATTAATACTATACAAAAAAATTAAACATTATACCGGTTGGGCTTTAATACTTCTAATCATGCTTATTGGGCCTTCGTGACCCATTAACATGACTATTGAGCCCAACATAAATGATACATGTTTATTGGGCTTCCGATGGCCCAATTACATGTCTAATGGACCCTCAATGGCTTTAAATGGAATTGGGCCTTAGTGGCCCATTGGCATTGCTAGTATGGTCCAAATCAATTATATGCTTAACGGGCTAACGTGTCCGTCGCATATTTGTCAGTCTGTAATAACATACATGATTAGTGGGCCATAGTTGTCCTTTTTCGTGTTTGTTAGGCTTTATTCATATTCATGTAAACATCAAACGGGTTGTAATCAATGTTATTCAAATTCATGGGGTAATAATAGGGATTTAATGAGAATTATCGATTGGCACCAATAAGTGTCGGTCGTAGCCTGTAGTTATAACCAGAGTCTCCTGGAAGGAGGAGAGAGTTTGAGTATAGATCTATACGGGGGTGACTCCCACACACCTGAGCTATTCGCTACAGTTAGACTCGGCCAGTCTAGGGTGACAAAATCTTAATTCAAACCCGGCGTTTGTAGAAATGCCAAGACAGGCGAAATAGTCATTATTATGCATGGTTATAACGACTCATATAGAGATCCATTACCATATTATCATTCATGGGAAATCATATTCATACACTGTGACGATGCAAAGTGATTTATACAATAATACAAAACTATCATACTATTTAAATTGGAAAACATCGGGTTTTCCGGGGAACGACATTACTCACTTCTACATACAATAACTACAATACAACGAACAATTATGAAATTCATTCATTCTTACATGTTTTGAAATCACATACATATATACTTATGGGATCATCATATCTTTTTTGTAAACAACTTTGGTTACAGAAAATATCAGATTTTCTGGGTTTTACAAACAATACAAACCATTTTATGTCAAACATGCTTATGAACTCATCAACATTATATATGTTGACCGTTTTCAAAACAACTTGTATTCTCGGGTAATAGATAAGCTGGAGAAAGTTACCAAGTGTATTAGGATGTTATGTTTTGTGACTCTCAAATAATTTATGCTATGGATATGTAATATTTAAGCAATGTACTTGATGTGAACAATGACAGTTGTACTATGTAATGTTGGTGATGTATGTGTTGTTCATGTATATTCATTGTGATGATATTTCAATTGATAGTCACACTAGCCCTCGGACGTTTCCGCCATCTGGTTCGGGGGTGTGACAACATATCTTAAGAAAATATCAAGGTTGTAAAAGTCGTTAGGCGGTGGTTGTACAGACAATGGGGGTTAAAGGATTAATCGGTCTAGGCGGAGATTAATCGGTGCCTAGGCGGAGACCCTTAATTGTAAATAAATTTCTTTTTTAAAATATAAATATTATCTATATCCTAACAAAATAATTAAATAACCATACAATTTTTACATATTCAGTCGTCTAAATATTTAAATCATCATATATAATTTTTTTAGATTAATTGGGGATCTTTTTAACAGTTTTAGTAATCAATCATCATCATTTAGACACCCAATGTCATAAATTTGACTAATCAAGGATTTTTTTTTGAAAATTTTGACTATTTGACTTTTTTACTGGCTTAGACCGCTTAGGACTGCCTATAGCCACCTACATCCGCTTAGGACCGACTTCTCCTAACTGAACCGACTAGTATTAGTCGTAGACAGTATGATGCCACCTAGCACTTAGGCCGATTTTTACAACACTGGAAAATATGTGTTTATTGTAGTTTAAAAATGAAAATTTATTATGAAAATTGGGACATTACAAGTTGGTATTAGAGCCATAGTTTGAGGGATTTGGATAAATATTTGTCTGATTCCAAACTGAAACTAGGATCTAATAATTTTCATAAACATTTTCAAAAAGAATTTTAGGAAAATAGTTGGGTTAAAGACATGGACTTGGTTTGTTGTCATGTTCTTATCTGATTGTTGGCATGTGACCATGAACATGGATCTCTGACTCGACTTTAGTTTTAACAGAGAAGATGTAATGTATACAGTCAACCGAAGCTTGAAAAGGAAACTGATTCACAAAATATCCATGTTTATTGCATATATCTGCTAATATGTAGACTATTAGAAATGAATGATAGTGGATAGGCTAACGATCTCTTAAGGAATTGCATGTTAGAATTTCCTGATATGTATGGTTTCTTGTATCCTAGGGATTTGCTTGTTAGGTGTTACTAGAAGTTTAGACAGATAATGTTAATTACTAAGTGTATGCTTTACAATTGTACATGATTAGGATTGTATAGTCTTAGAATGCTTGCTTTAGTCTTACTTCTTGTTACTTGTTTGGTTGTGGGCTTAGGGTTGAATCATTTATTCGAATGTCTATTTGATTTTGTATTATGTACGGTTTGCATATATGAGGTAACCAACAGTGTTAGTAGAGACTTTTGGTAATGTAGGAGTGTGGTCAAGGAGAATCCTAGAGTGAGAATCTAGGAGGTGTAGCTTATCGCTTTTTTGAGCATTTTTTTGCGTGTTAGTGCACCTAACTGTGGTCGAATGTAGTGACATAGAACTTTAGGATGATTCCTAGGAAAAATACGGATAAGTGTTGAATGTAGTATGGTTCTGTACTATCGAAAGCACATTGTCCGTATTGTAACACCCGTCTTCCAGATTGGATCAGTGTAGGACATAAAGGAGTCAAAGACATGGTTTTTAGAAAAAAACCATGTGTCACGACGTGAACATAGGGAGGTCACGACGTGACGTGCCAAAATGAGAATGCATATCCGGAAGGATGCCAGGAAGTGACATAAGTATAGTCATGATGTGACTATAGCTGCAGCCCAAGCCCATGATCTTTTGGGGTTTCCTTCGTATTTAAACTACCATAATCTCGGATTTAGGGCTTCATTTCCAGCCTCCATCACCCTATAGAACCTTGAAGCAAACCCTAATACCCCCTCCTCATTTTTTGATCTTATCCTTGGTGTTTTGGTGCTCTTGAAAGGAAGACGAAAGAGAACCTCTTTGCAAGCTTGGAGTTTGTATTTGAGCCATTTATGGACCATTGTAAGTGCTCAAGATCCAAACTTTATGTTGTTAGCTTCTAGATATAGGCTTCTTGTCCCTTTCCTTTCATGTTGTGGAAGTTTGGATGGAAGGTTTACATAAAGTTGGAAACTTTATGGGTCCTTTAGGTCCCTTGAGTGTTATTTATGTTGGATATGAAGTTTGGCTAAGTTTTGAAGACATTCTTGTGATTTTGGTTCCGTTTTTCATCATTTTGACCTAATATGAGATCAAGGCATGCATTGGACGTGCATGCCTATAAGACATCGATTTTTAGAGTGAGTTTAGAGTAAGAAGTCCCTTTGGAAAGTTGGAATGGGTGGCTTAAAGGATTAAGGGTTGAATGCACAAAGTTATCCCAAATTTATGTAGTCACGACGTGACCAAATGGAGGTCACGACATGATGATGAGCTTTCCTAATTGTTTTGAACGGACTTTATCATGATGTGAGGGCATGGCCATCACGACGTGACAAAGGTTTTGATCATGGCTGAGTTGTTCGAATCTGGATTTTTGGATCGGGATTGAGTGTTATTCACGACATGACCATGGGATGGTCACGACTTGAGTATCAGTTGTCGGTGATGTTGATTGTTGACTTTGGTTGTTGACTTTGACTTTCCCTTTGAATTTTGGCACGGGTTGACTTTTGTTCAAATTCTAGTTTTATATGGTAGACTTAAGGTTTACTTTGTGTGTATTATTAGGAGGTGTATAAAACCCTTTCGTTGGCTCTGAGAGTTGTTAGCTATTGATTATGTCGACAAATGTGTCTTCTCACTATACTATGTAAGATGCTAGTTGTAACGCCCGTAGATCCGGGCTAGTCAATTTAGAAACGATAAGCGTCAACAATGACTTTTTGATAAAAGATTATTTAGGATGAATAATCTTAACTAAGTTTTAGTATATGTTACAAGGATTCCTTACATATAAAGAACGCCGAAATCCGAGTTATAACAAAGAAGTTATGACATGTCGAAGTTTTGCGACAGAACCGGCACGACACAGCGCGACGTAAATAATGAATTTACGTTAGAGAGATATTTGGCCTTAGTGATCTAAACGAAAGTCATAGAGTTCGTTAAAATGAGAGCATGCATAAAAAGAATGCCCAAATCTGACTTCATATGAGGAAGTTATGATTTTTCTAATTTTCAGCTTAGTAGTATGCAGCCCGAAACCCGAATTTGAGATCGAGTGATTTTTGGTCGAAACAATCTAAACGAGAATCGAAGATCTTATTATTATTATTGCAATGGTGAAAAGACAGACGAAAACGGACGCCGGATGAAGAAGTTATGAATTTATAACGGAGTTTTCCTGTACCGGCCTACTAAAAATAATATAATAAAAATAAATTCGAAATTAGCCGACGAAGTCTAAACGAAAGTTGTAGAGTGTAGTCTCACCTACGCGTGGATATAAAGAACGTCGAAAACAGAGTTCGTATAAGAAAGATATGAATTTTTGAAGTTTATCAAATAATTAAAATATATATTTAATCTTTAATTCGGATGTATATCCGAAGGAGACATTGATCTTATCCGAAGTACGCCCAGCATACTGGCGTACGCCCAGCGTACCCTGGTGCATGAACCCCTCGGACTCGAGTGCCTCGCATACGTAAGCGATGACGTTTTTTGGCACTACGCCCCGCGTAGCTAAGCAATACGCCCAGCATAATGCGAGGGTTCAGCCCTATGAATACCTTGCGAGGGCAGCCAGCCTTCTTGCTCATTTTCTCTTCTCTCTCCCGTTTTACCTCGTTTTTTGTGCAAGAAATATCCCGAAGCCCCGGTATTAATCCCGAGCCCCGAAGCAAGTCCCGAAGCCCCGAAGATCCCGAGAAGTGAAATTCCCGAGCCGAAGCTCTGCCCGTGAGAGCCAATTTTTGTGAAGATCTTCCAGATCTACTGAAGAATACTACTTCTACAAGCCGTAGTGTTGTCCAATCATCTTCTGATCAAGTGAGTGTATAGTTACTTTCTTCTAACACATAAGTATGAAGTATTTGCTATGAAATACATGTTATGTGTTTATATATTGTTGTTTATTTGAGATGTTGGTGGAATGGATGAACTATATAGGTTTTAATGATTTAAATTGTATATGTATTTTGTAACTACAAATATGTTGGGTAGTACATGGGTAGATGAGATCCGTGAGTATGGATCAGATCAAGAGGCTAGTTTTAGATCCGTGAGTATGGATTAGACCAAGAGGTTAGTTTTAGATCCGAGAGTATGGATCAGGTAAAGAGATAAAAACTTGTTATTAGTTCGAGAGTATGGATTAAGACTAAGTTAATTGTCCCTAGTCCGGGAGTATGGATTGGGCACAGTTATTGATCCGGGAGTATGGATCATATCAGGATTAAGGTATAGTTAATTGTCCCTATTTCGGGAGTATGGATTGGGTACAATTATTGATCCGGGAGTATGGATCAGATCAGGAGGTTAGTTTTAGATCCATGAGTAAGGATTAGGTGAAAAGGTTAGTTCTAGATCCGTGAGTATGGATCGGGTGAAGAGGATAGTTTTAGATCCGTGAGTAGGGATCAGGTAAAGAGGAAAATTTTAGATACGAGAGTTTAGATCGTGTTGTTGTGAGGATCGATGGGGTGGGATAAGAGTTGCCTTTATATAGTGAAATTATATATGTTTGTGAGTTCTAATATATATATATGATATAACATTGTGGGTTGAAAACCCTATATGCTCACCAGGCTCCCAGCTCTGACCCACTCAGTTTTCTTTGTATCACAGGTATCAATATGAAGACATATTTCACTGAGAGATTAAAGGAGATGTAAATCACTAGTGTAAATGAATGTATGTTTTGTTTATGCTTATGTGTCTGTATCGGAACATGACATCCCGAGATTTTGTTATATAACGAAAATACATTTCTTTAAGAAATGCTTTGATAAATTCTTATCATATTTTGTTTTCGGAACAAATTCCGCAACCGTTTTCTTTGAAAGATTTGATTTTTAAAACAAAGCATAAACAAATCGGTCTTTTCTGGCCGTTAAATTGGGGATGTCACACTAGTTGTCTTTGTGATAGCTGCATGGAATACCAAGTGGTGGCCTCTATCATATATATGAAAGACTAGATGGTGGCTCATGGCAATTGTATGCAAGACCAGATTCTGGAACTGACAGTTATATATAGGATGCTAATTGTCTTTGTGATGCTTGCATGGAAGACTAGGAGGTTGCTCTTGACACTTGTGTGTAAGACCATGATTTGGCTCCTAGTGTGGTAAGAAAGGACCATGATTTGGCTTATGGATGATAATGACAGTAAGACTATGGGTGACCCATAACATTCAAGTAAGACTATGTAAGACCATGATTTGGCTCAGCGCCCGCCAACGCCCGCTAGCGCCCCTAAAGAGCTGGGCGCTCAGGCGAAAGGTTCGCGCCCGCCGAGGACGTTCCCAACGATAAGACAACAGATACGATCAGGCGACAAGGTAAATGGTCAGGGCATTACCGCCGGAGCCAATGGCAGCACTCTGACAAAAAGAGGCGCACAATCCTCTAATCAGCGCCTCTGACCTTGTCCCCCCAAAGCGATCCTATCTCGTACGGACAAGCAGGGTCGCTAGGTATAAAAGGGCACACACACGATCTTGGAAGGTAAGCAATCCTCTACAAGAAATATACACACATAAATCATAAAATCCCAACTAACTTGACCGTTGGAGCATCTTTCTGAGATCCTCCTCCCGGGAAACGGCTGATGACCCTTCTTTTCTGTGATCTTGTAGGAGCAGCTCAGATTCCATCAGTGGAACCAAAGGAAGGATTTAAACGAGGTCACATCATTTAGCGCCATCCGTTCATATGACGAAGAACGAAGCTAAAAGCATTGTTTAACACAAAAAAATGGCGTCCGACGGCAACGATGGAGCCGGAGGAAACCCAACTAGCCCCATCCGGTCAATGGCACCGTTGGACGAAACGCCGCCACCTATGACGGTCGGTAGAGAAGCTGTGGGCGAAGGAAGTTCTATGGTAAAAATAATACAACCAGAGAGCCAGCAACTGCAACCGCCACCACCCATATTGAAAGAGACAAGTGTTAGCACGACCATACAAACCCAATCCCAACAGTTGAGGCCGACACAGATGGCGGTACTACCAGTCACACCCCTTCAACCGCTACCGTTACTCCAACTGGTGGCGACACAATCTACAGTATCCCAAATGTCATCATTCTCTGCGCCGATAACACAACACCAGCTACCAACCCCTCAAACGACGTTATCAGTAAACCAATCCCCAATCGTTCAGCCACCACCCTGGATACCTCTAGCGAGCCAGTCACTGATGAGCGCGCAACCAACGTTCACGTTTCCGCCACTCGCACAAACCATGGTAACCCCACGACTCGTCTTCTACTCTGCAACGGTCACATGGGGCGAACCCATCATTACAACCGACACCTGCCGGCAGCCAGCTCCAGTAAACAACCCCCCTATGCCTCCCAACCACTCGCTCCAGTTGCCATTCCAGCAACATGTTTTCTACGGCCCAAATCCAGGCTACCATGCATTTTATGGCCTTCCATCCACGCAAACACACAACACCCGTATCCAATATAACATGCAAATGTCGTTAGCCATCCCAAACCAAGACTGCTTGTCCCGGAGTGTTACATCTCGTTCGCCAGGGAATTGCTAGACTATGAAACCCCAAACACAGCCAAACTCCCCAACCTTAAGACCTACAACGGAACCACTGATCCAGACATCCACATAGATACGTATGAGTGGACAATGACATCACTCAAACTAGACGAGAGGTTCCGGTGCACGTACTTCCCAACAACCCTCGATGGAAACGCAGGCACATGGTTCAACACACTCTGCCCAGGAAGCATATTCAATTTCAACCAACTCAAGTACTTGTTCCTCAGGAATTTCATGCAACTGCGAAAGTATAAAGGTGACTCTCACTTAATTATTGGATGCAAGCAGAAAGAGGGTGAAAGTGTGAGAGAATACTTCACGAGGTTAACGAGCGCCACACTTGATGTTCCAAGACATGACGAGGGTCTGATAGATGGGGCCTTCACGTGGGGACTCCTACTAGCCCCCTGCCCCAAAAGATCATGGGCAAGAAACCGCAGACGAGACCTGAACTAAAGGAAAAGGTGGTGCGTTACTTGAGGCAAGAGGAGGGCGAAGCAACAAAACAGGCGTACCTAAACGCCATGACAACTAAGTGTCATAGCCCAACCCACATGGAGGTATCAGGTGGAAGCAGACACTTTGGGCGAAGGAAACGACTGCAAGGCCGCTTCAGACCATTTTCCAGGGATGACAGACGGGACCGCCGACCAGACGTCTATGTGGTCGCAGCCAAGCCACAGACGATGAAAATGCTAAAAGGACGGTATTGTGAATACCACAAGAGTAAAACTCATGACAGCATCAACTGCTCAGTCCTTAAGAAGGAAATGGAGGAGAAACAACTAAAGGGAGACCTTGTAGAAGTAGCGCGGAGCCTACATGCTAAGTTCGATGCTGAGAGTTCTAAGGGTGAATCGAGAGAAAACGTTCAACCCAAAGAGATACTCATGATACGGAGCAAGAGAGACAGGCAAGAAGAACAAGCCGAACCAAGAAACCTCATAGCTACACTACAAGGGCTTACATTCTCAGCAAGAGACTCCAGAACGGAGGGATGGAGAGGCGATAATCCACTCATCATCCAAGCCTCTATCAAAAACGTAACCATACACAGGGTATACATCGATATGGGCAGCTCGGCAGACATAATCTACGAGCATTGTTTCCGTCTCCTCCCTGATGGGTGGAAGGATAACCTGAGACCCACGATAGGAAGGTTAGTAGGCTTCACGGGACACAGTGTATGGCCAATGGGTACGATCCACTTACCTCTCACACTAACCAGCCATGACAAACAACGAAGGAAAACGATCTTGATCGACTTCATTGTAATACAGCACTCAGCAGAGCACGACATCATCCTAAGGAGGACAGCTCTACTCAAGTTGGGCGCGATCCCATCAACAATGCATGGGATCATCAAGTTCAACGCCACTGAGGGCCCAGCGACAATCCTCGCCACACCACCAAAAGAATTACAGTGCTTTACGGTCTTGCAACCAGCGAAGATAACAAGGGAAACCAACAAGGTACGAGTTGAAATAGCAAACGGAAAGGAAGTGATTAATAAAGAATACCCTGACCAGCCATTCAACATTGGCTGCAACCTCCCAGGACGCACCAGACAAGCGCTCATCGACCTACTCAGACAATACAAACACATGTTTTCATGGACTCCCACATACATGGTTGGTGTGGACAGGAGCATCATAGAGCACAAACTCATGATCAAGCTAGGCACAAAGGAAGTCAAACAGAAGAAGAGAGTTCAAGGGGGGATCGCAACAGGGCAATTAACGCGGAAGTAGCTAAGCTAGCAAAGGTGGGGATCCTGAGAGAAGTAGTCTTCCCAACCTGGATTGCTAACCCCGTCATGGTACGGAAACATGACGAGTCATGGCGCATGTGTATTGACTACTCCGATCTAAACAAGGCATGCCCCAAAGACTGTTACCCCCTTCTGGAGATCGACCAGAAGGTGGAATCGTTACAAGGTTTTAGACTGAAGTGCTTCCTAGACGCATACAAAGGCTACCATCAGATCCTGATGAACAGGGAGGATGAGGAAAAAACGGCTTTCTACATTGACCATGGCACTTTCTGCTACACCAAAATTTCGTGTGGTTTAAAGAACGCGGGAGCAATGTATCAACGGTTGGTCGATTCAATATTCTCCAACCAAATCAGAAGAAACATCGAGGTGTATGTTGACGACATGGTCATCAAAAGCCCGGACGAAGCAAGAATGTTGCAAGATGTCGAAGAAACTTTCAGAACACTAGAAAAAGTAAAGATGAAACTGAACCCAGGTAAATGCACCTTTGGGGTAGAGGAAGGGGAATTCTTAGGATATTATGTTACCAGGCAAGGCATACAGCCTAGCCCGGTCAAGGTAGATGAATTCATGGAAACCCCACCCCCAAACACTCTGAGAGATGCGCAGGGCCTGAACGGGAAAATCACCACACTTAGTAGATTCATCTCAAAGTCGGCTGACAAAGTCATGTCGCTTTTTCACACATTGAAGGGCTGTATTGAGAAAAAGCAATTTTCAATGGACAGCAACGGCAGAGGTGGCCCTCATAAAGATCAAAGAAGCCCTACATAAGTTGCCCACGTTGGCTAGTCCTATTCCACGCGAGATATTGCAGGTATACCTTTCAACCTCACGTGAATCCATATCATCCGTGTTAGTTGTAGAAAGGGAAGGGGAACAAAAGCCAGTGTATTTTGTCAGTCGGGCGTTGCAAGGCCCCGAGCTCAATTACCCTGCACTAGAAAAACGGGTACTCGCACTCATCTATGTTGCACGACGGTTGAGACGATACTTCCAAGCGCATCAAATTGAAGTCCTGACAAAATGCCCAATCAAGCAAATGTTGCTCAAGCCAGAAACGTCAGGCCGACTTGCGAAATAGGCAATTGAGTTGGGCGAGCACGACATCAGTTATCGCTCGCGAGAAGTATCAAAGGGCAAGTGTTGGCATATTTTTTGCTTGAAATCCCCGGAGGGGGAGGTATGGCTCAAGAAGGAATTCTGACGGTAAAAGAAATCCCGACAGACTGTCGAAGGTGGACGTTGTACAACGACGGGGCGACTAGCAGGGAAGGCTCAATCACAGGCCTAATCTTGACCAACCCAGAAGGGGAAGAGGTCACGTACGCTCTTCGTTTCGATTTCCACACCTCAAACAACGAGGCAGAATATGAAGCTTTACTCGTCGGATTACGTCTGGCCAATCAGATGGGGGCGGAGGTTGTTACGACGTTGACGGATTCAAGGTTGGCCGCCAATCAGATTAATAGGATCTTTGAGGCAAGAGACAAGAGGATGGAGAGATACGTCAAGATAGTAAAGCAGCTCACCAAATCCTTCAAGGAGTTCACAGTCAAACAAATACCAAGAAGTGAAAATAGGAGGGCGGACACCCTGAGTAAGCTAGCATCAACATGCTTCGACCACTTGTCAAAGAAAGTCTTGGTCGAAGTGCTTAAGGAAAGAAGCATAGACGAACAACAAGTAAGTACTCTCACAACAGTTGGACCCATGTGGATAACCCCTCTGGTTGAATACCTACAACAAGGTGTTTTGCCAGATAATCATGAAGAGGCCATAAGGGTGCGCATAAAGGCACCCTCTTACGTGTTGGTAAACGGGGAGCTTTACCGGAAAGTGTTTACGACCCCCTGGTTAAGGTGCGTGGACGAGACCAAAGGAAAAGAAGCGCTCCGGGAGGCGCATGCGGGCCAGGTGGGCGCACATGAAAGCGCGTGGGCCCTAACAGGAAAGGTACTTCGAATGGGAATCTATTGGCCCACCACATATCAAGACGCAGTAGAGTTAACAAAGAAGTGCGAGAAATGTCAAGCATACTCCCCAGTCCAAGCGAACCTTCCGGCTCCCCTGTCCAACATATCTAGCCCCTGGCCGTTCTATCAATGGGGAATAGACACTGTGGGGCCATTCCCGGAGGCCCCAGGAAGGTTAAAATGCATGGTGTTCGTGGTGAATTATTTCACGAAATGGATCGAGGCAGAACCATTTACATGCATATCTGGTAGACAGATGATCAAATTTGTATGGAAAAACATCATGACTAGGTTTGGCACACCTAAAACACTTGGTAGCAATAATGGCCTACTATTCGCCGAGAACCCATTTAGGGAATGGTGCGCCAGCAAAGGAATTAACCAACGGTTCACGTCGGTAGCACATCCACAGTCAAATGGGCAGACAGAAGTATCCAACCGAACAATTGGGATTAAAAAACAGCTAGGAAAGGCCAAAGGAAATTGGGCTGAGGAGGTACCGGCGGTTCTATGGTCATATAGAACAACACCACAGACAAGCACACGGGAGACCCCGTTCAGCCTGACGTATGGCGCGGAGGCGATGCTTCCAATGGAAGTAACAATAGGCACATTGAGGACGGTCCATACCGAGGAAAAGGCCAACTCTTGGTACCTGAGGTTAAACTTGGACCTCCTCGAAAAACGACGGGAAAGATCAGACGTGTATCTTTTTCAAAAAAAAAAGTATAGTTTTTTTCAATTTTTTTTCTCCAATTTGGGTTTTATTTTGTTTGTTTTTTCTATCTCGTTTTTCTTTTCGATTTTTATATGTTTGTGTTTGTTTTTTTTTAATTGTTTCTTGTTCTTAGTTGATTTTATTTTGAATTTGAACAACGTAATGGTTTTCGAAGATGATAACAGCGGTGTGGACAATAATGGTGGTGGTAAGGAATCAGGTATGATTGATGACAGATGATGATTTCATCTAATTTTATTTTATTTATATAATAATAATAATAATAATAATAATAATAATAATAATAATAATAACAATAACCCACATACATATTTTAGAAAAACAAAGTCTTTCATTATGCACACTCCTAGTCCACGTCTTTTTCTACAAACAATTCATTTCGTTTTTGCTTAAAACCACCCAGCTATTCACTTCATGACTTAAATATCTAAATAAAATCATTTTAATAAATAAAACATTCGATATTATATAACAAAAGACTCCTAAAAATAGTATTGGTTTTATATGTACTTGAAAAAAGTTAAGAAAGATTAGTTTGCTTCTTGATGCTTATGAGCAACTTTAAAAACAGGATAATATCCATCAAGATCAAGGCGATCTAGTATCTCTCGAGTACCCCACAAATAAGAAGAATGGCCCTCTATCACTTCTGTAACATCAACCTGTACCCACAAATTAATAATCATTGTTTTCATCGATTAAATCTTGTGAATACCGTGTAAAAAAGGGTATTTAAAAAAATAAATAAATAAATAAATAAAAACTTACGTTCTCGATTCCGGGAACATCCACCGGTTGAATTCCAGCTAATCCTTGACTAAGGAGACTGTTTAATTAACATGGTCAACACTTGGAGATATATAAATAGACCAATAATACAAAATATTGTACAAAAGTGTGTAAATCAAATATCCTTTTTACTTTTTTTCTCTTATCATCTTCCTACACACTTAAGATTGTGACATTTGTCATATTTAATAAAATTAATAAATTTTTATTACACTTGCCATCATCTAAAAATAGGAAGAGGATGGATAAAAAGAATAAGTAGGAGACTATTTAACTTCTCTAAATTATTAGAAACATAAAATATAAAGTAACGCGTAGTTTGATGCAAATGGTTTTTAGTGAACTTCCACATGTGATCTTATCATAAACAGGGATTTAGATTTACCTTGAATAATTGATTTTAGTAGCCCAATAATGACATAACCTTTACATGTATAAGTATAACCCATACATAATTCTTAAAAACTACAAATTATTTCATGTTGACAATCTCGTAGAATATAAAGAATTAAGCCTTTCGCTCCATGATCACTCTTCTCCACCATTAAAATTAATCATATCATGTATGGGAATTGATCAAATGATTTTGTTCTTCAATCTTTTTAATATTAAGTGGGTGTATTTCCATTTGAATTTTCCAAATCATTAAAATGTTGAAATTGCAAGAATAAGTCTTAACAAAATACAACATAAACAAGATGCATGAAAGCATGATGATTCCATATAATGCATACCTGGCACGAAAAGCTACTCCAAGCATCCAGTCAGTTGTTGAATAAGCATTTACTAATCTTCCAGAAACAACCTGCAAAACATATTAATTATTTTATTTTTAAGATTATTATTATAAGAGACTTTTTAAGCTATAAGAAAAGATGCTTGAATTCATTCACCTTCCTAATAGCTTCCCAATTTTCATCTTTAATAGCAACTGGTGCTCCAAGTAGAACAACTCTTTCCACAAGTCCAACTGAAAAGTAAATAAGATATATGAATCTTTGCACCTTATATAATTTATTCTTCTTGTTGGTTTCCTTTTTAAAAAATTTATAGATATAGATTACCTATGCTATTTATATTTAATTATAAAAAAAATTATCTGGACTAATTTTCAATTACAGTTAAAAAAGAATTAAGTTAAAAATATAATTAATGTCGGTAATATTTCATATTGGTCTTATTTAAAGGTGTAATTTATTTCATATTTTGTTATGTATTTTTGATAAATTAAGTTAATATAGTGAATAGTGATTAGGACATAAAATATTCTTTAAAAAAGTTAGGGATATAATAATGAAAATTAAAAATAATAGAGTCAATTACACTTTTGGTCCCTGAGTAACCATTTTTTGTAATTTTGGTCCATATTTGAGGTTTTGTAACATTTTTGGTCCTTATTCCAAGGAAAATGACTATATTATTTGAACCAAATTTTCAAAAATCAGGTTTACTCAAGGGCCAAAATGTAGTCATTTTACTTGGAACAAGTAAAATGTTACAAAAACCTCAAATGAAGACCTAAAATTGCAAGAAAAAACTCTTTGGGACTAAAATTGGATAACAGCTAAACGCAGTCAGGGACCAAAAATGTAAATTACTCAACATAATATAAAAGGAGTAAAGTAAAAAAATCAAAAATCAAAATCAGGTTTATGTAATTACCATGACCCGTTTCAGCCAAACTCTGAAGACACTTAAAAATCGCTCGTGCTCCAAGTGAAAATCCCACTAGTGTTACAGGCCTGAAAGTTATAATTATAGAATAATTTATGATTTTTATATGTTTTACTTAAGCTTTTTTAGTACATGAAAATATGAAATAATCTGATGTTAATGTACCTGTTACCTTGCAATCCGTTGACCAACACTTCAGCAAGAAGCTTGCCAGCCTTGTCAGATCTGAGGGAGGAGCAAAATTCAATATGGCAATTCTCAAGGGACTATTTCTGTTTATATGTATAGTTGAGAGACTACTTTGTTATTTATTTATAGTTGATTGGTATACTTATATTTTGTATTTTTTCGATTTTTGGCTAATCAAAGTAAGAAGTCCAACTTTGGTGGGATTTTGAATTGTATAACATGTGGAGTTTGATTTTAAAAATGAAAAAAAAAAAAAAAAAAAAAAAAAAAAAAAAAAAAAAGGAAAGAATGAAAAACCTGTCCACAGCAATGGACCATTTGCTATCGATGATGTCAGTAAGAGTGAGTAAAGTTGCAGGCAAGGCTAAAGCGGCTAAAAGAGAACTTAAAACTGTCATCATAGCACCTTGTTTCATTAATTCCATTGCAATTCCTGCATCATGGATTTAATTACAATAAGAGTGTTGTTCAACTTTTTTTTATGATTTTTATTTATTTTTGGGGTTAAAGTGATTATTACTTGATGTAAGCCAATCTTGGATTGCAGTGCTTACAGCAATCAGATGCTCGGATTCCCATTGTAACACATACCTGAAAATTTGACTTAAAACTATCACTTGGTTTTGCAGATTTAAGTTTATTGTAGAAAAACTAGATTTGTTTTTCTAGCAAAAACAAAGTAAGGCAGATGTTTGTATACTATGTGATTGTAACAATTTATCATATAGTGGATTTTTCTCTCTCTCAAACCTTTGGAGTTTTCCACATATATTAATCTATTGGAAGGCTTGTTGGGAATCTTTGACACCATTTTCCCAACAGTTATAGGGGAATCTTTGTATTCTATGTGATTGTAACAATTTATCATATAGTGGATTTTTCTCTCTCCGACCTTTGGAGTTTTCCATGTATATTAATTTTTAGGGAGGCTTGTTCGGAATCTTTGAGAAAATTTTCCCAAACAGTTATAGGGGAATCTTTGTATTCTATGTGATTGTAACAATTTATCATATAGTGGATTTTCCTCTCTCCGAAGCCGAACTTTAGAGTTTTCCACGTGTATTAATCTATTGGGATGCTTGTTAGGAATCTTTGAGACCATTTTCCCAACAGTTATAGCGGTATCTTAAATATATATACATTTAAATACCTTTCCAAATTATCATTTTGTCCTTCCCAAGGCCTTAAAAAATCTTGTTCCTCAAATACAAATCCTGACACCATGATTCCAACAGCCAACCTCTGGGAACACAAGGTTTAATGAGAAATCTTTCATCAAGAAACTAAAAAAATAAAAATGTTTAAAGAAACTTACGCCTTGATTGTGGTTTTCCCCTATGCCTTTGAACTCAAATTCATCCACACTTCCTGTCCTTCTAGCCATTTTAGTCCCCGAAAGTCCAGCCCCAGCAGCTGGATCAATTCAAGTATTAATTATTCCTTGTTTAATGACATTAACTCATCCCATTAGAATAATATCATTAATATTTAACTACAATTTACAAATTCTTTCATATTAGCAGATAGCACCTATTCCTTTGTACATAACTAACCTCCAAATGATGCAGCTACTGCAACAGAACCTGCAACACTCCCTGCAGCACTTGCAACAGCAGCAAATCCACCAGCTCCAATCACTGGAACAATGGTGCCTAATGTAGGTGCTAAAGCACCAACTCCTGATGCAATTGCTGGAGCAGCTAAACCTGTTGAAAATGTAAAAAATAGTGTATGACATTTATAAAAATAAAAAAAAATGAAATGTGTAAGTTTTTTTTTTTTTTTTTTTTGAGAAAATGAGATGATCATATCATCATACCACCAGTGATTGCCATTAGGGTTCCACCAGTTACAGCAGCTGCTCCAATCAGACCTCCACGTTTCCACTTCTCCCATGAGTCATCTGAAGTTTGTACATTTTCGACTCCATCATCTTGTTTCAAAACAGCCATTGCTGAACATGAAATAACCACCTCAATTGCTTCCTACAAAAAGGAAATCTCCCTTCGGTAAATTGATATCGTATGCAATGATGAAAACAAAGACATTAATAGAAAAGAGTCAAAGACAATATCCTATGATATTTTATATTAGACTTCAAGATGTTTTAGTGCAAAACCAATGTCAAAAACATAAAAAAATAAAAACTATTTATTTGATATATGAAGGGATGCTAAAGTGGTAAGACTGTGATTTAACAAAGCAACAAAACCCTGAATCCAATAAGAATTGGGTAAGGGGGTTAATCCTGTCTCCACCCAGGGTGTAAGCATAGAGCAGATACTAGCACTAAAGTTGAAAGTAAAGAGGCGACATGAGTAAGAATGTAAATACTATATGCAAAGCACAAACAGGTAAAGTATTGGTGGAATTAGGGAAGGTGTAAAGTGAAAGAAAGTGAAACTATGCATATACACATGCACAAGTTGAAGAGTGAGGGCCCAATGGTGTAAGCATAAAGCAAATACTAGCACTAAAGTTGAAAGTAAACACAAGACAATTTAGAAGAAAGCAGATGCTAGCACTAAAGCTTAAAGTAAAGAGGCTAAATTAAAGCAAAAGAAGATCCTAGCACTAAAGTTGAAAGTAATAAAGGGGAAATAAAGAAGAAAGAAGATATTATCATTAAAGTTGAAAGAAAATAAGGGAAAATAAAGCAGAAAGCAGATACTAGCAGTAAAGCTAAAAGAAAATAGGGAACAATAAAGCAGAAAGCAGATACTAGCAGTAAAACTTAAAGTAAAGAGGCTAGAATAAAGCAAAAGAAGATCCTAACACTGAAGTTGAAAGCAATAAAGGGATCTAAAAAAAGAAAGCAAATATTAGCATTAAAGTTGAAAGAAAATAGGGAACAATAAAGCAAAAAGCAGATACTAACAATAAAGCTTAAAATAAAAAAGATAGAATAAAGCAAAAGAATCCTAGCACTAAAACAATAAAGGAACCTAAAAAGGAAAGCAAATATTAACATTAAAGCTAAAAGAACATCGGGGACAATAAGCAGATACTAGCAATAAAGCTAAAATAAAATAAGGGACAATAAAGCAGAAAGAAAATACTAGTAAAGAGGCTAGAATAAAGCAAAAAAAGATCCTAGCACTAAAATTGAAAGTAATAAAGGGACATTAAAGAAAAAAGCAGATATTAGCATTAAAGCTGAAAGAAAATAGGGGACAATAAAGCAGGAAGCAGATACCAGCAATAAAGCTAAAAGTAAATAGAGGACATGAACAAGAATGTAAATATTATACGCAAACCACAAACAGGTAAAGTATTTGATGGATTTAAGGAATGTGTAAAGTGAAAGTGAAACCATATTGATTTGGGGATACAAGAAAACAAACCATTTTAATCCACTTGAGTTCAAACCACGTTGTGAGCAACCTCAAAGCAGCACGATGACGAGCATCATATCCTTTTGGAGGTCTTTCAGTTGTTTTATCATCTTCGGGTGTATCAGCCAAACAAGCTGAAAGAAGCTCATATAAAACCGCAACTTTCCTTTGATTCCCAATCAATCCCACCTCTTCAAACCTTTTTTCTTGCACTTCACTATTGGATGCAGCAGGCACTTGTTCAGGCCTTGGTGACTTACAATCTTTCTCTTCCTTCTTTTGAAGGTGCTCCTTTGTTTCAGCCATTGATTCATTAACTGAGAATTTTTCACGCCATTCATGTGCGTATAACCGATGCTTCTCTTTTTTATGCTCAAAATGTTCTGGAGATGTTTCTATATTTGATACCATTGCGTCTACAGCTTTGGATAATGCAAGTTCTTGTTCTGACACTTCCTTAGAAGCACTTCCATCATTTTCTTCCGCAAGTACTCGTAAAAACTGAAAAATTATCAATAAAAACTGTTGATTATGAAGTAGATAGAAGAGTTCATATGGAATAAACCAAGTATAATACTATAATCATGTCAACTAATTTGATTCAAGCATGAAAGTATATGAAGTTACATACTGATCCAACATTACGCCTGACATTAGAAGAGATAGCAGTTGTCTCCAGATCAGGCCAAGCTGCACTTTCAATTTCTAGGAACCTGTTCTTGATAAAGATACATAAAACTTAGCAATAGGAGTTGAAAATATAAAACAACGAGTATAAATGACTAAGAAAGACAATAAAAAGTGTCTGGATGTAGTGGTTTTATATCTGAATCGTTGAAAAATGTTACATAGTTCTCAAAATAGGTCAATTTTGTTCAAGTTACATACAGGGTAAGCATTTTAAATTACATAAAACAAAAAAGGCACTCAGATAGATACATAATATGATAATAACACCATTGATAAGTGAAATACAAATGAAACTATTATAATTGGAATAAGTTAAATTCCAATTTGTCGAATTTATAATCCCCAATCATTTAGCGTTTACGATAAGAAGAAGAAATTGAAAGTGAATCACTAAATTGATGAAGCGTTTGTAAATTACAGAGTTAGGTAGCTAGGGTTGATTAATTGAGAAGAGGAAAACCTGAAAATAGGGCGGAGGAGACCGGAGGACTCGTGGACCCAAAGGCGACGTTCATTGGAGAAGGAATCGGCGGCGATTGCGTTGGCCAAAGGACGAGTCTGGTGGATCTGGACATGGTTTAGGGCGAGGGCAAACAGTGCTCCGGCAGCACGTTTCTTCGTCTGCATTAACGTTGACGACATTGTCACGGCAACTCCAAATAACTACCACCTCTGCATGTGTTTCAGTTCCCTTCAATTCCCTCGAATAATAAAAATGAAATGAAGTAACTACTTTTATGTCAAGATGTAATTCGTTGTAATGAAAAAGTTGTATTTGTAAATTTAGAAATTTATATGGAGTTTTTTCATAATTTGAATTATATTTTTATTCTTTTATATTATTAGATATAGATAAATAAGATTTAAATGGGGCATCTAAAACTTTTTGTTTTACCTACATTAAGTTGGTGGTTTTTTAAGAGATAAAATGTTTTCGAGAGCCCAGATATTCCGGAGGTCTTGTACAAAATCAAAATGAGGCATGATAACAAATTTATTGTAAAATATTATTAAATAATTTGTTACTGTTAAATTCAAAACTTAAAGGTGAAAACAAACATTAGGTCCAATTATGTTATTGATATTAGTTACTTCAATTTTTCTTTCATGAATAAAAAACCAAAATTGTTTTATATTCTTTGAGTTATTTAAACATTCACTCCCATTAACTAATAACTTAATGAAATATGTATATAAAATATTGAATCCTGAAACATATTTATATTTTTCTTTGGATATAGCTAATTTCATTAAATAATGGGTAGATTATAAAATTTATGATTAGATTTGAACTTTTTTATTTTCTTCGATTTTTTTCATAATTCAAATGACTCCAAGATTGTATCCAAATGTTAAAGTGTGCATATAAGAAACCGGCCGATTTTATTTAATAATAAATCATAAAAATGTATTTTACAAATATACCAACATCATAATTATATATTTGTCCTAAAATTTGAAGGTCCCCTAAAATCGGAGGCCCCATACGACTGCACCTTCCGCACATCCCCAGGGCCGCCATTGGTTTTCGGTCTTTTTTCATGTCTATGAAATAAGATATGGACCAAAAAAATTTAATGTCTTTGGTCTTCAATAAAATATATTGTTTATGGCGGTGACGGTGACGGTGGCAGTGGCACTGGAGGTGATGGTGGTGGTGGTTGTGGTTGTGCACGGGTGGTGGTAGTGGTGGAAAAAGAAATACTATGACATTAGGGTTATAACTTACATATCCCAAATGCAACATGTGCATAGGAACAGAGCCCAAATTTGTGAGGGACCCAAAAAAAAAATTAGTATATACTATTTGCATCGGCAGCCCAGTAATTTGGGAGAAAAGCATGGAACAAAACAAAGGCATGAAAGTATGAAACAGAAGCCGGCAGTGTAATTTAGTCATCAGTTTCGTTTGTTCACAAAAAAAAAAAGTGATCACCAAGGGTTGACGACTAGACAGCAACTCAACGATTCAGCAAGGGTAAACGTCTAGACGAACAGGTAATATACTAAGATTTATGAGAAATTGATTTATGAGAATTGAGAAATTAAGGATTATTAGCCAATCAGGTAGGAATATCAAGTTTATAGTTGTCAATTGCATACTTGAATGATTCATATTTTCATAGATTATCTATTTAATTGAATATTGAATGAATTTAATATTTTATTATCGGTTTATCTACTATGGAAATCAGTTTAATAGAATAGTGAATGAATATATTAGTTTATACTTTATAAGATTCATAGAAATCAGTTTAGTAGTTTAAATTATAAGTTTATGTTTATTGTAAAATTGTTTATCAAATTATGTTTATTGTAATTGCTTGAATGTTAAAAGTTGAAAATAATGAACTTGTAGTGATGAAGTCTAAACAACCATCCGGTTATCAAAAACGTAAAAAGAGAAAACTAGATGAAGAAAAGAGAAAGGTTGACGTCGGTGCTCTAGATAAGTTTATCCATAGACAACCTGTTGAAGAGCACATTGAAGAACATGTTGAAGAGCACATTGAAGAACATGTTGAAGAGCACATTGAAGAGCATGTTGAGGAGCACATTGAAGATCAAGAGCATGTAGAAGTAGAAGAGACAGAAAAGCATGAGCCTGTTAAAGAGATTGTTGATATATATGATCCAAGAAGGTGGGAAAAACTTAATTCTGATGAGATTAAAATTTTGGTTGAAAAAGGTCCTAAAAGAGATAATAGTATTATGTATGGTCCCTATGATAAATTTGGTAGACGATTTTCTGCAGCTTTATATACAAAAACTTTATCAAATTTGGAGAAGTGTGATAGAGAATGGTTAGTATATTCGAAAGAGCTAGATAGGGTATTTTGTTTTTGTTGTAAAGTGTTTAGAAAAGGGATTTCGAAAGGTAAATTGGATGGTGAAGGTTATGCAGATTGGCACCATGTTACCACTAGGGTTAAAGAACACGAAATTTCATTGGATCATCTTACAAATAGGAATAAGTGGTTTGACATGCGTAAAAGATTGAACTTGAACGAAACAATTGATAAAGTTCAACATGAGCAGTTCAAGAAAGAAAGAGATTACTGGAAACAAGTGCTTTTAAGAATTATTGCAGTTGTGAAGTTTCTTGCTAAACATAATTTAGCATTTCGCAGATCCAATGAAAAGTTGTATCAAAAAGGTAACTATAAATTGTATTTTATTTGTTCCAGTTCCACCAACAATCTTTTTTTTTAATTATGATGACCGATTCCACTTCTTATTTGTTAATTGTATTTAACAGGATGGAAATTTTTTGGGTGTCATTGAAATATTGGAAGAGTTTGACCCTGTTATCAAAGAGCATGTGCAACGCATCACAAGTGAAGGACTTCATGTGCATTATCTTGGCCACCTAATCCAAAACGAACTAATATCTTTTCTAGTTGAAGAAATTAAAAAAGAACTTATCAAGAAGATAAAGGAAGCAAAGTACTACTCAATCATACTTGATTGTACTCCCGATTCAAGTCACAAAGAACAGATGACTATAATAGTAAGGTATTTAAAGTTATCATATAATTTTGTTACTATTGAGGAATCCTTTTTAGGTTTTTTGAATGTTGATGATACCTCCGGAAAAGGATTATTTGATATTACACTTGAGGAGTTAAAGTCTCTTGGTCTTCAAATTGATGATATGCGTGGTCAAGGCTATGATAATGGAGCAAACATGAAAGGAAAACACCAAGGAGTGCAAAAGAGATTTTTAGATATAAATCCTAGAGCATTTTACACTCCTTGTGGTTGCCATTCTCTTAATCTAACATTATGTGATATGGCTAACAAGTGTGTTAAAGGAAAGAACTTTTTTGGATTCATCCAACGTATTTATACTATCTTTGCAAATTCTACTAAGAGGTGGGAAATTTTGAAAGATAATGTTAAAGCTTGGAGTCTTAAGTCATTATGTCAAACTCATTGGGAAAGTCGAGTTGAGAGTGTAAAAGCTATTAAACTGCAACTTGTGGATGTACGGGAAGCTTTACTTCAAGTTGGAGAAAAAGATAATGATGCTGCAATTGCAAGTGAAGCAACTTCACTAGCAGAAAAAGAACTTAGTGACTTTGAATTTTTGGTATCAACTGTTGTTTGGTATGAAGTACTAAACCGTGTGAATATTGTGAGTAAGAAGTTACAATCAAAGGATATGCATCTTGATAATGCCATTACAGAAATAAACAAATTGATTGGGTACTTCAAGGATTATAGAGAGACTGGTTTTTCAAAAGCGATTGTTGAAGCTAAGGAGATTGCTATTGAAATGGGTATTGATCCAATATTTCCACAAAAGCGTTTGATTGAAAGGAAAAAAAGGTTTGATGAGAGTTCAAGTAGCGAAGAAGTTTCATTTACACCTGAAGAGAATTTCAGAGTCAATTATTTCTCATTGTTGATCAAGCTATTTCTTCTCTTGAGACAAGATTTGAACAATTCAAAGAGTATGATAAAGTATTTGGTTTTTTTATTTCCACATAATTTGAGGGGAATTGAAGATAAAGATCTTAAGTTATATTGTTATCGTCTTGAAAAAGCACTCAAGTTTGAAGAAAGATCAGATATTGATGCCGAGGAGCTTTATACGGAATTGAAATTATTTGAGACATTGGAAACCAATGAATTTAGCAATCCTATAGATGTTTTGAAGTTTTTGAGAGAACTTGATTATTTCCCAAATGCAAGCATTGCATATAGAATATTGTTGACTATTCCAGTAACGGTCGCATCTGCAGAAAGGAGTTTTTCCAAATTGAAATTTGTGAAATCTTACTTACGCTCCACAATGACCCAAGAAAGACTTAGCGGGTTGGCGATGATATCTATCGAGAACGAAATCTTAGAGAGTATAGACTACGAAGGGTTGATCAACCAATTTGCAATCAAGAATGCTAGGAGAGCTTCAAGGGTCGTCGGTTAGCTGTTAGGATATGTTATTAGTCATTAGAATACTATGATTTTGCTATATTTATTGCTATAAGGTTTATCGTCATTTTAATAAAAAAAAATAGTTTACGTAATTTAATTCCTTAAATTTTTACACGTTAAGGTCTAAGGGCCTTTTTCATCCGTTTCGTCCTGGGCATTTGAATCCTCAGAACCGACCCTGATAACTTATAAAACATCTTCCAAAACCATAAGCTATTTTTTGTCCTTTCGAAAAAGATGTCAAAAAGACATTTTTATGTGTTTTGTCTTCTAAAAAACAATCTTTTTCTCGAATGTCTTTCCGTCTACAGACATAAGAATTCAAAAAAATATTTTGCCAAAAAACAAACATCACCTTAGTAATAACAATGTTTCCTCTAGTTAATGCTATGAAAGCAATATATGGATATTATGCTCGCGTGAAAACTTGATAAAGAAAATTAAAATCTAGGGTCATTAGTTTAAGGGTTAATGTCGTAAAATTACAAGTAATAGTTTGTTGTTGAATTGGTAATCTTGCAACTGTATTTGGTATCTCAATAAAAAAATATAGTTCTCCTCACTATCTATTCACTATCTATGTAGATTTATCATACTGGATGTCACAGTAGACGTCATGTCAACACCACCATATAAATACAAGTGAACAACGTCATGTCAACACCACCATATAAATACAAGTGAACATGTTCTCTCATGTAATGGACACAAAACATGACCGACTATCGGTATATTCAGTTGAAACTCACTCAAATAGTACCCAAAACAATATTTATTAGTTCATTGAGTTCAATTAAAAAAAAGTGACCTAAACATCAAATTTAGTATTACTATTGGTTGCTATTTTATTATATTAACCCTTAATTTAAATATACTATTCTTATGTAAAATGTTATATTTTCATTATAACTGGAACATAAAATACTAAAAATATTTTCTTAATTTTCTGTTTTGTCTCCTACGTATTCTCATCTTTTTTACACCTTCAAGAAATACTCAAGAAATTAATCGTTGTTCATTCTTGTTTCTATCTTTCTACTAAAAATTTCTTCTAGATTCCTTTATAGGCTTTCAGCATTTCATAACAAATTTGTAATGATTTATTCAATGGCAATTCAGTAACAGTTTTTCCTCAAGGTTTCTTGATCAAAAAGACAGCAAGAGAAATACAATCAAATAACCAAACCATTTTAATATAATATTATTAATCGCTAAAGTAAATATAAAACTTGGTGATTTACTTGATAAATTCAATTGAATCGATGAAAACAAAAGACAATTGTATTGAGAATTTGAGATCATTATGACCCACCCAAGGACTTAATTTAATCAAGGCCAGTTACGTTAAAACTACACATATCCCACCTGACATTAACACGCCTTATATATATAATATATATATAATATAATATAATATAATTGATTTTACAAAAAAAAGGTCAAACCCGCCGGAAACCAGTCAAACCACCAACCCTCTCACCCTCATGGGTGCAGATACTTGCATGAAGCCCCCTTCTTACACCTCCCACTCTCATAAAATCTACACACTCTCTGCCCTTTCGATTGCGGCCTCGAATACCCACCACCACCACTGCCTCCACCACCACCACCGCCGCCGCCGCCGCTACCACCACCACTACCCAATATAGACTGCTTGTTCCATGAACTCCTACTGCTCCTGCTATACCCTGTATCCTCATCATGATGAGCCCTACCACTACTGTTATATCTCTCTCCACCACTGCCGCCAGCACCACCGCCGTATCTCCGCTGGTTCTGGCTCTGTTCCCATTCTATGTTCCCGCTCCGATTCCCTTGTCTTCCTGAATGACTATATTTATCTGAATCCAGCTCTCGTGGGTCAAACGGGTCCAACCCTAAAGTCAACGGTGGCGGCAGAAGTGGTGGTTGTGGTGCTTCCGGCTGGATAAACTCACCTTCCTCCTCCTCACTCACCGGAAAAGCTTTTGTCATCATTCTTGAACCACCCATCTTTGGTGCTTGCATAAGTTCGCCGGATTTGAATTCCGACGGGTGTACAATGCCACCACCATAGCTGATTCCCGAGTGAACCGGAGCAACGGACGGAATGTAATTCCCGTTTCCCACGTTGATTTTTGTTTCGATGTCCACGTCATCACCTTCAGCTTTAGCCGATCTGTTTATGTCAATCATTCCTCCCTCTGATTCCGGCCACTTAAAACCCATATTCCCTGGATTACTACTTCTCTGAGGAGCAATAAAGGGATTTTGTGACATTTTCATGAAATCAAATCCGACTAGATGTTGATGTTGATGTTGCTGTTGATGTTGATGTTGATGTTCATCTGGGGTGGTGGAATGACATGGTAATTGAATATCTCCACTAGAACTAAACCCGTCACTTCTTGTACCTTGATCAGGGGTAGGGCTAAATTCGTCAAATGACCCGTTAAATAAATCATCAACAAAACTATTCCTTCTAGAAGTAGGTGATGGTAATCCGTATTGTGATTCCATCGCATCAACTTCCGCCAAAAGATCAGAAACGGATTCCTCCGCCAAAGTGCTGAATTCAATCATTTCCGCCATTCCATGCCATGTTGGCAGATCATTACCCGGCTGTGATGGATGGGCGTTTTGGTCAATATTTTGGTCAATGTTTTGGTCAATGTTGGAAGTCGGAGTAGCAACATGATCTCCCGCTACCTCGACCGGCTTCATTGATTCCCATTCCTCCCGTTTGACCCCCCACCCATCGGTTTCCGCCGCAAGTTTTGCCCCACCAACTACCAGACTCGAAGCACTGCTCCAGCTCGGCGGATTTCCCGAATCCGGAATCGGAATCTTCGATTCCGGAGCCGATTCTATCTTTTTCTCTTCATCGATCACCTTCTCTGGAATCGAACCAGGCACTTCAAATACAGCCGTTTCTGGATCTTTAGAGTCTGTAGGAACTTGTTCCGTTTCCGTTTCTGTTTCCCTTGGCGCATCACCGGAATGGAGGTTTCCGGTTGACTCATTAGACATAGTCAAAGACACAACACCCGTCATGTTAAACTTCAAGTTATTATTTCCATTCCAGTTCTGCCCATGGCCAGACGACCCATCAGAAAACTTCTCATGATTGACAGAAACCGGAGCAGAAGAAGGAATCACAGAAACATCAGACGACGGAGACGGAACCGGAATAGGAACCGGAGTCGGAATCTCACTAGCCACGGTTTGGTTACAATCTTTATCCCCCGGAATCTCATTCCCATTCCCATTCTCATGATCATGGTTTTCAAACTGTTCTTTTAACAAATCATTCAAAAGGACGGATTTGTTCTCATTATTTGCCCATACCCTCATGTCAACAGGAAAGTAACCGGTTGTACTCCATTTTTGAAGCTGGATTATAGAAAACGGGCCTTGAACTTTTCCATTTGGATCGAGGTAATGCCACAATGTCTCATTAAGACAAAACGTGTTGTTCTTAATGGGGACAGATGAAGAAGGTATTGTTGTTGTTTCTTGAACACTATTGGATACTGATGAGCTTAATTTAGTGATGGTTGAACCATTACACTCAATCTCATGTTCTGTTTTACCAAGGCCAGGGGTATCTTTGGTATTTCCTTCTTTTGTATTTCCTCCCTCTTCATCATTTGAAACATTTAAGTTTTTTAATTGCTCGTTTTTCCTTGTTCGCCCATTTGCATCATTGGAACTTCCTGCTCTTTTTTTAGGAGATCGTGAACTCTTCACCCCACAATACTTTGACTCCATATCATCTCCTATAAAGTTTAATCACAACACTCGTATAAATATTATAATAAATCGTAATTTACAATTTTGGTCCCTGAAGGAATTGGATTGCAGTTTTGGTCCAAAACTGTAAAACCAGTATACCACAAGGACCAATTTTGTAATTTTCTAAAAGTCGGCTAAACTCGGGGGACCAAAATTGTAATTAACTCTAATATATATATATATATATATATATATATATATATATATATATATATATATATATATATATATATATATATATATAAGTGAAGATTACCATGTTCTTTGTTGAAATACTCTTCAGTGTCATCTGATTCATAATCTGGATTCATTTTTGGATCTGAATGGACTTCTGGGATTTCTTGTAGTCTGTGTTCTCGTTCATCTAGAGTCTTTAGAAGTTGAAGTTTTTCTACACATTCTCTATATGTGGGAATTGGTCAAGAAAATCCAAATTTTAATAATTATTTTAATTTTAAAGTTATTGATTATGAAAGAAAATGAAAATATAAAAAAAAAATAATGTTGCCAAAGGATATCCCTTCCTATGCCCTTTTTCATTTGCTACATCACGAAGATGATTGAGCCGCAATATCTCCTTTTCCATCCACTGAATTGCATTAAAAAAACAAAAGAGGAAAATAATTAATTTAAGCAAAATTAAAATATATATTAATATTTTATCAAGGGATTAAAAAAAGAAACAACTATGTATAGTTGTCCAGATTAAGTGCTTAACCAATTAAGCTCATTATTAAAAAGAAACAGCCCGTAAAGTATGAACTCTATCATAGTTACAAAACATCAAATAAGAAAAACAAAACTAAATTACAAGAATGGTCCCTGTGTTTTTTTATTTTTACCATGTTTAGTCCTTAATTGAAACATTTTCTACTTCCAGTCGTTATTTCAAGATTCCAGAGAGTAAAACCGATATGAAACCTTGAAAAGGGACCAAAAGTTAAAAAAGTTTCAATTTTTTTGTTTAAGATGGAAATAATCAGAAAGCAGGAGGACCATTTTCGTAATTTACTCAAAAGACAAATTTAAGTGTTTTATGAAAGGCTCACATCATCTAGCCTGACTGACTGCAGGGCGATTGCCTTATCTTGTATTTCACCCTGAAAAAAAATTGAAATTAGAAATACACATAGAAAAAATCAAAAAAGGGGAAAAAAATAAATATAAAGATGTGATAGATATGGAGACTTACTACAGTAAAGTGTTTTACAAGCCCACATCTTATACTTTGTTGCAGGCGTCTACATTCTTCCTAAAAATAGCATGAAAATATTATTATTAGTTTAAAAATAGCAGATAAATAAACTCTAAAGTAAATTACATTTTTGGTTCCGTAGTATAGCTCAACTTTACAATTTTGGTCCCAAAAAAATTTTATCTCTTGCAATTTTGGTCCTTACTTGAGGTTATTGCAACGTTTTTGTCCTGATTTTAAGTAAAATGACTATTTTTGGTCCCTGAATATAGCTGAGTTTGCAATTTTAGTCCCAAAAAATGATTAAACTTGGAACACAGACCAAAAACATTACCAAACCTCACATAAGAACCAGAACTGTAAAACAACATATTTTGGGACTAAAAGTGAAAAATTCAGCTATATTCAGGGACCAAATTGCAACAACAGTACACCTACAATGAGTTATAATTGCAGAAGCTTATATGACTATAAAAAGGTATAACAGTTTCCATCAAGGGAAAATTAAGATTCCCAATTATTGAATTATATTATATCATAACACAGATGAACATAAAAGACATACTACTTGACAATAATACACATGCTCTTTTAAGCAATCAGAGGTTTACTAATAGTCTAATATGGCTGAATTTTATAATTTAGCTTTAAGGGAAATAAATAAAAATACATGTAGTAGTTAGTTAGCTACTACTTTCTAAAAACCCTAATTAATTACCAAACTAAAACTGTAAAAGAATATATTTTGGGACTAAAATTGAAAAAATCAGCTATGTTCAGGGACCAAAATGCAATTTGCTATAAATTCAATGAAGCAACAAAAGTACACCTACAATGAGTTCATTTAAGCAATCAGAAGTTTACTATAATGGCTGAATTTTATAATTTAGTTTAAAAGGAAATGAATAAAAATACATGTAGTTAGTTATTCTATAAACCCTAATTAATTACCTCAGAAAATTCTTGATCTGAAATTGTATCAATCGATATAGTCTCCTTCTTGTCTAAATTCAATACTTCAAGCATAAAATCTGTTAACTTTCCATCAATCTTATACATTACATCCACCTTACTTGTACCTAAAAATCACATTATAAACTTTTAGCAAATAAAATAAAAACCTTAAACAATCCAAAAAACTGAAATAAAAACATTACCTACAACTTTCACAAGCCTGTACATATCATTCTTCTGATCACTACCAGATACTCTTATCCTCACAATGGACCCCACCACCTTCCCATGGAAACTTCCACTATCTTCTAGAAGCTTCACCATTAAATCCCTTCTTAGGTATATCAAATTCATATTATGAACATCAATTGCTCCAAATTCATCCAATTTGTTTTGTGATCCACGTTCCATTTCTACCCCTTTACTTCTTCTCCTTCGTTTCTTCTCTTTAACCACAACCACATTCTCATTGGTCCAATCAGGATCATCTAATATTCCAGTGGTATTGACCGAATTGTTGACTGTGGTTTTACATAAATCCTCTTCAATGAAAAAATGGTACTCCAAATGTGTCAACATTTCAATGTGTCCAACTCTTGGTTTCCCAAAAAGATTTTTTAGCCTTGAATCGCATATGATTTGGTTTTTCTTTTTTGGGTCACGAAGATTATTTCTTTTTATATATTCCATTAAAAGTGATTGGACATCAATTCGGGATAATACAGATGTGTTCCCGTTTTTCATGTATGAAACAAAATCCAACAGCTCTTTTGTTGCCCAATCTTTTGACCCTAATTCATCCTTCTTGATCAATGGTTTTTCTGTAATTACAGATTCTTTATGGGGTGGTGTTGTATTGATATGAATATGATCTTCTATTTTTCTTCTTTTGGATTCGTTTTCTTCACGATTATCAAATGATGTTGATGTTGTTGTTGTTGTTGCTGTTGGTGGTGGTGGTGGTGGTGGTGTTGCTGTTGGTGGTGGTGGTGGTGCTACTGCTGCTGCAGTTGGTGGTGGTGGTGGTGGTGGGAGTAGTGGGGGTGGTGGTGTAATAATGGTGATTGATGGAAGAGGTGAAGGTGTTGTAGAAATTGTAGTGGATATTTTCCATGGGTTTTTAGCTTGAGTGAGTTCGTCTAGAGTTAATGATAATTTCCCTTTTAAGTAAACCCAATACACCTTGAAAAGATATTCCCAACTAAGTTTATCATCAAAATCTGCTTGAACCTGAACAGCTTACAGATAATAATATGTAAGAGAAAAGAAAAAAAGAAAAAGTAAACATTTAAAGAGTGTCGCGAAAATAGCAACATGTGATTAATGTTGAAATCATAATTTTCCATTTGTAACTAAGAATGTTAATCTAGTAAAGTGGAAATAAATAAAGTTAAATAGTCACATTCACTTTTTCGATGACGCGTAAATACTGAAATCTTAATTTGAAGACATGAAATAAACATGTGAAAGATGTAGAAAAATCTTGATTATGTAACCTAATTGATAACCTAAGAGAGAAATTATTAAATATAAAAAATTATGATTTTGCATACCTTTCCATCTTCTCCTTGACCATTATTTTCAATCAACATGATTGTTTTCATGCAAATAGTGCAGAAGCCTTTATCACCTCTAACACAAACATAATCAGACTTCCGAATGCAACTTCTGCACAATGAATATGTACAAGTGTAGCACATATGATGAGCTGTCTTCTCACATATACTGCATATATGCCAGCCTGGAATTCATAAAAATAGTATATAATATAATTAGTAAAATTTGGAAGCATTCTCTACTACTATTATTTACAGTTAATATTTCTACCCATTTGAATTACATAATAGAGGAATAGACAGACCATATTCAGTAACAAATTAACAATAATCAAGTGGTCACCTGGTTTTGATACATGATATTATTTAGAATTAATCAGTGGATTCTTTTGAATTTTATTAAATAACAATGCAAGAATTTACGGAGATTAATATGTTTTTCCCTAGTTAAAAGTATCTGATTTTATAGGACGAATACTTGTGTACAAAGATAATAACAAATAAGCTTTCATCTAAACTACTAAGTAGATCATAAATGGTAAAACCTAAAGATAAACATAACAAGGTGAATAGCAATTCTTTCTTTCATGTCTTGTATTCAAATACAGATCCTTTTGGCATTATCCATTAATGCATTTTTCTTCACTACTTCGCATAAACAAGGCCTTAATTTTAATCTTCCCAACACAGAATCAAATTAATATATGGACACAGTTCTTATCGCAACTTTGTTGTATTGATTATGGGCTTTTAAATGGTGTTGTTGATGATGATGCATTAGGTTTCATTAAGGTTATTAGTTTTCTTCTTATCTTAGTAAACGTATAGCCATTGAACTCCACCTCCTTTGTTCCTATTATTGGCACAAAACACCAAGTGATTGAGAAGTTCCCAATTAACCCTTGTTTGTCAAAAGCCACATATTAAATGATACACCATGTAAGATAACATACAAAGGTTGTAACTAACAACAAGCAACTTCTACTGTTCTACATCAGAATAAACTTTCAACCAACTTTGGGGTGACCTATACATACAAACTCATGTTTGCATTCTTAGTAAAGTTAGTTTGACACAGAAAATCAAAATGAAAATGGGATATGAAAACAGGTTGCAACACTAAAAAGAACCATGCATCGAAACTAGGTAAACATATATAAAATGGAGGAAAATGCAAAAGCTCAAATGCGACACTTGTTGATCGATTGATGGCAGAATCTAAAAAGTCTACAGTAACATAAAAAAAAGGAGCATATATAAGATTTTTCTCTTTAGTGAAAAATTAATAACTCAAATCATTACCATACTGAGTTCAAAGATCTTTTCTTGATTAACTTCAACTACAAAAGCCTAAATGTACGAGCACGACTTATAAAGTGTCTAGTCTTTCCCATGCAAACTAAATTTGGAAGCATGATCAGTAATTCTTTATAGGGAAACAAAACCTTAACCTTTCAATTCATACATTATCTTTAAGTGCTCAGTTTCAAGGGTCCAAATGTCTTAAAGTTACTAAGTGTCTACTCTAAGTTTCACCATAATCCCTAAATTTGAAAACTTGGCCTGCATTTCTTACTAAAGTTTCCTAAGAACAAAAACCTAGCTTCATAAGGGAAGAATATAGCTGATCAAACTTCCTCGATTTTGTAAGTTACATATATAGTTTCTTGTCTAGAAGAACATCACCATTTTCATGAAGTAGGATAGAAAACTAATAGGAAAACAATAACAACATCACAAAGAGAACATACCACAATTCCATTTAGCTGCAGACTCAAAAAATGCTTCATCCCGTTTGATACAAGCTGGATGATATGCCTTCGGACAACCCCTACACCAAATAAAGCAAAAACGTGTAAATCATCAACAACAGATAAAACTCAATTCCTTAAATGAAACTGATAATCGCATGCAATTGAGCTTAAATCCATCACCCTCGAATCAATTACACATAATAAAGCAACAATTATCCTCAAAAAAAGCGCAAAAAATCAATCCAAACCTGCGATCGCAAAGCACGAGACTCCCACCATCGAAGCAAATAAAGCAAACATCTTCTTCCTCCTCCACTTCTTTATTCTTCTTAGCAGGAGGCGGTTTCACCATACCCTTAGGCGGCCGCCCTCGCTTCTTCTTCAACACTGCCCCTCCCCCTCCGCCGCTACCTAACTCCACCTTTGCTCCACCACCGGCGACGCTCTCAATAACATCCGACATACCACCGACCACCTTTGAACCATCGCCAATCGGTTGAACCCTATCGGAAATTTGACTATCGGCTACCAAATTTTGACCCTCCATCATTTCAAAAAGGTACAAAATTGATCCAAATTAGAAGTCAGTTCATCATCATCATCACAAACACAGCAACCCCAATCACCGCCAAACAAGTCAACAAACCCTAGATTCTTGTTGGAATGATGTTGAGTTGACCGACGTTGTTGAGATTAAGACGAAACCCCGAGAGAAGGATGATAAATGGTCCGCCGACTGGGGCTGAGTTTGTGGGTGTTGGGTGGGGTTTTACCTTTCGGCGACACGACTTAATCTTACACGAAAGAGAGAGAGAAAGTGAGAGCGTTGAACGCGGCCCCTGTCGATTCTTTCTTATGCTTGCCAACACGTGATCGGTTTTCATTTCTCTTCTAACAATACAACCCCTTGTCTTTCTCAACAAGACTTAAAATACCCCCGTATTCTTAAATTTATATAAAATACACTTGGAATAACTAGTAAATTATAAAAATGGTCCCTGTATAAAGTGGTTTTTACCATGTTTACTCAGAAATTGGAATTTTTTTATTTTAATCTGTATTTCAATGTTTCATATCAACTTTCGTTTATGAAATCAACCATGTTAATTGGAATAATTTCTCGTTTTATATATAAACAGAGTCTTGTGCTACCCATGAAAACACACATTTTAGTTATATTCTTATGATGGAGCGTGTGTTGTTAACCACCACGTCATTTGCGAGAATATAATTTGAAATGATGAGTCGCTCGTGAAATTATTCTAATGATAGAGTTTGTGTGGCTAATCGACACGTTGATATAAGAATAATTTTATATTGAGGTTCAAGCAGTTTTGTATGGTTGATTGATTCACCATTTATTTATTTTATTTTTTTGAAAACGACGAATAGGAAGCATATATTAGAAAAGATGAAACAATAGCAAGAAGCTATGCAATTAGTCAGGCAACAACAAGCAGAAACATAAACTAATGTACAAACAAGAAAAATAAGCAAGATATCAAAATGGGAAGCAGCTCCAATCTACCCAACATTTTCCAGAATTACCTCTGTATTTGCACCATGCAAACGCCTGTAATATAATTGAATTCGACGTTTTAGTAGGAGAGGGATGTTTTTTGTGAAAGATTCTCTCATTAGGGGCTGACCAAATGTTCCACACTGTCAAGTATAAGATTGCGTTGAGTACCTGCCTTTTGTTTGAGCAGTTCCCCCAAGAATTACCAAACTCGATACAATCCTTGATACTATCAAATTCAATGCCCTGTAGACCACACCATTTGAGAATCCAGTACCATACCGTCTTTGCAAAGTTACACCCGAATAAAAGATGATTTGCTGATTCGATTGCACTTTCGCATAAGTGACAATTCAAGTTAATTACCGAAAGACCCCTTTTATCGAGTGCTTCTGCTATCGGAATTCTGTCAAGATTGGCCTTCCATATAAAACATTTGACTTTAAGGGGAATGAGTTTCGACCAGCATATTAGTGTCCCAGTGAAATGGCTACCAGAATCGTCAATTAGTCTCCTCATAATGTTAACCCGATAAGTTCCCTCTTAGTGTAAGTTAAATCGAAATCCAATTTTTGAAGAAAATTGAAACTCCTGAGAGGCGAAGAATTGATAAAACGCATGTAATTCCATAAGCATATTGTTGTTGGGGGGGGGGGGGGGGTGCATTTCCATCTCCACACAAAACCATCCGCATTAAGCATGTCCCCAAAAGTGTGCACTTTTTAACTGACTTCATGTTGTACAGATAAGGGAATCGAGTTTGTAATGGGATATCACCACACCAGATATCTTTCCAAAAAAGAATTCGTAGGTTGAAGCTTGGAATTATAGAGAATATCCCACCTGGTTCGATGTTACGGTTGGATAGACTTTTAATAGCCTTGTCGATATTACACCAAACACTAGAACTATCCTTCCTGCACAAAAAGGTGGAGGGGTGTACTTTCAAATTATGAGTACTCTCAATAACTTCCGACCACAGTTTCCCTTGTTCATTTTTGAGTCTCCACCACCATTTGGTTAAAAGTGCAATGTTTTGTGCTAATAATGTGCAAACTCCCAAGCCACCTTTTTTCTGCTTGTCACAACCTTTGACCAATCCACCCAATTAATTTTCATTTTTTCTTCGTCCCCGCCCCATAAGAATCTCCTTTTAAGTTTTTCCAAGGATTCAAGGACTCCCTGAGGTGCTTTAAAAGAGAGAGGTAATACGTGGGGAGGCTACTGAGGACCGATTTGATTAGGGTCAATCTACCACCAAATGAAAGTGTGTTCGCTTTCCAACTTGACAACCTTTTTTGAAACTTGTCCAAAATTGGTTGCCAATTTTTCTTTAGTGTCATATTCGCTCCCACTGGGACACCCAGATATGAAAACGGGAATGAACCTCTCACACATCCAAGTGTTATGGCCATGGATTGGATTTCAGAATCAGGAACACATGTGCCAAAGAGTCTAGATTTATGAAAGTTGACTTTAGTCCGGATAATGTTTGGAAACACTTGAGAATACGAGAGAGATTTTTAATACTAACTTGATTCCAATCACCCATAAGCAAGGCATCATCGGCGTAGAATAAATGGGATAACTTTGGGCCATTGTGGGGTGGCTTAACACCATTAATCAAGTTTTTCATCTTAGCACCTTGCAATGCGACATGTAAACCTTCCATGGCGAGTATGAAAAGAAATGGAGATAGAGGTTCGCCTTGTCTAACTCCACGTGAAATTTGGAATTCGTTTGTTGCAGAACCGTTTATCAAAACAGATGCCCTTGAGCTTGAGAGGCAACCGAAAATCCATGTGCACCACTTATCTCCGAATCCCATTTGTTTCATTATTGATTCTAAGTAACCCCAATTAATAGAATCAAAGGCTTTTTCGAAATCTACCTTGAAACAATACATGGATTTCTTGTTCTTTTTAGCCCAAGAGTGAAGTTCATTGACTACGAGAGGACCATCAAAGATGTTTATGCCTTCGATATATGCTGACTGGACTTCATCAACAACTAGATGAATGACTTCTTTGATTCGATTTGCTAAAATTTTCGCCATGATCTTATATAGACATCCAAGCAGACAGATAGGCCTGTAATCGCCCAGGTAGATAGGATCCTTTACCTTTGGAATTAAGGTAATGAAGGATGAATTGCATCCACTAGAGAATGTTCCTGTTACTTCGAATCTTCTAACACATCGGATAACGTCCTCTTCATCAATTCCCATTTGTTCTTAATGACTTTGAATGTGAATCCATCTGGCCCAGGGGCTTTCTCGGACCCACATCCCCATATGGCCTTTTTGATTTCATCAACCGAGATAGGAGACTCGAGATGAGATCTATGTTCCGGGGCTAGTTTCTTGAATAAGGGGCTAATTATCTTTGGCCTCTCAGGCCATGGTTCATTGAATTTGGAGGAGAAGAAATTGAAAATCTCCATCTTGATGTCGGTAGGATTCGACGTCCAACGACCATTAATTTTGAGACCCTATATCTGATTTCTCCTATTCTTATTCTTTAGCATTCCATAAAAGAACCTAGTGTTTTCGTCACCATCACATATCCATCTGACTTTCGCCTTTTGTCTCATATCAAGTTTGACAGCATATTCTAGTTCACCTATTTTAAAAAGTGACTCTCGCCTGTCAATGATTCCAGAATCATAAAGAATGCGAGATTCGGCCTCCAATTCAAAGCAATCCACCTTTTCTCTGAGCTGTTTTAGATCATCGTGTTCTAATTTGGAAACATCAGATCTCCAATTTTTTAGAATGCCCTTTAAATATTTGAGTTTAGCAAGAAAGTATTGATCTGGCGCGCCGAAACTAGAAAAATTCTTCCAAGCGTTATCAAATATCGTATCAAAATCCTTGTGAAGCATCCAAGAATTGAAAAAACGAAACGGGGGAGGGCCGAAATTTAGAGAAGATGGTTTAAGGAGTACCAGGGAGTGATCGGAATGTTTACATGGAAGGACTGTCACCGTCGTGAGTGGTTGTTGTTTGATAAACTTTTGGCACACCAAAAATTTGTCCAGTTTGCTTTGCTTGAAACCATCATCACGAAGATAAGTAAACTTTTTCCCACCTTGATTGAACTCATAAAGACCGGCGACAACGATGAACTTGTTAAAATCAGAAGTTGTGTACTTGCAGAAGCTGGAGTTAAATCTTTCTTTTGGATGACTAACAACATTGAAATCTCCTAAGAAGATCCAAGTTCCAGGAGTTTGGCTTTTAAGTAAGGTAAGATCTTCCCAGAGTGAGCGTTTCTCGGTGACAGATTGAGGGGCGTAAACATTCACAATGGTGGTTGTACCCGGAAAGCCTTTCCAAGATCCTGTGGTGGCGATGTAGTTCCTAGTCAGAAAAGATTCTGACTTGCGAAAGATAGTTGAATCCCAGATGCTTAGGATACCCCCAGAGCCCGTTGTTGGATTGATAGCCTCAAGATCGAAATCCATTGAACCCCAACAACCTGGAAGATCAATTGTTTTTTAGTCTGAGACCTTTGTTTCTTGAATGCCTATGAAATCAGCCTTGTATCTGTGTCTTAGGTCTCGAATCCACTCAATTTTGCAGGATTCCTCGATTCCCCTGATATTTAAGGTTATCAAATTCATTGTGAACTTGACTTGGCACCAACACCTTGAAGAAGATCAACCAATTGTGAATCTTCTTTTGTAAGTTGAAAACCCACTTCATTCCCCCACTTTGACCATGTGATCAATCTCGTTTAGTACTGATGATTCATCATTCGAGTTGTTGTTGTGATTATCTAAAGGTTCCAGGGATTTATTCAAGTCTATTGATGGAGAATTGTCTTGGGATTTTGGTCGGTATGACACGTTACTAACTGGCCTGCTCGGAGAAGAATGCTCGAATATTCTTCGTGGAGTGATTGAGGATGAGAATGAAAGTGAACGATCGACTTTCCTTCTTTTAACCAGCGAGTCACCAATTTCAAAGTCTGGTACAGCTTCGGAGTAGGGCGAATTGTCTTTTTTCAGGGTGGAGCAAGGGTTGTCCCAAACTTTGCTTATCGGTGGGGGCCCATGATTAGGAGAAGCAACAAGTGCCATATCCGTAGGAGCGTCGCTCACCTTGATTGGTGCGTGTGAATTGGTGTTCCTGTCCTCTACAATTTTTTCATCAGGATTATCCTCCATCATCCAGGTGTTACCCTGGATGTCATCACCCATAATAGTCTCTCCATCAACAGTAGGGATGAGCATCGGAACCGGGTACCCACTTTTGGAATCGGAACCGCCTCGGAACTACCGGTTTTGGAACCGGAACTGCCTTAAGCGGTTCCGGTTCTCGTTTTTTCGGAACCACTACCCGCTGGGTACCCGCCGGAATCGGTTAATATATATATATATATATATATATATATATATATATATATATATATATATATATATATATATATATATATATATTATCTCATATAAATATATGTGTTACTTAGACCAGTTTAGAATATATATTGGTCTGGTTTTGTCCATCTTTGGTCCGAATTGACTTTATTTGAATCGAACTAAATTACGGTTTTATCGACAAAAGTTAACAAAATTAATGTAACTGGGTTACCCGCTCCTGGAACCGGAACCGCTGGTTCCGGCACTGGTTCCAAACATTTAAGAACTGCCTAGAGCGGTTCCAGTTTCGGTTCTAACTTTCTAGGAAACGCCGGTTCCGGTTCCAGTTTCGGTTCTCGCCAAATGAGGCGGGTACCCGCCTATGCTCATCCCTATATACAGACCATGTTGCACATGCTGGTTCGTTTTTCAGATTGCATTATTTCTCCTTCTTCTAAATCCTCCACTTGATTATTTATCCATGTTTCTGACACTCCATCCTCATCAGATCCCTCATCCGATCCTAATTCTGATGAATCGTAGTCGTCTTGTTCATCATTATCATCTTCATCATCGTGTTGGTCTTGAGGCGCGGGTGTGTGATAAAAGGGATGCCAATGGAAATCATATTCAATGAGGCCCGCCTTATATAATTTGTTGTTAAAGGAGCTAGTAACGACTTCGTTGATTCTAGTGAGACAACATGTGAGTATGCATGTTGTGCCATAAGAAAGAGCCATATTACCCCAGTTATCCCCATCTACTTGCAGGGTTGTCCCAAACCGATTTGTTATGGCTTTATAATTCTCTTCTGCACGTAGTGATATTGGAACTCCAGTTACTTTGACCCACGCGATTCTCTTTGAGGATGGTTCATCGAATATCCCCATTCGAACCCATTTGTTCCAGTTGTTATAGTTACTGAGAAAGTTCTTAGCATCCGCTGGTATATCAAATCTAAGCACCACACGCATACCACCCACATAGAAGGTGTTCATTGAGCAATTAAGATCAGATTTGAGAAGTTTTGGAAGTTCCTTGCGATGCATGAGACTTAGTACTTCACCAACCACAGTTAAATGATTCCAACCCACCATCGCCGGAACTTGTTTTAGTTCAATGACCTTCTCAGCATTGATATTGTCACTAACATCAGATTGCCTTTTACCCACCATCTCATCATATGACTTAAAGTGTTGACGCTCCTTCTAAGTAGCAGGAACAGAAGTTGTGTGGGGGTGACGACCGTCCAACTTCTTATCACCATCGTTCCATGTAACCAGCTTACTTGTTGCTCGTTTCTCATACTATGATATGTTCACCTGTATGATATAATGTCAGTATCTAAGCCCATGCATCTTCCTCTCAAGTGTCAATACGTCTGCGACGTCGATAAACCTGACGAAACCAAAGTACATGCCACCCCTGTCTTTCCTTCCGGTGAGATAGATATCAACGATTTTTGCCAAACGACTTGAAGATGTCGTTGATGGTGACTCTTTTGGTACCTACCGTAATGTTTGAAATGCAGAAAGAAGATATCATCTTGGTGTGGTTATTGCCAGATTTCTTTCGCTGGACATGAGCACAATTTGGATTAACATGTCATTAAAAGACAATAAATCTCAAATGCATTTAGGAGTTTCAAAAGCTTGAAACTGGATTTGGCTTAATTGAATTAATTTATAAGAATCATGGATTTTGGATTTTGGCTTCATCATTTCAGACCCAAGTTAATGAAATGAGGATTTATGGAAGAAGTAAACACTAGATGTTCAAGGAAATACCATGAGAGCTTCAATTTTCCATTGAAGAAGAAAAATCGCCATCTAAGCGTTATCCCCGTCTTATGATCATTTTAATTAGGGATGAGATTTTGAATCGGAAAATCGGAATCGAACTGGAACTGTTAGAACCGGTCCAGGTCCCAGGTTTAAAGTACGGTTTTTGTAACGACCCAAAAATCAATGGTAAAAATTTTATTTTTAATATAACTAAAACATTGTTACCATTTAATTCAGACATTACCAATCATAGTTAAGTAAATCATTTATCAGAGTTTATCCCAAAATCATTCATTACAGAAATCATAGGTGCGTACACTGCGATCAATCCGAGCTCTTCTTTTCCAAATCGATGATACCTGAAACCAAAACTGTAAACCGTAAGCACAAAGCTTAGTGTGTTCCCCAGAGCATACCCCACACACAATCCACACAACAAATATCATATTACCTATAAAAGCTATCTCTACCACATACCACATATCAATCACATAAGCCATATGTATAAACATATAAGGATGTTGTGGGCTCGTCCCCAGGGTCTTACTCCAGGATGCCATGGGCTACCCACATGGTCTTACACCTAAGTGTCATGGGCTCTCCCATGGTATTTAATAGGAAAGTCATGGGCTCTCCACATGGTCTTACATCCATTTGCCATGGGCTCTCCCATGGTCTTCCATGCAAGTAACACAGAGTCAACTAGCATACCACATATCATAGAAACATCTAGCATAACACATAACACATAATGGCTAGCATACTACATAACATAAAATGGGTCAGCCTTGGTGCCTTAGACCCATTGGTATGGTGAGGAGACTCACCTCGAATGCAGAAGCTTCCTGAAGAATTCCTTAGTTGCTGCCCTGCCAGTCTCCCGAGCTGCCACTACCAATCAATCTACCCAATTAGCAATTGGGTCCCATACCATAATCCTTAATCCATGCATCGGGAAAAATGACCATTTTACCCCTGCCCCAATATGATTCAAAACAAAGGCCCAAACACAAAACAAAAAGCCCAACATTATAATGTCCATAAACCATCAATGACCCAATTTTCCAAATTAGGCCCAGACCTTTCTTGTAACGTCCCAAAATTCAAGACTAAAAATTTTCTTTTAATAAAACATTACTTAAAGTAAAATATGTTGGATAAGGTGTCTAAGTCCATAACTATTTTGGGCTTGTACTTGACCCGACCCGGCATGGTCCATTTGGGTTGCATGGCACCATGCAATTAGATAGACTAAATGAGAGAAATAACACTTGGAGATTATTAATATATTATAAGTTCTAATATATTAATAATATTATTTGATTAGTTGATCAAAGAATTAATTTGGAATTAATTAAGTGATCAAAGGATAACTAATTAAATATATGGGTTGATTATGTAAATCATCCATATCTTGTATAGTGGGCTAAGAGGCTCCATGGATTATCAAGTTGGGTTCTGCCCATAGGATGCTCCATGGGAGTTACAAACCCATGGGTCATGGAAATGAAGAGTCATGACACATTAGGGTTTACATGGTGTAACCCTAGATGTGTCAACACTATATAAGAAACATATTCTCCACCAAAATCGGACAGACTAAGAAACTAGAGGGCTTGGCCGATTTTGAGAAGTGTGTGTTATCTCAAGAGTCTTTCCAAGAGCATTTGGTGTTGTGTGAAGCATTTGAGGCATCACACTTGGGGTGCTAGGCTCACAAGGTTTCAAGGAACACAAGCAACAACAAGGTAAGTTATTCTATCTATGATTCAAGTTAAAATTGTTCCCCATGTATGCTAGATAGGAATATAACCTTGGAATTCAACTTTGCATGATAATTAGACAAACATAGATCCAAGGTTATTAGGGTTGCATGTACACTTAGGAAGTGTTAGAATGCTCAAAACCCATCAAAATCATCAATCCAAACATAATCAGAGTATTAATTTCCAAAAACACATGTTCGTTATCAGAGTAAAACATTCCCAGGCTGTCTAATCTATGGTGTGTGCCATGCGATCACCCCGAGCTCTTCCCTCCGCTACCGGAAGTACCTGAAACCAAAACTAAAAACCGTAAGCACGAAGCTTAGTGAGTTCCCCACCCTACCACATACCATGCATAACCACATACTGCACATACTGGGCCACGCCCGCTATCCTGGGCCTCGCCCTATACAACGGCCCCGCCTGGCTTCGAGCCCCGCTCGGATACAGATCTGTTTCACTTAGGCCTCGCCTGTCACAGGGCCTCGCCCGCCAGCAAATAATAGCACATAAACATATCGCCACATAACCTAAACACATATGAACTGATCCTGTCCTAAGGCCTCGCCTATTCTGGGCATCGCCCTTGTTCTTCTACTGATAAGTCATGGAACCCCGTCCATGCTCCTACTGATTGTGAGATACAGGCCCAGCCCACACTCACTCCTTTCCTAACTCGGGCCTCGCCCTTGATATGCTTCTAATGAGATGTGGAACACCATCCACACTCTGCTATTGGTGAGTTACGGGACCTTGTCCACACTCACCTCCCTACCAGGCACATACAAGTATCACACAGACAACAAGTATAAACTATCGCATAAACCATTCCTTGGGCACCCACCCGCTACCATTGGACCTCGTCCTGACTATCATACTAGCATATTGTGCCTTGGTCTAACCCCCGGGTCTTCTACTCATAACTACATGGGCCGACATTGTGGCCTTAGACCCATTCACACAAAGGGAAACTCACCTGCACTAGCTGAACTTGCTGATGATCCCACTAGCCGATGCTCGGCAACTCTCTGAACTCCTGCTCCACTCGCTCCCCGAGCTACCAATATCAATGCAACACTGAGTCTAACTGACCCTCGAAAGACAACCAAGTCAACTCTGGTCAAAGTCAAAGTCTTGGTCAAAGTCAACCTTCCAGGTCAACCCTACTCGCTGAGTCACCCTACTGACTCGTCGAGTTCATATGTTTAGAGTCCTTCCATTCGCGACTCGACTCGCCGAGTCAGTCCATGAGTCGCCGAGTCTACCGATTTCCGAGTCCTGACCTGTCCAACTCACCGAGTCTCCACTCGATTCACTGATTCGAGTCTCAACTCGAAGGGTTAGGGGGTTTCGCGACCTGACTCGCCGAGTCCAAGAACAGACTCGTCGAGTCCAAGACAACCTTCAACATACTCGCCGAGTTGTTCTTCCAACTCACCGAGTTCCTGCCCAACTTCATTCGACTCGACGAGTTGTTCATCCCACTCGTCGAGTTCCTCCAAATCTTCATGCTACTCGCCGAGTCCACTCAAAGGACTCGCTGAGTCCATTCAGATCTTCATACATGCAGAGGACTTTTGAGTCATACATGGACTCCAAACTGTAGATCTACCCTTCCCAAGCCTATTTCTCACGTAAAGTTGCAAGCTTTACGTGTAGAGAAGGAGATCTAGGAAAAATACACCATAAACTAGGGTTTAAGGCAAAGAGGCTCCATAATCAACTCAAGGATAGATACTTTATGCTTCTCGAGACCATAATATGCTTAGATCCGAAGTAGCAACTTCAGATCTGGCTTCTAACTCAAATGGATAGCTAGTCGTGGCTAAAAAGCCCCCAAAACTCACAACCATAATAGATATAAAGGAGGGAAATGACTTAATACCTTCAATAACTCAGAAAGTTTCCCCAATCTTCAGATCTAAGGCCAATCCTTGAAGCTTTAATGATTCCCCTTCTTCTTCTTCCTTCAAATCACCCAAAAATGGCTTGGAAGCTTGAATGAGCAACAATGGGGCTTAGGGTTCGAAGTTCTGGGTGAAAGAGGCAGCAAAGGAACCCTAGGGGAGAGAATGAGACATTTAAATAGGCTCCAAGTCCCGAATTTAGGGTTTTCCTCGCACAGACCAGACTCACCGAGTCTCCTTGGCCGACTCGCCGACGCGGTCACTTACTCCTCGACCCGGATCCCGCTCGGACTCGCCGAGTTCCTCCTTGGACTCGCCGAGTCGTCCCTTAAATTTAGGGTTTCCTTTCCTTTCTTGGCCTACCAGACTTTGGGTGTTACATTTCTAGTGGACCTTATACTAAAACCCAATATTCGCCTTAGTTAATAATCCTGACCCAAATGGCCCACGAAGGTGTAACATCCCAACCGTCAGGTATCATTATTATTCCATTAGATTTCATGTTTTAAGGCCTATTCGACGAGTTGACGTTGTGACTCGTCGAGTAGCAGCGGGTCAGGACACGTCATTTAATGAGTGGCTCGACGAGTCGGCATGGGGGACTCGACGAGTAGGAGCTGGCAATGGAAACCCTAAATTTTAGGGTTTTTGCACCTTATATATTGGACCATTAGCGCCTCCCACTGTCCTCTATCACCCCTTGAGAGCCAGAAACCCTAATTTTTGTGAGTGTGAGCTTAGAGAGTGTTTTGGAGCTTTAGAAAGGGATTTTTGTGAAGGAAACTTGTAGATCAAGAGGCTAGCATCAAGGTTTTCGTGTGGATCCAGAGTCTATTTCAGTTTGGGCACGTTTTGGAGGTAACAAGCTGTTACCTTGACCTCTTTTCTTCTAGAATCTTCCATATGTGAAGTTTGGGGATTTCTTTAGCTATTCATGAAGGGATTATGGTATGGGAGCTAGATCTAAAGTTGAAACTTCAGATCTGAATCTCTTTTGAGCCCTAAGCTCATAAAGTTCTTAATAGGGTCATGAAGGAACCCTTGTTTGTGTGTAAAGTCCCATTTCAAGCTTAGATGTGGAAATTTAGTCATGCAAATACGTAAAGGTAGCAGCTTTACATTGCTAATGCACTCTAGGGACCTAGATCTACTGATTGGAGCAAAGGGGTAGTTCAGAATCGCGTGATCATGAGAGTATGCATATGGACTCGGCGTGTCTGGGAGATGACTCGGCGAGTCGAGTAGGGTTTTGTCCAAATTAGTCATGCATGGACTCGGTGAGGTCTAAGAGATGACCTGACGAGTCAGTTTGGATTCCATGCACTAGGTCGTGTATCGACTCGACGAGTCTGTTGGAGACTCGACAAGTCGAGCTGAGAAATTCTGGAATCAGGAGGGACTCCAGGCAGAGAGAGTTATATATTCAGCAAATAGGTCAACATGGACTGTTGACCATTGACCAATGACTTGACTTGATTGTGGGATGTCATGTACCTCCCAATGGCATTTTGGTATTTTAAGTGATTTGAGTGGACCACTTATGGGTACAGGTGAGGTGGGTGGAGCTATATCTGGAGGTGTAAGCAGTATCATTCCGAGCTACTAGCAAGGTGAGTTATCCTCACTATATCAATAGGGTCTACGGCACCAAGGCCGACCCTTTTAGTTGTTATTTTGGTTATAGTATGCTACATGTGGTTATGATCAGTTAGATCGGTATCAGGATAGACAGTATGTTGTTATGCTATTATGATCCATTAGAATTGGTATGTTAGTGACCTGGTTAGGTCGGTGCTCAGGTTATGAGAAATTACCATGATCGATGATATGTGATATAGTTATAACTGATATATGTTATGACAGTATATGTTAGTTATGCGCACATGGTTATTTGTTTGATGTTTGGGTTGAGGTGGTCCTGCTTTGTGCTGAAGGCCAACATACCCTATGAGCGGTCCGGATAAACTGTAGGCATGTATGGCGGTCCAGACGTACCGAAGGCTCGAGGTAGATCCAGATACACTGTAGGCTCTACAGGGCGGTCCAGTCAGGCCGAAGGCCTAATATACGTGTTGTTGATTATCTGTTATTGATATGGTATTATCGGTGTGGTATTGGTATTTTTGGGTAGCTCACTAAGCCCTCGGGCTTACGGTTTCAGTTTATTGTTTCAGGTACTTCCGGAGATCATGGCAAGGCGAAGGCTTGACCGTACCGCTCCTCATCCATGTGACTATATTTCTGGGACACTCTGATGAATAATATTTTGAAAACATTTTTGTAAAACACTATTTGGTTTCATGGTTGAAAAAGTTTAAATTTGGCTTAAAATTTTTTTGTATGTTACAAGTTGGTATCAGAGCCTTGGTTTGAGTGAATTGGAAAAACACTCGTGTGAATCCTGTCTTAAATCAAAGGGAAAATTTTAGAATAAATTTTAAAGTGGTTTCCAAAATAAGGGATGGAGGATGCAGAGTGTACAATCAGTCGAGCCAGTAAGTAGACCCCAAAATACCATACAGTTATTTGATATTATGATATGTTAGAACAACATGCTAGTGCTAGGCTAGGGATCTTCAGGAATTGCATGATAGACTTGCATGATTATATGATGCTTACTAGCCTAGAGTTTCTTTTTATATGGAATTGACATCATTACTGTAGTTGTTTAGTGTATGCATCGCGGCTGTGCATAATCAAGATCTTATAGCCTGAGAAGGTTTGATTCGAACTTAGGGTTGGATTGGATATTCAAATGTCTATCGGGTCCAGCGTTATGTGGGGCTAGCATACGCTAATGTTGTAGGGTTGGTGGAAGTTTCATGGGTGGATGGGTCGTGAGTAGCCATAAGGCCAGTTGTGAGATAGTTTCACCTTCCTATAGGAGTGAGGTTTGAGCGCTTGCTATGCTAATGTCTATTGTTAGGGTGTTGTGGTGATACTTAAGACAAATATGGGTAGGTGTGGAAGGTAGTATGGGCCCGTACTACTGAAAGCACATGACCCATACGCGTAGCAAGGAAGTCACAACCTCTAGTGTTTGTGGAAATTGGTCTCCCAATATTATGTTGTTTATATGACGTCTTGGGTATATTTCTAGTATGGTGATGACAAGACGCTTTATGACTGGATCAGGATCAAGATCAGGGGGCGGAGGGCCGGATGTGCCTATTGCACCTAAGCCCGTGGTGCAGATAGGGACATAGGAGTTGGATGCCAGGATTCGGGAGATCTTGCAGGATGAGATTGCTGATGCGTTTTGAGCGCAATTACCAGAGATGTTTGGGTCGATCAAGACCGCTATGGTCGAGTACTTCGATGAGCGATATGCAGCCTTAGCAGAGACGAGTGCCGTGGCAGCCACATCGGCTGTAACAACGACAGGGGGTGGAGGAGGAGCCAGCCGGGCTTTCCAGTATCGGGACTTCGATAACACGGAGCCCTTGACATTTGATGGTACATAGGATGCGATTAGGGCTATGAGGTGGTTATCTGACATAGAGGTCTGTTTCTTCATGTGCTCATGTCCTACTGAACAGAAAGTCAGGTGTGCCCTGAACCTGTTGAGGCTTGGGGCCAAGGACTGGTGGAGACTGACGACTGGGCCGTACACCGATGATCAGAGAACTGTTATTTCTTGGGAGCAGTTCAGGGATATGTTCTGCACCCGCTACGTTCTACGTGTGGAGCGGGAGCGACTTGCTCAGGAATTTTTGACATTAAGGCAAGATGGAGTCAGTGATAGAGATCACCTGCATGTTCACAGAGAGGGCTATGTTTTGCCTGGAGTTTGCTTCCGAGTAGTCTCAGATGACCTGTTATCTGAGTATGCTCAAAACCGATATCTGTCAGTTTGTTTCTACACAACGTTGTGATACTCTTCTGGATCTTCAGGAAGCCGCGAGGCGGCGTGAGTTGGAGATAGAGCTGCAGCTGAAGGAGCAGCATCAGGTTCCGGCACAGTCTCAGCCGACACCTAAGCGGTCTAAGACCGTTGATACTAGGACCGGAGGTCAGCAGATCCGCACTTGTGGAAAGTGTGGTAGGGGACATTCTGGAGTTTGTCGAGCAGGTGGTGGGTGCCACAAATGTGGCAAAGAGGGGCACTATGCCAGGGACTGTCGCCAGTCCGCCCCTCCGACAGATATGAGGATATGTTATCACTGTCATCTGGTTGGTCATGTCAAGACCAACTGTCCGCAACTCGCCGCCAAGTCGGTGCAGGTTCCCACACCAGCTACGTTGAGGATTACGGATGGGAGACCAGTCAAGGCGGAGCCTCCAAAGGCTCAGGGGCGTGCCTTCCAGCTCACTTCCGAGGAGGCCAAGGCAGCACTGGATGTGGTCGCTGGTATGTTTCTATTCTCTATTTCAGTTATCATATATGTGTTATGCTTATCTGATGTACCTATGTTTAGGTACATTTTTAGTGAACTCTTTGTCTGCATTGGTTTTATTCGACTCGGGGGCGAGTAAGTCGTTTGTATCTCAGACTTTCAATAGGGGGTTTAGTGTGCCGGCAGATTAGCTTGAATGTCCGTTGTGAGTTTCTATCGCCAACGAAGACGAAGTTTCCGCTTCTTCGGTATACAGGGGATGTGAGTTGGAGATTTTCGGGGTATCCTTCCTGATAGATTTGATTCCTATTCCCATGGGGGAAGTGTGTGTGATCATGGGGATGGATTGGCTCAGTCGATTTAGCTCCATGATCGATTGTGAGGGACAACGAGTAGTATTTCGAACCCCAAGTGGGGGAGAACTGGTGGTATATGGTGAGGGCACCAGAGTAGGATCAGGGTTTTGTTCGGCAGCCATGGCTCGATAGTATATTCAGCACGGATGTGCCGGTTATTTAGATTGTGTGGTGGATACGCGGTTCAGGGATCAGACTTCAGTTTTAGAGGTCCCGGTGGTTAGAGAGTTTGCTGACGTGTTTCCAGATGAGTTACATGGAGTGCCTCTAGAGAGGCAGGTGGAGTTCAAGATTGATCTAGTGTCAGGTGCTGCCCCTATCGCTAAGGTGTCGTACCATTTGGCGCCGTCAGAGATGCAGGAGTTGTCATCTCAGTTGCAGGAGCTGCTGGGTAAGCAGTTTATTCGTCCGAGTAGTTCGCCATGGGGAGCACCGATCCTTTTTGTCAGGAAGAAGGACGGTTCGCACCGGATGTGCATTGGTTATAGGGAGTTGAACAAGTTAACGGTGAAGAACCGTTATCCACTCCTGAGGATAGATGATCTCTTCGATCAGTTGTAGGGTGCATCTTGGTTTTCCAAGATCGATTTGAGATCCGGATATCACCAGGTCAGGGTGAGAGAGGAAGACCGCGTTTCGGACTCGTTATGGTCATTACGAGTTCGTGGTGATGCCGTTTGGGCTCACCAACACGCCGGAAGTGTTCATGGATTTGATGAATCGGGTCTGCAGACCGATGCTTGATCGCTCGGTCATAGTGTTCATAGATGATGTTTTGGTGTATTCCAAGATCCGAGAGCAGCATGAGGAGCACCTCAGGGAGCTATTGGGAGTTTTGAGGTGAAACGACTTTATGACAAGTTCTCGAAGTGTGAGTTTTGGTTGCGAGAGGTCCAATTCCTTGGGCACCTCATTAACCAGGAGGGGATTTTGGTCGATCCGGCCAAAGTTGAGGCGGTTATGCCGTAGGAGATTCCGAAATCTCCCTCCGACATCAGGAGTTTCTTGGGATTAGCAGGGTACTATCGGAGATTCATTCGGGATTTCTCCAAGATTGCAGTACCCCTCACCCATCTAACGAGGAAGGGGGTGGACTTCCGGTGGGGTCGTGAGCAGCAGAGGGCGTTTGAGACCCTTCTGCAGTGTTTATGCGAGGCACAAGTGTTGACACTCCCCGAGGGAGTTAAGGATTTTGTAGTATTTTGTGATGCATCCATCAAATGTTTGGAGGTAGTCCTCGTGCAGGGAGGATGAGTGATAGCCTATGCATCGCGGTAGCTGAAGCCGCATGAGGCGAGATACCCTACGCACGATCTGGAGTTGGGAGCGGTGGTTTTCACTCTCAAGATTTGGAGACATTACCTATATGGGGTTCGTTGTACCATATACACAGATCACAAGAGTTTGAGGCTCATCATGGATGAGTCGAACCTGAATATGAGGCAGCGCAGGTGGCTGGATGTAGTTAAGGACTGTGACTGCGAGATCCTTTACCACCCCGGTAAAGCGAATATGGTTGCGGACGCTTTGAGTCGCAAGTCAGCTGGGTCTTCTACCTCAACAATGTGTATGAGGATAGCGGTGGATTCCCCGCTTGTGAGCTTGATTAGAGATGCGCAAGTTGAGGGCATGCGGCCAGAGAACTGGAAGTTGGAAAGGGTCAAGGGTGAGAGTGCCCGGTTTGTTCAGGATAGCCGTGGATTATTGACCCGATACGGTCGGGTTTGGGTTCCAATGACTGGTGGGGTAAGGCAGACCATAATGGAAGAGGCTCATAAGTCTCATTTTTCTATACACTCGGGGGCCACCAATATGTACTGTGATCTGAGTTTGAGTTACTGGTGGCCATGTATGAAGCAAGAAATCGCTTGGTATGTCGAGAGGTGCTTAACCTGTAGGATGGTCAAGGCAGAGCATCAAAGGCCGCATGGTAAGCTGCAGCCTCTAGAAATTCCCATGTGGAAATGGGAGCAAATCACTATGGACTTCATTACGAAGCTGCCGAGGACGGCGAAGGGGTTTGATGCTATATAGGTCATCATGGATCAGTTGACCAAGAGTGCCCATTTCTTGGCTATTCGAGAGAGTTTGTTGGCCGAGAAATTGGCCGACATATACGTCCGCGAGATTGTCTCTCACCATGGAGTTTCGGTCTCCATCGTTTCTGACCGGGACATCAGGTTTACCTCCCGTTTATGGAAGAAGTTCCATGAGGAACTGGGTATGCAGCTGCACTTTAGTACAACGTTTCATCCTCAGACCGACGGGCAGAGCGAGCGGACCATTCATACCCTCGAGGATATGTTGAGGGCATGTGCTATTGACTTTGGAGGGAGTTGGGATTCCCATCTGCTTCTTGCAGAGTTTGCTTACAACAACAACTATCATTCCAGTATTGGCACCCCGCCTTTTGAGCTGTTGTATGGTCGGAGATGTAGAACCCCAGTCTGTTGGGGAGAGGTTGGACATAGGGTGATGGGTTGGACGAAGGTAGTTTTCCAGACTACCGAACAGATTCAGCAGATCAGGCAGCGACTTCAGACCGCCCAGAGTCGACAAAAGAATTACGTTGATAAACGCCGATCAAATTTGGTGTTTCAGGTTGATGACACGGTACTCTTGAAGGTCTCACCCTGGAAGGGCATGATTCACTTCAGAAAAAGGAGAAAGTTAGGTCCCCACTATATTGGGTCGTTCAAGGTCATCGCCAGGATTGGTAAGGTGGCGTACAGGTTGGAATTGTCGGATGAGCTCAGCCGGATTCACAACACCTTTCACGTTTCACAATTGCGGAAGTGCATTATGGACCCAGAGGCAATGGTGCCACTAGATGACACTCAGGTTGATGAGCGCCTGAACTATATTAATAGGCTGATTGTCATTTTTGAGAGGAAAGTTAAAGTCATGCACAACAAAGAGGTTCCGTTGGTGAAGGTTCAATGGGAGCACCGGAGGGGATCCGAGTGGACATGGGAGCCATAGGCTGAGATGCAGTAGAATTACTCGGAGTTATTCACTACAACAGACTTCGAGGACGAAGTCTAAGTTAAGTGGGGGGGGGGGGGAATGTAACATCCCAACCATCAGGTATCATTATTATTCCATTAGATTTCATGTTTTAAGGCCTATTCGACGAGTTGACGTTGTGACTTGTCGAGTAGCAGCGGGTCAGGACATGTCATTTAATGAGTGACTCGACGAGTAAGAGCTGGCAGTGGAGACTCACCTCGAATGCAGAAGCTTCCTGAAGAATTCCTTAGCTGCTGCCCCGCCAGTCTCCCGAGCTGCCACTACCAATCAATCTACCCAATTAGCAATTGGTTCCCATACCATATTCCTTAATCCATGCATCGGGAAAAATGACCATTTTACCCCTGCCCTAATATGATTCAAAACAAAGGCCCAAACACAAAACAAAATGCCCAACATTATAATGTCCATAAACCATCAATGGCCCAGTTTTCCAAATTAGGCCCAGACCTTTCTAGTGGACCTTATACTAAAACCCAATATTCTCCTTAGTTAATAATCCTGACCCAAATGGCCCACGAAGGTGTAACATCCCAACCGTCAGGTATCATTATTATTCCATTAGATTTCATGTTTTAAGGCCTATTCGACGAGTTGACGTTGTGACTCGTCGAGTAGCAGCGGGTCAGGACACATCATTTAATGAGTGACTCGACGAGTCGGCATGGGGGACTTGATGAGTAGGAGCTGGCAGTGGAAACCCTATATTTTAGGGTTTTTGCACCTTATATATTGGACCATTAGCGCCTCCCACTGTCCTCTATCACCCCTTGAGAGCCAGAAACCCTAATTTTCGTGAGTGTGAGCTTAGAGAGTGTTTTGGAGCTTTAGAAAGGGATTTTTGTGAAGGAAACTTGTAGATCAAGAGGCTAGCATCAAGGTTTTCGTGTGGATCCAGAGTCTATTTCAGTTTGGGCACGTTTTGGAGGTAACAAGCTGTTACCTTGACCTTTTTTCTTCTAGAATCTTTCATATGTGAAGTTTGGGGCTTTCTTTAGCTATTCATGAAGGGATTATGGTATGGGAGCTAGATCTAAAGTTAAAACTTCAGATCTGAATCTCTTTTGAGCCCTAAGTTCATAAAGTTCTTAATAGGGTCATGAAGGAACCCTTGTTTATGTGTAAAGTCCCATTTCAAGATTAGATGTGGAAATTTAGTCATGCAAATACGTAAAGGTAGCAGCTTTACATTGCTAATGCACTCTAGGGACCTAGATCTACTAATTGGAGCAAAGGGGTAGTTCAGAATCGCGTGATCATGAGAGTATGCATATGGATTCGGCGTGTCTGGGAGATGACTCGGAGAGTCGAGTAGGGTTTTGTCCAAATTAGTCCTGCATGGACTCGGCGAGGTCTGGGAGATGACCTGACGAGTCAGTTTAGATTCCATGCACTAGGTCGCGTATCGACTCGGCGAGTCTGTTAGAGACTCGACAAGTCGAGCTGAGAAATTCTGGAATCAGGAGGGACTCCAGGCAGAGAGAGTTATATATTCAGCAAATAGGTCAACATGGACTGTTGACCATTGACCAATGACTTGACTTGATTGTGGGATGTCATGTACCTCCCAATGGCATTTTGGTATTTTAAGTGATTTGAGTGGACCACTTATGGGTACAGGTGAGGTGGGTGGAGCTATATCTGGAGGTGTAAGCAGTATCATTCCGAGCTACTAGCAAGGTGAGTTATCCTCACTATATCAATAGGGTCTACGGCACCAAGGCCGACCCTTTTAGTTGTTATTTTGGTTATAGTATGCTACATGTGGTTATGATCAGTTAGATCGGTATCAGGATAGACAGTATGTTGTTATGCTATTATGATCCATTAGAATTGGTATGTTAGTGACCTGGTTAGGTCGGTGCTCAGGTTATGAGAAATTACCATGATCGATGATATGTGATATAGTTATAACTGATATATGTTATGACAGTATATGTTAGTTATGCGCACATGGTTATTTGTTTGATGTTTGGGTTGAGGTGGTCCTGCTTTGTGCTGAAGGCCAACATACCCTATGAGCGGTCCGGATAAACTGTAGGCATGTATGGCGGTCCAGACGTACCGAAGGCTCGAGGTAGATCCAGATACACTGTAGGCTCTACAGGGCGGTCCAGTCAGGCCGAAGGCCTAATATACGTGTTGTTGATTATCTGTTATTGATATGGTATTATCGGTGTGGTATTGGTATTTTTGGGTAGCTCACTAAGCCCTCGGGCTTACGGTTTCAGTTTATTGTTTCAGGTACTTCCGGAGATCATGGCAAGGTGAAGGCTTGACCGTACCGCTCCTCATGCATGTGACTATATTTCTGGGACACTCTGATGAATAATATTTTGAAAACATTTTTGTAAAACACTATTTGGTTTCATGGTTGAAAAAGTTTAAATTTGGCTTAAAAAATTTTTGTATGTTACAGAAGGCCCACACCAACCTAGTCCAAGAATTGGCCCAATCCTAGGCCAAAAAATGTGAAGTCCATTTCTAATAGGCCCAACTATACCAATATTAGCCCAAGATACATTCAGATCCGACAAACCGCAAGTCTAGGCCCAAAACCATTAGGTCCCAAAGGTCTGAAGTTCACTAAAGCCCAAGACCTCCTGAGAGCGTACGCCCAACGTACCTCCTCTATATGCTTAGCGTACTGGGCAAAAGGGTTGTACGCGCAACGTACAGCATTGTACGCCCAACGTATAAACCACTCATGCACAACATCCATTAAGTGCTTAATACTTGATCCGGTAAGTCCAAATCACATATATGAGCTATACTTAACATCTAAACCCATAAATTCACTGACTTGGTGACTTTGCATGTCCCAAACAAACCCAAACTCCAAAAATGGCATTCTACTTCCATAAAATTGACCCTAACTCAAGCATGAATCCATTAAGACAATCAAGATGGCAACTTTCTGCCTTATGGACTCAAATAGCATCAAGGGTGGCAAACCCATGCCTAAAAAACGGATTTGGAACCATAAAGCTCCATTCTTGGGACCAAAAGATCCAAAATCTCAACATAAAAGATCTAAGCATTCAATGGTCAAGTTCAAAGCTTTATACCTTCATCAGGCTTAGAATGCGTCCTAAAAGCCAGATCCATAAGCTCCCTCTTGATTCCCATCTTTGCATCAAACTTCATCTTCTTGAAAATGGGTCAAACACCCCAAAAATGGACTCCATAAGCTTAAAATGCCACCATTGATGATATATGACGATTTCTAGGGTTTAGAGGGGGAGGTTGAAGATGTTAGGGTTAGTTTATGAGATAAGGAGTTTAAATAAGGTCCAAGACCCTAAAATAGGGTTCTGATATGACTGGAGTACGCCCATCGTACTCCGGGGAACATTCGCGATCCTCCTGGTCAGTACGCCCAGCGTACTGCCTTCTTCACTAGTACGCCCAGTGTACTTAGCTAAGCCTGAAACTACTAAACTTCCGAAGGTCATAACTTCTTCGTTATAAATTTGTTTTCAACGATCCTTATATCCACGGAAAGGTAACGAGAAGCCCTACACTTCTATAAACTCATATCTTCCTAAATACCTTCTGAACAAAAGTCTATTTCCACAAAAACCCGAACTGTCATTTTACCAAAATACCCCTAGGCTCCAAAACACGAACCAAACACCCAGATCACTTCTAATACATCACCCGCACGCGAGATGGCCTATATCTTACCTTCCCAAGAGTCATAATCCTTATAATGACCGACCTTTGAGCCATCTCCTCAGACTAGGAGTCAATTCGGAACAGAGCGTTATAGTTTTATCCGGGTTCCGGGTAATCCGGGGTTCGGTTCCTTTGGGACCAGGTAAATCGGCTTTAAGAACCAGAACCGTGATAGGAACCGGTTTTAGGAGTCAGAGCCGGTTTTTACGACAACTTTAAACGTGAATATCTCATTCGTTTGAAGTCAGATTGACATGATGTTTTTTCCAATTTGTAGTTTATAGTTTGTACATGATTTTAGACTATAATTTTATCATTTTTAAATTAATATTCATTGACTTACAGTCCCCAAAAGTCGGGATATCAAAGTTGTGAATTTTCTGTTTTTCAGCTTTATTTTTATATTTTTTGAAATTTTAAAAATACATATCTAATTCGTTTAAAGTCGGATTATCGTAAGGTTTTTTGCAACATATAGATTAGAGTTTGTAAATGATTTTAGACTATAATTTTGTCATTATCGGTTTCATATTCATCGACTTATAGTCCCCCAAAATCGGGATATCAATGCTGTGAATTTTCTGTTTTTCAGTTTTATTTTTATGTTTTGTGAAAATTTAAAAATACATATCTAATTCGTTTGAATTTGGATTATCATGAGGTTTTTTGCAACGTGTAGTTTACAGTTTGTATATGATTTTAGATTATAATTTTGGCATTTTTTGTTTACAGTCCCCCAAAGTTGGGATATCAATGCTGTGAATTTTCTATTTTTCAGCTTTAATTTTATATTTTGTGAAATTTTGAAAATGCATGTTTTATTCGTTTGAAGTCGGATTATCATGAAGGTTTTTGCAACGTACAGTTTAGAGTTTGTATATGATTTTAGACTATATTTTTTTTTTCATTTTTGGTTTATTATATTCAATGACTTATAGTCCCCCAAAGTTGGGACATCAAAGTTGAAAATTTTCGAAGTTCAACCACTAAGTAATTATGTAACATCCCAAAATTTAAGACCAAAAATTTCATTTTAAATTAAACGATTACAAAACCATATGTCTGAAAACACCCATAGTATCAACTCATATCAAAACCCATGTATCAATAGTCAAAACATGTCATGATAAAACAAAATCAAAGTATAAATCCTAAATATCTCCTGTGTGGAAAATGTAGTGTGATGCGTTGCGATCATGTCAGCTCCTTTCCCTTCGAAGAAGAAGTACCGGAAACCAAAACTAAATATTGTAAGCATAAAGCTTAGTGAGTTCTCCCATCATACCAAATACCATAAAATAACTTACTTCCTAGCATATCTTGGCAATGGCCTACCCCTTCGGTCTCTTTCAACTGGTAATTGCCTAGCATATCTGGTTGTTAGCCTACTCTTCCGGTCTCTTTCAACCTGTAACTGCCTAGCATATCATGGTGTTGGCCTACTCCTTCAGTCTCTTTCAACCGATAAATACCAAGCATATCAGGGTGTTGGCCTACCCCTTTGGTCTCTTTCAACCGATAACGGGGACTAGTTCACCCCTACCACTACCACATATCATCCTAGTACATAAGCACATAAGTCACATACTACCCAACATATATGGGTGTTGGCCTACCCCTTCGGTCCTTTCAACCGGTAACGAGGTCTATCATACCACTCCTACCACTATCACATAATAGCATAGCATATTAGCATAATAGGCATAACATATAGTGGCATACCAGACAATTATCACAATGACAATCACCTCAACTATAATCAACTACTAGTGGGTCGGAATTGGTACCTTCGACAACATGACAAACTCCCTCATGTGTTTTCCCATACTTGCTACACTGATGTCCCTTCTTTCCTCTAGATCTTGAATCGGTGTGCTTAAATCTTTTGGTTGCTGGCTGAGATTGATCTGAAGTCTACCTCTTTTTCTTTGCTAGGTCTCCAACTCAATTTCCCTCCTCTTGGCATGCTCCTACGTCTCTGCTAAGGTCTTGTATTGATTGTTCGATACAAACTCCTTAATATCATTTTTGATCATACTCAAGTATCGAGAAATTTGTGCATGTTCTAAAGATGCAAACTCTAGTCAAAACAGGGCCCTCTCTATGAACATTTTGGTGATCTCAGTCACTGATTATGTTGTTTGCTTGAGTGACAAATATTCCTAAGCTAGTCGCTACCATTCTACCAGTGGGACATACTATTCTCTAAAATTCTCAATAAATAATTTTCCAAGTCACCATGTTTCTCTAGTAAGTGAATAGTTCTTAGTGACCAAGTTCCACTAGTCATTTGCTCCAAGATGAAGAAGATTGTATGTATATCTTAACTTCAGGTTAGTCGGACAAGCACAAGTGTAATAACATCCTTCTAGATCCGAGATCCATCTCTTAGCAACAATTGGATCCATGGAACCATCAAACTTTGGGGGTTTGGTATTATTGAACTCTCGATAGGGCATTTTCTTGTCTACAGGCGGTGTTGTAGCAACAACAAAAAAATTGGCTATGGCGGCAGTAGTACTAGCAATGACAACATACCGCTCATCAAACATCGTGATTAGTTCGGTTTTGATAGATTCGAACATCTCTGGAATTATTTCCCTCACGCCTACATATATTACCGCTTCTATTAATTTGCATATATCAGTGTTGCTCGGACCAGACCCGTCCGATCCCAATCCTGATCCCGTTCCCGTTCCTGAACCAGAACCAAAACCACCCGCTCTAGTGATCATCACCATTCTCGAGATATGAATGAGAATATACTAATACAAATTATAGAATTGACTCAGAATTGTATTCGAATCCTTTCCAGTTCCTTAGAAACCTTATGGATTTTCTTGATTCATGTATGGATCCTGTGTTTTCAGTAGTATGGTCCCATACTACCTTCCATACTAGATCCAAGAACTATCCTAATGTTTCTAGGTTACTACGCTCCCCTCTTGATAGGCCTCTTCACACACCTAGAGTTACAAGGGCCTAATTACTCACTTTCCTAGATTTTTCCTCTAGGATCCCTTCTACTTCATCCAACTATCAACTAATGAAGAACTTCTGCTAATGTTAACTAATTATTGGACGAATACGATTATATGCCGCTAAAATCAAACAATCTGTCGACTGAAAGATCTGACACTACAAGAGTCAAATGAGAGTTGCGCAATAGAGAGCCAAATCAAGAAATCTAAAACCATTTAGTTATGGGAGCATTGTCACATCGTGAGCTCGACCTGCCTCCTCTCGTAGGCTTGACAACTCGTTGATAGCCTCTAGAACCCATCAGTCACAGGTTCACGTCGTGAGTATGGGTGGCTCACGTCGTGAGCTGCCTGACAGCCTCGAGTTTTGTGTTCCGAACTTGTAAAATCCATAACTTCCACGCACGAGCTCCATTTTCAACGTTCTTTATATCCACGCGTAGGTGAGATTATGATCTACAACTCTCGTTTAGAATCCGTCAGCTAATTTTAAATTTATTTTTAATATTATATTTTTAACAGGCTGTGACAGGAAAAGTCCGTTAAAAATCAATAAATTCTTCATCCAGTGTCCGTTTTTGTCATACTTTTTACCGTTGCGCTACTATTGTTGAGATCTTCCATTCTTATTTAGGTTTTTTGGCCAAAAATCCCTCAATCTCTATTTCGAGTTTTTAGTTGTCTACCGCTATCCCAAAACTTAGAAAAATCATAACTTCCTCATATGAAGTCGAATTTTGATGTTCTTTTTATGCACGCTCACGGTTTAGTATAATCTACGACTTTCGTTTAGATACCTAAGGCTAAAAAGTATTTTATTGAAATTTCACTTTTTACGTTTGCCAGTGTTTTACCGATTTTGACACGAATTTTCTATTGGTCATAACTTCTTCGTTATAACTCAGATTTTAGTGTTCTTTATATTTCTGAAAACCTTGACACGATAACTATCATTTTTAGGCAACCCAATAGAGACTTTTGAACATTTATTTTTGACACTACTTCCATTATATCAAAAGAGATTACAATTCTTGACTTTTTAGGTCATTACATTGATTCGAAATATCGGGTTGTTACATCATCCCCCCGTTAGAGGGAATTTCGTCCCGAAATTTAATGTAAGATAAATATTTGTGGATTAAGGAAAGAGGTGCGGATACTTTTGCTTCGTCTGATCTTCGCACTCCCAAGTGTATTCAGGTCCCCGTTTTACATTCCAGCGGACCTTCACAACGGTTATGCGACTTTGTTTTGTTCTTTTAATTTCCCTATCCATGACCTCAATTGGTTCTTCTATAAAGTGGAGACTCTCGTTGATTTCGATTTCGTCTATAGGGACGATGAGGGTCTCGTCTGACAAACATTTCTTCAAGTTTGATATATGAAAGGTAGGATGTACTTTATTGAGTTCCTATGGTAGTCAAAGTTTGTATGCTACCGGGCCGATCCTTGCAAGGATCTCGAATGGTCCGATATACCTTGGGTTTAGTTTCCCATGTTTTCCGAAACGTATTAACCCTTTCCAGGGCGAGAACTTCAATAACACTCGGTCCCTGACCTGAAACTCCAAGGGCTTCCGTCTTTTGTCCGCATAACTCTTTTGTCTGTCTCTTGAAGCCTTTAGTCGTTCTCGAATTTGTACAATATTCTCAGTTGTTTCTCTTATAATTTTCGGGCCTGTGAGAGCACTATCGGGCACTTGTCCCTTGGCTAGTTGCGTGTCACCCACTTCAGCCCAACACAGTTGTGATATGCACTTGCGGCCATAGAGGGCTTCAAATGGAGCAACTTTAATGCTGGAGTGATAGTTATTGTTATATGAGAATTCGACTAGTGGTAAATGGGTATCCCATGCTTTACCAAAATTGATTACACAAGCTCTTAGCATATCTTCCAGGGTTTGTATAGTCTTCTCACTTTGACCGTCGGTTTGTGGATGGTAAGCGGTACTCATGTCTAGTCTCGTTCCTAGAGATTTTTGCAGCGACTGCCAGAATCGCGAGGTGAATCTACTATCTTTGTTAGAGATAATGGATATTGGTACTCCATGTAATCGTACAATCTCTCGGATGTATGTTCGAGCTAGCTTCTCCATCTTGTCGGTTTCCTTTATTGGTAGAAAGTGTGTGGATTTTGTCAATCTATCCACGATCACCCAGATCGTGTCAAGCCCACCCGCTGTCTTAGGTAATTTGGTTATGAATTCCATGGTTATCCCTCCCACTTACACTCGGGTATTTCAGGTTGTTGTAGTAATCCCGAGGGCTTTTGGTTCTCTACCTTGACTTTGGCGCAATTCAGACACTTGCCTACATAGGTAACGATCTCTGCTTTCATGTTTGGCCACCAATACAGTTTCTTAAGGTCCAGATACATCTTGTCCGAACCTGGATGCACTGAGTATCAAGTTTTATGAGCTTCGTTCATGAAAACATCTTTGAATCCACGAAACTTCGGTGTCCAGATTCGATCCACGAAGTAACGAACTTCGTTGCTCTTGAAATCAAGATTTTTGTCCATTCCTCTTAAGGCTTCACCTGCCACATTCTCTGTTTTCAAGGCTTCCTTCTGAGCTTCCTTGATTTGTGTGGACAGGTGTGAATGGATAGTCATGGTTAAGGATTTCACCCGGCGGCCCGAGTATTCCTTTCGACTGAGAGCATCAGCTACCACATTTGCTTTTCCTGGATTATAACGAATTTTGCATTCGTAGTCATTTAATAGTTCAACCCATCGTCTCTGTCTCATGTTGAGTTCTTTTTGATTGAGAATGCGCTGAAGGCTCTTATGATCGGTGAAGATCGTTCATTTTGTGCCATAGAGATAGTGTCTCCAGATCTTTAGCGTGAAAACGACTGCTCCAAGTTCAAGATCGTGTGTGGTGTAGTTGACCTCGTGTGTCTTGAGTTGTCTCAAGGGGTAAGCGATGACCTTTCCTCGTTGCATTAGCACACATCCAATACCTTGATTTGATGCATCATAGTAGACCACAAAGTCTTCTATTCCTTCCGGTAAGGACAATATAGGTGCGCTGTATAGTGCTTGCTTTAGTGTTTGGAATGCAACGTCTTGTTTTTCCTCCCAATTGAATGTCACACCCTTGTAGGTCAAGGTGGTAAGTGGTTTAGCAATCTTTGATAAGTTTTGTATAAATCTTTGGTAATAGCCAGCAAGGCCCAAGAATTGTCGGATTTCTGTTAGGGTTCTTGGAGCTGACCAGTTCTCGATTGCCTTGATTTTGGAAGGGTCCACGTGTATCCCGTCTTTGCTAACCACATGACCTATAAAATCTACTTTCCGAATCCAAAATTCGCACTTTGAGAACTTTGCGTATAACTTCTCTTTTCTTAGTGTCTCCAAGATTTGTCGGAGGTGTTGACTATGTTCCTCTTTACTCTTAGAATAGATGAGTATTGTTGGATAAGGTGTCTAAGTCCATAATTATTTCTGGTATATACTTGACCCGACCCGGCATGGTCCATTTGGGTTGCATGGCACCATGCAATTGGATAGACTAAATGAGAGAAATAACACTTGTGGTTTATTAATATATTTTAAGTTCTAATATATTAATAGTATTATTTAATTAGTATTGGTCAAGAATTAATTAAGTGATCAAAAGATAACTAATTAAATATATGGGTTGATTATGTAAATCATCCATAAATTGTATAGTGGGCTAAAAGGCTCCATGGATTATCAAGTTGGGTTAAACCCATTGGATGTTCCATGGATTTTCCATGGGAGTTACAAACCCACGGGTCATGGAAATGAAGAGTCATGACACATTAGGGTTTACATGGTGTAACCCTAGATGTGTCAACACTATATAAGGAACTAATTCTCCACCAAAAACGGCTATACTAAGAAACAAGAGGGCTAGAGCCGATTTTGCAAGTGTAAGATTCTCTCAAAGTTTACTCATTTGCATTTGGTGTTGTGTGAAGCATTTGAGGCATCACACTTGGGGTGCTAGGCTCACAAGGTTTCAAGGATCATAATCAACAACAAGGTAAGTTATTCTATCTTTCATTCAAGTTAAAAATGTTCCCCATGTATGCTAGATAGGAATATAACCTTGGAATTCAACTTTGGATGATAATTAGACAAACATACATCCAAGGTTATTAGGGTTGCATGTACACTTAGGAAGTGTTAGAATGCTCAAAACCCATCAAGTATATCATCTATGAACACGATCACAAATTTATCCAGGAATGAATGACACACTCGGTTCATTAAATCCATGAACACCGCCGGTGCATTTGTTAATCCAAAGGGCATTACTACAAACTCGTAGTGACCATAACGAGTTCGAAAGGCTGTTTTGGGAACATCTCCTTCCAAGACTCGCAACTGATGATACCCGGATTTCAAATCGATCTTTGAAAAATAACTTGCTCCTTGGAGTTGGTCGAACAAGTCTTCAATGCGTGGTAGGGGATATCGGTTCTTGATAGTGAGTTTGTTGAGTTCCTAGTAATCGATGTACATGCGGAAAGGTCCATCCTTCTTCTTTACAAACAAGATTGGTGCTCCCCAAGGTGAGAAGTTGGGTCTGATGAATCCTTTGTTGAGTAGTTCGTTTAATTGGCCGGATAGTTCTTGCATCTCAGCTGGCGCTAGACGATACGACGACTTAGCTACTGGGGTGGCTCCGAGAATTAAATCGATTCTGAACTCGACTTGTCGTTTTGGTGGGACTCCTGGAAGATCTTCAGGGAAGACATCGAGAAAATCGCAGACTTATGGAATGTCTTTGATGTCTTTCGTTTCTTTTTCTTTATCTACCGCGTGGGCTAAGAAGGCATGGTACTCCTTATGTAGGTATTTCTGGGCTTTGATGCATGAGATGATTTGTAAATTGGTACCGGGTTTGTCACCATTAATGACAAGAGTTTCGCCATTTGGCAAATTTAGGCGAACGACCCTTTCATGACAAATTATATCAGCATGGTGTAGGCTTAACCAATCCATACTGACGATGACATCAAAGTTGTTTATGGTGATCGACATTAGATCTATTTGAAATGAATGTTCGTTTAGAGTTAACGTGCAGCCTATGTACATATTGTTTGTGCTTTCTGTTCTACCGTTTGCCATTTCTACTGTGAATATCTTATTGAGGGATTGAGGGTTCTGTTTTAGTACGTGCTTGAATTTATGACTCACGAAACTCCTCTCCGCACCACAATCAAAGAGTATGCATGCATAAGTGTTATTGAGGAGAAACGTACCCGTAACCACCGTGGGATCAGTTATTGCTTCGTTCTGCCCTATTGTCAGCACCCTTCCTATGCCCCCAACATTCCTTGCCTTAGGGAAATCCCTCTTGTAGTGTCCAGCCTCACCGCACCCATAACATGTTTGGCCCACGCCGACTCCAGGGACTTGGGTGATTGGTCGTGCCGGTGCCCTACAGAAACGGGAAGTGTGCCCTTTCCTGTCGCAGTTGTTGCAGTGCATCTCTCGACAATTTATGTTGTGATGGAGATTGCATTTGATACATTTTGGTAGGTTCCCAGCATATTGCCTTGCTGGTGTAGAGGTAACAGGAGCAACAACGGGGGTAGTAGTGGCATGGACAACCACTATTTGTTGTTTCTTGGGAGGTTCTTGTGAAAACTGACTCTTCCTCTTGTTCCAAAATTTCTTCTTGTAGTTGTTGTTGGTACTGTTGTTGTTTTTGTTTCCTAGGGTTTGCTCTGGGGCAGCAGTTGTGAAGCCTTGGCAGACTCCATGGTCAACGAGAGCTTGTGGCAACTGTTTGGCACTATCGAAAGTGATTGGTTTGGACGCTAGTACACTTCCTCGAATCTAGGGTGACCGTCCACAGATGTACCTCTCGATCTTCTTGCTCTCTAGAGCAACCATTCCTGGGTAAAGGATTGCCAAATCACTAAACCTATTGGTATAGGTTGTGATGTCCGAGCCTACCATAGTAAGGCCCCAAAGTTCCTGCTCCAACTTTTGTATTTCGCCCCTTGGACAGTACTCTTGCATTAACATTTGCTTTAGATTCTCCCAACCCATAGAATTTTCCACTACCATAGTTAGTGACTTGACATGGCCATTCCACCACGTCAAAGCTCTCTCGGAGAATGTACAAGCAGCAAACTTTACCTTGCTCCCTTCCAGACATGCACAAATTTCGAAATCCGCTTCTGTTTTCTCTATCCATTGTGATATAGCCATTATCCCTCCAGATCCATTAAAAGATATGGGCTTGCTATTGGTGAAGTCCTTGAAGGTGCAATCCCCTGAACGACCCTGGTGTTGGCCATTCGTAGAGCTATTTACTCCCCCTCCGGACCCATTATTACTCATCTGTGCCATTGCTGCTGTCACTACAGCTATTACAGCAGCTATCAAAGCGGCGTTATCCGTTGATGGAGGTGGTGGTGGTGGGGAGGTGTTACGTTGTTGCCACGGTGTGTAGATCTACGAGGCAACATTGTGCTGCTAAAGAAATAACAATGAGAGACCATAAGTCTTTGATGTTCTAAATCTGAATGTAAAAGGGTTAGCTATTTTCAATTATTCATGATTTAGGCTGACTAACACAAGGGTTCGAGTTTGATTCATATTTAGAGTCTATATAATAGTAGATAAACTCATGAATTGGAGTGATATGCAAAGGATTAATACCCAAAGGAATATTTCATTATATATTAAACATATGCTTGGATTACATTCGAAGTTAGGAAAAATTGACCTTTCTAAAGGTCTCCGATTACAAGAAAGTTAAAGAAAAGTAAGACTTTTAGCTGATAACCTATTCTATATCAAAATTTGGGAGTTCGACAAGTACTACTTGCGACGCGGGTTAAGCTTGGAGCTTGACTCCGCTTCCGATTGCTTTGCTCCCATAAGACGCATGTCAAAGGTGGCTTGCTGCTCCCTCATCTCTCTTATCTCAGAGAGAGATGCAGTCAACTGCTCCTGGAGGGTGTTGGTGTGGAGATGAGCATTTTCCTGCAACATGTCCAGGCAACGGATGTCAGCAGTGTTACCTTGAACCTCCATGTTGACTTCACGAATCCGGTTCGCTTGAACTCCAGATTGGTAGGACTGGTTGGCTAGTTTGCCCACCATGACTGGGAGTGCTCGGTCGGCTGAACTTCCTCCACTGACCTCGTAGAAATCTCTATACATACCATAGGGAGGACGTAATCCTTGCTGCCAGCTCCAATGGTGAATGTGAGTTCCCCAGACAGGAGTTGGTCCTTGAAAGTTTCCCCTAAATGCGGGAGGTTGGGCGACTGGTGGGTTGATTATTTCTGGCTCTGAGTCTGTCCTAGAGTCTTCACCTTCCTCCTCCTCCATGGGTTCCTCATCTTCTTTGGGGTCCTCCTCTACCCATCCTTCGGGTAGTAGGGATCCCCGGGTGGATGGAATCCAACCATTTCGACTATACAAGAATAGGGTTATAAGAATTGTACAATTTTGAAACATGTAAGTCTAAATATGAAGGTTACACTATTTCATTTACCAAATACTCCTATAGTATTTAAATTTGTATGTTTGATACTAGTGTCACTTTGGTAAGTTTTGACTTGTTGCTCACTACAACCATTCCCCGACATACATTATCCGATCTCGGATAAATATAGTTGATCAGCTTATATTCGTCCCATATCTAATTACATATTCCGAGGACTAGTCGTAGTGTCCAACTTGTCATAATACTTCTTGTATAGTTCTAACTATGAAAATGACTCGTTGTATGCATGTATTTCTACTTTTACGACCCAAATAATTTAAGCTAAATGAAACACGGTTTAGGTGTAAAAACGTTTTGTCAGAGAGTTTTAGTCCCAATGCATTTATAGTTTGTATATCTTATGTGGTTCGATATACTTAGTTCACTATAAACAATGCTCTGATACCAATCTGTCACACCCCCAAACCAGAACGGCGAAATCGTTCGAGGGCGGATAACTTCATGTAGTATCATAACAATTGAATACATAGTAAAGAAAGTAAAACAACCACCATATATATATATATATATATATATATATATATATATATATATATATATATATATATATATATATATAATTTAAAAGTTACATTGTTGAATGATACTGGTTCAAAAACAAATTACAATATGATGACAAAATGAGTTTTAAACTAACGCCTTAGCGTCACTTCTCCAAAAGCTGAGGTTTACCTGTATTACTGAATACCTGAGAAATACAAGTAGTTTTGAAAGAGTGTCAACAATTAAGTTGGTGAGTTCATAAGCGTTTATGTATAAAATTTGTAAGTTTGGTATTTAATCAGTATGTTTCTTCTAAAAAATCCAATATTTTTCCATGAGTGTGTGGTAGTATAAAAGTTCCAAAACTATAATGCATTAGTAGTTGTCATGCCTAGAATAATAGATTTATGTATGTATAAAATCACTAAGATATTTGGTAACCCCGTAAATCATTGTGTTTTTAATACCTCATGTGAGTTTTATAACCATGTTATTGACCTAGGCTGCCTGTAACAACGTTCTTCAAGCGTTGGAATGTTATGACGTTTGTCACCCCAGACCTGCCGGTCTAACTGTAGCTAATAGTTTAGGTGTGAGATTGTCAATCTCGTATAGATCTATACACAAGTATCACACTCTCCCTACAAGAGATTATGGTATATAATACAGGACTTTAACAGCATACTTGAAAGTACGTGAAGTTAAATGTCTCACAAAACTTAGTATCAAACAGATTTACGTATGAAAAGTCCATTTGTTCTTGTATATTAAAGTATTTCCTTGATATAGAACTTATAGTATGTAAAATCTCAATATTTCCTTGTAAACGATACCTATTATAGTTTTTCCAAAAGTGTGTTTCGCTTGTATGGTAAACCCTAGTGTAGTGTCGACTTTGCACGTAAAGTATAACATTTGTAATAACAACATGGAACATTATACTCAAAATATAAATAAAGTGTTTGATAGTTATATAACAACATTTTTCATCTCAAAATGGACAAAGTGTTATCATGATATGTTGCATGAGAACGTTTTTGTATGATAGTTATAAATCACATATGATTGATTATAGCAAAAAGGATAGCAAAAGATTTATGTTATTCACACGAGGATAATTGTGTGTTTACTTGTATTCCCCCCCCCCCCCTTAAAAGTGTATAAAAGCATTTACAAGCATTTGAAAACATAGTTATAGGGGTATGAACTCACATGATAGATTGAAGAAGGTGAGAGGAAAACCGAGCAGAACTTCGACAGGAGAAAACGAATTTCTCGGGAATCTCGGGTGTGTAAAACCTTCCTTCGGGTCTTGGATGTGAAGACCGGGGATTCGGGGGTTAAAACGCAGAGCTTTGGCACGAGAGAGAAGAGAATTGAGCACCTAAACCCTAAACCATCGGTTTCTATTTATATGGGTGAAATCTAAGGGTTCACGTCGTGAGTATGGGTGGCTCACGTTGTGAGCTCGACATGCCTCCTCTCGTAGACTTGAAAACTCGTTGATAGGCTCTGGAACCCATTAGTCATAGGTTCACGTCGTGATTAAGGGTGGCTCACGTCGTAAGCTGCCTGACAGCCTCGAGTTTTGTGTCCCGAACTTGTAAAATCCGTAACTTCCGCGTACGAGCTCCATTTTCGACGTTCTTTATATCCATGCATAGGTGAGATTATTCTATAAAACTCTCGTTTAGACTCCGTCGGCTAATTTTGAATTTATTTTTAATATTATATTTTTAACAAGCCGTGACAGGAAAAGTCCGTTAAAAATCCATAACTTCTTCATCCGGTGTCCGTTTATGTCAAACTTTTTACCGTTGCGCTACTATTGTTGAGATCTTCGATTCTTATTAATGTTTTTCAGCAAAAAATCCCTCGATCTCTATTTCGAGTTTTTAGCTGTCTACCGCTATCCCGAAACTTAGAAAAATCATAATTTCCTCATACGAAGTTGGATTTTGACGTTCTTTTTATGCACGCTCACGGTTTAGAATAATCTACGACTTTCATTTAGATACCTAAGGCTAAAAGGTATTTTATTGAAATTTCACTGTTTACGTTTGCCAGTGTTTTACCGGTTTTGACACGAATTTTCGATTGGTCATAACTTCTTCGTTATAACTCAGATTTTAGTGTTCTTTATATTTTTGAAAACCTTGACACGATAACTATCATTTTTAGGCAACCCAATAGAGACTTTTGAACATTTATTTTTAACACTACTTCCATTATATCAAAAGTGATTACAATTCTTGACTTTTTAGGTCATTACATTGATTCGAAATATCGGGTTGTCACATCACCCCCCGTTAGAGGGAATTTCGTCCCGAAATGTAATGTAAGATAAATATTTATGGATTAGGGAAAGAGGTGTCGATACTTTTGCTTCATCTGATCTTCGCGCTCCCAAGTGTATTCAGGTCCTCGTTTTACATTCCAGTGGACCTTCACAATGGGTATGCGACTTTGTTTTGTTCTTTTAATTTCCCTATCCATGTCCTTAATTGGTTCTTTTATAAAGTGAAGACTCTCGTTGATTTTGATTTCGTCTATAGGGACGACGAGGGTCTCGTCTGACAAACATTTCTTCAAGTTTGATATATGAAAGGTAGGATGTACTTTATTGAGTTCCTGTGGTAGTCGAAGTTTGTATGCTACCGAGTCGATCCTTGCAAGGATCTCGAATGGTCCGATATACCTTGGGTTTAGTTTCCCATGTTTTCCGAAACGTATTAACCCTTTCCAGGGCGAGACCTTCAATAGCACTCGGTCCCTGACCTGAAACTCCAAGGGCTTCCGTCTTTTGTCCGCATAACTCTTTTGTCTGTCTCTTGAAGCCTTTAGTCGTCCTCGAATTTGTACAATATTCTCAGTTGTTTCTCTTATAATTTTTGGGTCTGTGAGAGCATTGTCGGGCACTTGTCCCTTGGCTAGTTGTGTGTCACCCACTTTAGCCCAACACAGTGGTGATCTGCACTTGCGGCCATAGAGGGCTTCGAATGGAGTAACTTTAATGCTGGAGTGATAACTATTGTTATACGAGAATTCGACTAGTGGTAAATGGGTATCCCATGATTTACCAAAATTGATTACACAAGCTCTGAGCATATCTTGCAGGGTTTGTATAGTCCTCTCACTTTGACCGTCAGTTTGTGGATGGTAAGCGGTACTCATGTCTAGTCTCGTTCCTAGATAATGGATATTGGTACTCCATGTAGTCGTACAATCTCTCAGATGTATGTTCGAGCTAGCTTCTCCATCTTGTCGGTTTTCTTTATTGGTAGAAAGTGTGCGGATTTTGTCAATCTATCGACGATCACCCAGATCGTGTCAAGGCACCCAATGTCTTGGGTAATTTGGTTATGGAATCCATGGTTATCCACTCAGACTTCCACTCGGGTATTTCAGGTTGTTGTAGTAATCCCGAGGGCTTTTGGTACTTTACCTTGACTTCGGCGCAAGTCAGACAATTGCCTATACAGGTAGCTATCTCTGCTTTCATGTTTGGCCATCAATACAGTTTCTTAAGGTCCATATACATCTTGTCCGAACCTGGATGCACTGAGTATCGAGTTTTATGAGCTTCGTTCATGACAACGTCTCTGAATTCACCAAACTTCGGTGTCCAGATTTGATCCACGAAGTAACGAACTCCGTCGCTCTTGACTTGAAGTTGTTTGTCCATTCCTCTTAAGGCTTCACCCGCTACATTCTCTGTTTTCAAGGCTTCCTTCTGAGCTTCCTTGATTTGTGTTGACAGGTGTGAATGGATAGTCATGGTTAAGGATTTCACCTGATGGCCCGAGTATTCCTTTCGACTAAGAGCATCAGCTACCACATTCGCTTTTCCTGGATGATAACGAATTTCGTATTCGTAGTCATTTAACAGTTCAACCCATCGTCTCTGTCTCATGTTGAGTTCTTTTTGATTGAGAATGTGCTGAAGGCTCTTATGATCAGTGAAGATCATGCATTTCGTGCCATAGAGATAGTGTCTCCAAATATTTAGCGCGAAAACAACTGCTCCTAGTTCAAGATCCTATGTAATGTAGTTGACCTCGTGCGTCTTGAGTTGTATCAAGGTATAAGTGATGACCTTTCCTCGTTGCATTAGCACACATCCAATACCTTGATTTGATGCATCACAGTAGACCACAAAGTCTTATATTCCTTCCGGAACGGACAATATAGGTGCGCTGCATAGTGCTTGCTTCAGTGTTTGGAATGCAACGTCTTGTTTTTCCTCCCAATTGAAAGTCACACCCTTCTGGGTCAAGGTGGTAAGTGGTTTAGAAATATTCGATAAGCTTTGTATAAGTCTTCGGTAATAGCCAGCAAGGCCCAAGAATTGTCGGATTTCCGTTGGGGTTCTTGGAGCTGACCAATTCTCGATTGCCTTGATTTTGGAAGGGTCCACGTGTATCCCGTCTTTGCTAACCACATGACCTATAAAATCTATTTTCCGAATCCAAAATTCGCACTTTGAGAACTTTGCGTATAACTTCTCTTTTCTTAGTGTTTCCAAGAGAGATACATAGTAAAGACAGATAACTCACATGAAAAATTACTCTAACGATTAACAACTATCCGAGTGATCCAACCGGCGAGCAACGAGCCCAACAAGTATTAACCTATAATACTATAACTTATTAATCTTATGGCAATCTTGAATGAAAGCTAGATCTTTCACTAATCTCAATAAATACTACAAGTTCTACAAAATATGGAACATGTAACACTCGAACAATCAAAGAAATTTAAAATTTTCAAAATCAACCATTTAACATCATTGTTTACAAAAGAATCATCGTTTCCAAAGACATTATTTCAAAATCAGAGTTTTTCCCAAGACCCAATGATAAAATAGGAAGCAGTGCACGAACACCCCTTTGCTTCCCACGATCCTCTGAAGTAGCTGAAACCATAAACTAAAACTATAAGCTAAAGCTTAGTGAGCTCCCCCAAAGTACCAATCACATAACAAACAAGCATACAAATATGAGCAGCCAGCCTGACTGGACCGCCTCGCAGGGCCTATAGCCTATTCAGACCGCTCTATGGGCTGCCGACCTAACGAGACCGCCTCGCAAAGCGTACAACATATCTGGTTGACCTCAGGTGTCTTGGCCTACAGCACAAAGCAAGACCACCTCAAACCTACACAATATGTCGACATATGTAACAGATAAACATACACACGGTACCAACAAACACATATAATCACACAGTTCTACCAATCAAATCATGTACTATCATATCACTATCCTATAACCAGGATACATAAACTAGTGGGCCGGTATTGGTGCCTTCGACCCACGGTAGAGTGAGGAAAACTCAAGTATCGTATGACAATAGCTGAACAACACACATCTCCGAATGGCGGCTCTAGAGATCACCCATCCAACCGATAGCGACCAAGACTCAGCTACAGCTCAAAATACCCAAAATACTATTAAGTCAAACTTGGTCAACCTTTGTCAAACTCAAAGTCAACAAGTCAAAGATTCAACTTCGTCCACACAGCTCCTACGCTAGGCGTAATCCTGCCTTGACTGTAGTTGGGAGTTTGACCACGTACACATGGTGTACGCTGAGGTATACACGACGTACGCTTAGGATCTACTTTTCTCAATAAGAGCATAATTCATTAAGCTCTCAGATCCAAATTTCAGATCCAAAGCCAAAATACCACTAAGAGTCATAAATTTTCCAACTTTATGACTTTGCATGCCCATTAAGTGCTTAATACACAAAATCCCAACTTTTTAACACTTTAAGACCTTTTAGAGCGTGCATGGAGAAAAAATTGTTAGATTAGGTGTTTAAGCTGATAACTATAATCGGTATGTACTTGAATTGATAGTAGCAATGTCCTTTTGGGTTGCCTTTAAACCTGACAATGGAATAGGATAATTGTTGGAGAGAGAAGAATGATTTATTAATTTATTACTTGGTTAATAAATTAATTTGAAATCAAGATAAATGATTTATTAATGTATTATGGATATAATATATTGATTAGAAATCATATTTTTTAATTAATATTTAATCATAAATTAATTTGGAATTAATTTTAGGATTAAAGGAATTAATTGAAACTGTGGGGACTAAAGGTGACAATGTTCAAAAGTTGAGCATTGAAGCATTCTAGAACCTCCCTTAGAGGTGGGGAACGAAATCTAGAGTGTCCTAGGGTTTCCTTGGGCTCTAAGGGAGCCTTGGAAGCCTTAGGGAGGAAGTTAAGGGATTAGGGTTATCTAAGATACACCTGCCTTATCCTAAACCTTCCTTATCACCTATATAAACCCCTATAGGGTTGGATTTCGTCTAAGGCACTCCAAGAGAGGCTTAGAGCCGAATTTTCCACTTCCCTTCTCTCTCCATAGTAATCCTTGGTTGCTAGGTTTGTTTGTGAGCCATTAGAGGCGCGACACTTGTGGCGCTTGCTACCAAAGTTCAAGATCTTCAAGGATTTGATTGTTATTACAATATAACAATCAAGGTATGTATCCTAACCCTAATTATATGTTAATTTCGAAAATTACATGTGCCTCCTAGGGTTTTCTAGTTTTTGTGTTCAATGCTTGTATGTCTAATAGTGAAAAACATAGATCCTTAAACTAGGATTGCATGCACACATAGATTTTTTGCTGTGTATAAAACCCATCAGTGGTATCAGAGCCTTAGGTTTTTTTTTTCAATTAGATTTGATACAAATGTATGAATATGACAATTAATGTTTATGGCTAATAAACCCTGGAGTCTTGATTTTTGAAATTAGGGTTTCTAAACCCTAGATTTCGAAATTTTTGGTAGGGTTTCCTAAACCCTTTTCCTTTGGCCCCAAGATTTCGATTTTAGGGTTGTCTAGCCCTAGAATTTCGAAATTTGCCTTGTCCCCTAGATAGGATTCCTAATTTTTAGGGATTTGGATAATGCCATATCTTGTAATTATCCTTGATTCCTTAAATAGATAATTAAAGATCTTATGAATTATCCCATTCCATAAATTTTCAAATCTTAAGGGATATAGGATTAGATTAAATTAATTGTTTAATTTAATAGATAATCCTACAATATTTAATAATTCAAATTAATTGGTTTATTTTGGATAATTATTAAATCAATTTTTTAATATTTAAGATTTTAAAATTAAAAGGTTTTAATTTTCGAAAATTTTAAATATGATTAAAACCCTAGTGTTTTTAAAATTTGAATAGTTGAACCTAAAGTTTTGAAAAGTTTCAAAACTTGTCCTCAAGTTTTGGAATTTAAATTGGTTGATTATAATGTTTAATTTTGAAATTTTAAATTCTAAAACCCTAGTTTTTTGAAAAAAGGTTCAAATTTACACCCTTTTGGTTTATTGATTTAATTGCAAGTTTAATTAAAAGAAAGAATAAATAAGCCATAAATTAAAAGGTTTAAGACTAATTAAATTAAAGGTATAATTAATAGTTTAAACCACCTAGTATTTTAAAAGTGTAAAATACACCATATACTATATATAACATTAAAAGTCTAATATCATATATGTATAACTTAAACTGCTAGTCTTACCGTTAGTAGGTCTCATTCACGAAGCCGATTTATAAGGGGGGTATAAGGTTATGGCCTATAAAATGGCCGTTTAATGGGTGTCCACTCTCACCCACCGCTTCCTTGATTGGTGGAGGGTCGTTAGCCAAATGAGTAGGATAGGGAAAACCCTCTCCTCATTAAAAGTATAATGAATTATAAAGTAACTAAATGTTTACAAAATTTCCAATCTTAGTTACTTTAGGCAAAAGTGAATTGATGCAATTCCATGAAATTACACTTTGTACCATTGCTAAAACGTTAGTGGAGCGTGTGTGGTTAACTGGCACATCGAATAGGCGATTGTAACATTGGGGGCACCATGTACATTTGCATGGTTATTCCCTGTTTTGTGATCCTCAGCATCCCAGTCACAAATCGAGGGGCATATCGAGATTTAAACATGCCATTGAAAATTTCAATGAATCTAAAAAAATCTAGGAGTTTTCAATACATTTAACACTTAAATTTCTTTTTGTTTTTCATGGTGGAAATTGGTAAATCGTCATTTACCTACCTTCAAATATTTTGCAACTAGATTACGACATCCCTCTTCTAGGTTGTAGAGTATTGTGTTGGATCCTATCCTCGATGTTTCATTTAGGTGTTACATCAAGGATTCTAATCAACTTAACTTGAATTTTCTCCTGTTTTGTAGATGTCTAGTTATGACAATCATGGTCTTCCGAAATTCCATGAAACAAGCTTTCCAAATGAAGATGATGTTCCACGATATGATCGAGGAACAAGAAATCATTCTTCACTTCCTCCACCTCCTCCAATTATTCTCCCTAACCCACAAGTTCGAAGGCTTGAAAAGTTCAAGATCACTCAAGCCATTTTGGCAAGCAAACACGAAGATAGGAAACCTGTGTGTGCACATGTCTTAGAGATGAAGTCACACATTGATAGGTTACGGATGTTGGGTGTCGAGATTTCAGGTGAGTTGGCTGTTGACTGGGTTCTTCAGTCGCTTCCTGAATCATATAGTGAGTTTGTTAGAGAGTACTATATGATGGTTCACGACGTGACCCTCATTGATTTGACCTATTTGCTTATTGATGCTGAATCAACGATGATTTGGCGCACTGGTCAAGCAAACTTGATTGGTCGATTATACTCCCATACCTCATTGGACACTGGCTACATTAGAAGTCCAGAAAAGGCTGAGATTGTCCCTTGCTATGTACCAAAGGAGTCCATTTGTTTTTACTGCCAAGAGAAGGAGCATTGGAGACGAAGCTGCCCTGTTTACCTGAGAGGTTTAAGAGATAGGAGAGTCAAGACGTATGGCTCTACTTCAAGTAAAATCCATTAACTAACTCTATAAGTTCCTATTATTTGGGTTCTTAATACATGATGTGATAAGATTATATTTTGATGTTTTGCAGGATCGAAGAAAAGAAAGGAAACTTAAGGAAGAAGCGTGCTGAATCTGATCACGAAAAAATGGATTCGATCGCATGGATTCAAAGATCGAATTTTTGAGCTACTACTTTAGAGTTAGAATAGATTGCTAAGAAATATGTAATAACATAGTTTTTCAATTGAATTGCATTGTAAGGACAAAATTTTCCGCAATAAAATAAATTTTAATTTTATCTTATTTATTTATCCTTGCAATGACGTATATGAAAAATTGATGTTTGAAGGTTTCTATTATTAGCAATAATGGATTTGATTCTTAATTATATTATTTGTGGAGATGTCAAGAATTTACCAAATAGGGAGAGTTTCTCATCGCCCAAGTTTCAATTAGACAGAAACTTGGAATCATGCAACGTGTATTGATGAAAAACTTTCACATTTGGGAAATTTAGACTAATTCTTTGACAAAGTGTCAATTGAAGGACTAGGCGATCGAGTACACTAGGTTGTACATTGATCAAGTCTACCACAAGAGTAACAAAGATATTCGTCATGATACTAAAGTTTAGTAAATATGGTTTTACTTATAAGATTAAGTATAATTTTGAGTTGATTGAAAGAGTTTCAATCCATTGCAGAACAAATAAGAAGAATCAAGTAGGCAGAAAGATAAAAGTTTCTCTGTTCTAAGAAGAAGGGAGAGTACCTTTTATTGTGTTTTATGATAAGTCTTAATTATTAAGAACCATTTCTCAATTGGTCATCTAAGTGATTCTTAGTACATATGTATGTCTAAGAAGAGGAATCGAGAATTGTAGAAATGGTTAAATCAAGAAGTCAATCATAATTCATTCCAATATCAAGTCTTAGAGTCAAGATTGTGACTTGAGTGAAAATTATTAATTAGGTTTATAATACTCATCAAATGTGGAATTTGGAAAAGTTTTCTTATTCTTGCACATTTGAAATCGGTAAGTTGTGATGTCTTGGATAAGACAAAGACCAACTAGGACCAATTTTGTGAAGTGTTTTGTCTTGATAAAAGCTACACTAACTCTTGAATATTTGTTTATCAAGAAAAGTTTATTGACAAGAGAACCTTATATGTCAAGGAGTTAGTGGGAGTCTTAAATGTCTTGAAAAGTTTCAAGAACAAATTCAAGAATAAACCTAGTTGATCAACACTAGCGCACAACTTGAGGTTTATAACCTATCGTGACTAACATACTCTAGTTTCTGTGCCATTGCATTTGAGTTAACTATGTATGTGAGTTCTATGAGTTCTCATTTGAACGCATAAAGGCAAGCACCTTGATCAATGGAAAGTACATTGATAGATAAGGGTGAGCTGCTTAACAACCTGGAAGCAATGGTGGGCACTCATGTTGCCATGTGGCAGGAAATTGAGATTGAACAAGTTCTGTCCATATGAGATGGATTTGTCACAAACATTGTATTATGATTGTTGTTATGACAAATTTACATGGATAGGAACACATACGTCATAAAATCTAAATGTCATAAGGTTTCCCTCCTTCATGAAAATGATTGTGAGGAAATGCTTTCACTAAGAGAGATTTTAAGGAGATAACAGTTGTGTAAATTGTATTCTCAAATTCGATTATGATTACGGCATCCCTCTTCATAATTCGAATTGTGAGATTTAGCAATTAGTCTGAACATTTGGGACTTAGTAACATAAGTTCTGAATTTGTTTAGACACACATGTAAGCTTTCTAAGAAAAGGTGTATGAGTTTAAGAAGCTTAGATAAAGGATTATCAAAGCATCTGGTATTAGAAATATGAACTTAAGGAATTCAATAAACATTGTTTTCTAGAAGTTTAGTTGTTTTCTGAATACATGTCAAAGCTAGTAGGAGCATAAGTGTTATGCCAATAAGGAAATAATCATCATGCTAGTGGGAGCATGATTATTATGGTAAGTATTGCAAGTTAGCAATATTAATTATAGAAAACAACAGTTATACTTTGCAAATTTGCAAGGGTTGAAAAGTTGTTTTGCTATAATTATGGGAGAATATTATACTTCGTTTCAAAATCTAAAAGCTTAGATCAAGAATTTTTAATACAATTTAGTCAAGGATACATAGTGCATTCTCAAAATTCGATTATGATTACGACATCCCTCTTCATAGTTCGAATTGTGAGAACATGGCACATAAAATGTTATAGCAGAAGACTGATAAAGTATCATGTCTTTATGAGAGACATTATGCATCGTATCCCATACGCTTCTGGTATAGGATCGATTGCATATGCTATAATATTTAACTGTTCTAAAATAACTATCAAATGACGATCCAAAGTTCGCTGAGGATTGGTCGCTTGTGAGTAGTTGGAAGTATAATATTGGATGAACCATATCGACACTATAGATAAGATTCTATTTAAAATGAGTTGTCATATGGCAAATATGGAAATGTTTCCATAATTGGGAGTTGGAAATTAAGAATTTATGTCTAGATTAGAAAATTTTATGCAAAAAGGATGTTCAAAGGAATGTACTTTGAGTGAGAGACATCACATCTAAAGAATTGTTTTGTAACAATTTCTGATAGAATACTTTGTAATTTCATTGGCTAAGTCTTGGTGACTTTGTGCTGTGACATTACGAAAGGATCATTGCATAAAATGGTAGAATCTGACATATTCTAAAAGTGGCAAAAATTTGGTATTCTTACACTAATGATGAAGATTGGGGATTGTGAAATGAGTTTCATTGGAAAAGTTTTTCAATTGATCTATTTCACAAAGTATGGACCATAGGAAACCAAAGTGTGCATGATTGGAGCATGGGACAATTGTGGTTATAATTCAAGCACAAAGTTGATTATCTGAAACATTAAACAATGAATAATGAGTAATCAATATGGTGATTAAATAAAGGTGTTTTATTTATACTCACAAGTTTGGGGTCATATAGGATTAAGTATTATCATTCTTTTTCTCTTTGCATGTTTTGACTTCCAGAATAACCGGGTTATTCGAACCTCCACAGTCGGTCATACGTTGGAAGTAGGTATGAAGGAAGACTATCATGAATCTATCTGTAGATTGTCTAAAGTGTTTAGGCATAGCGCAAGTTTGATGTAGAGTTCATGAGTGCTTTGATAAGATTAGATTATTGGATTAAACCAACGCTCACTTGAATCACTTCATGGATTTATCACATGTGATTAGTGAGACGATAACATTGTATATTCTTGAAACCGAGACATGTGAGTTGTTATTTGTTGGTCAGTTGCACATTGATAATAAGTAAATGCACCAGTAACTTGGTGTTATAAAACTTATTGTTGTGTGTGATTCGATCAGTAGGTGCAAGTGAGCATTTGAGTCGAAGTTTATCCATTCCTTTTACCCAAAGTGGGATAAAAGCGATATTTGTGGGCCCCTCGATGATTTAGTGATGACACCATAAAGTGCTTGGCCAAGCCAGGACTGATTTGATTTGTTCAATCGGTCATGGTCGTCATAAAACGGAAATCAGGAAACAGAAAAAAGACTGAGAAAATGATCAAAATCCATGTCTCATGTCTATATGATATCTAGAATGGAGGAATATATGATCCCTTATCTAAAGGACACGTCACTGATAAGATCAGAGTTCGACAACGACTTTTGGTAGCTAAAATTTGCTAGTCAATTTTTGAAGTTATACTTGCAACTATAATTATTAGACTTATCCAAGTGGGAGACTGTTAGATTAGGTGTCTAAGCCCATAACTATAATTGGTATGTACTTGAATTGATAGTAGCAATGTCCTTTTGGGTTGCCTTCAAACCTGACAATGGAATAGGATAATTGTTGGAGAGAGAAGAATGATTTATTAATTTATTACTTGGTTAATAAGTTAATTTGAAATCAAGATAAATGATTTATTAATGTATTATGGATATAATATATTGATTAGAAATCATATTGTTTAATTAATATTTAATCAGAAATTAATTTGGAATTAATTTTAGGATTAAAGGAATTAATTGAAACTGTGGGGACTAAAGGTGACAATGTTCAAAAGTTGAGAATTGAAGCATTCTAGAACCTTCATTAGAGGTGGGGAACGAAATCTAGAGTGTCCTAGGGTTTCCTTGGGCTCTAAGGGAGCCTTGGAAGCCTTAGGGAGGAAGTTAAGGGATTAGGGTTATCTAAGATACATCTGCCTTATCCTAAACCTTCCTTATCACCTATATAAACCCCTATAGGGTTGGACTTCGTCTAAGGCACTTCAAGAGAGGCTTAGAGCCGAATTTTCCACTTCCCTTCTCTCTCCATAGTAATCCTTGGTTGATAGGTTTGTTTGTGAGCCATTAGAGGCGCGACACTTGTGGCGCTTGCTACCAAAGTTCAAGATCTTCAAGGATTTGATTATTATTACAATATAAAAGTCAAGGTATGTATCCTAAACTCAATTATATGTTAATTTCGAAAATTACATGTGCCTCCTGGGGTTTTCTAGTTTTTGTGTTCAATGCTTGTATGTCTAATAGTGAAAAACATAGATCCTCAAATTAGGGTTTCATGCATACATATGATTGTTTGCTATGTATAAAACCCATCAAAACTAAGCATCATGTAACATCCCGGAATAGCAAGAGTAAAGTTGAAGGGCTAAAAGAGTAAAATGGGAAAGAGCGACTCGGCGAGTCCACGAGTGGACTCGGCGAGTAGGGTCGCGACTCTAGTCGCGTGTTAAGTGACCAACTCGGCGAGTAGCATGGGTAGACTCGGCGAGTTGGTGCTGAGTGTAGAAAACCCTAAATCCGGAGGTTGAGCCCTATATAAAGAACCACATGTCTTCTCCCCAGCCCCCTTATCATTCCTTGAGTTCCAGAAGCCCTAAATTCATGAGGAAACCCCATTGTTGAGTGAATTGGAGCTTGGAGAAGTGGTTGTTGAAGAAATCTTGAAGGAGAAGAGACTTGGATCAAAGGGCTTTGCAAGGATCTGGATTAATCTTCTCTTGGAGCTTCCTTTTGAGGTATTATTTCATTGTTTGAGCTGCTATTGTCTAGATTCATCATTTTTGGGGGTGTTAGAGATCATATCTTTTGGTGTATTGGAGTTAGAGGTTAGATCTAAGGTTGCTACCTCAGATCTGGAATGGAGAAAGGCTTGAATGCATAAAAGTCCCTGTTGATGAGTGTTTGAAGGAGCTATCTTGTCCCAAACCCTAGCCCTAGAGTGTATAGTGCCTAGATCTCCTTGGATTCACGTAAAGTTTGCCACTTTACGTGATGGATGGCCTTAGGAAGGGTAGATCTATGGTTTGGATCATCTGCATGGCTTGGAAAGCCACTGTATGGATTCAGACCCGGTGGTACTCGGCGAGTCACATGGGTGGACTCGGCGAGTTGCTTGAAGATAGGCTGGAACTCGACGAGTTGGAAGAACAACTCGGCGAGTAGCTTGAAGATAGCCTTAGACTCGACGAGTCTGTTCTTGGACTCGGCGAGTCTTGTCGAAGAGTCCCAATCTTTTCTGGTTAAGCTGTGAATCGGTGAGTCAGGGGATGACTCGGTGAGTTGTGTGTGAGTGGTCTCAGAGTTGTTGAACTCGGCGAGTCTCGGGGTGACGCGGCGAGTTGAGTCGCGGATTGGGGAATTTCTGAGCATGGGGACTCGGCGAGTCATCGGGTTGACTCGGCGAGTAGAGTCAGTCAGGGGTTGACTTTGACCAAGGGTTGACCAATGGTTTCCAGGGGCATTTTGGTAATTGTTGGTTATTGTTTTGAGTTCAGTGCCTTGGTGGTTGTCCAGTGGTGGAGATCGTATCAGTGATCGGAGCAGCTTGGGTTATCTGTTCAGTCGGCAGTTTCGAGGTGAGTTATCCTCACTATATCAACAGGGTCTAAGGCACCAAGGCCGACCCTTTATCGGATTGGGATCCGGGTATTTGTTGTATGTTATTGCTTTGATATGATTGCATCTTGGTAGCTAGGATGGTATATTTTAGAGACCTGGTTGAGATCGGTATCCTGAGATGTAGGGTGATGCTATGCTAGTGACCGGTTAGGTCGGTATCCTGGTTAGGATGATGGTATGTTATGTGATCTGTTTGATCGGTTTGTTGACTGTGAATTGTTATATGATTGTATGTTTATGTGCACATGGTTGTTGGACCGGAGTTGGGTTGAGGCAGGTCCTACTTTGTGCTGTAGGCCAAGATACCCAGGGCGGACCGGTTGTCCCGAAGGCCCAGCGAGCGGTCCGGATAGGCTGTAGGCCCCAAGAGGGCGGACCAGATGTGCCAAGGCTCGGAGAGTGGACCAGGCCGACTGAAGGCCCGGTGCGGGTGGACCAGTCATACTGTAGACTCAGAGAGTGGACCAGGTGGATTGAAGGCCCGGTGCGGGCGGACCAATCACACTGCAGACTCGATGTATGTGGATAGATTCGGAGAATGGACCAGGTGGATTGAAGACCCGGTGCGGGCGGACCAATCACACTGTAGACTCGAGGTTTATGGCTAGACTCAGAGGGTGGACCAGGTGGACTGTTGGCCGGTGCGGCGGACCAGTCACACGGTAGACCCGAAGTGCATGGCTGTATCTGTGATCGGATATCTCACTAAGCTTTCGGGCTTACAGTTGTGGTTTTATGTTTTTCAGGTTCTTCAGGAGACCGTGGCAAGGCGAAGGCGTGATCGTACCGCTCCTCATGTTTATGTTGTGAAGTGATTCTAGGAATACTCTAAATAAATTGTATTGAAAACCTTTTTGTAATAACTTTAATGGAATCGGGTTGTTTTCGAAAATTTTAAATTGGTTGAAATTTTTTTGGTCGTTACAAGTTGGTATCAGAGCCTTGGTTTGAGTGAATTGGAGGAACACTCGTGTGACTCCAGTCTCAAATCGAGGAGAGTTTTCAAAAGAGAATTTAAAATGGTTTTCAAAATGAGTAAAGGAGGACGCGGAGGTACGATCAGCCGGAGCCAGTAAGTAACCCCAAAATACCACACATGATATTTGTTTTTGAGCTTTGATAGAACGACATGCTAGTGTTAGGCTCGGGATCTTCAGGATTTCATGATAATGCTGCCTGATTTGTGATGCCTGTAGCCTAGGGTTTCCTTGTGGGAGATTTCCAGTGTTCCTCTAGTGGTGAGGGTTGAGCGCTTGTTTGTGTGTTTTCACTAGGGTGTTGTGGTAGTACTTCATACAAATATGGGTAGGTGTGGAAGGTAGTATGGGCCCGTTCTACTGAAAGCACAGGACCCATACGCGTATCAGGGAAACCATGACCTCTAGGGTTGGATTGAGAGTTGGTTCCCGGGATAGTGGGAAGAATTTGAGATTTTGTTGTGTTTTTCAGTATGGAGATTCCGAGGCATGCTGGAAGTGGATCCAGGTCAGGATCGGGAGCAGGAGAGGGAGTTCCGGGCGAGTCAGTACCGCCCGAGATTATTGGTCAGATGAGCACGTGCGAGTTGGATGCGAGGATTCGTGAGATCCTGCATGATGAGGTTGCTGCATTGTTCCGGGCCGAGTTGCTGGAACTGTTTGGGTCGATCAAGACCGCCATGGTTGAGTATTTTGATGAGCCATATGCAGCTCTCACAGAGACAACTGCCGCAGCGGCTACAACGGTTGTAGCAGCGGCAGGGGGAGGAGCTGGTCGGGGCTTTCAGTATCGGTACTTCGATAATACGAAGCCTCCCACCTTCGATGGAGTTCAGCACCCGATTGTTGCTATGAGGTGGTTATCAGACGTGGAGGGGTGTTTCTTCACGTGTTCATGCCCTGCTGAGCAGAGGGTGAGGTGTGCTCTGAACCTGTTGAGGCTCGGGGCGAAGGATTGGTGGAGATTGACCACAAGGTCATATTCGGATGCGCAGAGGGCTGCGGTTTCATGGGATTAGTTCAGAGAGATGTTCAACTCTCGTTATGTTCCGTGAGTTGAGAGGGAGAGATTGGCTCAGGAGTTCCTTGAGCTGAAGCAGGATTCGGAGTCGGTGACTGAGATCACCAGGATGTTCACTGAGAGGGCGATGTTCTGCCCAGAGTTCGCTTCGGAGCAGGCTCAGATGTCCCGATATCTGAGCATGCTCAAGAGGGATATCAGACAGTTTGTGTCCACGCAGAGGTGCGAGACCTTGTTGGAGTTGCAGGAGGCCGCCAGGCGGTGTGAGTTAGAGATTGAGTTGCAGATGCGTGAGCTGAGGAAGGCTCTGGTGTAGTCGCAGCCGGCGCCGAAACGGTCCAAGACCGTTGATGCTAGAGTGGGAGATCTGAGCTGCCACACTTGTGGGAAGTGTGGGAGGGGTCACACTGGAGTTTGTAGGTCCGGTGGTGCATGCCGCAAGTGCGGAAAGGAGGGGAACTATGCGAGGGATTGTCGGCAGTCAGCGCCGATACGGGATTTGAGGATTTGTTATCATTGTCATCAGGTTGGACATTTGAGGGTCAACTGTCCACAACTCGCTGCAGGACCGGTGCAGGCTCCAGCACCGACCACTTTGAGGATCACGGGTGGAGGTCAGGGTGGAGCGGAGCCCCCAAGGGCTCAAGGTTGTGCTTTTCAGCTTACAACAGAGGAGGTCAGAGCAGTGCCGGATGCAACTGCGGGTATGTTTCTTCCTTGATGTCTTGTTATCTTGTGATTATTGTGGAGTATTGTTTATGTGCTAGTATCTTTGTGTGGTTCTCGGTGTGGTATTCGTTGTTCTTTGAGGGTTATGTCATGGCTATGGGTTAGTATTGGGAATTTTGTGGTTATCTTTTATGAGGGGTTGTTAGTGGAAACCTGGCATTGGTCTGAAGGTCGGGTAGCATCTGCTTTCTGAGGAGTGGTTAGCTGCAGATTGAGTTTCTTTCGAGCAGGTTAATCAGTGTTGATATGGAATTTTGTTAAGGTTGTTTATGCTTGTGGGAAGCAGTCCGCGTGTAAGTGTTGGTTTTGTGCAGGGTTGTTTTGGGTGGTCGGTAATGGCGACCGGTGTTTGCTAGTCAGTGCTACAAGTGGGGGAGAATTGGAAAATTCTCCAGAAGATCGATGAGCATTTGAGGTTGCTTAGCTGTTTGGGATTCAACAGTGTTCTGTCAGCCTAGAGTGTAGGCTGGTAGGAGCAAGTGTCGAGCATGCGGGGCGGGATACAGACCTAGGGCATTGGATTGTGGAAGGCCTGGGATCAAGCCGGGATCGGTTATGTGTGAGGGAGATAGAGTTCGGAACCCCTAGAGGGCTAGAACGGTATGCATGGGAGGATTTCCCGGAGAGATAGCTCGGAATGATGAATTCTAGTTGAGCGGTCCGGATAGACTGAAGGTCGGTAGGCGTACCAGTCAGGCCGAAGGCTCAGAGGACGGTCCAGCCAGACTGAAGGCACTAAGAGCGGTCCAGATTGGTTGAAGGTTCTGAGAGTGGTCCAGATTGGCTGAAGGCCTGGTGAGGCGGTCTAGTCATGCTGAAGACTCTACAGGCGTTGTTAGATCGGTTCGAGGATATGGATTATGTATATGCGGCGTGATAACATTAGAAGGTCTGGCCCCGGGTGTTGATCTTGATTAGTGGAGTTTGTGCATGGGCTTAAGAGTCCCTGCGATCAGAGTCAGAGCATGCGTGATGGATGGTTAGCGGTTACGCTATGAAGGAGTGGTGTAGCATTGGGCAAGCATTGTGGCACTTGTCAGAGTGACAAGGCGACCAAGTGGATTTCCTTGGAAAAGGAAAGAGAGAGAAGTGTAACTCCGAGAGGGAGTGCAAGTTCACGGAAGTGAAAGCGGCATAGCAGAGTTATGATTAGAGTGATCCAAGTAGGGTCATTGAGCAGCGTGTTTGCGGCAGTGGAATGGAAGCACATCCGGTTTAGGATGTCTGCTGAGGTCGCGGAAGGAATTCTGCGGGTGTAGAGCCAAGAGGCTCGGAAGGGATGCAAGGAGGGATTCTTGGGCTCTCAGTGTGATTCTGATCAGGGAATTGTGTATGTAGTAGTGGTTCATCATGGGGGATGTTTGGAGTTGTCATCAGTGTATCGGGTTTTCCCAACCTGAGGGTGCTAAAGCTAGTTCAGCATGTGTATGTGATTGCAAGAGGAGAACTCATGGGAGTTGCTCTGAAGAATGTGTCTTTCTGTCAGCAGAATGGTTAGAGTTGGACTCGGATCGGGAATCCGGTGGTGCATGGTTATTTTCTAGTTCATATGGGTAGAGCGATGGTTGTGCGTTAAGGAGCCTGGCCTGGTTAATGCCAGGTGGTGCATTGCGGGAGTGGTTCTAGAGTTGAATTGTAGCAGGCTTCGAGGACGAAGCCTAATGTAAGTGGGGGAGAATTGTAACATCCCGGAATAGCAAGAGTAAAGTTGAAGGGCTAAAAGAGTAAAATGGGAAAGATCGACTCGGCGAGTAGGGTTGCAACTCTAGTCGCGTGTTAAGTGACCAACTCGGCGAGTAGCATGGGTGGACTCGACGAGTTGGTGCTGAGTGGAGAAAACCCTAAATCTGGAGGTTGAGCCCTATATAAAGAACATCATGTCTTCTCCCCAGCCCCCTTATCATTCCTTGAGTTCCAGAAGCCCTAAATTCATGAGGAAACCCCATTGTTGAGTGAATTGGAGCTTGGAGAAGTGGTTGTTGAAGAAATCTTGAAGGAGAAGAGACTTGGATCAAAGGGCTTTGTAAGGATCCAGATTAATCTTCTCTTGGAGCTTCCTTTTGAGGTATTATTTCATTGTTTGAGCTGCTATTGTCTAGATTCATCATTTTTGGGGGTGTTAGAGATCATATCTTTTGGTGTATTGGAGTTAGAGGTTAGATCTAAGGTTGCTACCTCAGATCTGGAATGGAGAAAGGCTTGAATGCATAAAAGTCCCTGTTGATGAGTGTTTGAAGGAGCTATCTTGTCCCAAACCCTAGCCCTAGAGTGTATAGTGCCTAGATCTCCTTGGATTCACGTAAAGTTTGCCACTTTACGTGATGGATAGCCTTAGGAAGGTTAGATCTATGGTTTGGATCATCTGCATGGCTTGGAAAGCCTCTGTATGGATTCAGACCCGGTGGTACTCGACGAGTCACATGGGTGGACTCGGCGAGTTGCTTGAAGATAGGCTGGAGCTCGATGAGTTGGAAGAACAACTCGGCGAGTAGGTTGAAGATAACCTTAGACTCGACGAGTCTGTTCTTGGACTTGGCGAGTCTTGTCGAAGAGTCCCAATCTTTTCTGGTTGAGCTGTGAATCGGTGAGTCAGGGGATGACTCGGTGAGTTGTGTGTGAGTGGACTCAGAGTTGTTGAACTCGGCGAGTCTCGGGGTGACTCCGCGAGTTGAGTCGCGGATTGGGGAATTTCTGAGCATGGGGACTCGGCGAGTAGAGTCAGTCAGGGGTTGACTTTAACCAAGGGTTGACCAATGGTTTCCAGGGGCATTTTGGTAATTGTTGGTTATTGTTTTGAGTTTAGTGCCTTGGTGGTTGTCCAGTGGTGGAGATCGTATCAGTGATCGAAGCAGCTTGGGTTATCTGTTCAGTCGGCAGTTTCGAGGTGAGTTATCCTCACTATATCAACAGGGTCTAAGGCACCAAGGCCGGCCCTTTATCGGATTGGGATCCGGGTATTTGTTGTATGTTATTGCTTTGATATGATTGCATCTTGGTAGCTATGATGGTATATGTTAGAGACCTGGTTGAGATCGGTATCCTGAGATGTAGGGTGATGCTATGCTAGTGACCGGTTGGGTCGGTATCCTGGTTAGGATGATGGTATGTTATGTGATCTGTTTGATCGGTTTGTTGACTGTGAATTGTTATATGATTGTATGTTTATGTGCACATGGTTGTTGGACCGGAGTTGGGTTGAGGCGGGTCCTACTTTGTGCTGTAGGCCAAGATACCCAGGGCGGACCGGTTGTCCCGAAGGCCCAGCGAGCGGTCCGGATAGGCTGTAGGCCCCAAGAGGGCGGACCAGACGTGCCGAGGCTCGGAGAGTGGACCAGGCCGACTGAAGGCCCGGTGCGGGCGGACCAGTCATACTGTAGACTCAGAGAGTGGACCAGGTGGATTGAAGGCCCGGTGCGGGCGGACCAATCACACTGCAGACTCGATGTATGTGGATAGATTCGGAGAGTGGACCAGGTGGATTGAAGGCCCGGTGCGGGCGGACCAATCACACTGCAGACTCGAGGTTTATGGCTTGACTCAGAGGGTGGACCAGGTGGACTGTTGGCCGGTGCGGCGGACCAGTCACACAGTAGACCCGAAGTGCATGGCTGTATCTGTGATCGGATATCGCACTAAGCTTTCGGGCTTACAGTTGTGGTTTTATGTTTTTCAGGTTCTTCAGGAGACCGTGGAAAGGCGAAGGCGTGATCGTACCGCTCCTCATGTTTATGTTGTGAAGTGATTCTAGGAATAATCTAAATAAATTGTATTGAAAACCTTTTTGTAATAACTTTAATGGAATCGGGTTGTTTTCGAAAATTTTAAATTGGTTGAATTTTTTTTGGTCGTTACACATCAAGACCACATTTTTATGACTCAAGACCCCTCATTAAGTCTGAATGGACGACTTATTCGACTAAGAGTATGCCATGCTCAAGAATCATCTTATTTGGGACAAAAAAATGCCCAAAATGAAGAAATTCTTAGATCTACAATATAAGATGACAAAGTTATGACCTTTTTACATCCTGGAGGTTGCTAGCAAGGAAATAATCTCATATCCAAGTTGCTTCCAAGCTCCAAGTTCTTCTCACCACCTTCTTCCTCTTCAAGAAATACTACCATAGGACACAAATGAGCTCAAAAAGCACTCTTCTCACTCAGGATTTTCTAAAGGGACATTTACTTAAATGGATGTTGATAAGGGAATTAGAAATGAGGTGATAATGATGCTTATTTATGGACCAAACCCTAAAAAACTAGGGTTGTGATGTATTATTACGTACACCCTGTGTACGTGGTGTACGCCTAACGTACTAGGGTCCCGCAGTACGCTCAATGTATACAACATACGCCCATCGTACTACCCCTTTTGCCAAAATCAAAAAATGCCACTATGGTCCATTTTGCACTCTTCATTATACACAAGGACTAAAATGCCATATTTATTCATGCATAGGGTTTAATTCAAAATTTCCTCAACACCGGGATGTTACAATTCTCCCCCACTTGAACTAAACTTCGTCGTCGAAGTTTGCTGCTATGAATAAGTCAAGATAATGATCCCGCATCTCTGCCTCCGGCTCCCATCTCTACTTGAAGTCTCTCCGATGTTGCCATTGAACCATTACCAAAGGTATCTCCTTGTTGCGCAAGACCTTCATCTTTCTCTCCACTATCGCTGCCGGCCTCTCAGTATAATTCAGACACTCATCGACCTGAATATCATCTAAAGGGACTACTGCCTCATCATCTAATACACACTTATGCAATTGCAAAAAATGGGAAGTTCTGTGGATATGACTAAGCTCCTCGAGCAGATCCAATCTATAAGCTACCTTGCCAACCCTAGAAATCACTCGAAATGGACCAGTGGGGGCCCCAATTTTCCCATCTTATTGAAGCGTATCACACCCTTCCAGGGTGAGATCATCGGTAGCACCATATCGCTCACTTGGAACTCCAACTTTGATCGATGTCAGTCAACGTAGCTCTTCTATCGACTCTGAGCTATCTGCAATCTCTTCCTAATCTAGAGAATGAGCTCTGTGGTCTGGAGGACTACCTCAGTCCTCCCCATGACTCGGTGACCAACCTCCACCCCCCCAACAAATTGGGGTACAACATCTCCGAAAATACAGAAGCTCATAAGGTAGTGCACCAATGCTAGAGTGATAGTTGTTGGTGTAGGAAAACTTCGCAAGAGTTAGGTAGGAATCCTATCTCCTACCAAAATCAATGACACAAGCCTGCAACATATCCTCAAGTGTCTAGATGGTCCGTTCACTCTGGCCATCAATCTACAGATGATAAGTAGTGTTGAAATGTAGCCTCGTACCCAGTTCCTCGTGGAACTTCTACCAGAATCAGGAAATAAACCGAACATCTCGGTCTAACACAATGGAAACTGGTACTCTATGATGAGAAACAATCTCTCAAACATACACATCGACTGATTTCTCGACCGAGGAACTCTCCCGGATGGCCAAGAAGTAGGAACTCTTGGTCAATCGATCCACAATGACCCATATAGCATCAAAACCCTTGGAAGTCTTCGGTAGCTTGGTGATAAAATCCATGGTGATCTATTTCCACTTTCACATGGGAACCTCCAAAGGTTATAGCTTTCCATGAGGCCTCTGATGCTCGACTTTGACCATCCTACAGGTCAAACACCTCTCAATGTACTAGACTATCTCCCTTTTCATATACGACCACCAGTAACTTAGTCTCAAATCCCGATACATCTTGGTGGCTCATATATATATATATATATATATATATATATATATATATATATATATATATATATATATATATATATATATCAAAAAGCGAGATTTATGTGCCTACTCCATAACTATCTGCCTGATCCCGCCAGAAACCAAAACCCATACCCGACCAAGCCGAGTCAACAATCCCTGGCTATCGATGACAAATCAGTTGATCTTTCCCCAGATGCTCTCCTGTTTCCAGTTCTCCTTCTTGATCCCTTTTGTATGTGCCCCTGTGGTCAAATCCAAAAGTGGAGAATCAATAGATATCCTCATACACATACCCCCAGCTGAAGATCCCGCCGACTTGCGACTCAAAGCATCTGCGGCCACATTCGCTTTACCTGGATGGTAAAGGATCTCGCATTCATAATCCTTGACCACATCAATCCACATGTGTTGCCTCATGTTCAGGTTTAGCTGGTCCATAAGATATTGTAAACTGTTGTGATCCATGTAAATGGTACAACAAACCCCATATAGATAATGTCTCTAAATCTTGAGGGCAAACACCACTGCCCAAACTCCTGGTTATAAGTAAGATATCATGACTCATACAGCTTCAGCTGTTGAGAAGCATACGTAATCACTCATTCGCTCTGCATAAAAACCGCCCCCAAACCAGTTATGGATGCATCACAAAATACCACAAAATCCTCAATACCCTCTGGAAGGATCAACACGGGGGCCTCACATAACCTCTATTGCAGTGTCTCAAATGTCATCTGTTGCTCATGGACCCATCGAAAATCCACTCCATTCCTTGTCAGGCGAGTGAGGGGTACAACAATCTTGGAGAAATCTTGGATGATTCTTTGATAATAACCCGCCAAACCCAAGAAACTCTTGATCTCTGAGGTAGACTTCGGAACATCCCACTGCATTACGACCTCAATCTTGGCTGGATCGACCAAAATCATGTTTTGGTTAACAAGGTGCCCTAAGACCTGTACCTCTCGTAACTGAAACCCACACTTCGATAACTTGGCATATAACTGTTCCCGCCTCAATACTCCCAAAAGCTCTTGAAGGTGATCTTCATGTTGCTATTTAGTCTTGGACTACACTAATATATCATCAACAAAAACAATAACTTCTCGATTGAGCATCCACGTGCATACCCGATTCATCAAGTCCATAAACACCACAGATGCATTAGTGAGCCTAAATGGCAACACCACGAACTCATGATGCTTATATCAAGTTTGAAACGCGGTCTTTTCCACGTCCTCATCTCTTACCCTCACTTGATGATACCCCGACCTCAAATCAATCTTGGAGAACCAAGATGCACCCCACGACTGATCAAAGAGGTTGTCAATCCATAGAAAGGGATAAAGGGTTCTTCACCGTCAACTTGTTCAACTCCTAATAAGCAATACACATCTGGTATGAACTATCCTTCTTCTTGACGAATAATATCGATGCTCCCCATGGCAAACTACTCGTTCGGATGAATTGCTTTCCTAACAGCTCCTGGAGCTGAGAGGACAACTCATGCATCCCATATGTGCCAAACAATATGACTCTTTGGAATTCGGAGCTGCACCTTGCACCAGGTCAATCCTGAACTCAACCTGCCTCTCGGGAGGCACATCGGGTAACTCTTCCAAAAACACATCAGCAAACTCCTTGACGACCGACACATTTGAAACCAGTGTCTGCTCCCCAACCCTTGTATCAACCACATAGGCAAGATAACCCATACAACCATGTTGAATATACTGTCAAGCCCTAGCCTCTGGAAAAATCCCTTACCCAATCCTGATACCCTCTCCATAGATAAACAGTTCTCCCCCACTTGGGGTTCAAACTACCACTCGTTGATCCTCGCAATTTATCATAACACCAAATTGCTCAGCCAAATATATCCCTATTATCACACATATATCCCCCATGGGGATAGGAATCAGATCGATCGAATAAGGCACCCCAAAAATATTTAGTACACAGTCCTGGTAGACACTCGATGCAGAAACCCCATGTTCGTTAGCAATACAAACCCGCAACGGACACTCTAACTTTATGATTCATAAAGCACCCCGTAAGCCAAATCCGTAACCCATACGGTCTAAAGATGACAACATAATAGTTCTAACAAGCTACTACACGAATGACTATCCATTCAAAACTAAACTAAGGATCAAAATTTTGTACCTGAGATTTCATGCATTTCAACCTTGATCTCCTGCCGAATGGTGGACATCTGAGCTTGTACCTCCTCTGCTACTCATGCAGGACAGTCAGGTTTTTCATTACCTGACTGGTGACAGTGGAAACACATCCAGTCCATCTTGTAGTTGTGAAACACAAGCTCTTTCTCCACACTTATAGCATTTGAACTTGTAACAAGTAAGCTTGTGAGTTCAACAATGGACTTCTCAAGAGTGGAGATATAACGGTCTTGAGCAGTAACATGATTCTGCATATGATCCAATTTGGCTTCATAGATGGAGTCTAGATTGGATAAGGACTGAATGAAGCCATCTATCTTCTGATTCATCAGAGAAAGACGGGCTTCAATAATGTTATGAATTTTATGATCTAGAGTTTCAATCCTACGCATGTTGCGAGCAACTTGTCCTTTGATATAAGCAGTTGTGCCTTCAAAATCTTCAATAGTGACTTGAAGTGTTTTGACCTATGCTTCTGTTTTCTCATTGAGGATACACATATTTTTTTTCCATACATTCAAGATTTTCTTGAAAGCTCTGTAGATATTTAGAGTGAGAAGACGTGTGAAAGCGAATCTCTGCAATACCATCAACTACCATTTGGGCGGTAAGTTTGATGCGCTCAAGCTCTAGTTATGTGGTATTGGCTTCATCTGTTTCTTTAGGAGTACCGTCGTCTTGAAGAGGATCTTGCTGAAAGGAGGGGAGATTTGGTTCTTGAACGTCATCCTTTTCTTGAGACTCATTTGGAGTGGGAGGAGAGTAGTCATCAAGATCAATGTTGAAAGTCCTCGTAGATGCGTTGGAGTAAAGGACAATGGACATGTCATTTGTCTAATCATCGACTATCCGTTCTTCACTGGAAGAAATATCTACCGTCCGCATTGAAGTATCCTCATCATGATTATCTTGTACAGGAGAACCTTGAGGAAAAGTTTCTAGTTTGGATTGCTTATCATCATCTTGGTTATCATCCTCAAGTGAGTCATAATCCAAGAAGAAACGATGGCTTGGACTTTCTAGAACCGACTGAATGCGTGTTGGTGAAACTGGAGCTGAAGAAGATGGTTCATCATAATCAGATGGAGCTTAAAACAAGGAATCTAAGAAAGAGAATGACTTAGAGGTTGTACCCAATTTAGGAAGAGATGTGGGTTCCTCTAAATCTACTCCAAGATTATCATCAACGACGGCTGGAGATGGGATAGGGGGTAGTTGATTTGATTTGGATTTCTTTTTCTTCTTTGCCGAGTTCTTGGATGCATGATCGAAATGCTTCCTCTTCTTTTTGGGAGGTGAAATAATTCCCCGAATGTATTTTTGATATGAGCATAGAGAAGCATTGTTTTCATCCAGCTTTGTAAGTATCGAATCTGGAATGATGACTGGTTGTGAAGATCCATATTTAGATGTCGTACGAATCCGATATGGTGTCATACACAAGAAATGTGGTTGTGGGCCTTCTGGAATCCATCATGGTGCAAGATTACTATTATGGATGGCGTCATAAATAATGATAGACCAACAGTGAGGATGATGAATCAAAAACTTATTCTTTGAGGCAAGGAGAAAATTAAGAAAATCTTCCGAAAGAATATACGCGTAGTCAACATTGATGTCGTAGAAGAGCCCGTACATAAGAATCCAAAGGTCTATTTTACCGCGACTGCGTCCACCAACTAATCCGAAGAGACATCTAGTGAGGACGGAACTGAGAAAGTGCCATGGTGTGGAAAGACAAGATTTCCAAAATTTGAAAGGCATGGTTCGTTTTCATCTTTAAATTTATACCCTATTCCTTGAACATTTTCAACAATTGAGCAGAAGTTGGTGTGACAAATGTTTGAGGTTTAAGAGAAATTTTGCTTAGACCTAAAGTGACTGCGGACTCTTCTTTAGTTAGAACCAAGGTAGCTTGAAAAAGATCAAATTCAACATTAAGTTGTTTAGACCTTGCTCTTGTGGAGATGAATGCTGATTGAAAGACTTCTGAGATAAGAGATTGTGGAGTTGGAGAAGTAGAAAGAAGTGCATATGCCAATAGGCATTTTTAAAGATATTCAACTATAACACAGACTGCATATGCCAATGGGCATTTTTGTAGATATTCAACTATAACACATACTTCTTTGGGTTGTTCCTGAGTGTTAAGAAGTGCAGTATAGTTGGATGCAGCCATTTCAATTTTAATTAGTGATGAGTGTGTCTCAGTTGAGAGTGTGAAGCCTTTTGAGAATACTTTGCTTTAGAAGTCTGTCCATCTTCTTTGGAAGCCATGTCTTGAGAGAATAGAAGAAGAAAAAACAATAATGAAATGAATTTTTAGTTAAAGAAAAATAGCTAGAGATCAGTTAGCATATAATATTAACTAAATTCCAAAAAAGAAAAAAAAAAAGGGGGGGGGGGATGTGTGAATTTGCATTAACTAAACAAGGTTGTGACTTGAGTAGTGTTGTTGAGTCAACTATGGACAAGAAGAATCTGCAAATTCATTTTCACTAAGTATAGGCCATAAAGTAAATTACATGACATGTTGAAATATAAAAGAAAGAAATTGATGTCATATAAACCAACAACACAAAAAAATTGATGTTACTAAATCATAGAAAAAATGCAAGGATTAAGTGAAACTGCTAAGTCATGGCCTATGATGACTATGACATATCAAATAAAGATGTCTTTAGAAACTAACAGAAAATTAGGTATCATAGAGACAACAGTTGACAACTATTTATGCAAATCCAAGAACACATAGAATTGTGAATGGATGTAGATAAAGTTGAAAACGAAAGAAAAAAATATATGTTGATCCTAAAATAGCATATAAAGACGTGAAATTTATGATCACATAAGAGTAAGAGAAGAGACATTACCTTAAAGAAGATAGGTGTAGGTAATAGACTTGTAAGTATGAAAAGCAGGATATGCACCAATAAGTATAATGCTCACAGGAAAGATTTGATCAAAGAATCAACACAAAATAACCTAAGCATGGTATGTGAAGATGAATTAATGATCAAGAAGAAATAAAAACAAAAAAAAATAAAAAAAATTGAAAAAAAAAAGAAAAACAAAAATGCTCACCCAATATGATTGCAACAAGAAGAGGTGTTCACTTAAAAGAAGTGACTAGTCAATACTGGAGGAACCCGACCATAGGAACACATGTATAGACATGAATCATCAACTAAGGAGGGGTAACCTTATTATATGAGGATATGTGAACATGCAAAAGAGATGTTATTTACCAGTCGATGTCTTGTTGAATCAATGAGCAATAGAGAGATAAGTCAACACAAATGACACAAGAGACATTCAAATCTATGTTATGTCAAGAGAAAACAAAACTCTAGAAAGTGTACACCATGATCATCATAGAGTGTAAAGAGGAATAATGAACACTTACCTAGAGTGATCAAGGAATGTGATGCTCAACATCAAATGATGATGGACCTTGTTATAATAATCACTAAACATATGATACCAACTAAAGAAATGAGAAAAATTCAGTAAACCTAGACTAGAATAGTCCAAGTGTTGAAAATAATGAAACATAGTTTCAGAATCGTCAAGTGGCAAGTAGTGCGAAAATTAAAGAGTTGTGAATCAATCAAATTAATAGAAAAATGTTTTTATACTTAAGATCAATGATTCCAATGTGTCTCATATTCATGAAGATTCAATTACAAGTGTTTGAAATATAAAACACACTAAAACTCTCAAATGGCTCTCTAAAGACTAGTCTAAGCAGCAATTGTGCAAAATGAGCAGGAATGATCAGAAAATAGAAACTTTATAATGGATACCAAGGGGCCTATTTATAGGCTTGACCATGACATGGCTTGACCATTCAGGTGTTGACACGTCATCAGTTGACACCTTTGCCCTACTTAACGGAGAATGGATGAAGTATTCCAATTCCATTAGTATTTCGTTAGGGTTCCATCCAAGTTATGAGTCTTCATAATTCTTATCCTTATTGATCAACATTGAAAATGTGATGAGCAACATGAGCATCATGTTGCTCAATTGTCTTATTAGATGTCATCAACTTCCAGAAGTATTGTTGACCATGTTGAGTTGTTTCTTGAACGTTGAAATGGGTCTTGAACTTGAAGATGTACCACCACATGTTCATGATGGACCATGGACGAAATTCATGTTCCTTTGAGCATTTAGACGTGCCTTCATTGTACATGATGTGCTATGTGCAGTCTTGTTGATCCATCAATGTGATCATGATGATCCATTAACTTGAGTTGAGCCACCAAGTATTCCTATTGAGCCATCAACTCTTGTTGAGCCAAAGAGTTTTGGATAAGCCAACAATGTTTTTGATGAGCCATCATTATTATAGATGATCTATAAACGTCTTGATGCTCCACATATGATCTAGATGTGCCATCTAAGATCATGATGATCCAACTAGCTTTCAGCAAGTGCTCCATGTCAACAACAGGTGCTCCAAGTAAGCTTCAAGTGCTCCAACATCTGATTCTTCAAACACTTGTTGAATCTTCAATATTTTTCCAACCTGAAACATTTTGATAATGTTTCTTAGAGAGATATATAAAAGGACTAAATTTATTTCAAGTGACAATCACATACAAATATTTTCCAACGTCCCCTACACTTCTCGCAGATATCATAGCTCCCTTGACTTCTAGTACCCATGTTAGCAGCCTTGAACTCTTTGTCCATCGCTGAATGAACCTTCATTCTCTTTTTGAGTCGTGTATCCACATCAAGATCTCCCCCAATAGTCATCTCTGCAGTCTCTCTCATAGTCTGCAAAGTTGCAGTTCGTTCCTCGAACTTAGCAATTAGCTTGCAAGTGATCTGATCCACGATATTCGACTATTGTTCCTGCAATATTTGTGAAACCTCAACGACAATCATCTCCCGTATCTGATCAACAGTCAACCCTGGCCAATCCTGGCCCTCAGCTCCAGATCCAGAATGAGATCCCCATGTGAATTCCATAATGAAAACAAACCAAGATGCATCAGAAATGCCACAATACACTTGGCTACGATCACATGAGGAGACTACCCCTCGGGTTTGGGACTTACTTGCTACATGTACAAATCATGTGCTTTCCGTATTAGGGGTCCATACTACCTTCCACACGTACCCATATTTGTCTTAAGGATCATCACAACTACCCAAAACAAATATAACAACTAGGATACTCATACAACCTATTCTCACTCTCTTGAGAGGGACTAGTCATTCGAAAACTGGCTTGCTACATCCGTACTCACTCAAAATGATACTACCAACTCTAATTAAAAAGAACATCTTGAGTACTACATACTCCCTAAGTATCCTAGCATCAACACCTCACCCTGTCATCAACTGGAAAATGATCTCCATTGGTGCCAGTTAACTACTTCATGAATACAATCACATGCAACATAATTTAAATAATATTTGATTAAAAGATTCAACCCTACAATGGTTGGACTCAGACAAGAGCTGCACAATAGGACCAAATCCTTCACTCTAAAATTATTTAACCCATGCAACATGTAACTTAACATATTTAATTATTAGTTAATTCAGACTTGAAAGAGTCCTACAACAATAAGAAAGAAAACTATATAAGAAATAAGGCATCATACATTAGGAAATTTTGTCATGCAATTCATAAAGATCTCTATCCTACAACTAGCATGATGTTCTACCATATCATAACAAATAACAGTGTGGGTAACTTGGGGTATACTTTCTTGCTCTGGATGATCGTACACATTGCATCCTTCCTTGGTTATTTTTGGAAACCATTTAAAAACATTTGTAGTTCCCTAGTTTGAGTCTGGATTCACACAAATGTTCATCCAATTCTCTCAAACCATGGCTCTGATACCAACTTGTAATACTCTAAAAATCAAAGAAATTTAAAATTTTCAAAATCAACCATTTAACATCATTGTTTACAAAAGAGTCATCGTTTCCAAAGACATTATTTGAAAATCATAGTTTTTCCCAAGACCCAGTAACATAAAATAGGAAGAAGCGCATGATCACGCCTTCACTTTCCCACGATCCTTTGAAGTACCTGAAACCATAAACTAGTACTGTAATCTAAATCTTAGTGAGTTCCCCTAAAGTACCAACACACCACATAACAAACAAGCATACAAATAGGAGCAACCAACTTGACTAGACCGCCCCGCAGGGCCTACAGCCTATCTGGACTGCTCTACGAGCAACCGACCTGAATGGACCACCCCGCATGGCCTACAACCTATCCGGACCGCTCTACTGGCCACCAACTTGATTGGACCGCCTCGTAGGGCCTACATCCTATCCGATCATCCCCAAGTATCCTGGCCTATAGCACAAAGCAGGACCGCCTTAACCCAACACAATATGTCGACATTTGTAACAGATAAACATACACATAGAACCAGCAAACATAGATAATCATACACTTCTACCTATTGGCCATGTACTAGCATATAATTATCCTATAACTAAGATACATAAACTAGTGGGCCAGCATTGGTGTCTTCGACCTACGGTATAGTGAGGAAAACTCACCTCACAGTCAGAAAATAGTTGAACAACACACTGCTCTGAATGTTGGCTCTACAGATCACATATTGAACAGATTCAAATATGGCTTAAAATACCCAAAATACCATTAAGTTAAACTTGGTCAACCCTAGTCAAAGTCAAAGTCAACAGGTCAAAGAGTCAACTTGGTCCACTCAGCTGAGTAAATGGGGCGTACTTAGTTCCTACATTGGGCGTAATCCTGCCTTGACCGGAGTCGGGAATTTGACCACATACATGCATTGTATGCTCATAATCTTTTTTTTTCAATAAGAGCTTAATGCATTAAGCTCTAACATCTAAATTTCAGATCCAATGCCAAAATACCACTAAGAATCATAAAGTTTTTAACTTTATGACTTTGCATGCCCAATAAGTGCTTAATACACAAAATCTCAACTTCTTAACACTTTAAGACCTTCTAGAGCATGCATGGAGAAAAACTAAGCATCAAGACCACATTTTTATGACTCAAGAACCCTCATGCCATGCTCAAGAATCATCCTATTTGGGACCAAAAATGCCCAAAATGAAGAAATGGTTAGATCTATAATATAAGATGACAACTTATGAGCTTTTTACCTCTTGGAGGTGGCTAGCAAGGAGATAATCTCAAATCCAAGTTGCTTCTAAGTTCTTCTCACCACCTTCTTCTTTTTCAAGAATACCACCAAAGGACATAAACGAGCTCAAAAAGCACTCTTCTCACTTAGGGTTGGAATAGAGGGTCGTTTTCTTAGATGGAGGCTGATGAGATAATGAGAAATTAGGTGATAATGATGCTTATATATGGATTAAACCCTAAAAATTAGGGTTTGAGGTTTTATTACGTATGCATTATGTATGCGGTGTACGCCTAGCGTACTAGGGTCCGCCCTAGTACGCTCAACGTACACAACGTACGCCCATCATACTACCCCTTTTGCCAAAATCACAAACACTATGGGCCATTTTTACACTCTTCATTATACACAAGGACTAGAATGCAATATTTATTCATATATAGGGTTTAATTAGAAAGTACCTCAACATCGTGATGTTACAAAACAATTAGGTAAGATCATATTGGTGGTAGAGTCCGTTTGGTATACAGAGGATACTATTTGGAAATCTTATTTTAAACACCTCACTAAATCTAGCCTATACATCATTCTCGTAAGTAGATCAATCAGTATTATGACTGAAATAACTGACAAATCTTATTTATAAGTTCGTAATAATGTCTATGAATATAAATATAAGTTACACTTAAAGCGTAGTAAGTTCAACTTAACTTACATAAATTTCTTAGCGAAAAGTGGGAAAGTCACACATAGAATCTTGATCTGAAAGCTTCTATTTATCGGGCTCTTTGATGCCTCAGAACCTTGCTAGAATGAAATTCCCCAAAATCCCCAAATCCCAAGAAAATCGAAACTAGAGAGGGATGTGAGAATTGATTGTAGAAGAATGAAGAGAGTTGAAAGCTATTTATAGAAATCAAATGAAGGCACGCTGCACCGAGTATAGAGGCGCCCCGCACCTATGGTCGGAAGGTATGGTGCTGGCCCCTCTCAATTGCTGCCACGTGTTGCCTAGTTGTTGGTCCACATCATTATGTCGAACGCCTTCTAGAAGTTGTCACGTGTCAAGTTTTCTTGGTGCCACAAGTCCACCTCTCATAGTATCACGTTGGTTGGTCGGTGCAAGAGTTTGGCGCTCCTTCTGCAACGTGGCACACTCTGGTGCTGCCACGTCATCGTAACATATATTTTACTGAAATCTTCAAACGAACGTAACTTTTGCATACGAGCTTTGTTTTCAACAGTCTTTATATGCCTAGAATCCTCTCGATGAGCATTACAACTTTCCTTTAGGCCTCCACGGCCAATTCTTACTTTGTTTTAAATTCATATTTTTATAGAAATTACACTGTTAAAGTTTGAGCAAAAATTATAATTCTTTCATACGAGCTTCGTTCTCGTTTGTCTCTATATCGAAAAAATCGTTTTTACGCGATCTTCGAGTCTTGTTTATATTGTTTTTGTTAACAATCAACCGATCTAAAATTTGATTTCTATGTCACATACTGTTGTACTGTGTCACATCGAAACTTCGAAAAATCATAACTTCTTCATACGAAGTTAGATTTGGACGGTCTCTATATGCATGTTTTTGCTTTTATGATTACTGCGACTTTTATTTAGACTACATAGGCTAATAAGCGACTTATCTTCGATTCATTTTGTTTTACGACACGCTTTGCCGTATAGGGCTGAACGTAAAACTTCGAACAATCATAATTTTTTTTAATATGAAATCAGATTTAAATGTTCTTTATATCTACATAAATTGTATTGTACTACGTGTTTATGATTAAAATCTTATCTATTTTGTTGGGACTTCTTATAACGACACTCCTTATAGTTTTGTCATGCAATATCAAGAACTTATTATTCAATATCACATTCCCACTTTCACAACAAACATCTAAAAAAACACTTGCATATTAACTTCAAACCTCTAGAAAAAAAAATGTATAATGTTGTTAAATATCTATTGTTACATGTCACGTGAGATAAGAGTATTCAAAACCTTTGCTTTTGATCAATACTATTCCATACGGTGAATTAATGAAGACTCATCCTCATTCGAATTACGAACAATCTTCTTCTTTAGCTTTTTTTCCTAATCGCTCCCATTTTCTCTCCTATCATTTCGAAGATATTGTGCATGGCCCTAATTGAAATTGTTGTGCCCTCAAGGACCAAACTTGATACTCCCTTTTTATGTGTCCCTTCGTTTAACACATTGTACAACATCTAAGGACAATTGCATGGTCCATGCAACTTGCAACAATGTGCCTTTTTTCATTTATTACATGCTTAATTCGCACCGTTTTTCTACCATGTAGGCAATTATTGATCGTTGTCACATCATCAAATTTAATTGAAATATTTGTAATATATATTGCTTTTGTACGATCATTTTAAAGTTTAAAGTAAAGAAACTTTTTTTATCATCTTAGTGGTTCCCTTCGTAATAATAATAAAGATGTGGCAATTTGTGTGATCCATTTATCTATGACGACTTTCATCTTCTGTCTTGTTGTTTTTTTTTTTGAACGGCATGAATTATATTAAACAAGAAAACTAGCCAGGGGCTAGAGATTACAATTGTTTGATAGACAAAAGAGAAGTAAATCAAAATAGGACAGGAAATAGAAATACAAATACAAGAATTCTATAGATTACAGTGACAATCTAATATTGGGTCGAAGCACCTGGATTTCTCCTTTCCTCTTCCGTGCATTTATCCATAATTGGGACAACCTATACTCCAGCAACCAACCCCGATTTAGATGATGACTTTGTTTTTGGTCCGTGAGCCATATCCTTCCATTACGTTTGTAGCCTCTCTCTCAAGATCCGAATCCATCTTTAGTCCAATGCTTTGTCTATTGGGGTGATAAATCAATTATTTGATAAGGTTGCTCTTCCTCTTCAGTTTAGATCATCTACTACAACAGAAGGTGAGTGAAATGAATTGTCGATCCCACCAAATCAGGGGCAAAATTGTCCAATTTGTCCAATTAGTCCAGAAACCATCCAAAATTTTAGATGCAAGCTTAGCTTTTGACTAGAACTTGCAATAGAAACATGATCTTGTCGTCTTTGCCGGCTCCAAACAGCAACACATATGTTGTCTTGATCCAGGTCAAGATCCAATTTTCTTCAATACCTGCATATTAGGATGCAACACCAGAAAAGGAGAAGAAAAAAAACGCACACCAAGAATTATTATAATGTCCCTTAACCCGCAGCCCTGATTTCACACGAAAGGAAACCACCACGAAAAAGAACCTAATCACAGCCATTTCCTAAAGTATGTCTACCCAATGAAAGAGACTCACACCAAACACACGCTGGCTGTAATTAGGAGCATCACCAAAGACCCCAAAATACCCACACCCATCCCCCCCCCCCCCCCCCCCCCCCGTTTCTTAGCTAAAACACTCAGCTATCGGATCACAACACCAATTCTCCCATCTAGTTTTTCTATGTTTGCTTCTTGAGTTGATCCACAAATGGCTTAGTATTTGTATTTCGTTTACCAGGATTTTATGCGATTTGACTATGTTTGAGTGGATTCTATCGTTTCTGAATTTCCAGATCACCCACATGTATATCAACATAATTGCTTCCTGAATTTGAAGAAGGTTACAGTGTAGCATTTCGTTCAATGAGTCAAAAGATGATGGGAACATATACCACCATTTCTGTACACAGCTCCAAACTTCTTGTGAGATAGAGCATTCAGTCTTCTGTCTTGTTGTAACCTATGTTTCGTGTTATTTCTCTCTTCATAATTGTCAAACATGATCATAGATAAAGGATCGTAAAAGGATGAGTGTTTTTTGTGGGTCCCTCTATTGGTTGGATATCTATATATATAACGTGCAAAAGACATACACATGCAGATATATGTCATATTTTTTTAATGCACATGTATCGATACATTGTTTAGATCAAAGTCGCCCACCCTACATATGCATGGATTGGTGGTACACACATACATACATGCACATGTACATATACATTTCTATTTTTAACAAAAACACAACGCATGCATATGCATATGAGTATATCTAAATTACTAACGTATACATATCTAGATTCTAAATTCTTTTTTATCCATTTTCAAGGAATTAAATATCCTAAAAGCCCATAACGAACAAGTAAAAAAATACCATGTACAATGTAAAATTCACTCGACCTAAATCTACTCTCAAAAGTTCATAATCTGGAAATTTACAGAAGACCCGCATGTTTCTTCTAACTTCCACAAACTCCCCTGTATGAAATAATGAACAAAGCTTGTATTTCCAGATATCCAGAAAAAATCCCCGATTATTAACACAAAAACAGCAAAGAACAAATCAAGTATCATCAATGATAATATTGAACAATTTAATATCATTATTTCAACAGTAATATTGTAACGGATTACGATTAACATTACTTTTTTGTTGCTAGCTAGACCCTCGAAAAAACAAATCCTGATAATTAAGTTTTCTTAAGGGAAATAACGAAAATGGAGAGCAAGCAAAATTCCTGCCTTTTTCATTCCATTTCCCTTAACTTAATCCTCTCTCGAAAAAACGAATCGCTTGTTTGCTCCACGTTTTTCAATGCAACCAACGACTTGTCTTCAGTTATTGATAGAATAAACACTTGAATCCTTATCAAGCAAAAGTAGGGTCTCCTTGTATGAGTCAACAAAAATGGAACCAGATTTTGCAAATATCGAGGTACAATTACAGTCTTCTGAATACGGGTCACAGAAAACCAATGCAGCTGGCCCCCAGATTTCATTAAGCATTTCCATTATCGGTCCACCACTCTTCTTAAATCCTAAAATGTTTATTGATTCAAAGGGTGTGATAAGGGTGAACATCTTTGTAAACAAATTCGGAACACCATGACTCCTCATCCAAACAACACAAACTTGTTTCTCGCTGTTGGGATTGTATTCAAGCACGACAAGAGAATCCCTTACTTCAGAAATGGAAACATACGTGGAAGATAGATGTGCAAAACTTTTAGGTAAGTCTATCAGACTAAATTCTTGAGTAGTCATATCAAATGACATAATCATCTTATGTGCACCAACATCAAACATATCATCAATATCATCGAAAACAAACCAATAAATAAACTTATCTATAACTACCCGATACGATGTAACTTCAACAGGTTTATTAGGCAGTTTGCTACTAGGAATTACTCTCCAATTACCTGTGCTTAATGTGAAAACCTCAACTAGGAAAGGGACGCCATCCCTTTGTTTCATTTTCTTGCTGATGTTTATAATCTTGACAATCGTAGGGTCACTAGTGATAGGACAAACCCCAAAACCAAGAACAGTATGTTCAAACATCATATCTAACACACCAGGAACAACTACATCAACCGACTTTCTAATCGAAGGATTCCAAAGAACAACCACCAATGTTCCAGAATAATGACAAGAAGGATCTTGAAGAAAATCATATAAGCACAACAACCCTTGAGAGCTTCCAACCACTCGTACATCCTTGAATGGTTTAGAGAGCCCAAGAGCAGTCGGATCAATCTCATGGTGTGCAGAAATCGAGTTTAAAGTCTCATCATCAAGAATTGAAACAAGTTTTTTCCCAGTTTGTGTTAGAGGGACATGTTCTTCGTACCATACAATAAGACGGTTTAGCTGAGTATGGTCGAAGCTGTAAGCAGCAATAAACTCAGAACTGCCGATTAAAGTCTTCCATCGTTTTGAGACAGATCTAAACTGAAGCAATGGCTTAACTGGAAGTCTTTTAATGATTTCTACTTGAAGTTCAAAAGGTAGGTAGTCTGACATTTTGATATCTGGAGGTTGTTCACGATCGATATGAATTTGAAGGGATTATAATTGTTATAAGGCAGCAATTATCCCTACCCCATTTCCACTTAATCCTACCCCTCATAATTACATTTTACTTTTTTACTAATGATTACTTAATTATTATGTTTTTTATATTCTTTTAATACATTGTTTGAAGATATTATTTTAATTTACAATCTTTTTAAACTTTTTACAACATATCTTTTTCAAAACATTTTACGTATCCTTTTAACGTTTTTAATGAAGTTCCAAACCATTTAAACTTTTTACTTTTATTTTTCAATATACTTTTGTTGTTTGTAAAAATATTTAAAAAATGTTGCAAGTTAGTTTTAAAAGGTTAGTAAAAAAATTTAAAAAAAAAACCTTGTAAAGACGTTTAAAAATGATGTAAAATAAGTTTAAAAATATTTTAAAAAGTTTTGTAAAAAAGTAATAAAAAATTGTAATTTTCTTTTAAAAAGTTGTGAAATAATTTGTACGAAAGTTTGTAAAAATAGTTAATAAAAAACGTGAAGGGGGAATAAAGAAAATATTATTTTTATTTCAATTCTAACACTCCCATTTTTATTAAGCTTACAATATATATCCTTTTAATCTTAATAATTAGGTTATGATGTGTACATATTTTTATTCAATTTTTTAAAAAAAAAAAGTTCAAACACGACACAACAATAATAAAATAATATTTTAACGCAACAAATAATAAAAAAAAGTTCAAATATAAAATAATATTTGATGCAAAAAATAATAAAAAAGTTCAAATACATTCGCACTTAGTCTTTAATATGTATCCAATGTCTTTCAGAAGTACGAGACCTAAGTTGATTGTATAAATCAAAACGCGGCCAATACATAGTTTGCCATGTAGATGCAGACAGACTTTTATGGGTATTCCAATATGCTGTGGTAGGAGGCATTGGGTAATTTCCTTTCAAAAACACCGACATATAATGAATATTGTTTACAAGTACCAACGTAATGGCTCGATGGGGTTGAAAGTCTTCGGGGCCTCTCCAAAGAGGGAAACATGTCGTAGATTGTGCGTGGCTTAAACAATGAACGATCACGCCAAACTTGTTGGCAATCAAGTAACCAGTCAAAGGCATATGCAACCAATGTCGCCGGAGAGGTGCAGGTGACTCAAACCAACGCAATGACTGGTATACCTCATTAAACCCGTCAGTAAAAACTCTATGGTATGCATAATATTGACTCTCTAACTCTTCAAGCAATTGTTTTCGAATATAAAGCCACTGGTCTTCATTATACCCCAAACAAACAGCTACCGCTCGAAAGCCACAATTTCCATCACCTTCTACATCATGTATATCGTCGATGTAATCATGAAATATATCTGGAATACCATTCATTTGGAATGGATAATGTCTTCGGGGTTCATCATTTAAGTCAATCCCACACGAAAAGCTATAACGTTGGGGTTCATCATTTAAGTCAATCCCACACGAAAAGCTATGTCTTTCAGGTTCTTTATTTAAATCCATCCCATTAAACTCCGACGTGGTTGAGAAGCTGCATCTACGAGGAGCATGATTTGGAGGATTGACTTTCTTTTTCTGTTGTTTCTTCACACTTGGTCGTCCACGTGTGTTTTTTTGAACCGTAGGTTCTCCAACATCAGTTTTATGCGGATCATATATCTCTTCTAGCTTTCTCCTATAAAACATTTTCCCGGCTTTTGATTGCTTGTTGAAGTTTTCTTTATATTTATCCACTACATCATCGCAATTAATATCGTCGTCAACTACAGATGTCGTATCTGAAATATCAAGCTTCCTCCAAAAGATATCTATTGAATCCAAGGGTATACTTTCACCTGTATTGAAATATAAAATAATTATTTATCTAATATTTAAAAATCTATTTGTATGTTGGTAATTAAACATACTAACCTGAAATCGAATAGAAAGAAAGCATGCAAGCACATGGTAACCCACAACTGTTACGTAGTTTGCAACCACAATTTGAGGAGTCTAACATTACATCACCCAACCTTTGAACCTCTCCTAATATTATATCTAAAGCTTCGTTTGAAACATGGCCCCGCAACAATTGGAAACACGATAAGTTATGGTGATTGTAGCGAACAGTCAAGCTATTTTCAAAGCTTTCATAGATCGAAGTAAGTTGTGATTGCACGACTTGATTAATCCGTTGCACGAATTTATCAAGATTAGAGTTTGAAGAGTTTAAAATTTTCTTTAACTTGGAATGTTGACTCTCCGCTCTATTGGTCGTGTTGTTTCCAAAATTGAGATGTTGATCAACCCAAACAGACACAAACATTTCCTTGTACTTATTTAACCATGTATCATCTATGTATCTCATAACACCTATGAAGTAAATTAAATAAACAAAATAAGTACATAAACAATAATATGAAGGTTGTGATTTAGAAATATAGTTAATAAACAAACTTACGTGGATAATTTATCAACATTGATTGTAGTCGTTTGTAGTTTTCCGTGTATGTCATCAATGTTGGAGACTCAACTAGTAATTTCCACAGTACTCTAAAAGAGTCACGGTCGTCATCCAATGTTATGATCTTGCTGGAAATTTTTAAAATGTTTTGCTCAATATGCCATCTACAAAGTAACCGTGCTGCATCCGGAAACACTGTTTGACATGCATTGATGAGTGCCAACTCTCTGTCTGTGATTATTACACGTGGGTGCATACACTTATCGAGTATTGACTTTACACAATTTAACACCCAAGTATAGTTGGCCTCTTTTTCTCTATCTATAAAGGCAAAACCTACAGAGAATGTCTTCCGAGTTGAGGTCATACCAACAATTTCTACAAGCGGCTTATTATATTTGTTCGTTTTGTAGGTGGCATCTATCATCAACACATGTGGAAATGCACGCCATATCTTCCAAGACGTTGGATGGACGAAAAATAGATTCTCCAACTCATTTGAATCGCCTGTAGTAAGCTCATACAAATAATTATTGGTGTGCAAAAGGGACATAAGAACCTGCATTGGAGTTTTTCCTGCTTGCTCGCGTCTGCGGATCTTTTGTTGTGCGTTATATATTGTTTGAGCTACCGATACATTATTTTCGTTTTGCGCCTTTAAGGTTGACAGAATATCACGTGGCGCCAAGTTCTTTCTTGTTAGATCTTCCACCAAACGAGTCTCGTCAACAGATAACCGTCTTACATATGGATGACCCTCCATATGTTGTGCAGGCGGATGATTATGATCATCACATATTACCCTCAGCCTCCATTTATTATGTTCTTTTGAATACTTTCCTTCCAGTTCAAACTTACAATTAGTCTTTCTGGTTCCAGATGCTCTAACCGTGTTAGTAGCTTTATATTCACCCCCACGATCACACATAAGTATGACTTTATACACGAAGTTGTTGACATATGCCTTTGATCTTTTATTGATAATGACATATCCTAGAGAGCGTGCTTTGTTTTGTGTCCACTCAAACAATTCCTCACGAGACTTGAACATCTAAAATTGAATTTTAAGTGTTTTAGTTTATAAGAAAAATATAAAACTTCATTATGTGGTAGAAGTATATAACCTGTTTGGTGGAAAATGGCGAATTCTTGATAGAAGTATCTTCATCTCGAGCAAATACGTTGATTCCAAATAACTTAAACATCTCTATATACAAAAAAAAAAACATCAAATAATTTAATATTATTAAAATAAAAAACTATATTAATGAAAATTAAATATGTCAACTTTTTAAAATTTATGTAATCAATTAAAAATTAAATATGATGCCTTATTCCACCCGTTAGATAAAATAAAAATAAAAATAAAAATTAGAATGTCATTTTCTGAGTTTCATTAGTTTTTTAATTTTCAAGCTATGAAAAAATAAAGCTAATTCTTATATATCTATAATCCATCGTTAGATAAAAACAAATGAAGTTTAATTCTATAAATGCAAAATGACTAGAGGCAGTGAAAAGCCACACCCTCAGCAACAAATTTATTTCATAAAGTATGGAGATTGTAAACTGAATTTATAATTTGTTTTTGAAAACTAAAAATATATTATAAAAATTTAATTCATCATTAGACAAAAACAAGAGGCCGTGAAAAGCCACACCCTCGAATGTTTTCTTTTAATATTTTTATAAAGTTAAAGGGTATATTTTAAAATATCCTCAAAATAGGTGGGTTTCAAACGTAAATTTGTAGAATATAAAATGACTTACTTCTCTTTCCGCCCTACCAAAAGTGAATGCAGCCGTCCAATAGCGGTCCAATGCGGGAGAGCAGATTCCGTCGTCTAGAAGAGATTTCCGGCGAGGTATTATTTTTTATTTTTTTTTTTAACTTCTCTTTCTCTCGTTCTTAATCTTGCTCCTTCTCTTTTTTTCTCTTTCGAATTTCTCTCTATATCTCACTATCTGATGGTGGTTAATAGTGGCCAGCGGATGTTTCATGCGATTTCCGGTGGTTTTTAGCGGTGGTGGTGATATACCGGCGGTTGTGAAGGTGGTGGTTGGTGGACATAAGAAATTTGTTATTTTTTATTGATGATAATCACTTTTTACTGATTAGTTTATATAAGATGTAATTATAATATGTTTATTGTTGTATTAATGTTAATAGTTGGTGGTTGGTAAAGTGATTTTTCTTGGATTAACGAAAATACATATTCCAATACTTTGATTTTACTGAAAAAGCTGAAATCTTAAGAGTCAAACACTTCTTAAAAGTCAAACACTTCTATTGAAAATATACAATTTTCGGAACACACATTGGCTGAAAAAAAAAGTAAAAGTTGTCAGATATTAATGGATCACCTAAAAAATAATTATTAGGTGGGTAGAAATATAAAATCTGGGGTAGAAATAACGTCACCCTTGTTATAATTATAAGCGTGAAAGGAAGATTTAAAGATGCCATGAATCATTGGGCACATGGAGCGTTGCAACGTTTTGTTTCTATGGCGTGGATTTTGATAGACGTATGCTCTTCTTCAGTTGTCCTACGAGTTTTCCCGTCGGTAAATGGTAATACCTCTATTTTCTAATAGTCGTGCTTCAGAATTAATAGACGTATTAATGAAACTATAAGTGTAATTATCAAACACATGATAGCGTTAGCTCCACTACAAGAATAAGTATCTATAGACAAAGCGTAAAGGGACGATGAAGATCGTTGCTATACAAGGAGATATAGGGACGACTTGTGGTTCCAAACTAAGAAAGAAAGCCATAACCAATTTATTTTTGACCTTGAGATTTGTAGACGATTTGGCTGGTCTCAACTAGTTAGGTGGGAGATCCCCAGGGTTCCTAAAAATTTATAGGGACGATAATTAGTCTCAACTAAAACAAAATACTTTAATAATTTTTTAAAATTAATATTATAAAAGCTTTAAATTTTGGATAAAACTATTTGGAATTGGATCCTCTTTATATTCTTAAAGGACTCCTATTACTCTAACTTTTTTTCTAAAATAAACTAATCATTGTAAAATAATTATTTTTTAATAATTATCATTATATAATATTAAACCCCTCATGATTATTTTATTTTTTATTTTAAATAAAATTAATCATTACATAATTAAAAGGTTCAATTTAAAATTTTGTTTATAGAAAAAAAACTATCATTTTTATAAAAAAATATTAAAATAAAAATATATTTATTTTTTTCAAATCTATAAAATAAAATATTTTAAATAAAAAAATTAATTATTTTTTTCTGTTTTTAAATAAAATAGAAGAATGAGATTTTTGGTGTGTAGATTTTCATTTCAGATTGATGTATGCTTATGTATATACATGAAACAATGACCGCTATAAATATATGTAATGTCACTATATTTTCTATTAATAATACTTAGTTTTCATTTAAATATTTAATATCATTTTATTTTTATTTATTGGTTTATAAAAATATTAAAATATATAAAAAACGTTGACACGTTATATTATTATTTAATTATAAAAGAATAAAATATATAATAAATAAAAAGTTGATAGTAATTAAATGATAGATACGGGTTTCAAAAAAATAGTTTTTAGTAATCATACAAACTATTGATATTATAAATACACGGAAATTTATACCTAAAAAATCATTAATGAGAATGTCCCCTAAAAAATTTAGGATCCAATTAGTAGGTCCTTAAATTTTTCATGCGTAATTGAAAAAAACCATAATATTTTTTTTATTGCTATGGACATAACTTTATTGTAAAATTATCATTTTAACCTATATAACGAATTTCATGGTTAACTTGGTTAACTTTTTTGCAATATCAATTCTAAAAAGTTTAAATTTAGTACATGAGGGTTGCAAAAAATTAAACCACATGATTTTTAATTTTAATTTTTGTTTTTTGTATATTTTATTTATTTTCGGGTTTTTTTTTATAAAATTATACATTTTTTACTTTCTTTTTTTATATATATTTTATTTATTTTCATTTTTTAACTTTATTTTTCAATAATTTGATTTTTTGTATCTTTTGTTTTTAGTGAATATATAGAGTATATTAAAAAAAATTCTTTTTTTAGTTTTTTTCATATTTATTTTCGTATTATATTTTAACCTTTCATATTTTTATTATCTTTTATCTTTTATTTGTTTTCCAATTAATTGTTTTTATTTATTTATTTTTGTATTTTTAACTTTTTATGTATTAATATACTAGAGTATATTATAATTTTGAAAATTTTTAGGTTTTATAATTTTTTTTATTTTTATTCAAGTAAATAAAATAGTTATGTTTATATTTGTAATTTCGGTCCAACTTATTTTCTTTTTATTTTTTATTTCTATAGTGCTATTATATTTATGTTACGCAAAAATAAAAATTAAAAAAAATTAGCTTGTTTATTGAGATTTGGTGCTAATGTGTTATATAACTTGCAAATTAAATCATATTTCTATATGTGATATCAATAGTTTAAATTCAAGATAATATTTTTTAATTTGATAATAGACTAAAAGAAAGAACAAAAAAATAATAATAGTCGGTCTCTATAAAAAAAATTGTTATGGTAATTTATATTGAATTCAAGTTTATTTACTTGAATTAAAATAAATAAAAACATTAGAAAAACCGTAAATAACTAAAATAGAAAAAAAAAACAAAAAAAAGGTAAAAAGGTAAAAAAAATCAAATTCTTGAAAAATAAAGTTAAAAAATGAAAATAAATAAAGTACATAAAAAAGAAAATAATAAATGTATATTTATTTATAAAAAACCGAAAATAAATAAAGTTAATAAAAAACGAAAAATAAAGTTAAAAAACCATATGGTGTAATTTTTTGCAAACCTCAGGGACCAAATTTGAACTTTTTAGGACTGATTTTGCAAAATAGTGAATCAAGTTAACCATGAAACTCGTTAAGTGGGCTAGAGTGATATTTCTACGAGAAAGTTGTGGCCATAGCAATAATAAAAAAATATATTAGGGATTTTTCCGATTACGCGTTAAAAATTTAGGGCTTTTATAATATTAGTCTTTTTTTTAAAAGCCATAACTCTCTACAGATCAAGAAGCTAGGTCTCATCCACTATTCACAATCGCATACCATTCATCCCTTTTCTCTCTATCGAACGACCCCTACTTGAGGCCGACCACCACCACAACGATGTTTGTCGGTTCCTTTGGCGCCGCCGACCTCCACAACGACCATCGCCTGTGACCTGCGACGTGATGTCTTTAAGAGGAGAAGTCGAGTTCCATGTATTGATTTCGACTCCCTACTTTGGGCTTGGTGTTGATTCCGACGACCTACAAAGATTTCAACACCTGGTTCCATCAACTGCTTCAATTCCCCTGATTCTAGTTTCCTCTTTCTGTCTAGCATCTCCCATTTTCTCTAGGTATGTCTCATTAATTTTGTTATTTAGTTAATGATTTTGTGACGTGTTAGTAATTTAGGGTTACTGATTTTTATCCACCCACTTCAAGAAAAGTTCTTTCACTTTCTGTACAGGTTAGAATACCCAAGAAGCTTAAAGCTAAAGCTAGTACCCAAGAAGCTTTAAGCTAAATGGATTGTGTTACAATTATGATTATATGTCTCTTTTTATTTTCATAACTCCAAAGATTATATTTAAGATGTTTTAATCATATTCATATGGTGTTAAAATGTTACTGCATAACCCTATGAGGCCATGACATCCATTCTAGAGGTCGCGAAAGAAAATAAAGTTAGTAAGATCATCTAAGAATCATGTAATTCATTTCATATTAAATTTTCAATGTTTTCTAATATTGTTATAAATGATTGTGGTTTTTAAGGAGGTTAGGAGACCTTTGCTAGTAGTGCTCTCGGTGAAGGTGAGGGGGAAGGGGATAATACCATTGGCAGTAGGTGAAGGTTTAGTAGTTCAAGCAGTTTTAGCAATGATTTTGATTATCATCAAGTGGTAACTGTTTATATTGATGATTCTTAAGTCATAATCAACTTGTTAGCTAATATTTCAGCAGTTTTGTAATAATTTTTAATGTTGTTGATATACAAACAACAAATTCAAATAGTGATAGTTCATCTGAAGATGGATCTGACTGCAGGTCATTCACCTACAAGTTAAATGACATAGATTCAGGTCATTCATCGGTTGTGGTGTCTTCTTCGTTTAGAAGTTTGACACTCAGGTCAACTCATGGTCTGATTGTTAAATTTGCTACTATTGTTGATCCCAATTACACTTCATTGAAACATGAGGTACATAGTGTTGGTAAAAACTGTTTTGGTCAAAACTGCCCCTGCACACTGTTTTTTAATGTTTTCTCACAGTTTTCGTCCACAGTACCCCGACTAATTGTTTTTTTAGTAAAAAAAATCGATTTTCACAATTTAGGACAAAACTGCCCTTGCATTCTGTTTTTATAGTAAAAAAAATTTGGATTTTCAAAGTTTTAGACCAAACTGCCCCTCCCTACCGTTTTTATAATAAAAATAATCGATTTTTACGGTTTTGGTCCAAACTATACTGCACATTGTTTTTAGTAAAAAGAAATTTTGTTTTTCACAGTTTTGGTCCAAAGTATCCATGCTCACTATTTTTTTAGTAAAACTAATTCTATTTTCACACGTTAGGACTTGTTCTTTGGGTTCAAAATGATAACACGTGGATTAATGTGATGCTTCATCTCAATGTATTGAAAAAAGATGCTCTCTTTCTTCCCGTTAGCCATCTCGATGGTGAATGTTTCGTTTAATGATTGTGGTTTTTGTTTGAGTCGATGTTTAAATTTATGGCTGACGAAACTCTTTTCCGCGCCACTATCAAAGAGTATGCATGCATAAGAGTTATCGAGAAGGAACGTACCTGAAACTACTGTGAGATCCGCTACTGCTTCCTCCTGACCCATTGCTAGCACTCTTCATGTGCTGCCAGTATTCTGTGTCTTTGGGAAATCCCTCTTATAGTTCCCTATTTCACCATACCCATAATAAGCTTGGCTGACTCCTCCGCTGGGGGCTTGGTTGGTTGGTTATGCTGGCACCTTATAGAACTAGGCCGTGTGCCCCTTTCTGTTGCATTTTTTACAATACATTTCTGTATAAACTCTCGTATGATGGTAGTTGCATTTGTTACACAGTGGAAGATTTCCAGCATATCGGCTGGAAGGTGCTAGAGCAGCAGGAGTAATAGCAGAAACAGTAGCAGCGTGAACTGCCACTATTTGTTGCTTCTTCGAGGGTTCTTGCTACGATTTCCCTTTTCTTTTGTTCTGGTATTGCTTCTTTCCACCACTTTATTTAGGTTGTTCGGGGGCGACTGTCATGAATCCTTGACGAACCACATGATCTACGAGGGTTTGTGCCATACGCTTTGCATTGTCGAAAGTAAGTGGGTTTGCAGCTATTACAATGCCTTGGATCTGAGGATAGAGTCCCCAAATGTATCTTTATACTTTCTTGCTCTCCAGGGTGACCATCCCGGGGCACAGAGTAGCCAGGTCACTAAATCTGACATTGTATGCAGCAATATCGGAGTCCTTCATCGTTAGACCCCAGAGTTCCTGCTATAGCTTTTGCACCTTGCCCCTCGGGCAATATTCAGCTAGCATTAGTTCCTTCAAGTCATCCCAACTCATGGCATTAGCTATTGGGAGGATCAACGACGTGACTTGGTTGTTCCACCAAGAGAGAGCTTTGTCTGTGATAGTGCATGCTGCAAATTTCACTTTGCTAGTTTCGGGGCACGCACAGATTTTGGAACCATCGTGTTAAAGCAATGACACATCTGGTGCCATCAAAGGATCTGGGTTTAGCGTTAGTGAAGTCTTTATAGGAACACTCTCTCGGGTGTCCATGACTATCTCCATGATTAGAAGGTTGAATGCCACTACCCGCACCACTAGTGCCACTGGCATTAATCTGCATCATGGCTGCTGACACAACGGCGGTTACTGCTACTTAGAACACAACAGGGTCATACTGAGGAGGTGGTGGATTCGTCGGTGGGTTGTTTTTCTTCATGTTGGAGTTCTTTGGAGGCATATTTCTCTATAATGATTTAAGAGAAAATGTTGATAAGTCCTCTATAGTGGTCATGAGTCAGGTGATACTGAACATCATATATCTCATCCTGACAGTTATAGTATTCTATTAAGCGATTTACAGTGGAAGTTTACTAATATAAGTAAACAATCGTAAATTTCATCTCTTGAAATTTATAACAACACTTGAAATGAATTTGTATAGTGTGATTCGTGCCTAATCCCCCAATAATCATATGGTGTATATAAATTATATATAACTAAGACAAAATAGGCATTCGAATAAGTAATCCTACTCTAAGTCCATAACCAAACAAGGAACACGAAGTAAAGCTAAATCACCTATTCTAGGTCTATAAAATCTTACTTATATATAACTTATATGTATACACTTTTCCACGTGTTTGACTCTAGTGTTATAGTGTTATAAAATACTCTTGTAGTATTTTAACTTTATGTTTGGTTGTAGTGTTTCTTTGGATAGAGTGTTGGGTTATGAGCATTCTAACACTCCTATGGTGTACATACAAACCTAAATACCTTGGATCTATTTTTTCTCTATTATACATGCAAATATGAACTTTCCAAGGTATTACCCTATCTAGCATACAATCTTTGATACTTGGATAATAAAATAGATAGAATACATACCCTTTTTGATGTAACTTGTCTTCATGAAGCTCGAGTGCCTAATGCCCCAAGTGTGACACCTCAAATGGCTCACACAACACCATGAACACTTGGAATAACCTTGAGAATAAGGATACTTTGGTTCTCTCTAATAAAATCGGTCTTGCCCTTTTGTGTACACACACTAGTGTCGATTTCACCAACCAATGACATCTTTATAGAGTGTGGAGATTAGGGTTAAACCCATGACCCTTCATTTCATATGATCCATGGGTTAAACACTCCATGGATTATACATGAAAGCTTAGCCCAACCTAAATGAACTTGGCCCATCACACATATATATCTAAGAGTCCATAGTTAATTAGTTCCTTTTGATCACTTAATTAGTTATAAATTAATTCTTGATCAATATTAATTAAATAATATGATTATATATTAATATATTAGAACTTATAATATATTAATATAAATCACTAGTATCCTTTTTCCTCATCTTGTCTATCCAATTGTCCCGATGCCATGCAACCCAAATGGACCATGCCTGGTCGGGTCAAGTCTTATCAATTATAGTTATGGACTTAGACATTAATCCAACAGTCTCCCACTTGGATAAGTCTAAAGCTATTTTTGAGTATGTCTTCAAAACCCGACTAGCAATCGTAGCTCTCAATAGCTTTTGTCGAACTCTGACGTGTTAACTGAACTCTGATCTTGTCAATGACTTGTCCATTAGATAAGGGATCATATATTCCTCCATTCTAGATATCATATGGAGTGAGACATGGATTATAAATCATTCTCTCTGCACATTTGCTGTTTCCCGATTTCTGATTCATGATGACTGATTGATTGAACATATCAAATCAGTCTTAGCTTGGCCAAGCACTCACATGTGTCATCATTAAATCATCGAGGGGCCCACATATATCGCTTTTATCCCGAAGGTAAAAGGAATGGATAAACTTCGACTCATATGACTTGTTCTACTACTTGTTGAATCATACAAAAAGGCACATTTTATAACATCGAGTTACCAATGCGTTTTCATGCAATAAATGTATAACCAACTCATAGTAACAATTCATATCTCTAGGTTTGAAGAATACACGATATTACCGTCTCATGATCACTCGTGATAAAATCCATGAAGTGATTCAAATGAGCGTGGGCTGAATCCAATACTTAGAACTTATGAGCACTTATGAGTGTTGTAGCACCACTTTGTGCAACATCTTAGACCTCTACAAGCCAACCCATGACAGTCTTGATTCATATCTACTTCCGACATATGACCGACTGTGGATGGTTTGAATAACTTAGTCATTCGGGAAGAATGATCTTGTTTATTCTGGAAGTCAAAATATGCAAAATGAAACACAATAATAATCGAATCTCATATGGTCTCAGAACTTATGAACATAAATAAAACACATTTTATTTATCACCATATTGATTACATATTATTCATTGTATACTGTTTCAAACTATCAACTTTATACTTGAATTAAAAACACTAGTTGTCCTATGCTCCAAACATGTACACCATGCACTCTATGTTCGCCTATGATCCTTACTTTCTGAACTATATCGAGTGAACATAATTTCAATGATTCTCTTTTCACAGTCCCGAATCCTTACCGCAAATGCAGGAATTCCAAATTCATGCCATTTACCATTATATGCATTGATCCTTTTGTAATGATTATGAAAAAAGTCACGAAGACTTGACAACAAACATTGCAGAGCATTCCTAAGGAGATCAACTCCTTGGAAACATCTTTCTTGCATTAAGTTTCCTAATCTTACACAGATTTATTGAACAACTTCCACCTTCCCATATTCCCATTTTGACTATCACTTTTGAACAAGAGTTGCCTCTTTCAGAATATGTCAATATGGTCCTTCCAAAAATTAACATAATACTTCCAACTGTCTCTGAGCAATCAATCTTTGGTAAACCTTAGATTGTCCTAGAAAATTGCTTAATCCTTTTAGTCATATCCAATTCTAGACCTTTTCCATTCTTAACGCCCCAGGCATTTGGAAAATTTTAGAAAGGATGAATATTATAGCACATGCAATCGATCCTATATCTGAAGCATATGGGACATGATTCATGATGTCTTACATAAAGACATGATACTAGACCAATCCTTTTGCTACAATATTTCTATTTGCCAAGTTACCATAATTCAGATTATGAAAAGGGATGCCGTAATCATAATCGAATTTTAGAACACAAATATGTTCCCATATATAGAATTTCCTTATGTTGAGCCATTCCAACATAACATTCATATATATACTTGACTAAATTTGATTAAAATCTCACGATCTAAGCTTATAGATTTGAGATGAAGTATAATTTCCTCTCCCTTAATTATAGCAAAACAATTTTTCTACCCCTGCAACTTCACGAATTGAAACTTTCGTTTTTTTTTTTCTATAATTAACATTGCTAACTTGCAACCTTTATCATAATTATCATGCTCCCACTAACATGATGATTATTAGCATAATACTTATGCTCCCACTAGCTTTGACATGTACTCAGAAATAAGCTGGACTTCTAGAAATCAATACTTTTATTGACTTTCTTACCAAAGTTCTTACTTCTGATACAAGATGCTTTGATAAAACCTTTATCAAAATCATACACCTTTCCTTAGATAGCTCACAGGTGTGTCTAAACAATTTTAGAATTATGAAAAGGGATGTCATAATCATAGTCTCATTTGCTTAGATCTTTGCTATCTACTTCAAATCTACTTGGTGGAAGTGTTCCCTCACCATCATTTTCATGAATCGGAGAGAAACCTTATGGCCCTTAGATTTTATGGTGTATGTGTTCTTATCCATGTGAATTTTCATAACCTTAGTCACAAGACAAGGATAATGAAAAATCCAAACTCATATGGACTGAACTCAATCTTAATTTCTTGCCACCTGGCAGCTCAAGGGCCTGACATTGCTTCCAAGTTGTTATCCAACCAATTGAGAACTCTAAGAACTCATATGCAAAGCCAACTTTAACTGGAATGGGCACAAAAATAGAAATATGTCAACACGATAAGTTATAAACCTCACGTCGTGTGCTAGTGTTAAACTACAGGTTTTTATTCTTGATTAGATCTTGAAATTCTTTTCAGGATCTTTAAGACTCCCACTGTCCTCTTGACATATAAGACTATCTTGCCAAATATTCAAGAGATAGTTTGGATTCTTTATCAAGACAAACACTTCACACAATTGGTCTTAGTTAGTCTTTGTTTTATCTAAAACATCACAACTCACCAATTTCAAATGTAAAAGAGTAGGACACACTTTACTCTTACATTTGACTAGTGTTAATAAACCTTCCTTTAAGATATGTCACTCAAGTTACAATCTTGGAGTATGACTCTAAGAATTGTTTTTGGAACGAGGTATGAATCATCTTCTTGATTTGACCACTTCAACAATTCATAACTCCTCTTCTTAGTTATCAGAATGCACTTAGAGGATGAATTGTGATAAGGTCTCTTAATCATTAAGATGATCATATAACATGATACTGAAGTACTCTCCCATCTTTTCAGATTTGAGAAACTTTTATCCTTCTGCCTAATTTGATTCTTCTCATTCGTTCTGTCATACATCGAAAATTTTCAAATATATCAGAATTACACTTAAACTTGTAAGTGTAAATCATGACGAATAGTCTTATAGATCTTTCGTGGTCGACTTGATCAGTGCACAAGAATGTGTACTCGATCCCTTAGTCCTTCACCTGACGCACATATAAATGTGAACAAGGAACTAGTCTTAATTTTCCAAAGCTGAAAGTTCTCATTCATCATACGGTAAAACTTGTATGATTCCAAGTTTCTATCCAACTGAAAACTTTGGGTGATGAGAAGCTTTTCTTATTTGGTAAATTTAGACACTACCTCAAATGAAAGAGTCAAATTCATATTTTTTCAATATTTCTAGAAACATACAAACATCAAGTTTTTCATAGATGCCATTGCAAGGAGATATAAAATAAAGTAAAACAAACTTTTATTTTTAATAAAATGCGGAAAAAACTTTTCCTTACAATGCAAATTTAAATGAAAACTATGCTATTACATGTTTCCTAGCAATCTATCATAACTCCTAAGAGTAGCTCAAGAATCCGATCTTCAATCAAGCGATAGAAATCCATCTTCGTGATCAGATTCAACATACTCTTTCTTTAAGTTTCCTTCACTTTTTCCTTTGATTCTTAAAACATCAACATGTGACCTAGTCACATCATGTAATAAGAATCTCATAATAGAAACTTAATCGAGTTGGATAGTGGACTTTACCTGAAGTAGAGCCAGCCTTATGATCTTTCAGGTAAATTTGACAGCTTCGCAACCAATGCCCTTTCCTTTTGGCAATAGAACCATATGGACCCTTTGGGAATGGTACATGGGACAATCTCAGAATTAGCCTTTCTCTTTACCATTTGGTCAACCGATTTGACTATGTCCAATCCCTTTCAATTGGGAAGAGAAAGCTTTTACTGGGTATCCAATGCAACCATTTTCAATGTCCATTGAAGGTTTGGGAAGTTGATCTACTAATCAAATTTGCTTTACCAAAGCTCCAAATCATTGTTGATTCAGTAGTACCAAGAAAATACATAAGATCATTAAGGTTCATGTCATAGTCTATTTCATAGTAGTCCCAACGGTAACTCACTATGTGATTTAGAAAGTGAATGAACATCCAACTTTCTTAAGACTTTGACACCCAACTCTCCCGGCTTGTCAATATGTGACTTCATATCCAAGATGTGAGCACACATAGACCTTGCTTGCCAATAGGGCTTGAGTGACCTTGAACTTTTGGGTAAGGGATAATAATTGGAGGAGGTGGAGGAGGTGAAGTTCCAAGAGATTTGGGAAGATCATAGATGTCTGAACTAGACATCTTTTGGGAGATATTCAAGATAGTTGATTTAAAGTCCTTAATATAACACCCAATTTGAAATATTAAGGCTAGGACCCAACATAATATTTTATAACTTGGAAGAGGGATGTCATAATCCAAGCTATAGAATATTTGAAGGTAGGTGAATGACGATTCACCAATTTCCACCATGAAAAAACGAAATAATTTATTAGTTTTTTTAATTGGATTTGAAACTCCTAGATCTTTTGAGATTCATTGAACTGTTCAATGGTATGTTTCAATCTCGAGTGTGCCCTTCAGGTTTTGTGACTGGGATGCCGATGATCACAAAACAAGGTGTGAATAACCATGCAAATATACTTGTTACCCTTAATTTTTACCCCTCAATCGATGTGCTGGTTAACCACACACGCTCCACCGATACTATGATAAACATTAAGTTACCCTTTGCCTACCTTGTTAAATCAAGCTAGTGTGTCGGTTAACCACACACGCTCCATTAACCGACTTAAGCAAAGTGCAAAGTGTAATTTCATAGGTTAGCACCAAATTCACATTTTCCTAAGTAACTAAGATTGAGTATTACTAAGAGTTTAGTTACTTAGTATTTATCATTAATACTTTTAATAAAGGGAGAATTATAGTCCTTGTCCTACCCGTTCGGCTAACGACCCTCCACCAGTCAAGGAAGCGGTGGGTGATAGTGGACACCCATTAAACTGCCATTTTATAGGCAGTAACCTTATACCACCCTTATAGACCGACTTTGTGAATGAGGCCTACTAATGGTAAGATGAATTGCTCTTATACATATATATAAATATTATTAACTTATAATATTATTAAGTATAAGGGTTGAATTTTAACTTTTAAAATTCTAAGGGCTTAACTTGGAACTAAAGTATTCATGGGAAAACTTTACAAATTCCAAAACTTGAGGGCAAGTTTTGAAACTATTCAAAACTCTTGGATTTTCATAACTTATGAGTTTAATTAAAGTTTTAAAAACTTTTTAATGAAGAGACTCTTGGACATCCATAACTTGAGGACAAGTTATGGAGCCATAAAAACTATTTATAAGAAAAGACTCTTCATTTTTGTAACCTAAGGCATTTTTATGAGTTTTAAGATTCATAAATGTGACTTTTCATATAACTTGAGGACAAGTAATGTCACACCCCCAAACCAAGGATGGCGGAAACGTCCGGGGGTGGAGGACTTCATGTATAATATCATAACAACGAGTATAATAGTGCTCAAAGTAAATACAACCATCATAAATATAATTGAAAAAGTTACGCCAAAGTATATGTTTACATGATTCAAATCAATTACATTATGATGACAAAATGAACTGTTTAACGATTTATCGTCCCATCCTCAAAACGCTGTTGATTTCCTGTTTCACTGAATTCCTGAGAATACAAGTTGTTTAAAAAAGTGTCAACACAATGGTTGGTGAGTTCATAAGCTTTGTAGATAAAGAGTTTGGAAACCGTTCTTTGTAATGTGCGGTGTGTTACCAAGAAAAATCCAATATTTTCCTTATAAAAGTTATGTGGTCCTAAATGCCGGGACCGAGAATGAACAAGTATTTGTCATACTTAAAGATATAAAAGTGGTTTTAAATTGGCGTAAAACCCTTTCTGATTTGAGAAAAATCTCGTAATGAATGATGTGTAGTCTTAAATACCAAGACTGAAAATATACAATAATATCTGTAATTATTGATATAAAACGTGATTTTAAATCGACATAAAACCCCTTTTGATTTATGAAAATACCCGTAAACTTTATATGTTGTTAACTCCCTATGTGAGCCGCTATAATCATACTATGACTGAATGAACCTGCCACGACGTTTCTCAGGCATCGCGAAACTGAAATGACACTTGTCACCACAGACTTGCCGGTCTAGCTGTTGCATGCAGCTCAGGTGTGGGTGTCTAACCCAATATAGATCTATACACAACTATCACGTTCTCCCTCCAGAAGACTTTGATTATAACTACTAGGAATTTGGATCCCGCACTCGGACGTACGGAAAGAGAATGTCTCACAATTTAGGTTAACAAGTTTACGTGTGGTGTGCGTGAATGTAAAACCTTTTTGTATGAATGTACCCTTTTTATATGAGTGTGTTATGTGATGAATCATAAACTATACCTATTATAGTTTATCAAAACAAGGGTAAAAGTGGTAATGTACATGAACTATACTTTAACATAGTTTATTCGAATGTTTGTATGTAATAGATGTGCTATGATTATAACAAATCGTTATTTCTATGCTTTATCTAGCAAACTCCATTTTTTAACTGATGTATGACTATATACTAATTCAAAATTTCATTTATTTGCAAAAACATATTTTTACATAAAGCTATACACCTTGCTCAACATGTTACAAGGTGAAATGAAATTGATAGCATTTTTCTGTTATTAATATTTTCATTTACTGTTCTTAGAAAATTTATAGAAAAATCATCAAAGGACCAAATCAGAATCCGTAAATTCTGAGAGTTTGTAAAATGAGTCTAGTTTGTTCATAATTTTTATTATGAATTTTAATGACCTCTAACTTGTGTGAACAAGTCCATAATCACAGACTGGTCCGGATTGATGTTTGAAATGATAGACAGTTTTGTAAAAATCACCATAAATTGTAGAAAAATCTTATGGAGATGTGCAAGTAGTCATTTTAAAGATAAGAACTGGAACTACTTACATCTTAAACATTTTTGAAAACAAAAATGTTTAAGTTTCCCAAAACAGTCCGTGAATGGAGTCCAACTTTTCTGATGAAAGCTGTTAGAAAATTTTGGTTATGTTCTTGGTGTTTTAACTTGTATTCCCCCCCCCCCCTTAAAAACTTGAGAAAACATGAAAATGTAGGGGTATGAACTCACCTTGAGTGATTTCAGTAGGTGAATGTTGAAGATGAGAATTGTTCAACTCAAGAACACTTGAAAGATCACTTGAAGATTCAAAGATCTAACATGAATGTGATGATGTTGGTGTAAGTAATCTATGAATTTGAGTAAAAGGGAATGTGATAACCATGAGGAGAATGATGAACTTACAAAAAATGAGAGAAAGTTTGAAGATCAGCCCTTAAATCTCGAAATTGGAGTGGGGGAATTTGAGAGAAAAGTGATGTTTGATACTTGGAGAAAATGAGGAAAATGTGTGAAGTGAAGAGTGAAAGAGGGTTCTTCAGCTCTTTTGGACGTGGGTGGCTGGGAAAAGAGAGGGGTAATGCCTTGAAGTGACTAGGAGTAGAGAGGAGTACAAGGATTGGTCAAAGGAATGGGCATGGGGTGGTGGTTTGTGCCAAATATTATGACAAGATTCGCACTCCACCTCAAGATCTCACTTAAAAGATTTTATTCTTAAATAATTATTTCCATGAAAATATGCCCAATTTATGAATATTTAGGGTCTTATATGTTAAAATATGAGTTCTGGAGAAAATCCCGTGTTAAAATAATTAAAAACGGAATCAAAACGGAAAATTGATCGAAAACCGGGTGAAAATGGTGAAATCCGAAGTTTGGGCGAGATTGCGGTCATCCGTAGCCTTGGAACCAGAGTGGCTCGGCTGCTGAGGAGTATCCGAAGGGAGGAGCTTAGCTGCGGATGCGGAGGTCGAAGAAGGAAGGCGTTGCGGTCGGGGTAGCTAGAACCGGAAGCAACTTCGGATGCGGGCTTCACGTCGCTGCGGCTCGCTGGCTGCGGCCGACTTGTTGCGGCTCGCTGGTTGCAGTCAGCTTGCTGCGGCTGCACCCTATTGCGGTCCGAAGACTGCAGTTGCTCAAGGGGCCTCGGATCCAAGAGGACTTGACCCTAATGGGGAGGCTTCGGTCCTAAAGGGTAATTTTCCAAGATTTTTCTTTCTTTGAGTGGTTCCTTATCAAGCCTAGCATCGGGATGCCCCAATTGATTATAAAAATTTCAAGAGAGGTTTCGGGAGAGATTTTGGAGAGATTTTACAATCTTGGAGATATTTCACCTACAGAGAGAGATTTGGGAGACATTTCACATACTTGGAGAGATTTCTCATACAAAGAGAGATTTAGGAGAGATTACACATTCTTGGAGAGATTTCTCATACAAAGAGAGATTTGGGAGAGATTACACATTCTTGGAGAGATTTTTCATAGAAAGAGAGATTTAGGAGAGATTACACCTTCTTAGAGAGATTTCTCATACAAAGAGAGATTTGGGAGAGATTACACATTCTTAGAGAGATTTCTCATACAAAGACAGATTTGGGAGAGATTACACATTCTTGGAGAGATTTCTCATACAAAGAGAGATTTGGGAGAGATTACACATTCTTGGAGAGATTTCTCATACAAAGAGAGATTTGGGAGAGATTCTCGATAAAGAGAGATAGAGTGAAAACGATTGAGAGAGGTTTTGTGTGTGCCATTTGTGAGTGTTTGGCTTCGCAACATAAGGTCTGCAAGTCCCGTTAAGCTATGTTTAAGGATCTTACACACTCCCGATGAGTATGCAACATTGTTTTATCGGTTTGGTTCGTTACCTTCCATAGTTTTAGGTTAAGGAAATCTAGATGTACGAACTTTTCGATTTATGATCTCTCATTAGAATAACGAGTTGTTTGGTAATTACATAACATAAACCCTAGTACCCACGGGCTAATTGAGTCGACCGGTTTGACTTGTTGACTTCAGTTGACTTTGACTTGACCGAAAATTGACGGTTGTCACAAGTAACAAAAACACATTTTATGAACAAATTTTAGATTAATTTGGATTGAAAACAACTAACACATATTTCTTTTCCATTAATCTATAATAACTCATAAAACAAGGTAACACAAAATAAAAAAAAAACTTTGGTAATCCATAACTTGAGGACAAATTATGGACTCCATTGAAAATACATTTAGATCAAGAATTAACTAACAAACACTTTTGTAAATAATTCCTATGATCTACCAAAACTCATAAGCATGAACAATCCATATCAACAATTTCAAGAATTACATCAACATAAATAAAACTTAAAATTTTGATTTTAACCTTGAAATTGGTTTACTATAATCATTACCAATTTAAAAATAGGTTTTATAAGTCAAAAACAGCTTAAGGTAATGATTGTAAACCAATTCCAGGTTTAAAACTCGAAGATATGCTGTCTGGGGGTCCAACTCGTCGAGTTGGATGATTTTTGTCTTGGACTCGTCAAGTCCCTTCATCGACTCGTCGAGTCCCCTGTCTAGACAACACAAATCTTCAATTTTCATTCAATTTTGCAAGTATAACAAGAAAACAAGCCTAGGCTCTGATACGACTGTTGGGTTATGAGCATTCTAACACGCCTATGGTGTATATGCAACCCTAAATACATTGGATCTATGTTTTCTCTATTATACATGCAAGTATGTGTTGGATTAGTGTCTAAGTCCATAACTATTTTGGTATGTACTTGACCCGATGGTGCATGGTCCTTTTGGGTTGCCTTCACCAAAGCAACTTGATAGGATGAATTATGGAGAGAAAGGATTAAATATGATTTATTAATATATTATGAGAATAATATATTAAAGGAGAAACCATATTGTTTAATTAATATTAGTCAATAATTAATCGGTAATTAGTTTTGTGACTAAAAGAGATTAATTAAACTTAAGGGACTGTAATTGTAATTATAAGATAATTGCAATTTGGGCCATGTATTGCCTTTTATTATAAGGTGGACGAATTCTATGGGGGAAGCCCATATGAAATCGTCCAAGGCCTTAAGGAAAGGGCTCCATGGGTTGCTTAGGGCTTAAGCAACCAAATTAGGGTTTCCATAACCCTAATTGCCTCACTATATATAGACCCCTTAAGGACCAAAAACGTGGATAAGCAACCTTCTAGGGTTTTACACATTTTTGGGCAGCCTCTAACCTCTCTCCTCTTCATCCTCTTGCTTATGGTGTTTGTGAACCATTAGAGGAGTGACACTTGTGACTCTAAGCCTTCCAAAGTCAATACAAAGGAGATTTGGGATTGTTATTGCTACATAACAATCAAGGTAATATTATAAACCTATTCTCATGTTAATATGATTACTTGTATGCTAGAATTAGGGTTTATAGTCTTGGATAACTTGCATGTACAATAGAGAAACCTAGATCCAAGCATTAGGGTTTGTATGAGCACATAGGATGTTCTTAGGACCAAAACCCATCAGTGGTATCAGAGCCTAGACTGGTTTCTATTGTATTGATGCTTGATATGTATGAAAATTTCGATTTTTGGGTTTCTGGGGGCTGGACTCGCGGAGTCCATAGCTGAACTCACCGAGTCCATGCAGACTCAACGAGTCAACTCGTCAGATGGGGCTATCTTCGCGATTTCTTGTTGTTTTTGCTTATAGAAAGTTACCTTATCACATTAGATCAATATAAATCCGATTTTTTGATATATATGAGTATATTCTTGATCTAACTGAAGATATTTATCAATTAATAAAATATTTGTTTCCTTATGTGATAATTGATTAATTATTTTGATTAAATTGGTAAATTGTTTTGCAAGAAATCATTAAATAAATCAAATATGGATAATTATGTAATTAAATGTTAATTTAGATTATTTGTTATTTGATCCTTGTTGTTAAGAAAAGTTTCATATTTTCCCCTTAGGTTTTATAGTTTAAATTTGAACCCAAAAGGTTTGTTGTTTTGAAATTTAAATAGTTGAAACCCTAATGTTTTGAAAAAGGTTTCAAAACTTGCCCTCAAGTTTTGGAATTTAAATTTTGAATTAATAGTTTAATTTTGATGTATATTTAAATTCTAAACCCTAATATTTTGAAATGTTTCAAAACTTGCCCTCAAGTTTTGGAATTTAAAAGTTGATTAAAAGTTTAATTAGGAATGTTAAATTCTAAAACCCTAGTATTGTTTTGAAAAAGTTCAAATCACACCATTATGGTTTTATTAATTAATTAAGGTGTATAATTAAAAGAGGTTTAATAAATCCATAAAAGTTTTTGGTTTAAAATTTAATTGAATTAAAAGTATAATTGTTAAATTTGACCACCTAATATTTTAAAAGTGTAAAATACACCCTATACTATATATATAACATTAAAAGTCTAACATTATATATGTATGAGTAAAAGTCAGTCTTACCGTTAGTAGGCCCCATTCACGAAGCTGGTCTATAAGGGGTGTTTAAGGAAATTGTCTATAAAATGACGATTGAATGGGTATCCACTCTTACCCACCGCACTCTTGACTAGTGGATGGTCGTTAGCCGAACGGGTAGGATAAGACGAAACCTTCCATTATAAGTATAATGAATTATTAAAGTAACTAAATGTTTTTCAAATTCCCAATCTTAGTTACTTAGGCAAAGTGAATTGATGCAATTCCATGAAATTACACTTTGTACCCTTGCGAAGACGTTAGTGGAGCGTGTGTGGTTTACCGGCACACTAAATGGTTCTAAGCAAAGGTAGCAAAGGGTGACTCAATGTTTGTCATAGTTCGGTGGAGCGTGTGTGGTTTACCGGCACATCGAATAGGTGACTGTAACATGTGAGGAAACCATGTAAGTTTGCATGGTTATTCACACCCGCTTTGTGATCCTCGACATCCCAGTCACAAACAAAAGGGGCATATCGAGATTTAAACATGCCATTGAAAGTTCAATGAATCTCAAAGGATCTAGGAGTTTTCATAGATTTAAAACTTAAATTCTTTTTCGTTTTTCGTGGTGGAAATTAGTGAATCGTCATTCACTTACCTTCAAATATTCTACAATTAGGGTTACGGCATCCCTCTCCCGAGTTGTAGAATATTGTGTTGGGTCCTAGCCTTAGCATCTCATTTGGGTGATTTGCTAAGGACTCATTCAATCAACTAACCTGAATTCTTTTTCTCCCGTATTGTAGATGTCAAAGTTCGACAACTATGGTTTTCCCAAATCCCGTGGAACAAGCATTCCACATGAAGATGATATTCCACGATTCGATCGAGGAACAAGAGATCATACTTCACTTCCTCCTCCTCCTCAAATTATTCTCCCTAACCCACAAGTTCAAAGGCTTGAAAAGTTCAAGATCACTCAAGCCCTTTTGACAAGTAAACATAAAGAAGGAAAGTCGGTGTGTGCACACGTCCTAGGGATGAAGTCACACATTGATAGGTTAAGAATGTTGGGATCCGTTGTCTGTGAGGAAATGGCTGTTGATTGGGTTCTTCAGTCACTTCCCAACTCATATAGTGAGTTCATAAGAGAGTACTATATGATGAACCGCGACGTGACCCTTATAGATCTCACCTATATGCTTGTTGTTGCTGAATCAGCAATGGTTTGGCGCAATAGAAAAGCAAAGTTGATTGGTGAATCTGCCTTCAAGACCTCAGTGGATATAGACGATGGCAAAAAAAGACATGCTATGATCGAAAGGTTTGATCATAAGAGAAAGGCAATGTCTAAAGTAGTTCCATGTCATGTTCCAAAAGAGTCAATTTGCTTTTATTGCCAAGAGAAAGGGCATTGGAGACGAAGCTGCCCCTTTTACCTAAGAGATCTAAGAGATGGGAGAGTTGAAACGTATGGCTCTAATATAGGTAAAATCCACTAACTAACTCTTTTAAGCTTCTATTCTAGATTCTTAATACATAATGTGATAAGATTACAATTGATGTTTTGTAGAATCAAAGAAAAGCAAGGGAGCTTAAAGGAAGAAGTGAGCAGAATCTAACCATGAAGGAATGGATTTCGATCGCATTTCTCGAAGATTAGATTCTTAAGCTACTACTTAGAGTTAGAATTAGATTGCTAAGAAAGATGTATTAGCATAAGTTTTTCAATGAGTTGCATTGTAAGGACAAATTTTTCCGCATAAAATAAATTTTGGTTTTTTATATTATCCTTGCAATGACGTGTATGAAAAAATTGATGTTAAAATGTTTCTATTATTAGCAATAATGGATTTGGTTCTTATTATGTTATTATGGAAAGTCAAGAATTTACCAAATAGGGAGAGTTTCTCATCGCCCAAGTTTCAATTGGACAGAAACTTGGAATCATGCAACTTGGTTGCACGATGAATGAGAAATTTCATATTTGGAAATTAGACTAATTCATTGAAAAAGTGTCAAGTGAAGGACTTGGAGATCGAATACAGAAAGTTGCGTGTTGATCAAGTCCACCATAAGAGTAACAAAGATATTTGTCATGATTTACTAAAGGTTTAGTAAATATGATTGTACTTACAAGATTAAGTGTAATTCTGAATTGATTGAAAAAAGTTTAAATCAATAGCAGAACGAATAAGAAGAATCAAATAGGCAGAAAGATAAAAGTTTCTCCATTCTAAGAAGAAGGGAGAGTAGCTTTTATGCTTTATGATAGGTCTTAATGATTAAGAACCATATCTCAATTGATCCTCTAAGTGAGTCTTAGTACAATTGTATGTCCAAGAAGAGGAATTAAGAATTCAAGAAATGGTTAAATCAAGAAGTCAATCATACTTCATACCAAAACAAGTCTTAGAGTTAAGATTGTGACATTGAGTAAAATGTATTAAGAAGGTTTATAACATTCATCAAATGTGGAAAGTTATGAGGTCTTGGATAAGACAAAGACCAACGAGGACCGATTTATGAAGTGTTTTGATAAAAACTACACTAACTCTTGAATATTTGTTTGTCAAGAAATATTATCGACAAGAGAATCTTATATGTCAAGGAGTCAGTGGGAGTCTTAATGGTATTGAAAGGTTTCAAGAACAAATCAAAATAGACCTTATTGATCATCACTAGCACACGAGTTGAGGTTTACAACCTATCGTGTTGACATTATTTTGTTTCTATGCCATTCCGATTGAGTTAATTATGCATGTGAGCCCTATGAGTTCTCATTTTGAACGCATAAAAGGCAAGGCACCTTAATCAATGAAAGGTACATTGATAGGAAAGGGTGAGCTGCTTAACTACTTGGAAGACGTGGTGGGCAGCTGTGCTACCATAAGGCAAGAAATCGAGATTAAGAAAGTTTAATCCATATGAGTTTGGATTTGTTGTAAACTTTGGTTTTGACAAATTCACATGGATAGGAACAAATACACCGTTTAAATCTAAGTGTCATAAGATTTCCTCCTTCATGAAAATGATTGTGAGGAAATGCTTTCACTAAGAAAGATTTTAAGAAGATAGTGATTGTAAGATTGCATTCTCGAATTCGATTATGGTTACGGTATCCCTTTCCATGATTTGAGTTGTGAGGTTTGGCAATTAGTCTTAATTGTTTAAGACATACATATGAAATATCTAAGGCAAAGGTGTATAAAGAAGCCTTGATAAAAGATTATCAAAGCACTAAGTATTAGAAACATGAACTTAAGAAATTCAATAAGCATTGTTTTTCTGAAAGTTAAGCTGTTTCTGAATACATGTCAAAGCTAGTGGGAGCATAAGTGTTATGTTTTATAATAATCATCATGATAGTGGGAGCATAAATGTTATGATTGTATGATTATTAAGGCACGTATTGCAAGTTGGCAATATTAATTATAGAAAACAAGAGTTATACCTTGCAAAGTCGTAAGGGTTGTAAAGTTGTTTTTCTATAATTAAGGGAGAGAATATTATGCTTCATTTCAAATCTAAAGGATTAGGTTGAGAAATGTTAATAAATTTAGTCAAGGGTACATAGTGTGTTCTTAAAATTTCGATTATGATTACGACATTCCTCTTCACAATTCGAATTTTGAGAACATAGCAAATAAAACACTATTCGTCGTGTCCCATACGCTTCGGGTATAGGATCGATTGCAAATGCTTTAATGTTTGACCATTCTAAGATTTTCCAAATGTCGAGCGCATTTAGAGGGAAAAGGGACTAGAATTGGTTTTGACTAAAATAATTAAACAACTATCAAAGGACAATCCAAAGTTTGACGAGGATTGGTCGCTTGTGAGTAGTTGGAAGCATGGTATTGGATGGACCATATCGACATTATTATGAATAGAAAAGATTCTATTAAGAATGAGTTGTCATATGGAAATTATGGAAATGTTTCCATATTGCATGGACCATATCGACATCATTACGGATAGATAAGATTCTATTAAGAATGACTTGTCATATGGAAAATATGGAAACATGTCCATATTGAGAATTGGATATTGAAAATCTATGTCTAAATTAGAAACTTTTATGCAAAAGGATGTTCAAAGGAATGTACTTTGAGAAATTGTCTTGTAACAATGTCCGATAGAGGACTTTGTAATATCATCGGCAATAGTCTTTGTGACTTTGGTGCAGTGACATTACAAAAGGATCATTGCATAGAATGTTAGAATCTAGCATATTTTATAAGTAGCAAGAATTTGATATTCTCACACTTATGAAAAAGGATTTGGAGTTGTGAAATGAGAATGATTGGAAATGTGTTCAATTTGATCTATTTCACAAAAGTAAGAACCATCGGTAAACATTGTGTGCACGCTAAGAGCATGGGACAAGTGTAATAATTCAAGTAAGAAGTTGATTACCCGAAACGACAAATAATGAGTAATCGATATGGTGATAAATAAAAGGAGTTTTTATTTATACTCAAAGGTTTGAGGCCATATGGGATTAGTATTATTCTTGTGTTTCACATTTGCATGTTTTGACTTCCAGAATAATTAAGTTTATTAAGAATAATCGAATTATTTGAACGGGCCACAATCGTTCATATGTTGGAAGTAGGTATGAATGAAGACTGTCGTGAATTGGTGTGTGGAATGTCTAAAAGAGTATTAGACATAAGCAAATGTTTGCTGCAATGTTCATGAGTGCTTATGAATATGAATTTGAGCATTGGATTAAACCCACGCTCACTTGGATCACTCCATGGATTGTGTCACGGGTGATTGGTGAGACGATAACATCTTATATTCTTGAAACCAAGATGTGTGAGTTGTATCTTGCGAATCGGTTGCACATTGATAATATGTAAACGCACTAGTAACTTGGTGTTATAAAACATATTGTTGTGTGTGATTTGGTGAGTGAGTGCAAGCGAGCATTGAATCAAAGTTTATCCGTTCCTTTTATTCAAAGTAGGATAAAAGCGATATCTTTGGGCCCCTCGATGATTTAGTGATGACAAACATAAATGCTCGGCCGTGCTAGGGCTAATTTGATTTGTTCAATTAGTCAGTCGTCATAAATCGGAAATCAAGATATAGTACAAAGAGAATGATTTGAAATCATATCTCATATGATATCTAGAATGGAGGAATATATGATCCCTTATCTAAGGACACACGTATCTGATATGATCAGAGTTGACAGCGGCTTTGGAAAGCTACGATTGCATATTAGGATCTGAAGTCATACGCATAATAGTTATTAGACTTATCCAAGTGGGAGACTGTTGGATTAGTGTCTAAGTCCATAACTATTTTGGTATGTACTTGACCCGATGGTGCATGGTCCTTTTGGGTTGCCTTCACCAAAGCAACTTGATAGGATGAATTATGGAGAGAAAGGATTAAATATGATTTATTAATATATTATGAGAATAATATATTAAATGAGAAATCATATTGTTTAATTAATATTAGTCGATAATTAATTGGTAATTAGTTTTGTGACTAAAAGAGATTAATTAAACTTAAGGGACTGGAATTGTAATTATAAGATAATTGCAATTTGGGCCATGGATTGCCTTTTATTATAAGGTGGACGAATTCTATGGGGGAAGCCCATATGAAATCGTCCAAGGCCTTAAGGAAAGGGCTCCATGGGTTGCTTAGGGCTTAAGCAACCAAATTAGGATTTCTTTGTTAGATAACCCTAATTGCCTCACTATATATAGACCCCTTAAGGACCAAAAACGTGGATAAGCAACCTTCTAGGGTTTTACACATTTTTGGGCAGCCTCTAACCTCTCTCCTCTTCATCCTCTTGCTTATGGTGTTTGTGAACCATTAGAGGAGTGACACTTGTGACTCTAAGCCTTCCAAAGTCAATACAAGGAGATTTGGGATTGTTATTGCTACATAACAATCAAGGTAATATTATAAACCTATTCTCATGTTAATATGATTACTAGTATGCTAGAATTAGGGTTTATAGTCTTGGATAACTTGCATGTACAATAGAGAAACCTAGATCCAAGCATTAGGGTTTGTATGAGCACATAGGATGTTAATAGGACCAAAACCCATCAGTATGAACTTTCCAAGGTATTACCCTATCTAGCATACAATCTTTGATACTTAGGTAATAAAATAGATAGAATACATACCCTTTTTGATGTAACTTGTCTTCATGAAGCTTGAGTGCCTAGTGCCCCAAGTGTGACACCTCAAATGGTTCACACAACACCATGAACACTTGGAATAACCTTGATAATAACGATACTTCGGTTCTCTCTAGTAAAATCGGCCTTTCCCTTTTGTGTACACACACTAGTGCCGATTTCACCAACCAAGGACATATTTATATAGTGTAGATATTAGGGTTAAACCCATGACCCTTCATTTCATATGATCCATGGGTTAAACACTCAATGGACTATCCATGAAAGCTTAGCCCAACCTAAATGAACTTGGCCCATCACACATACATATATATAAGAGTCCATACTTAATTAGTTACTTTTGATCACTTAATTAATTATAAATTAATTCTTGATCAATACTAATTAAATAATATGATTATATATTAATATATTAGAACTTATAATATAATATAAATAAATGTTATCCTTTTTCCTCATCTTGTCTATCCAATTGTACCGATGCCATGCAACCCAAATGGACCATGTTGGGTCGGGTCATGTCTTACCAATTATAGTTATGGACTTAGACATTAATCCAACAGAGAGTTGGTAAGTTTTAGACTTGTTGTAACACCGCAATCACTCCCAAACACATGTTGGTTGTATCTCAAATAAATATAGTTGATCAGGCTATATTTATCCCAGATGTGATTACCTAACTATCCAACTTTAACCGTAGTGTCTAACATCTAAATACTTATGTTTTGTTCTTCTTGTGATACTTGTTCTAGTATGTATGCATGTTTGTATACTTCTTATATTTTAAAAGTATACTTTTAGTTCCGAGCGCTTTGGCCCCATAGTGTTTATAAGTGTATATCTTGTAAGGTTTGATATACTTAGTTCACTATAAGCAATGCTCTGATCTCAATCTGTCACACCCCTAAACCGGAACGGTGGAAACATTCAGGGGTGGAGGACGTCATGTACAGTATCACAACAATTACATCATAGTAATCAAAGCAAACACACCCATTACATCGATATGGTAAAGTATTTAAATCTGTTCAATACATAGTTTGTAGGACATCAAAAGTATATATCAAAAGTATAAAAGACGTGACTTTACAAAGCTCCGTCTTCACAAAACCTGTGAGTATACCTGTCTACTGGTTCCTTGAGAATACAAGTAGTTTTGAAAGAGTATCAACATTTAAGTTGGTGAGTTCATAAGCATGTTTGTAATTGAAATATGTTGTTTGTCCCTTGAAAATGTAACTGTGTTTTTGTGACATCCCCTAATTTCTCGGCCAGAAAAGACCGATTTAATTTATGCTTTTTAAAATAGAATCAGAGAAATCTTTTTAAAAGATGTTGCAGAATTTGTTCCCAAAACAAAACATGATAAAAGTTTATCAAAACCTTCTTTAAGAAATGTATAGTTTCATTTCATATCAAAACCTCGGGATGTCATGTTCCGATACAGATCAAAAGCATAAACAAGACATTATAAGCCTTTCAACAGTTATTTACAACTACTGGCCTATAATCCAAAAATCCCTCATCGCACTCCGACTATGCTCGGGGTCTACTAACTGTAACATAAAAAGCTGAGTGGGTCAGGCTTGGGAGCCTGGTGAGCATATAAGGTTTTCAACCTACAGTAGTAATAATCTTATTAAGTTCACCAATCAACAATAACCTAACCCTGATTACCCGTTCCCTTTATCCTCACTTTATGTCCCTAAACACTTTTCACAAGGGACCTAGCCTAAAGAATATCATCGGGATGGACACTACTGCTAAGGGGTTTCCTCAACCATACATGTCCTAAAGGCAACCATGAGGGGGATGGAGTACAGCAAATGAACACTCTTAGTTCATTAACACCTACAGGTTGCGGGTCTGCTAATGTTTCCCACTGGACTGTCTAGAAAGTCCGTGGTCGTCATCCAAACTCCGCTAGATGATTGGATCTCAAAACACATCGAGGCCTCCCATCCTTTTTATTTTATCACACATCACTATCTACCCATGTTTTACCCAACATATTTGTAGATAAAAATACATATACAGTTTAAACTTGTATAAAACATCAATTCAACAGTCACCTCAGTTAAACAATTAATATAATTACACGTAGCACGTATTTCATGTAAAATACTTCATATTTAGGTGTAAGATGAAGGTGACTATACACTCACTTGATTTGATGATAATCGGGCAGCAATTCGTTTCATAAAACGATCGTTTCTAATAAAACTGAGAGTTTTATTAAGAAACTGGGCTCTGCAAAGGTCGGGCTTCGAAACCGAAAAGATAAATTTCCCGGGCTTATCGGGCACTCCGTGGAGTATTCCGGGGCTTATAATTGATACCGGGGCTTTGGGGGATGTTAAGATGAAGAAAATATGGAAAAAGGGGTTAAAAGTGGAAAAACTCCAAAACTACCCGAGAAGGCTCGCATACCCCTTCTATTTATAGGGTCCGAAGACGGCTTAAGGAGGGAAGGAGTCAGCATGCGAGGCAGGTGGCATCAGGAGCGAAGGCCACGCGGCAACAGTTGGGCGAGGGTGCGCAGGTGGCTGCACATGCGAAGGCCTCGGTGTCGGCCTCTGATTGGGCCGAGGTCTAATGGTCCACATGCGAGGTTCGGAGGCTAGGCGGTGCGAGGCTCGGTCCAGCTGCGAGCTTCGGATTGGGCCTCCCTTCGGTCGAATCAAAATCCGCCACGCAGCTACTGTTCACGCGAGGGAAGGCAACACGCGTCGGATCCTCACTGGAACGAACTTCGGATGCGAGGGCAGGCAACACGTATCGCCAGCTGGCCTCCGGTGACTCAGCAGCTCGGACACGTGGCTCGCTCTAAGCGAAGGTGACGTGGCCGAAGTCCACGTATGCGAATTTTCTCGGTTTTTGTGCAAAAACTTCTAAAATCCATAACTTTCGCATACGAGCTCTGTTTTTGACGTTCTTTATATGCACACGTAACTAAAATAATGCTCTACAACTTTCGTTTAGACTTCGTCCGCTAATTTTGACTTTAATTTTTATATATTATTTTTAACAGACCAGGACATGAAATCCGTTAAAAATTCATAACTTCTTCATCCGACGTCAGTTTTTGTCAGACTTTTTACCGTTGTGCTACTAATGACGAGACCTTCAATTCTTATTTAGGTTGTGTCAGCTAAAAATCACTCGATCTAAAATTCGAGTTTTTAGTTGTCTACTGCTAAGCTGAAACTTCGAAAAATCATAACTTCCTCATATGAAGTCAGATTTTGGAGTTCTTTTTATCGAACTTCTCGGTTTAACGAATACTACGAGTTTTGTTTAGATCACTAAGGCTAAAAAGTAGTTTATCAAAAACTCACTTTTTACGACATTCAGCACCGTGCCGGTTTTGTCGCGAAACTTCGACAGGTCATAAGTTCTTTGTTATAACTCAGATTTTGGTATTCTTTATATCCCCGAAATCCTTGTTTCGACCACTACAACTTTATGTAAAGATATCGGGCTTATCTCACACTTTAATTTTGACGCTTATTTTTATTCTTAACTAATTAAACCCTAATAATTAAGCATAAAACACATAATTCACATAATTCCTTTTCATTTCTTCAAAATGAGTTACAAAGGTTAACCTAGAGTATAATGTCAATATTAATCCCTAGCCTAGAAACACAGGCATTACAATTCTCTCCCCCTTAGGATGATTCTGTCATCGGAATCACACAACGACAAACAATTACGGGTAGCGACTCACCATGTCACTCTTCGTTTCCCAGGTGGGATTTGGCCCATTTCTGACGTTCCAATGCACAAGCACTAAATCGACTATCTTACGTTACAACTTCTTAGTCTTACAGTTAACGATTGCCTCAGGTTCTCCAATTAACCTCTTGCTCTCATCCAACCTTAATTCGGAAATGGGAATTATGTCGGGCACACCTCCCGTAAACTACCTCAAATAACACACATGAAAGGTATCGTTATTACCCTCTAGTTCTTCCGGTAATTCTAGCTTGTAAGCTTGATTTTCGATCCTCTGAAGAACTTTTAAATGGTCCAATAAATGTTGGACTCAACTTTCCCCTTCTACCAAACCTTATAAGTCCCTTCCACGACGAGACTTTAAGTAAAACCGAATCTCCAACTTCGAATGATATCGATTGTCTTTTCTTGTCAGCATAGCTCTTTTGAGCAGCTAACATCCTTTCCCTAATCACTTACAACTTTTCAGCAGTCTAATGGACTATTTCAAGTCCCATAAACTGCTTTTCCTCAGTTTCCAGCCAACATAACGACATTCAACACTTTTCCCCATACAAAGCGTGATAAGGTGCCATCTTGATGCTTGAGTGGAAACTATTACCTTAGAAAATTTTTACTAAAGGTAAATGTTCATCCCAGTTACCTTGGAATTCCAGGGTACATGCTCTCAGCATATCCTTCAATGTTTGAATCGTTTATTCGCTCTGACCATCGGTTTGCGGATGGTAAGTTGTATCCAAACACAACTTGGTACCCAATTCCTCTTACAGACTCCTCCAACACCTTGAGGTAAAACGATTGTCACGATCAGATACAATCGTTAACGGAACACTGTGTAGCCTCACAATTTCCTTCACATAAGAATTTCGCAAGTTTATCCATAGACCATTTCTCGTTAGCGGCTATGAAATGCGCACTCTTAGTGAAGCAATCAATGACCACCCAAATCATGCCGTGACTGTTCCTTGTTCTGGGCAGTTTAGTCACAAAATCCATAATGATATCTTCCCATTTACCCATGGGTACAGGTAAAAATTCTTAACTCCCATACGGTTTCTGATGTTGTGCGTTAAACCTAGCACAAGTTACACACTCAGCCACATACTTAGCAACATCGAGCTTCATCGTCGGCCACTAATAATAGGGTTTTAGGTCCCTATACATTTTCGTACTGTCGGGATGAATCGAGTACATGGTCTTGTGAGATTCTTCCAGCAGAAGATCTCTTACTCATCCCGTCTTAGGTACCCAAATCCTATCTTTGAATACCTTCAATCCCTGACCGTTTATATCAAACACCAACGTTTTACTCAAAAGTTCCTCCTTCTGGTCATTTTTCTCTAAAGCTTCCTCTGGAGCTTTCTTTATACTTTCCACAATTATAGAGACAACTTCAATTCTCAATGCTCTTGGCCTTTTCTTTTCAAGGTTCACCTTCCGACTGAGAGCATCAACATCAACATTTGCTTTACCAGGGTGGTAAAGTATCTCACAATCGTAGTCTTTGAGTAACTCTAGCCAGCGCCGTTGCCTCATGTTCAATTCCTTCTGATTAAAGAGATATTGAAGACTCTTATGATCAGTGAAAAGTTTGCATTTAGTACCATAAAGATAGTGCCTCCATATCTTTAAGGCGAATACTACCGCTGCAAATTCCAGATCATGAGTGGGGTAGTTCTTTTCATGCTCTTTCAATTGCCTCGATGCATACGCTATCACCTTATCCCTTTGGGTCAGAACACAGCCTAACCCAACTCCAGAGGCATCACTATAAACTGTGAAGTCATCAACTCCTTCAGGTAACGAAAGAATCGGTTCTTCACACAACTTCTTCTTTAACTTCTCAAAGCTTCCTATGCTTCTCATTCCAAGTATAGACAGCTCCTTTGTGAGTCAAAGCTGTCAATGGAGTCGCGATCGAAGAAAAGCCTTGGGTAAATCAGTGATAATATCCAGCTAATCCTAAAAAGCTTCAGATCTACATAGGACTTTCAATCGTAACCTTCGAGTTACAAAATAAATCCTTATTGAGGACTCCTTCTTTTTCTTGGAATAAGTACTTTCCTTCATTTATTGTAACAGACCGGTGGGTCATGTTCTAATGATCTCTCATTGTATACTGCACTACTTAGACTCAGATCTCCGTGGGACAATTTTCGGAACAAACTACACCTTCCTTCATGTTCTAATGTGATACAATCACAGGTCAACATGTATCATTCCTAAATATCAACTTTTTTTAACAATGAGTGCGATACTTCTGTTGATCGCTTTAATCATCTTTCACTTCAATCTTCTGGCTTGAGTCAAATGCTACATCGAACTTGGTTCTCTAAACCACGTAACATACTCATCTTAGTCGGACTCGATTCAATATGACCTCTAAGGTTGGAATAACAATCATCTTCTTAGTCATTACCGAAATGATGGTAACGACAAACTAGAACAAGACGGAATCAAATAATAGCTCCTTGGTAACCTTGTGACTTTCCTTGATCCAAGTACGAGTCCTGTGCTTCCGGTAGTATAGGCCTCTACTACCATTCGCACATACTCATACTCGTCCCAAGTATTGTCTCACAGTTCTCCAAATCGCCATACAAGAATTTATATTATTTCCTTAAAACGATTACACAAAGGTTCAAGTTTACCCTATACTATGCCTCTAATAGGCTAAACCACTTGTTACTATTCACATTACTACTTTATAACTTGATCTTCTTCTTTTGCAGCCTTAAGTGTCATCTGAAAGGCTCTCGCCTTCGGCTTTGGTGGTAGATTGGGCTTTGCAGCATCCTTCCTCTTCGGACAGTCTTTAAAAACATGCCCTTCTTCATGGCACTCAAAACATACCCTCTTTTCGGATGGACACACGTTGGCATAATGCCCAGTCTTTCTACATTTGAAGCAAGTCACCTCCTCACTACATTTCCCTGAGTGCTTTTTCTTGCACTTCTCACACCACTTCACTTCACCTCCTCCTCCTCCAAACTTCTTAAACTTAGAAAATTTGCTTCTCTTGCTGGAACCTAAAGTTCCTTCAAATTTTTCTTTTCACCAACTTCCGCCCTCTCTAGACCCTTCTCTCTGATCTAAACCTCAATATTCTTAGCAGCCCAGATGGCGGCTTTCAAAGTGGTTGCTTGCTTGACCATCGGACCAAAGTCCGTTGGTAATCCGAGGGAAAACTTGTTGACCTTAGAGAGTTCAGTTGGAACTTGGTAAGGAGCAAGCTTCATCTTTTCAGTAAAACTAGCAGCATATTCAGTAACGCTCATCTTTCCCTTCTTTAAATTCTGGAACTCATTATTAATTTCCAGAAGATCTTGCTCAGAGCAGTATTGCAATTTCAGTTGTAGCACAAAGTCTTCCCAAGACATCTTACTAGCTTCTCCCTTGGGCATCGAATTAGCTAGTAACTTCCACCAGTTCAACACACCAGACTTTAACAGAGGAATTGCAAGTGCGGTCTTTTGTTTGTTGCTGTGCTCACAACTTTTAAACATCGTCTCCATTTCGGAGATCCAATTCATGACTTCCACCGGTGTCGGACTTCCAGATAGACACGGCGGTTTAGATGCCATGAAATCTTTGTATTTGCACCCGCGTCCATCAACTTCTCCATCCTGGTTGTTTTGTCTAACTATCGGTGGTTTGGCTTGACCAAGAGTCTCACTGTAGTTCCCTCCTACTAATTACCCTTCATTCAATACGGGCTGTTCAACAGGCATCGTAGTCTCTTCCATATGTTGTTGTAGTAATCGCCTTGTCTCCTCCATCTCGCGATCTAACATCATCTACATCATTGCTTGTACCCCAGCCATCGTTATTGGCTCAGGTGCAGCTCCTACAATAGGTACTTGCTCAATTACTTGAGGTTGAGGCTGTTGATCCCTGTTTCCGTTTGCATTTGCAACTCCACTACGAGTTCTTGCCATTACAATCTATATACCGAATAAGGCGAATTTAGGTCTTTACCCTCGATAAAATCCTACACACATAAGGTTTCCAGAACTGGTCAGCAACAGACCAAAGATCCGAACAACTAATGGCAAACATATAATATTTAGCACATAAGGGCATTTTAGACATCTTTCCTAAAATAAACTAGTGCTCGTGTCTAAAATATGGTAGACACTCATCTCACAATCATCACTTAGCATTCTAAGTTCAAGTATAGAAATCCTACAATTTCTTAGTTCACTTAAACTAATGCTCTGATACCAACTGTGACATCCCCTAATTTCTCGGCCAAAAAAGACCGATTTAATTTATTCTTTTTAAAATAAAATCAGAGAAATCTTTTTAAAAGATGTTGCAGAATTTGTTCCCAAAACAAAACATGATAAAAGTTTATCAAAACCTTCTTTAAGAAATGTATAGTTTCATTTCATATCAAAACCTCGGGATGTCATGTTCCGATACAGATCAAAAGCATAAACAAGACATTATAAGCCTTTCAACAGTTATTTACAACTACTGGCCTATAATCCAAAAATCCCTCATCGCACTCCGACTATGCTCGGGGTCCACTAACTGTAACATAAAAAGTTGAGTGGGTCAGGCTTGGGAGTCTGGTGAGCATATAGGGTTTTCAACCTACAGTGATAATAATCTTATTAAGTTCACCAATCAACAATAACCTAACCCTGATTACCCGTTCCCTTTATCCTCACTTTACGTCCCTAAACACTTTTCACAAGGGACCTAGCCTAAAGAATATCATCGGGATGGACACTACTGCTAAGGGGTTTCCTCAGCCATACATGTCCTAAAGGCAACCATGAGGGGGATGGAGTACAACAAATGAACACTCTTAGTTCATTAACACCTACAGGTTGCGGGTCTGCTAATGTTTCCCACTGGACTGTCTAGAAAGTCCGTGGTCGTCATCCAAACTCCGCTAGATGATTGGATCTCAAAACACATCGAGGCCTCCCATCCCTTTTATTTTATCACACATCACTATCTACCCATGTTTTACCCAACATATTTGTAGATAAAAATACATATACAGTTTAAAACTTGTATAAAACATCAATTCAACAGTCACCTCAGTTAAACAATTAATATAATTCCACATAGCACGTATTTCATGTAAAATACTTCATATCTAGGTGTAAGATGAAGGTGACTATACACTCACTTGATTTGATGATAATCGGGCAGCAATTCGTTTTATAAAACGATCGTTTCTAATAAAACCGGGAGTTTTATTAAGAAACCGGGCTCTGCAAAGGTCGGGCTTCGAAACCGAAAGATAAATTTTCCGGGCTTATCGGGCACTTCGTGGAGTATTCCGGGGCTTATAATTGATACTGGGGCTTTGGGGGATGTTAAGATGAAGAAAATATGGAAAAAGGGGTTAAAAGTGGAAAAACTCCAAAACTACCCGAGAAGGCTCGCATACCCCTTCTATTTATAGGGTCCGAAGACGGCTTAAGGAGGGAAGGAGTCAGCATGCGAGGCAGGTGGCATCAGGAGCGAAGGCCACGCGGCAACAGTTGGGCGAGGGTGCGCAGGTGGCTGCACGTGCGAAGGCCTCGGTGTCGGCCTCTGATTGGGCCGAGGTCTAATGGTCCACATGCGAGGTTCGGAGGCTAGGCGGTGCGAGGCTCGGTCCATCTGCGAGCTTCGAATTGGGCCTCCTTCGGTCGAATCAAAATCCGCCACGCAGCTACTGTTCACGCGAGGGAAGGCAACACGCGTCATATCCTCACTGGAACGAACTTCGGATGCGAGGGCAGGCAACACGTATCGCCAGCTGGCCTCCGGTGACTCAGCAGCTCGGACACGTGGCTCGCTCTAAGCGAAGGTGACGTGGCCGAAGTCCACGTATGCGAATTTTCTCGGTTTTTGTGCAAAAACTTCTAAAATCCATAACTTTCGCATACGAGCTCTGTTTTTGACGTTCTTTATATGCACGTGAAAAGCCTTTTGATCAATCAATTTATCAAACAATAACAGTAAATAAGAATAAGAAGAATTCACGAAGAAAAACTTTCACTAAGAAAGATAATCTCACAAAGAGATTATCGTGTGCACAAAGCAGCTATTAGGGTTTGTGAAAGGCGTACGCTTTCACAAACCTATAAAAAAGATTATATACTGCTATTCTAGTCAATCCCTATAAATCAGGGATATGCCAGCTAACTAATTTACGCTAACTATGGAAATAAGATAAGTACAAGATCTGTTACAATACACTGAATAAACTAAACACACTGAACTGCTGAAATGCTGACGCTGATACTGAGATATACGCTGATGCTAAAGATATATTTCAAACATCATCATATTTCAAGGTTTGACCTTACAATCTCCCCCAATATGATGATGTTCAAAACCAACTAAATTAGAACACCTCTGGACAAGAACTCTTCATACTCAGCTTCAGCTTCTATTTTTACCGGCCAGTAAGGACTATCCAGCAACTCCTGTCTTCTATTCAGCAGCTCCATAGCAATAAGGATGTGAAACTCTCCGGAGAGATCTTGATGACTCATGCACATTTGCCTTAAGCCAACGAGATGAGTGGTTGGAGCCTTTGGAATCTCAGCAGTTCGCTGAAAACACATTTTTCTGTTTTTATCGAGATAGAACATCCCGTGTTCAGGAATTGAGATAAATTTATGTTGAACTGGGTCAACACTGATAGGAAGAGAGTTGTTTATCCCACCAGCGCCAAAGTCCAAAACCAACACATCTTCACAATCAACTTGAAATCTGGTTCTTCGAGTTCTAGGAACAGATGACCTTTGGCCTTGATGTTGTGGTCGTTCTTTAGGAACAAGGTCCAAACGCTGAACTTTCTTGATCAGCAGGTGAAGAGCACAAGTCAGTTCAGAGGAGTGAGCTGAGGTTTGCTTGGATGCTAATTCAAGTAATTCCATCCATTCAGTATATCTATATTTGATCAGCTCATCTCTCTTGACAACTTCAGTGTATGAATGTTGTGGACCTTGACGAGTAATCAGCAACGTAAGAATTTTCTCGCTGCATGGTTTGGAAGCTTTAACTTTGATGATTTTATCACCACACACTCGTCGTCTAAGAATATCTTCAAACCTCTTTCGATCAATCCTGTCAAGAACACTATCAGACTTAGGCTTACTGTTGCTAGGAGGAGGCTGAGAAGATTGAGATTTGGACTGAAATTCCAAGAATTTCTGCATCTGAGCTTCAAAAGATCCTTTGGCCTGAAGTTTATGCTGAATGAGTGATTCATCAGCTTGAGCAATGTTCTTTAGAAGCTGAGCTTGATTGGCTTCATCAAGAATCTGTTTAACTTGATCAGGAGACATGTTCCATTCAGCCGCCAAGTTTGATATACTGACAATGGACTTGGGTTTCTTGCAAGACAAAGAAGTATCAGTGTGTGAATGAGCCAAGTCAGTATCTGCTACCTTGCGCTTGTGAGATAGCGGATGAGAATCTTCACTAGCAACGTCTGAATCTTCTCCTTGGACCGGAATAATGGGATCAACGATTTTCATGTTTGGCCTTTGAGATTCATTTTCAAGATCATCTGAATCTTCATCTTGGACTGGAATAAAGGGATCAATGAAGTTCATATCTAGAATTTGACATTCATCATCTGGTTTATCATCATGCTCGCTATCTTCAACAAGCTTTTCAGTAGCTGCTGGACTATAAGGCTCCGCAGAGTCAGACTCATGCATCGGCTTTGGTGATTCAGTCTGAACAATGGTGTTGTCAACAGGTTCGGTGTCTCTCTCATTTGGATCATTATCAGCATTATCATCATCAGCAGCATTATCATCATCATCATCATCATCAGCATCATCATCATCATCAGTATCTCCCCCTTTTTGAGCATCATCAGTTTGGGGGCTAGGGGAAGGAGTATGCAAGAGAACTTCCTTTAGCTGATGAACATCAACCTCAATGCGTAGAAGATGCTGACTCATGTCCTGAGTCAGTGTCAGAAGTTCAGTAAATGCTGAGGCTGGAATTTGAAGGAATGAAGTACCTGGAGCTGCTTGTGAGCTAGGTGGCATCCCCGGAGAATAGTGGTCCCCCTGGGGTGGATTCTCCCCCTGTGAGGGATGCTCCCCCTGAGATGGGTGCTCCCCCTGAAATTGTTGTTCCCCCTGAATCAGTGAATCCTTTTGAGCTGAGGGAACTTTCTCAGTAACAGAGACGATATGATGAGAAAGTTGAGGAGAGAAATGACCACCATCATGTGGTTCATCCTCTTGACCGACATGATCTTCATGGTTACCATTAGCTCCTTCATCAGTATCAGCGGTGAGAGAAGGAACAGTGTATGGATTTGTAATCCATTCTCTCATCCTATCAGAGATTCCGATGTCAGTATCCAGGGGATCATCTTGATACATTCAAATAGGCATGCGAGGGCATTGGATGGGATTTCCAGGGTGTGAGAAGTAGTCTGCAGCAAAAAATTTATCGAGCACAAGAGCAATCCAGCATGGAAAGGGAACGTGATCAGCCCGTACATTTGCATGAAGAAGCTGAACAAGTTGATCAAAGAATAAGGCCCCATAATCAAGTCTTTTGTTGAGAAGAAGTGAGCAGACGACTTGTTGCTCATAATTACTCAGTTGATCACCACTTCGAGATTTGTGACCCACACATTTGCACAGAGCACCGGTGAAGAATTTCCATCCTGGGGTCATACATTGGCGCAGAATAAAAGCTGATCGAGCACCAGCCTTTGAGTGATCATATCCCAGTTGATCGAATAGACGTCGACAGCGTTCAATAGAAGGAAGTTCAGAGAATGGTTCAAAGATAGGTAACCTAAGTGCAGCACTGAGGAGTTCTGCGGTAATAAAGACAGAATGTCTTCCACGGCCAATGGTCCCGGTGATGACATTGTTTTCATCATTGACTGTTGCGGTGTAGTAGAACTCACAGACTTGTTCAGGGAAGAACTCTGATGGAATGTCACTGATGGCGTATCGTAGGCGGCAGGAGGCTAAGAAGTTAACAAAATCATCGAGTCCAAGACCTCGATGAACATCTGCAATATCAGGGTTGAAAACAACGTTGGTGGCTTTGATGTATATTGGGAGAGGAGGAGAGTTTGGGGCAGGGATTACCCTTCGTGAAGTAGAGGAGAAAGTGAACAAAGAAGCTGCCATTAGAGAGTTTTTAGGGTTCTAGGGTTTTGAATATAAGTGAAGGAAGTTTAGATTGTGGAAGGAAAGTTTGAAATTAGGGTGGAAAGAGGTTTAAATATGGAATTAAACGGTCCTTTTAAAAAAGGTAATGATTATCTTCTTCAAAAATAACGGCGTATCGTAACAACCTGTCAGATCAAAAAAATAGTCGTTGGGTAAAAGAGCCGTTGACTGAAGATGAAACGTCAATCAGTGTTTGCGGAAGCGATGAGATCAGTGTCACAAAAGTTACATGCTGAAGATAATTTTCCATCAATTCAAGGTACAACTTGCTTGCTTGGGGCTAGCAAGGAGATTGGTGCGTGTGATAGATACTAGTTGCATTATCTAACCATCGGCACAGAGTGTTGTGTCTTTATCAGTGAGTGGTTTATCTTACTGAATCATTAGACACTGAATGAGAAGAAGGTAAAGAAAGGATTGTTGCGTGTGATAAAACTTGATGTTTTGGTCTAACCATCGGCAAAGATTTTTAGATTCTCATCAGTGTGTGTTTTGTCACACTGAATCACGGAATCAGTGTAAGATTGGTAAGAAGAGGTAGTTGCGTGTGATAGATCTTGGTGTTTTGATCTAACCATCGGCAAAGAGTTTCAAGTTGTTATCAGTGTATGGTTTAATACAGTGAATCATTCAACTTTAGTTTAGAAGAGTTGAAGAGGAGAGAAGGATAGGAGATCAAACCAAGTATTCAGTATGCAAATATCACCAGCATGTCATCATCAGCACAATGTACATTAGCTTATAAGACAATACCAAACATTAGCGAAATTAATCGGCAAAATTAATTACAAAGTAATCATTCCAAGTTCTCCAATAATGTAAGCAGTTGTTTGAGAATCCAGTGCCTTGGTGAAGATATCAGCAAGTTGCTCTGAAGTCTTGACATGTTCAAGAACAACCTTTCCCTTCTCAACATTATCTCTGATGAAGTGATGTCTGATTTCGATATGCTTCGTCTTTGAGTGCTGAACAGGATTTTGTGTGATTTGAATGGCACTAGTGTTATCACAATATATAAGAGTCTTTGAGAACTTGATCCCATAGTCTAGAAGCTGATTTTGAATCCATAAGAGCTGAGCACAACATCTCCCAGCTGCAACATATTCAGCTTCTGCAGTCGAGATGGCTACTGATGTTTGCTTCTTGCTAGACCAGCTGATGAGACGATTTCCAAGGAAATGACATCCTCCTGACGTACTCTTTTTGTCTAAGTTGCATCCTGCATAGTCTGAATCAGTGTATCCAAAAAGTTCAAATGCTGAGTCGCGAGGATACCACAATGCTAAGTTCTGAGTCCCTTTCAAGTATCGAAAAATACGTTTGACTGCCATGAGATGAGATTCCTTGGGATTAGCTTGGAAACGAGCACAGAGAATGGTTCCAAACATGATGTCTAGACGACTTGCCGTGAGATACAAAAGAGATCCAATCATTCCTCGATACAACGAGTGATTGACATCAGTGCCAGTTGGATCAGCGTGCATCTTATCAGTCTTGGACACTGGAGTAGAGGCTGGTTTGCAGTCACTGAGAGAATACTTAACTAGCAGGTCAGAAATATATTTACTTTGGCAGATAGAAATACCTGATCTTTGTTGCTGAACTTCAAGACCTAAGAAAAAGGTCATCTTCCCCATCATGCTCATTTCGAACCTTTGAGACATGATCTATGCAAATTCTTTGCTCAGGATCTCATTTGGAGAACCAAAAATGATGTCATTGACATAGATTTGAACAAGAATCATGTTTGAGCCTTTGTTTTTGATGAAGAGAGTATTGTCGATTGCTCCTCGTCTGTATCCATTTTCAACAAGATACGTTGTCAGCGTCTCATACCAGGCCCTGGGTGCTTGCTTCAGTCCATAAACGACTTTGTCTAAACGGTACACATAATCCGGGTGATCTTTGTCAACGAAGCCAGGGGCTGATTAAGGAATACTTCTTTTTCTAATACACCATGAAGAAATGTTGTTTTTACATCCATCTGATAAACAATGAAATTCATGTCGGATGCGTATGCGAGAAACAGTCTAATTGCTTCAATGCGAGCAACTGGAGCAAAGGTTTCCCCGTAGTCGATGGATTCAATTTGAGTAAACCCTTGAGCGACAAGCCTTGCTTTGTTGCGAGTAATGATTCCATCTTTATCAACCTTGTTGCGATAGACCCAGCGAGTTTCGGTGATGGTCTTTCCTGAAGGTATTGGAACAAGAGTCCAAGCCTTGTGTCTTTCAAACTCATTCAGTTCTTCTTGCATGACTTTAATCCAGTCAGCATCTTGAAGAGCTGAGTGTATCTTGTCTGGTAAGATCATTGAAACGAAATTAACATACATGCAAAAGTTATTAGATACACGAGATCTGGTTCGGACACCATCATGAATATTCCCAATAATTTGACCAACAGGGTGATATCGATGTTCAGAAACTGATGCTGATTCCAGAGAATTTGACACTGACGAGTCATCAGTTGCAGGAGAGTCTTCAGCTTCAAGGGTTTCATCAGCACCTGACGAATTATTTGATGATCTGGCTGCAGTATCATGATTCAAGGAACTTGGAACTGGAACGATAGAATCAGAAATATCAGCTTCATCTCCAGCAAGAGGAACTTCGTCAAATGGGCAAGAGAGAAGCTCTTTAAAAATAGAGGAAGAATGAATGACTTTTTCATCAGTGTATGATTCCTCATCAAACTTCACATGAATGGATTCTTCAATGCATTGCCTGTTCACATGAAAAACACGAAAAGCCTTTGAAATAGATGAGTACCCAACAAAAATACCTTTGTCAACCTTAGGTTCAAATTTAGATCTTGGGTCACGCTGATTTAGAATATAACAAATACATTCGAACACGTGAAAGAAGGATACGTCTGGCTTTCGACTTTTCAGCATTTCATATGGTGTCTTCTTGTGAGTCCTGTGAATTAGAGATCGATTCTGAGTAAAGCACGTTGTATTGACAGCTTCAGCCCAAAACGACATAGGAAGACCAGCATGAATCATTAAGGTCCTTCCTGCCTCAATCAGCGTTCTATTTCTTCGTTCAGTAACTCCATTTTGTTGAGGAGTACGAGGAGTTGAGAAGTTTTGCCCAATGCCTTTATGATCACAAAATTCTTCAAGAGTTGAATTCCGGAACTCAGTACCATGATCACTTCTTAGTTGCTTAACTTTGAGACCTGTCAGTGTCTCATTTTTACGGATCAGTGAAATGATTTCTTGTGCAGCATGACTCTTCTTCTTAAGGAAAACCACCCATGTAAATCGAGTGAACTCATCCACAACCACTAGTGTATACTTGTTTCCACCTAGAGAACGGACAAGAATAGGTCCAAACAAGTCCATGTGGAGTAAATGAAGAGGAACATATATACTGGAACATGACTTGGGTTTGAAAGATGACTTGGTTTGTTTTCCTTGTTCACAAGCTGAGCACATCTTGTCTTTAACGACGCTGAATTTTGGGAGACCTCTAACTAGATCTTGATTGGATATCTTGGATAGATTCTTGAAGTTCAGATGAGAAAACCTTTTGTGCCAAATCCAGCTGAGATTGGTTTGAGACTTTGTAAAGAAGCATTGCATCAACGCCTTGTCACAAGAGAACATATCAAGAACATATATATCATCTTTTCTACTCGCTGAAAGTACTATGTTCTTGTCAATGTTGACAACTTTTCCTTCCTTCTTTGTAAAGTGAACTTCATAGTCAGCATCACACAATTGACTGATTGAGATTAGATTGTGTTTGAGACCCTTTACATATGAAACGTTTTGAAAAACTACGTTATTGCACTTGATATTTCCATATCCTTTAGTGAACCCCTTTCCATTGTCTCCGTATGTAACTGCAGGACCAGTTTTCTTGACATAATCTTCCAGGAGAGACTTGGATCCTGTCATATGTCTTGAGCAACCACTATCTAAGTACCAAAGATGCTCCTGACCCTGATACATTGAAGGAGAGTCAGTGTTGTGCTTCCTGGAATTTTCACCTGCATCAGACATATCAACATCAAATGTACTTGTGCCTTTTTTAGGGACATCCGTGTCTTCTATCTTTACCATTAGACACTTGACTTCATCATCTGATGACTCCTCATCAGTCTTCCATTTTTCTTCTTCAGCAACAAGAACTTTATGTTCCAAGTTCTCTGCTTTCAGTTTCTCAATCAGCTTGTTGTACTTCTGCTTCCAGTATTCATCCGAGCTTTGGGATCTTTGTTTACATTCTTTTGCAAAATGATCAGTACTTCCACAGTTAAAGCACTGAGCTTTCCCTTTCTTATCAGTACCATGCTTTTTATCAGCTTCTGATCTTTTTGAAAACTTTCCACCCATCTTCTTCTGAAACTTTGAGAAGCTTCGGCCTGATTTCTCAAAAGTCTTCACAATCAAAGCTGCACTAGCCACAACCTTTTCAAGATCATCAGTGTCAGTTTTAGAGGAATCAGTGTCTGAATGGCTTTCAGTGTCTGAATCTGACACTAGCTTTTTGTTTGAGAACAAAGCTACAGATGATTCACGCTGAGAATCTTTCATCAGCTCCTTTCTTTGAAGCTTGGATTCCTCATAGTATCGAAGATTTCCATAGAGACTTTGAAGGTCCATAGTGTTGATCTTCTCACTATTTTTCAGCACATCAACATGGTTCTCCCAACCTGCACCCAGAGAATCCAAAAACTTCTGCACTAGAACAGTTCTATGCTTCAACTGATCTAATCTTCGTAGGTCATTAACGAGTGTATTGAATCTGTTAAAGGTTTGAGTCAAAGTTTCACCTTTCTTTGCAAAAAAATGTTCATACATTCTGTTAAGATCATTTATTTGAGTAGCCTTGACTTCTTCAGTGCTTTCAAAAGATACAATCAGAGTATCCATCATCTCTTTTGCTGAGATGCAATTTTGAACCAGCCTGAAAATATTGTATGGCAAAGCGTAACTGATTGCAGCACGAGCACGAACATCTAGACCATTTTTTCTTTTGTCATTTGCCGTCCAGTTTTCTCTAGGTGTTTTCTTCATAGCACCATCAGGAACGTTGTTTTTCAGAGGCTGATACATTGGGACGTATGGACCTTTTTCGACGATGTCCAACATGTCTTCATCCACTGACTCCAAAGCATATAGAGCCTTTATTTTCCACATGGCAAAATTTGTTTCATCAAAAGGAGGAATTTTAGCGGAATGATGATTTGATGAGTTTGACGAAGAAGAAGATGAAGCCATTTGTTTGATAAAAGAAACCTGCTCTGATACCAATTGAAAAGCCTTTTGATCAATCAATTTATCAAACAATAACAGTAAATAAGAATAAGAAGAATTCACGAAGAAAATCTTTCACTAAGAAAGATAATCTCACAAAGAGATTATCGTGTGCACAAAGCAGCTATTAGGGTTTGTGAAAGGCGTACGCTTTCACAAACCTATACAAAAGATTATATACTGCTATTCTAGTCAACCCCTATAAATTAGGGATATGCCAGCTAACTAATTTACTCTAACTATGGAAACAATATAAGTACAAGATCTGTTACAATACACTGAATAAACTAAACACACGGAACTGCTGAAATGCTGATGCTGATACTGAGATATACGCTGATGCTAAAGATATATTTCAAACATCATCATATTTCAAGGTTTGACCTTACAGCACGTGTAACTAAAATAATGCTCTACAACTTTCGTTTAGACTTCGTCCGCTAATTTTGACTTTAATTTTTATATTATTATTTTTAACAGACCGGGACATGAAATCCGTTAAAAATTCATAACTTCTTCATCCGACGTCCGTTTTCGTCAGACTTTTTACCGTTGTGCTACTAATGACGATACCTTCAATTCTTGTTTAGGTTGTGTCGGCTAAAAATCACTCGATCTAAAATTCAAGTTTTTAGTTGTCTACTGCTAAGCTGAAACTTCGAAAAATAATAACTTCCTTATATGAAGTCAGATTTGGGCGTTCTTTTTATCGAACTTCTCGGTTTAATGAATACTATGAGTTTCATTTAGATCACTAAGGCTAAAAAGTAGTTTATCAAAAACTCACTTTTTACGACATTCAGCACCGTGCCGGTTTTGTCGCGAAACTTCGATAGGTCATAACTTCTTTGTTATAACTCGGATTTTAGTATTCTTTATATCCCCGAAATCTTTGTTTCGACCACTACAACTTTATGTAAAGATATCAGACTTATCTCACACTTTAATTTTGATGCTTATTTTTATTCTTAATTAATTAAACCTAATAATTAAGCATAAAACACATAATTCACATAATATTCACATAATTCCTTTTCATTTCTTCAAAATGAGTTACAAAGGTTAACCTAGACTATAATGGCAATATTAATGCCTATCCTAGAAACACGGGATTACAGTTTTCACCAGAAAATCCTATATTTTCTGTTGTAAATGTATTGTAGTCTTAATACACTAAGACTAAAACGTGTAAGTGTTATTGTACTCTGAAGTAGTATAATGTAGTTTTAATCCACATAAAACCATGAAAAATATGTTTTCTTTGTACTAGAGTAGTTTTTTGTGTTTGTACTTTTATAAAAATTGTGTAATTGTAAATGTTTGGATTCACCAGTTGTACTTGTAAAATATTGTGTTATAGTTTTATAATAAAACTATGTGAGGTTGTTTACTTATTCATACACTAATCATATTATTCAATACCAAATTGTGAGTTATTATAACCATACTTGATGACATAGGATGGCCTGCAACGACGTTCTTCAGGTGTCGGAATTGATATGACATTTGTCACCCCAGGCCTGCCGGCCTAACTGTAGCTAACAATTAAGGTGCGAGATTGTCAGTCCCGTATAGATCTATACACAAATTCACGCTCTCCTTCCAGGAGACTCTAGTTATAATTTGAGGGCTTGGTTGATACTCAAGTAAGTACTTAAAGTGTGTCTCACAAAGCTATAATGACGGTTACGTGTAAAATAGTTGAAAATCCTTTGTAATGAATAACTCTTCATATGTTCCATAAACTATAGACAAAATTGCAAGAATGGTTAGTGTGGTATGTCAAAACTAGCAACTTTGGTCCAAAATGGGTTTGGCTCGCAAGGATGGTCCAACAGTTTCATTTTGTTGCGAGTTTAGTCCAAAAATTTTAAAACTTTTTATAATGACGAATTTGCCCTTGGTATTTTCCCTTTTTCAATTTTTTTTATTATAGAAATCAAAAAATGAAAAAGAATAAAAAAAGAAAATCTCTCTCTCTCTCTCTCTCTCTCTCTCTCTTCCTCTCTCCCTTTCATCTCAAACCCGTCTATTTCCCTCGTTTCTCACTTCTCCGGCGAAGAGAGCCACCACAGTCGACTGTGGCAGCTCCTCCGCCTCCCCCTGTCGTGACCCACCACCATCCAACATCCCAAATCCAAATCCACAATGAGTGTTCTTCGTTCTTGATTTTGGATCTGAAATAAAACACAAACAAATTTAACACATGTCTTGAAGTGGATTTGCAAAACGAAGAACCTTCACTTTATCGATTTTGTTCAATTTATTAGATTAAGTTAACAAATGTTCCAGACTCTAAACACACACATACATAGTTACACATACATCAATATTAATTTGATTTAAACAACGGAAACAAAGCTCAATATCATTAGCTGTGAAGTCGATTAGAACTAAAAACATACACACACAAATATGAATATGAATCTCAAGAACACTCATTTTTCCTGAGTTCAAGAACAAGAACATCACATTCACAAACCCATAAATCATTCACAAACCTATAAATCATTCTTCTTAATCTGATGAACTGCCCTTCACCACCACCTGAATCGAAATCAAGAAATTTTTCAAACAAACCCAACAACAACAATCTAGATAGAGGAAGAAGAAGAAGGAAAGAAACATAACAAACATAGCAATAACAAATCTCAACGCTAGATCACGATTCCAGTTATTTTCTGCGGCACATTCACTCAAGATAGCCACTGGACGAACAAAGTTGGGGATTTCCGACCCTCTTAGTACGAGAAAGCTTAGGAGAGAGATGAACAGTCAATGAAATCCATAAGGAGAGTTATGGCTCTAGAAACCGTCGCCTGAAGCATAACCACCACCACCTGAAGTCAGTAGAGGGATTTGAAGAGACACTAGAGAAGATGAAAAGAGACAGAAACATAGATCAGATATTGGAGCTACAACCCTTCATAAACGTAGATCGAACAAATATGGCGCAATCAGAAAACCCTTCGTCGGAGAAGGCGGAAGGGCGTCTCTAGTGGTGGACAGCGCCATCGTCTTCGTCGGATGAACAAATTTGGATTTCACCTTGATCGTTTAGGAAAGCTTCGATAGAGATGACAGATTTGAGGGTAATGAGTGCTTGGTGGTCAACTGAGAAGACGGAGATGGAAGATTTGAGGGTAAGAGACGTGTCTCCAGTGGATGTGCAATTTTCCGGTGAATAAAGATTAAGCACATCTGAGAGAAAATGGAAGTGTGGGAAGAAGATGAATAGGTTGATTCTTGGAGAGAGGGAGAGAGAGAGAGATGTATTTTATTTTTGTTATATTTTTAATTGTTTTTTAATTACATGTAATAAAACAAAAATAAAGAATTAAACAATAAGGGCAAAATCGTCTTTATAAAAAAATTCAAACCAAATTGGACCAAACTTGCAAGGAAATGAAACTATTGGACCATCCTTGTAAGCCAAACCCATTTTGGACCAAAGTTGTTAGTTTTGACATACCACGGGGACCATTCTTGCAATTTTGTCTAAACTATACCTAATATAGTTTATTTGTTTGTTACTATAGTAAAACATGTACTTAGTAAGACAATACTTATGTTCCACAAACTATACCAATTATAGTTTATATGTTCGTTTGTATTGCATCACTGTACTTAATAATAATGATATCAGTGTTCCATAAACTATACATATCATAGTTTATACATATGTTCTTGTATCGTTTCATGAATTAGTAGAATAGTAAGGATGTTCCATAAACTATACCTATTACAATTTATAAGTATGTTCGGTTTGCAATGTAAATATTCTGAAAAGTCTCCTTTGCTCAGGATGTTACAAATGTTTAAAGGCTTGTACTCATATATATATATATATATATATATATATATATATATATATATATATATATATGTTTTGGTAAACACAATTGAAACTGTCTAAAACAATCTAAAATAATTTTGAAAACGTTTGAATGTTTATAGAAAATTAATTGTGTTGCACTTGTATCCCCCCCTAAAAACATGGAAAAATAGTGAAAACGTAGGGGTATGAACTCACCTCTAGTGTGTTCGCGTTAGGATAACAAGACTGTAGAAACGATCCTCGGGCTAGCGTACATGGAAATAACAGTATCCTAATAATATTTAAACACGTAATCGTATTTAAATTAGCGAAATAATTAATTAAAGTGGTAAAAAAACACTTAATTTATGTAAGGAATACTTACAAAAATTACTGAGAATTATTTGGAGGGTTTATTGGTGTTTTCGGTCTAGCCTTCACCGAAATCCCTTGATTTCGGTCTTAAAACCTCAACTGAGAACCAAGTTGACGGCCCTAGAGGGTTTTCGGTCTGGGTGAGTTTTTGATCCAGGTGGTTTTCGGTCGGCTTGAAATTTTGAAGATTGTTCTTGGTGTGGTGAAAATTATGAAGATTTGAAGGATTTTGCTTGAAGTTATGAATGTTCTTGGATGGTACTTGAGAGCAAATTGGGTGTGTTTTCGATTGAAAAAGTGAGAAATAACTCAAGTTTTCGTGTAAAATTACTTATACCGAGAGGGTTCTCGGTCGGAAAGGGGTTTTCGGCCGAGATCTGTTTTCGGCGGAGCGGGTGTTTCGGTGCAAGGTTCTCGGTCCCAAAAGGAAAAGATTTGATTTTTAAATGCATTTTATTCCTTTAAAATAAAATACTTATATATATAAAATAAACATCATTTATATAATTTAAATAATAGTCTAAACCTTATGAACTGAACGAAATAAATAAAACTTGAAATTTTATTTAAAAGGGTTTGACTTTTATTGACTTGAGAACAACGAGTTGTTACATTATAGGAATTAACAGTATGGGTTACACCACTTACATAAATTAGAACTTCATATTTTAAGCATAAGAAACTTATACATTTTGGTCTTAAGGTATTAAGACTACAACTCATTTACAAAGGAAATATTGTATTTTATGGAAGAACATACTAATATTTTCAAGGAACAAAGAACATACATTTTCATACAAAATGCTTATAAACTCACCAACTTAAATGTTGACACTTTTTCAAAACCACTTGTATTCTCAGAAAACCAGTAGACTCGTACACACATAGGTTTTAAGAAGACGGAGCATAATATTGTCACGTCTTTGTTTTTGCTAAAGTTTTGTTGTCAAACAAATAATGTTTCAAACACAATGTAAATTATATATATTTTCAATATGATGGTTGTGTTTGCTTTGATTACTATTATTCAATTGTTATGATATTGTACATGACGTCATCCGCCTCCGAACGTTTTCGTTGTTCCGGTTTGGGGGTGTAACACCTGCTACTAGGAACATCGTGCCTGAGTATTTCTCTGTAAGATGTGCTCTATCAATGATAATAATAGGACACAAACATGCTTGAAACAGTTGAACCCGCACAATAATTTAATAGATTAGCCATTAAATCGAATACATGTATAACTAGAGTTGGAATTACTCTTTATATAAAAATATTACCGTGTAACTGATAGCCATGAAAAATATTTAAATTTGTTGCTGTAACTTATGTGTAACGGTCCTTGAATTCTTCATCTCCAATTTGTAACCATATATAAGAAGTCATTGAAAGTTTTTTCAGGGGTCACTCTCAATAGATTTAGAGCATATATGTATATATTCCATGTTTTCCAATACGAAATAAGTTTATTAAGACGGTCATTTAAAGTTCGTTGGATCTGTTTTCCCCACATCATATTACATGTACTATCAACAAACAGTGGCGGAGCCAGGATCAAAGTAAAGGGATATCCCAATTTTATATTTAGGGTAACAAAAAAAAAATCTGGGGTACTTGAGTTTCCCCGGTTCGGTTTTGGTTTTAAACCCAAACGGCCAAATCTTAATCAAATCCTTATGTAACCTCAAGTCTTATTATATAAACATGAAGTTGAATAGATATGAGATTCAAAGTAGATATCAAATGAAGTATTAGGATAACAAACTTATATAATAGACAAAAATAGTTGAGTTTACATATGTTTGGCAATGTGGGATAGAATAGGTGGGAAAATAAAAACAAAAAAATAGACAAAGGATATGTAAAGAGTAAAAATTGAACCTGCGAGCTTTACTTCAATAAGTTGGCACCTTAACCAATAACACTACCATTTGTTTATGGTTATAATTGAAGGGATACGTATATATACATTATATCGAAAAAAAACTTAAAGGATCCGTAAACAAAACTTACATTACCGAAATTTTTTGAGGGGTATCCTGGGCTACCCCGGGATCCCCTTGGATCCGCCTCTGTCAACAAATACCAAACCAGAAATGCTATTCGTTGTTGTATTGATTCAGTTCTTGTTTATTTTCGGTTTGTTTTGGTTTTTTCAGCCCATATTCTCACCATTACTTCTTACTTATCACATGTTTGGGTATAATACATTTTAAGAAAAAATGACACCAATTATTTTTAGACAACATAAACTAAATAATAATTTAAAATTTAAATGAAGTTTGATTATTTGGGTATAATACATTTTAAGAAAAAATGACACCAATTATTTTTAGACAACATAAACTAAATAATAATTTAAAATTTAAATGAAGTTTGATTATCTTATCAAGATACCTCCAAAAATATGTACTAAATAATAAAGATTAATTTAATCAATATCTTTGTAATATTCTCACGAACAACAAGAAATACATCTTAAGGGTAATCATCAAAATAATAAATACATTTGTTGTACGATGATAATTAAAATGTTTTCTCAGTTATTAATCATTTGAAAATGTTAGCGAAGAGAAACTTTCCATTTTAAATTGATATGTCCACTAAAAAAAATATAAAATTTTATACAAATTAAACATAAAGAAGTTGCATGTCTAAGACAATGATGATATTTTATATACTATTTAATTATATTGTTTTTCACATGGAGTAATATATGGATGGTTAAGTGATTAAAAATGAACCAATAAAATGCCAGCAATAATTGAATACGTCTTAAAACGTCAATACCAACAAACTTAAAGGTAAATAATTGTAACTTTTGCTTTCCAAAATATATTATTTCAATCAGATCAGGTACAGCTTTATCTGCATAAAGTACAAACTGTAAAGCACCGACCCATGCGTCACCAATACGATCCATTCATGCCGTGTAGTGGGTGGCAACTGAACCGATTAAGCATCCATTTAGAGAGAACCGATCGCGATAGAAACGGGTTTCGTAGAGTGTCGATTGCTGTGAACAAGATTTTCTGGATTTCGAAAAATCGGAGAGGAGAATCATAAGTAAAATCTGTTTGTTATTATCCATTTATTATTATGTTGCAGAGACCCCGTAGAAGGTGTGAAGGCACAGCCATGGGTGTCATCGTTCTTGATCTTCGTCCCGGACTCGGAATTGGTCCTTTTTCTCTCGGTAAATCTTCTCTTAACCTTGATCTAAAGCTGTTCTTGATTTCCATATAAAGTTTGCTATTCATGGAATAAAGGGTGTTAATCTGTTTCTGATTCAATTAATTTATTTTGGGGATAATTACTATTTCGTTTCCTAAATTGGACTACATCTAGTTCAAAATACGAACCGATAGATTGATTCTGTTCGTTTCAAGTGAACAATAAACCGGAAAGGGGGATTTCAATGGAAGTTTTGGTTTCATAGAGAAGTTGTATTCAACTATTTATGTCGATGATCTTCCCAATTTGTAATTTCAGTTTATCTTACTCCTTACTGAAATCGGAGTAGATTTACCCTAACCTATCTAATCGAACTCATATTTTCATCATCTTTCTAAAAACTGATTTGGTCATCGGCGATTGATGATTTCGTTTCAGGAATGCCTATATGCGAAGCATTTGCACAGATAGAACAACAACCCAACATCTATGATGTCGTTCATGTCAAGTACTTTGATGAGGTTTATAACAACTCATGATTACAGTGTTTTCTTTCAATGGTGCTTTGTTAACACTTGATATTTCTTCTACACAGGATCCATTAAAGCTGGATGTTGTAATAAGCTTCCCAGATCATGGCTTTCATCTTCGTTTTGATCCATGGTCTCAGGTACTCTATTGTTCTCTATCTATTGTCCCCTATCTTAATATACATTCACTCCACACTTATCTTTATTATGTTCAAATCCTATAATCTTGCTTGTTTTTTCAGAGGCTTCGTCTCATTGAGATTTTCGATGTCAAAAGGCTTCAAATGCGCTATGCAACATCACTCATTGGGTACAATTTACAAATGATACTGTGAAATATGAAGGGCATTTTCGTCTTTTGCATAACACTCAACTTTATAATGTTTCAGAGGTCCATCAACTCCAGCTACTTTTGTAGCTGTTTATGCTGTATTCGGGCCAACATTTCCTGGAATATATGACAAAGAAAGAGGCGTCTACACTCTTTTCTATCCTGTAATAAACTTTAATCCAAAATTATATAATTTTAATTTTAATTTTAATCCTCATTTCAAATTTCGAAAACCCTTTTTTATACATTTTTCAGGGGCTATCATTTGCTTTTCCAATTCCCTCTCAGTATACAGACTGTTGCCATAATGGAGAAGGTAGATTATAATCCTCTCGATTTCTAAACATTATTTAATTCCAAAAAATAATAATTTATTCTAACTTTTAAACATTTTCAACATAATAGCTGAATTACCCTTGGAATTTCCCGATGGAACTACTCCAGTGACATGTCGTGTATGCATATATGACAGCTCAGCAGATAGTAAAGTCGGTGTAGGATCATTGATGAATAAAGCTTCCGCCCCTTTACTTCCTAATGGTAGCCTCTACATGGAAGAAGTCCATGTTAAGGTAAGGGCATTTTCGTCATTTCACTTATATCAACAATCTAAATCTTTTTTTTTTGTTCAGCTAGGTGAAGAGTTATGGTTTACAGTAGGTGGACAGCATATCCCTTTTGGTGCTTCTCCACAAGACATTTGGACTGAATTAGGTCGACCAGATGGAATTCATCAAAAACAGGTTTCTATTTTGAATAATTTACAAGAATAGTCCCTGAGTTTTATGATTTTAACAATTTTGGTTTTTAGGTCGATCAAATGGTGATTCATTCTGCTTCAGAGCTACGCCCTAAAACAACTCTTTGTGGAGATTATTTTTACAATTACTTTGCTCGTGGATTTGACATATTATTTGATGGCCAGGTTTTTTTATATTATAATTATAGATTATGTTTTAATTTCAATATGATTTATAAAATGTTGTGGTTATAATTTTTATATATATTTTTTTAAATTTTCAGACTCATAAGATTAAAAAGTTTGTGCTACATACAAACTATCCAGGACATGCGGATTTTAATTCGTACATAAAGTGTAATTTTGTCATCCATGCTACAGAGTGTAAGTAATTAATTAATTAATTACTAATTTCATTTTCGTCACATAAAATTTTAGCCACTTATTTTATTAAATATATATATATATATTTTTTGTTGATATGTAGTTGATGGTGGTTTTCATCAAGATATGAATTCCCCAAAAAGTAGTAGGATTACACCTGGCACGAAATGGGATCAAGTCAAGGTTAATATTGTAATTTTATCACTACTCAAAGTTTACTAATTTTTAATTAACTAAAAATAAATGGCATATAATAGGAAATTCTTGGAGATTGTGGAAGAGCTGCTATTCAAACACAAGGCTCTACAAGTAATCCTTTTGGGTCTACTTTTGTGTATGGCTATCAAAATGTTGCTTTTGAGGTGAAAATTTAATTACTAATTATTATATATATATATATATATATATATATTTATTTATTTATTTTAGTCTTTTAATGTTTATAGATATAATTCAAACTAATTTTGTTGGTGTGAATAGGTTATGAAGAACGGGTATATTGCTACTGTGACTCTTTTCCAGTCATTCTAACTTCTTTATGGTAAGGGTAAAATGGTCATTTTCGGTCACATTTTATCCATACAAGATTTGATGGGGCATGATTGTTTTTGGGTTTTTTGTGTTGCAGAATGAAGTGGAGATATGTGTTGTACAGATGTAAGAAGCAGTGTTACCTTTTTATCTTTGATAAAAGGGAGAAAGTTGTTAGAACATGAAGTTGAAAAATGTACAGTGTATAATTTGGAGATTTGACATTTGTATCACATTATTGTGTGATTTCTGCCTCTCTAAAAAGGAAAAAGGAAAAAGGAAAACAAAAGTGATGATTGTAAAGGGTGTTTTTTGCACCAGACTTTCTTGTTATTGTTATTGATTTTTCATGTTATTGGATAGGAAAATGAAGTTGCTTTGACTTGTTATAATGATGGGTTCGATTTGTAGGGCATGCATACCAATCTATACAAGATACATTAATATTAATTATTAATGTTTATTTATATAAGATTTTTTTTTTTTTTTTTTTTTTTTTTTTAGTTTTGTAATGTGGGTAAATCCATAAAAGCCAACTTTGTGAATCTAATGAGTTTGTGAATTTGAATACATTCATAAAAGAACAACACTTAAACATGAAATCATATTGGAATTCTACAAAAATATTTACACAAGTAGGGAATCATGCTTCTGTCCACAATTGAACCAGAGAGGTTTATTGATTTTGTAATAATGATTAATGGTTTACAATTGACATTTGGGTAGGAGGATTTGTGAGAATAAAAAAATAGGAGGATATTTAATTTTTCTTAACCTTTTTGATGAATTCCATTTCCATCGGACATTTGATTGAGGCTTGTAACTAGAAACAATATGGAACATATAAATTTGTAATCAGCATCAGTTTAAGAAAAAACGATGCAACTTTTCATTTAAAGAGATTTGTAGAGAAAATTCTGCGTTGTACTATTAATTTTGATTTTGAACACAATACGCAGACTAAGCATATATAAAAAAAGGTTCCGTTGCCGGGACTTGAACCCGGGTCTCTCGGGTGAGAGCCGAGTATCCTAACCAACTAGACTACAACGGATTGGTGATTACAATTAGATCTAAAAATAACTATCATTATGTGTTACTTTCAACGTTTTCACTACACTCTTTTATTCAAACAACGAATTTTGTGTAACTGACGATGAACTGTGTGAAACCTTAAATTCCTACTGGTTCATTTTAAGTATTTGCAGAAATTGAATTCGTTTATTGGGGAATTTTGGCATGATCTCTCTTGATAAGTGTCATTAGTTTGATGAATATTTCTAGTTGTTAAAAGATCATTTGATGATCTGTTTTTTTTTTTTTTTTTTTTTTTTATTTTTTTTATGATTAGTTAAGTTGCAAGATTGTTTATTTACAATATTAAAATTGGTTTTCTTTCCAAAATTTCTGAGAATTAAAAGTAATGTTTGGGCATTTTACTTGTGATTCAATGTGACATAACTGCATCGCATCTGTTGGTCAATCTTATGAATGCATCTACTCTTGTATAAATATGCAATCCTTGGCCATAATTAAGAGATTCACAAAAAGTTAAGTTCATTGAATTAATACTATTGGTATTTTTTAAACACAAAAAATAAGTTCATTGATAAATAATATACAAAAAAACAAATGATTAAATATGAAAAATTGAAAGCTCGGTTCACTAATAAGTAATTTTCCCAAATGAATTTAAGAGAATTGACCCCAAAAGAACAACTTTTGGTTTCCTTTGAACGACATGTAAGATTTTATTAAGAGTTTACTTTACTAAATAGATAGTTGTATGATTAACGATTTGCAAGATGGTTAAATTACAACCTCACATAAATTATAAACCTAATGGGGTCCGGTCCACACACTTGCATTTCCACATGTGAATTGCATGAGTTTTGTTTTTTTATGTAATTAATAACAACCATTAATAAAATAAGCCTAAAACTCTATACAATTTTCGTCCCTCGTCAATATCATCTCCAAAGTTTGCTAAACTTCGACTGCCATATTAGCAAGTTACTATTCCACATGTCAGCTTCTCATTTGCCAACTCATTAGACTTAAAAAAAAACATCTTTCATTATTATTCCTTAAATTATATAATATATTATGGTTATTGTCACTGTAGTCCAACAGAGTTACGTATTAAATGGTCACTCGTGGCTATTTTTTGCATTTTAAGGGCATATACTTGTGTTTTACTGATTGGAAAAGTCACGTTACCCATTTTAGCAGGTCAACCTGCCTCATCACTTGCCAAGTAAGTATGTGAATTAACCCATTGATGCAACATTGAGTTGACTCGATGACACATGCAAAAAGTAATTATTGTCTTTAATTTCCACCAACACCCACCAACCTTACACTGTTGATTCGATTGAGTCCCAAACACATGTCTCGAATTAAAAGGGGACACACCCATGTGGGGTTTAAAGTAAAACAACCCTCAAACTTGTTTACCATATCCGAGCCAACAATCATCTCGAAGAACCCTTAAAAAGCAACAATGTCGACTCCACCACCTTCTCCCGACTCTTTAAATTTTAGTGAAGACATCAACTAGAATGTGCTCCAGTCAATCTTCTGTGATTGTGGTCAGAAGATTTCAAAAAACCAATCTAAAATGCAACGATTGAAGGAACAGCTCAGAAAAGACTATATCGTGTGCAGGATTGTAACATCCGGATATCCAGGTATGGGAATTTGAGTATTTTATATTGGGGAATGAGGAGACTCGGCAAGTTGACGCCTAAACTCTTCGAGTAGGATCGCGTTTTGGGGACCAGTTTAATGAAGGGACTCGACGAGTCGGGTATTTGGACTCGCCGAGTCGGTGCTGTCAAGGAAAACCCTAATTGTCCGGGTTTGGGACCTATTTAAAGGCCCTTATGGCCTTCAGTGGCGGCCACCTACACCTTTGAGAGACCCCTGTCGAACCAGAGAGCTGAGAGAGTGAAGAAGAGCCATTTTGGAACATTCTTGAGGTAGATGTGCAATGGAGTAGTCATTTCCAGCAAAGGGAGGTCAAGGGGGGTGTCGATTCAGAGCTTCTGAGCTTGCATCTTCACCATAAAGGTATCAAATCGTTCTCCCTTTTCTGTTTTGGGTAAGATTGGTGATTTTAGGGTTTTCTAGCTTCTTTTATGGCTTGATTTGTGGAGTATAGTGTCCCATTCAGTGTGAAGCCATAGATCTGGACCCAAAGAGGTCCAGAGAGTCCCTTCCATCCTGCTTTATGCATTCTATTTGGAGTTTTGAGCTAGGGTTGTTATGTAATGAAGGGTTTCACCCAAATGAGCTTGTAGAACCTTGCATGAGTGCCCAAGGTTCGACCTTTTCGTGGTTATTGGCTTTGAGGGAGTTAGATCTATGGTTTGGTGAAGCAGATCTGACCTCAGAAGGTCAGATGAGAGTTGTCATGGGAGCAACTCGCCGAGTCCATAGGCAGACTCGACGAGTCGAGTCGGGGTTGCTCCGCGTTTCGTTGCCGAGTAACTCGACGAGTGGAGAGGGAACTCGTCGTGTCTAAGAGGTTTAAAAAGGATTTAGAGAACCCGCATGGACTCGCCGAGTCACTCTTGTGTACTCGCCGAGTCTGGTCGGTGTTGACCGTTGACTTGATTTGTCTTATGTTGACTTTGAGAGTTTTGGTTAACAGAGGTAATAGAGGTCAGGGAGGGGTAAAATGGTCTTTTACCCATTACCTGACTAGAGAGGGAAAGAGTAATCGTTGATTAATTAGAGTTGAGACTTCGAGTATTAATTAGAGATATTTGCCTTATGTGTTAGGCGGTGGCGAGTCCAAGGTTTGCATGTGCAAATAATTGCTTTCTGATTGCCAGGTGAGTCTTCTCACTATACTTTACCTTGAGTAGGTAACCAGAGTTATGTGACAGAGTATTTGTATACTGTGTATGTTATGGGTTGTACTGCATTATTTCTATGTGATTTATGATGTGCATGTTTACAGAGTTAGAACCGGAAGGTTCACAGAGATAGAACCTGAGGGTTCACAGAGGTTGGGTGCACGGACCCACATAGTTATAGCCTCGAGTGGCTAATATGTGTTATGTGTGGTATTTTGAGGAACTCACTAAGCTTCGTTCTTATAGTGTTTTGTGTTATGTGTTTCAGGTTTCTCTCAGGATCACGGGACGGCATCGGCTCGATTGTACACACCAGGGAAAGAGTCATGTTTTGAGGATCCTGGTTTATTATGCAAGTGAAATGGAGTTATGTTTTGTAATTCGATTATGAATGAGATTTTAAGCAAAGTGTTTTTAAGAATTAAACGATTATTTTTAAATGAAAAATTGTTTTGAAATTTTCAGTGTTTCAAGTTGGTATCAGAGCCTTGGTTTGAGGGATTCGGATGCGCCTTCGGGTAAATCTGGACTCAAACTGAGGAAATAAGAAAAGTTTTCAAAGAAATAATTTTTTTAAAAGCAAATAAGAGTTCAAAGAGAAAGCGAGAAAGAGCCATGTGTACAATCAGCCAGTGCCCGGATTTCCCAAAATACCCTTACTTTTGTGTTATGAGATATTTATGATGCACTTTATGAGATATTATTGCATGCTAGAGACAGGCTAGGTATTCCATATCTTAGGACTAGAGTGGCCTGATTTGTGATGCCTTAGCCTAGAAATTGCTGTTATATGCGATGTGCTTTTGAGTATGTGATGAGTGAGAATATTTAGTTGGAATCCTTTAGGGGATTTGAGTAGAGGAGTAATCTAGGGGAGATACCTAGATAAGTACCGTGGTACTTAGTGAAAGAATAGTTAGAACCCGCGAGGGGAAGAGTTGCAGAGTTCGGTGGTACTTTCGAGGATGAGCAGAGCAAGCGGAGTTATCACCCAGACTGAGTTATATATATTCTTCGATGCTCGAATGCTGCTTGCTTCGTGCTTTGTGGAACTCCCGATGATGGGAGTCAGCTACCAAGCGAATATGGCGATATTCAGGAGGTAGATGGCTAGCATCATTAGGAGCTCTTCAAAAGCTGATGGCAGAGAAGTGTGGGAATCTAGGAAGAGCCTAGGGAGTAACCTTAGCCATATGAGTGCGCTGGCAGAGTAGAGAATTTCGTTGAGGAGCGAGCGCGCGACGGAATTGGTGAACGAGAAGGTCGAGCAGCTACTTAGGAGCTCCGGGATAGTCCGTGTGGAAAGTATGGGTAGATGTGGCAAGTAGTATGGGCCCGTACTACTGAAAGCAGAGGACCCATACTTGATACAGGGAGTATTCTGAAGGTTCTAATGAGCGGATTGAGGAGTGATGTTATGGTTCGAGTACCATACATCGGAGCGGATTGAGGAGTGATGTTATGGTTCGAGTACCATACATCGGAGCAAATTGAGGAGTGATGTTATGGTTCGAGTACCATACATCGGAGCGGATCAAAGAGTGATGTTATGGTTCGAGTACCATACATCGGAGCAGATGGAGGAGTGATGTTATGGTTCGGGTACCATACACCGGAGCATATTGAGAAGAGATGTCATGGGATGAGTACCATGGTTCGTAGTGAATGATGCTTGTAGTTCTCCGGTTATCCGGTCACGATTGATGAGGTAGAGATTGGACGCTATGGGTTTTAGGCCTGTAGGCCATGATTGAGTTCGAAGAGGCGTCCCTTGAGAGGGAGGTCGAGAGCCTTTCAGAGTATTTTGGTAAGGAGTCAGAGGGAGGGGAGAATTTCGGTCTGAGTTGAGCAATCAGTCGATAGAGGAGATGTCACCTTTTATGACCTGGGTGGTGCTATTTATGTTCGTGTGCGGAACATGAGAGGCATGATGTTTAAGTTTTGGGTTTGGGGGTAAACCCTGCAGGTTGTCATTGATGATGATTTTCCATCAGAGTATCAAGTAGCATGTTTGCCGCGAGGCAGTGATTTTCCATGAGCAGATAGTCAGTTGGGACTAAGATAGTCGAGGACCACGTTACACCTATTTGAATATAGTAGGGCGTATTGTAGAGGTATCAGTGGGGAGTCCAGTCGAGTTAATCAGTGCAATGGTTTTTCTATCTATGTTGGGTATTGAATATGGGAGTGGGTCCCTGTTCTTAGGATGATCCATGTGTTGGAACGTCGGTTGATGAGACGAGGTGGGGGAGTATGATGATTTCGTGGTCCAGTCTATGAGTCAGTGATGTTGTTGGACAGTTGAGTTGTTTGGTATTGGATTGGTACGAGACTTGGAACGACTAGAGGCAATTGTGACAAGAAGTTCTTGAGGATTTCATCTGAGGTTCAGAGTTATGAGATCGATTGATTTCCTTAAAGGGGATTATCGGGCGTTGCGTAGCACTTTCCAGGGGTAGGTGTGTTATTGCCGGTGAAAATAGTTTGTGAGGTTATTGATGTGTCAGACAGTGATGGTTCGAACCCTAAGCGGGGGAGAACCGGGTGGTTTATTGAAAGAACCAGAGATTTGTGCATGATCGGTTAGGGGTTGGATACAGAAACCCGCGGCTTGAGTTCATGAGATCAGGGTCATTGGTGATAAAGGAAAGGTGCAGGGCGAGATAATGCATGTGGTATATGTTTGAGAGAAGGATGGGTGTCTCCACGGCGGGTGGTCAATGGTCAGGAATCTGGTGGTGGTCAGAGTCGTTTCAAGTGGAAGACTCGTAATGATGGTATGGGCAGTTGAGAACTTCTGGGTTAAAATATGGGTAAAAGATTGTCGAGTAGCCAACTCCCGGGCTGGGATGTGTATTCTTGCTTGGATTTTGAGCAGTAGTGGAAAGGGTTTTGGAGAATCATCAGTGTGTTCTGAAGATTTAGCGCCTTCCTTGTATTCCAATTGAGTGTTTAGATGCACTGAAGTTGCGCATTGAGTGAAATAGGAAATTATTATGGGATTCAGAGGAAATGTATTGTTGTATGTGTATGGTGCTGGGAGTAAGGGAATCAGTGGTAGAGGCAGGACATTATGATGCTCTGTTAGGGGGTTCCGTGCTTTTCGCGTATAACGTCCCGATTTCGGAGCTATTTAGAGTCTTGGGTTTAAGATGACTAGTGATGTATCATGTATCCACGGTTCCAATGGGAGCCCTTCGTGTATTGTCATCAAGAGAGATTATTTAAGGAAGTGGATCTCCGCAGAGGTAGGTTTTGTGTTATGGCGGTTGCCGCCAAAGTCTGTAATGCATATCGGGGCAAGTGTGTGTAACTATCTATGATAGTCTTCGGTGCATGAGTTAGTGAACATAGCGTGGCGTTGTAATGAGAATGAGAGTATAGGGTGAAGCTACGGGGAGCCGTAGTATTCACCAGTCAGAGGGTGTTGTGATGCTACAGGGAGCCGTAGTACTCACAAGTAGGGATGAAAATTTGGCCCGAAAACCCGAACCGAACCGAATTAGATCCGAATAAGCAATTCGATTCGGTTTTCGGGTATCTATATAAGGCTTATTCGTTTTTCGGGTTATTCGTTCCGGGTTACCCGAATAAGGGCTTATTTGGTCCAAAAGGACTGAACCGAATATGAAAATTCACATTTTTTTCCCTTGCACGATTGCTTATTCGGTCTTATGTTCTATCGATCGTTACCAAAAATACCCATGTAATACACCATAAAAAATCAATGAAATTGACATTCGATCATCCGGTAGCGTATTACACCAAATCGACAGTAGCGTATTACACCAAATCGACGACATTACTCTTTGATCGATTGAGGTTTTTCTCATCCTTGCGAGTTGCATCTGATGCCCTTGTGAGTTGCGATAACCTTGAATCTTTGATCGGTCATCACTAGTTCAAAGTTCAAATTCCATTAACGATAAGAAAAAAATCAGCCCTTGAGTTTGGAAAAATATCGTCTCCTCATCCTTGTTTTCTAGTTTCTATTGTGATCAAACTCCATTCAAGTCATGGAAAATTGGGTTCCAAATCAAGAAACTCAAGTAAGTATTTGTATCTTAATCTACTACTCAATCTTTCAATGTGTTATTTGTAAATGTAGGTTATTTGGGTTATTCGGGTTATTTGGCTCCTTAATCATATTGTACATGTTATTTGGGTTATTCGGTTTGGAACCGAAACGAACCGAATAATACCCGAACCGAACCGAACCGAACCAGTATTGCTTATTTGGTTCAGTTTTTGGTTCATACAATTACCCTTATTCGGTTTTCGGTTTATTCGGGTTCGGATCGGTTCGGTTCGGTTCGGTTCCGACCCGAATAACACCCCTACTCACAAGTGAGTGAGAGAGAGAGAGAGAGTCGTGATGCTACGAGGAGTCGTAGTATTTGCCAGTTAGAGGGTGTTGTGATGCTACGGGGAGCCGTAGTACTCACAAGTCAGAGGGAGGGAGTCGTGGTACTACGGGGAGCCGTAGTACTCACTAGTTAGTTGGCGTCGTGATACTACAGGGAGCCGTAGTACTCACTAGTCAGAGGCTGTCGTAATGTTGCGAGAAGCCATAATACCCACTAGACGGCAAGAGAGTGTGATGATGGAGTGTTCTCCGATAAGTGCATGATGCAGAAGAGTTTTAGGCTTGAGTAGCCCTAGTGTTGAGTTTTTGGAGCCTAGTGGTTAAACCGGGGCGGGAATGGGGTCTCCGTCTCTGTCGGGAGGGTCAGCGAGGCGCGCGGGAGAATATGCGCAGCAGACGCCAGAGGTTAGAGATGAGTCGATCTTCGATTGGATTGTAGTTTATATATATATATATATATATATATATATATATATATATATATATATATATATATATATATATATATATATATATATATATATATATGAGGAATGGAATTTCGTGACTTGCGTGTCACTGGGCCGTGATAGTGGTCACGGGGAGGAAGTTAGTGAGATATTTTGGATCATGTTATGTGTGACCTTTGGGGGTTCAGTTGTGGGGCCAAAAGCTGACCTGGTGCTCGGTATCGAAGATGAATATGAGAAATGAGCTAGAGTTTACCATGGTGATGTGTGTGGACACTTCAGAGCGAGCGAACGATTCAGACGCTCGAGGATATGTTTCGGGCATGTGTATTAGATTTCGGGGGGAAATTGTGGCCCGTATTTGCCCTTGGAAGAGTTTTCCTACAACAACAACCATCATTAGTGCATCAGTATGCCACCCTTTGAGCTGTTGTAGGGAAGGGGGTATCAGACCCCATTTGCTGGGGAGAGGTAGAGCAACGTGTGATGGGAAGTACAGAGATCGTGCTACATACATCAGAGCAGATACAACAGGTCAGACAGAGGTTGTTGACCATTCAGAGTCGCCAGAAGAGTTATGCGGACAGGCGTCGGTTCGAGCTCGAATCTTTGGTTGGTGACTTTGTACTCCTGAAGGTCTCTCCTTGGAAAGGAGTGATCCGATTCAGGAAGAGGGGCAAGTTGGGGCCCTGATATATTGGTCCTTTTCGGGTGATCGTGAGGGTAGGCAGGGTAGCCTACCGGTTGGAGCTACCTGCAGAGCTAGGTCAGATCCATGACACTTTCCATGTGTTGCAGCTGCGAAAGTGTATAGCTGAGGAGTCCGCAGTAGTGCCATTAAAGGATATTCAGGTGGATGTGGGCCTGAACTACGTTGAGAGACCGGTGGCTATTCGGGATCGAAGGATCAAGGTTCTGAGGAATAAAGAGGTGCCTCTGGTGCAGGTCCAGTGGCAACACCGGAAGGGGTCAGAGCTTACTTGGGAGCCGGAGCGCGAGATGCGTGAGCAGCATCCGGAGTTGTTTCCAGAGTAAGACTTCGAGGGCGAAGTCTGATTCTAGTGGGGGAGAATTGTAACATCCGGATATCCAGGTATGGGAATTTGAGTATTTTATATTGGGGAATGAGGAGACTCGATGAGTTGACGCCTCAACTCGTCGAGTAGGATCGCGTTTTGGGGACTAGTTTAATGAAGGGACTCGACGAGTCGGGTATTTGGACTCGCCGAGTCGGCGCTGTGAAGGAAAACCCTAATTGTCTGGGTTTGGGACCTATTTAAAGGCCCTTATGGCCTTCAGTGGCGGCCACCTACACCTTTGAGAGACCCCTGTCGAACCAGAGAGCTGAGAGAGTGAAGAAGAGCCATTTTGGAACATTCTTGAGGTAGATGTGCAATGGAGTAGTCATTTCCAGCAAAGGGAGGTCAAGGGGGGTGTCGATTCAGAGCTTCTGAGCTTGCATCTTCACCATAAAGGTATCAAATCGTTCTCCCTTTTCTGTTTTGGGTAAGATTGGTGATTTTAGGGTTTTCTAGCTTCTTTTATGGCTTGATTTGTGGAGTATAGTGTCCCATTCAGTGTGAAGCCATAGATCTGGACCCAAAGAGGTCCAGAGAGTCCCTTCCATCCTGCTTTATGCATTCTATTTGGAGTTTTGAGCTAGGGTTGTTATGTAATGAAGGGTTCACCCAAATGAGCTTGTAGAACCTTGCATGAGTGCCCAAGGTTCAACCTTTTCGTGGTTATTGGCTTTGAGGGAGTTAGATCTATGGTTTGGTGAAGCAGATCTGACCTCAGAAGGTCAGATGAGAGTTGTCATGGGAGCAACTCGCCGAGTCCATAGGCAGACTCGACGAGTCGAGTCGGGGTTGCTCCGCGTTTCGTTGCCGAGTAACTCGACGAGTGGAGAGGGAACTCGTCGTGTCTAAGAGGTTTAAAAAGGATTTAGAGAACCCGCATGGACTCGCCGAGTCACTCTTGTGTACTCGCCGAGTCACTCTTGTGTACTCGCCGAGTCTGGTCGGTGTTGACCGTTGACTTGAGTTGTCTTATGTTGACTTTGGGAGTTTTGGTCAACAGAGGTAATAGAGGTCAGGGAGGGGTAAAATGGTCTTTTACCCATTACCTGACTAGAGAGGGAAATAGTAATCGTCGGTTAATTAGAGTTGAGACTTCGAGTATTAATTAGATATATTTGCCTTATGTGTTAGGTGGTGGCGAGTCCAAGGTTCGCATGTGCAGATAATTTCTTTCTGATTGCCAGGGGAGTCTTCTCACTATACTTTACCTTGAGTAGGTAACCAGAGTTATGTGACAGAGTATTTGTATACTGTGTATGTTATGGGTTGTACTGCATTACTTCTATGTGATTTATGCTGTGCATGTTTACAAAGTTAGAACCGGAAGGTTCACAGAGATAGAACCTGAGGGTTCATAGAGGTTGGGTGCACGGACCCACATAGTTATAGCCTCGAGTGGCTAATATGTGTTATGTGTGGTATTTTGGGGAACTCACTAAGCTTCGTTCTTATAGTGTTTTGTGTTATGTGTTTCAGGTTTCTCTCAGGATCACAGGACAGCACCGACTCGATTATACACACCAGGGAAAGAGTCATGTTTTGAGGATCCTGGTTTATTATGCAAGTGAAATGGAGTTATGTTTTGTAATTTGATTATGAATGAGATTTTAAGCAAAGTGTTTTTAAGAATTAAACGATTATTTTTAAATGAAAAATTGTTTTGAAATTTTCGGTGTTTCAAGGATCGACCACATCAGTCTCTAGCACAAGCTGGATGACCATGATCAGAAGTTTAAAGTCGTTGGTGTTGTGATGGGTGGCGTGATGGTGAGAATGCTCTTGTTGATGGTGGTTGTGCTCTATTTCGTTCTTAAGCTTGGATGATGGGTGGATTTGAAATAATGGTGGTTCGTGGTTAAGAAGCTTATTCGTATGAAAATTTTCTGTTTTTTATTTTTATATTTGTTATTTTTTGGCGAAATATGTAAAAGACCTGTCTAAATGACATGCATTTTGTAAGTGAACTCCAATGATGAATGAAAAACTTGTCTAAATGATAGGCATTTTGTAAGCTTGGGTGACGTTCTTTGTTCATTGCTTATGATCGTATTTACTTGTTAATTGTCATAAAAAATTCTGTTGAAAGTGTAATAGTAATGGGAAGAAGGAAAAAGTGGGGATGTTAGTGACCCCACATGCCTTGCATAGTGGGGGTAATATAGTGTTTTACACGTACTACCAATTACTTAAAAGTTTCTTCTATACCTACTTGTTTCATTCTAGCACATTGTTTTCTTCTTCAAATTTTCTCCACTGTGAAAGCTACATAATGAATAACATGGAATGTGGATGTGGAGCTGAGGCTATAATAAGAACATCATGTACTACCAATAACCAGGAAGGCCCTTTTATGCATGTCCGAAAAGGTAATTTACCATTTGTTCAGTTTCTGATGTTAACCCTAGTTTTTTTTTAACATGTACCAATGCAAGCAAATAGTTGGAATCGAGATGCTCATTCAGGTTTTATAGCTTGGGTTGATGAAATGTAGTGGATCAATGAAGGTGTGATCATAACTGGGTTGTTTAGGTCGAATAAAAAGCTTCAATCTGAGGTCTTTAAGTTGAAGGTGTACCTAATATGTAGTTGATTTTTTTTTTTGGTTTAATCATGTACAAGTTGTAATGAAGGTCATTTGGGTTAAATTATGAACAACTTGTAATGTACTTTGTTTTGGTTTGTATGTTTAACTTGTAATGTACTTTTTTTTTGTTTTGTATAAACAAGTAAAATATTAGACCACATGTGTTAACTGATTTTACAAGGACCACATGTTCGCTTGTAACCTAACCAAGTTAACATTGATTCCTGGAACTATTGACCCAATGTTCCCTTGGGTAACATGCACCATGCACGATCAAGAAAACAAGTACATATCTTTCTTAAACAAACCAAATTTCTCAAACAACATAAGTAGTACAAACAAATAAACAAGTACATATGTTTCTCAAATAAACAAAGTCAGCACAAATCCAAACTTAACAACCTAGTATAACCCAATTCCAAACATAACAACTAAGTCCAACCAAACACAACCAAGTTAATACATAACAATTTAAACGAAATCAGATCCTAATCATTAAGGTCCAATGGGTTTGCATTGGTATCTCCTTTCCCATCTTTTCCCTTCACCCTCTTAGCAAGTTTCATCTTGATGATTCTCTTCGATTTCTTTCTTTTACACTTACCTACTGTTTTGTGTCCACTTTTCCCTTCATTCACTAATTTTGATCCAATGCTTCCTGCAACAACAGTTGTGCTCCTTCACCATTTTCATTGACTCATGTTCCTTCACCATTTTTATTGACAACTATTCCTTCACCATTTTCATTGAAACCTCCCACTCCTTCGCCATTTTCATTGAAACATACTCCTTCACCATTTTAATTGACACATGTTTTCCTTTTTTTTCACATGTAGTTTTGGCCTCCTACCAACTTGAGGTTTTTGCACTTGAGGTCTTTCAGCTTGAGGACATGTGACCTTGTTATGCCCCACTTTTGTATACACACTGCATGATATTTTTTCCCTGTCATAGACACAGTGTGTCTTGGGATCTTTTCTTATGCATCTCTTCTTCTATTAACCTGTGATCTACATGGTATTCTTCTCTTCATTGGTGGAAGAGGAGGTATGAAGTCAGTAGGTGGCCACATATTGTTACCATTCATCCCATGAATTAGATACTTATAAGTGTTCTTGTACACTGCACCATAGAACATTGTATCCACATAACCACCAACATCTCTATTCTGAAATGATATAGTTGCAACTGAATGCACGCATCCATACCCATTAAGTTACCACACTCTACAAGTACAAGTCTTCTTGTCCAGGTCAACAACATAGGACTCAGCCATGTTTCTTGGTTCAAATTGGTTTATACCACTTGGTAAAACCTGCCAATACCTATTGCATACATAACATAAGTACCTACATATAATTATGTGTGTAAAGATATAGAAGGTACCTTTAAGCTCTTTTTAATTGATTCAATAAGAGTGTAATCGCTAGGCAAGTCTTGTAATTAGGCCATAAACTACCTTTGATCTTTAAATTATATATTCTCTACATAACATACAATCTAATCTCCTCTAACATGGTGATGATTGGATTTTTCCTTGCATCCCTGATGACAATGTTGAAGCTCTCAGATAATCCATTCTCCACTGCATCATATATCCTCACTTCTTGAAAGAATGTTTTACTCCAATATTTGGGGTTTGTTTCCATAAGATAAGCAAAGGATGTAGGGTTAAGCACTTCAATCTCCTTCATGACAACATTGAATAAAGGCTCAGTGGATGCATTTCTTGCCTTCCAAAACATGGTTTCATAGTGCACACCAATGAATATTTTCCTAAAGTTGGCAACAATATGCCTTGCACACTGTCTATGTTCAGCAGTAGGCATTACTTCCTTGACAGCCTTTAACAACCCCTATACAACAATGGTAACATGTTAGATAAAATGAAACCACCAACTACAATATTAAAAAGTAAGAAGTAAACAAGTTACCTTATGCTGATACGACATTAATGTTATACCAAAACCATTATCCGGTTGAAGGTCATCTCTAAGGTTTTCCAAAAACCATTTCCAATTTTCTTTGTTCTCTACACAGACAACTGGCCATGCAATTGGGAATATGTGATTATTGACATCTTTTCCTATAGTAGATATAAGATCTCCAGTACATAACCCCTTTAAGAAACATCCATCTAAATTTATAACCATTCTGCAGCTCCCTCTCCACCCTTGCTTTAGCCCATCAAAACACAAGTAAAACTTGATAAAATAATTCTTACCATCTGGCATAAAATTGACATCCATTTTGACTGTTGATCCTAGATTTGATCTTTTAATCTCCTCACCATATGACCACAACTTTTCATAGTGCTCCACTAACGTTCCTTCAATCAGTTCAATTGCATACTTCTTTTCTCTTCTACACTGTCCCATACTTACATCTACACCAAATTTCTCTTTAACTTCATCCGTAAGTAGCCTGACACTAAACTTTTGTTTCTGTCAGAATTATGTTGTGTAATGAGTACCTATCCAGGAATAGTTCACAATTGAAACTAACTTGAAGTTTCTTGCATAGTTATGCTCATTTATGAGACTCTTAATCTGGAAAGACTTTTCCTCACTCATCCAAGAAGCCCACATCCTAAACTTACACTGCCCAAAACAACATTTCACTAATAATGTAACATCTGGAATCCTAGGTACATCATTTTGAATATTTATTTTTGACGTTTATAGAGCGAATCGACGAGTTGATGCTATGACTCGTCGAGTCGAGTCGCGCGTGGTCACAAGGGTTTAATGACCTACTCGACGAGTCCAAGAGGCTACTCGCCGAGTAGCCGCTGGAATGAGAAACCCTAAATCCCCGGGTTTGGGACCTATTTAAAGGCACTTATAGCCTCCTTGGGCGGTCACACTTCGCAGAGAGAAACCCTAACCAGCCCCTTTCATTGTGTAGAGAGAGAGAGAGATAGAGAGAGAGAGAGAGAGAGAGAGACCATTTTGAGCATTCTTGTGCATTTTGGAGGAAGGATTGGAAGGGTTGGTGCATCTAACCAAGGGAAAGCTGTGGATCTTTCATTCTTCTGTCATTAGCTGCTACTCAGAGGTAAAAAGCTCTCATCATGGCCACATATTCATTAGATCTCATTTTTGGGAGTTTTTAGGGTTTTCTCCCAAACCATATTGTGTTTGAGTTATTTGTGCATGGTTTGAGGTTAGAACCTCAGATCTGGACTAGAGAAGGCCTTTAAAGTCTAGAGATTGGAACTTTATTGAGTTAGAGGCAGGTCCACATGCATTCAACCTTCCTTGGAGCTTGTAATGGCTTTATGGAGCATTTATGCCATGCATAAACGTAAAGATCGAAGCTTTACGTGACATTAGATCCTAAGGAGCCTAGATCTAGTGTTTAGAGTGATGGATCTGCCCTAAAACATCTGAATAGGAGTATGGACTGGATGAACTCGCCGAGTCCATGGGTAGAGTCGACGAGTCGATTAGGGTTTACCCGATAAAGTCTGAACACGCTGCAACTCGACGAGTAGACGGGTCTACTCGGCGAGTAGAGTTGGTTTTCATAAGGTCTTTGAGGGAACGAGGGGACTCGACGAGTCCTCCCGGTGCACTCGACGAGTTGAGTCAAAATGGAATGTTGACTTAAGTTGACTTCTGTTGACTTTTGGAGTTTGGACCAACTATGAGTAATGGAGACCATGGAGGGGTAGAATAGTCTTTTACCCTTACCAAGAGTTAAAGAGGGGTTAATAGGAGCTTATTAGTATAATTGGTCTAATTAGAGATAATCACCATATGTATTAGGCGGAGGCTGATTCGTTGATTCGTGTACGAGGTGTATTAGCTTGCTTACTTCGAGGTGAGTCTTCTCACTATACTTTACCTAGAGTGGTAACTATGTGTGAACAGAGGGTCTTATGTGCTTGCTTGAGTTAGGCATGTTTGTGTGATATGTATTGTATGTTATATTATGTGTTACTTAGACCGGACCGGAGGGTCCAACGAACTATAAGACCGGAGGGTTCTCAACCAGACCGGACCAGAGGGTCCAACGAGCTGTGGGACTGGAGGGTCCCACTGAGACACATTGACCGGAGGGTCTTCCAGAGCTATAACCTCGAGTGGCTAATTATCTGTGTGTGGTATTTTGGGGAACTCACTAAGCTTTATGCTTACCGTGTTATGTGTTATGTGTGTCAGGTACATCCGAGGATCGCGAGAAGGCGCTGGCATGATTGTACACACATGTTTGAGATTATGGTGAGGGTTCTTCTGGGAATTAACATTTGTTGTGAATTTATGTTGACAATGATACACTTATGATTTTCATGAAATATATTATATGAGATTATGTGCTTTAAAAATGAAAAAATTGGTTGAAAAACTACATCGTTACAAATAGTCTCATACTATCATTTTTTTTTGTAACATAACAGATAACCATTTACTACAACATAGTTACACATCATATGTTCAGTTGTTTAGGATTCATAAATCTCATACCTAATACATGTTTTTGCTTTTTCCAATGAACATTCTCATTGTAAATAGCCTGGTCAGTGGATATTAACTCATCCTCTTGTGGTGGATCATATGTGTCTTCACGAGGTGGACTGTAAGGGGGGGGGGTGACTTGCTCCTTTGGGCACAACTTACTTAGAAACTCATTATCTTTTGTCTTGTTCGTAGGAATGCACTCATCAGGTTCAGTGTCCTATCATCTTGCTCGCCTTGCAAATGCTCCCTTGCACCTTGGATATCATCCCTACCACCATGTAAATCCTGCATGTTGATTCCATCATCCGTATCCATACGGCTGTGCACTTCTTCATGATCTTCATTTGCGCCAGATAATTGGTCTAAAGAACTGCAAACTTCTGCTTGCTCTTCAAGAATCCATTGATGTACATTAACACCAATATGGTCCATATATACATCAATTACACAATCAGAAGCATAACCGACTTCGATTAGTTCCATATAATCCATGTCGGTGGACATTATCCTCAATCCATCAGGAAAATCAATATTGGGCATGAAAAAGTACACATTCACACATCCCTCAACAACGAATCTTTCAAGGAACTCCACAAATTCGTTCTTATCCATTCCAACAAAATCAACATCATCAAACCTTTTTTCGGCTCCATCTGAGTAAGTAATAGAGGGCTACTTGGTAAAAATTCCAGCAAAATGTAGATCAATCTTCATGAAAACGGCCATAGCAACGACAAAGTTTGCCGATTTGAGAGAAGAACACTTGAAGAAAAGGCTAGGACCGAAGAACAGTTGAGCAACGGATTTCGATGAAGAAGTTACAGAAGAAAGTATTCGAAAGAGACAGTTGTGGGGTTTAAAACGTACAATATCTCTGATTAACTCCTATATACATATATCAATGATGTGGCCTAAATTAATCTAATTGGATAATACGTGGAATTAGAAAATTGTTACGTGGGATGGGGGTCACCAGATGACCCCTTCATATTTCCAAAAGTGTCATTTTAAAACCAAAAATTATAAGCATATGCCCTTAAAATGCAAAAAATAGTCACAAAGAATCATTTAAACCATTATACGTAACTTTGTTGGGTTACAGTGATAATAACCCAATATATTAATTTGGGTAGCTGCTTATTAAATATATCTTCGACCACCCTCTTGCCCAAGGTTACAACCATGTCCTTCGACTTGTCTCGATGCTTGTTCACTCCATGACAAGTCAACTCGCCCCAATTTTCTCCACCCATAAATAGTATTTCCACACACATTAACCTTGGAGGACCATATGCACAATCTTAAAATTTGGTTTGCTTTGTGAGCCATAGAGATCATATACATCAATACTATGTAATATAAGTAAATGAACAATAAAGCTCTTATTTAAAAGTTCAAAACTTACACAACAAAGGTCATATAGTCTCCTCGATGTGACTATGACACGAGATGCAACTCATAGAGATCATATACACCAAACGATAGCAACTATACATACATTCGTAGGGAAAGACATAATTCCCTCATGGGAGATTGCTGATAATTAGTTAAGCAACATTCATTAATTACTTCTTATCTACATTGAACTCCAACTTGCAGCATGACACTCAGACAACCACAAGTCTATATATTCTGTCATTTGTTCTCGCACTTTGTTAACTGCTTCGGGTGAACTACAATTTTTAGAATTTCCTGCAACATAAAACATAATTCGAGTATATTAATTGGGAAACGTTATTAAAGTTATTAGTGACTATATAAGAGGTGTTGATTGTCCAAATTAACCTTCGAGAACTAAAGGAGACTGGGGGCATCCTCGTAAATCACTTCCATGCCCACAGTTATCACACTTGACTATGTATGCTGGCACTAAGAAAATATATAAAAACAAAGGGATTAATTTCATGGTGGAAAAAAGCTCAAAAAAGTAATTTTTTTTTTTTTTAATTTTAATTTTATGGAAACTTACTATTTGGAGATGAGATTTGTTTGGATGCATGTCGCCATGGATCTTGTGATCCATTTGTAAAAACTATCTTCGAACCTACATACGAATTTGTCCTTAATCTAGACAACATTTAATGTAAAAAAAAAAACCTAACAAAATTTTTTTTTTCTTTTAAAATTTTTATACCAGCAATATTCGTGCCCCCATAGTACAAATTTGTGGCATCAACCTCAGGATAAACGCCTTCTCCAAAAACATTTTTGCATAAATCCAAGTGATACCTATTACATATCAAAAAGCAATTTTTAGATTATCATATAAGTCAAAAAAATGGTGAAATTAAATGAACATTGATATTATATCATTATTTGCACATGCCTTAAGTCGATCTTTGAAGAGCGAATACTATCATTAAGAGGTGCCACTTGAAAAAACGCAACTTCACTACAAACTTGGAACCACCATAATCGATCAGTAGATTCAGGTTTCTTTAAATATTCTTGAGTATATCCTTCTATATCAACTCCAAAAGTACCAATATAATATTCGTTTACATATTTTGCATACGCATCCTTCAGAAAATAGAAATTTGTTTATTTTGTCAATAGAATTCGAGAAAGAAAAAAAAAGAAAAAAAAAACGAAAAATTACCACTAAATCCTCGTTAGCTTTCTTGGCCTCGGTCATTGGGGTACAAAGTTTATCTGGATTTCCGTATTGAAACTGAAAAATATTTATTTATATTTATAACATTCGTCAAAAAAAAAAATGCATAAAAAAATTAAATTAATAAATAAGGTTACCACTACGGCTGCAGCATCCGCTAGAAAATACATAAAATCAGCATCGATGTGTAGCTGAAATATATTTTATAAAAATAGACATCAATGGTTTGAGATTTTAAAAATAATATAGAAGTGGAAAATATCAAAATATAAAAGTAAATACCGCAGCAGCACCGAATTTAGCTTTGAGTGATTTTCCATCTGATGGGAGTCTTCTTTCAACAAGTTGAGTCACTTCTTGTAATATAGCTTTACATTCTGGCCCTGCTGACTCACCCATCTGCCACCGAGGAATTAAAATAAACCCGTGAAATGAAAAAATATATATATATATATATATATATATATATATATATATATATATATATATATATATATGAATTAAAGAAATTGCAAATTTCAAGGCGCAGTACAGGATATGACATAACCGGTTGTACTGTGTTTGACGTGATAATGACAAGTGACAGGTGACAGTTGACAGTCGAAAAGTAATAAAGGATGTACTACGTTTGACGTGACAGTTTGACAATTGACAGTTGATGGCTGACAGGGAAATTTGTGAAAACAATTGTAATTTTTTCTACAACCAAAAAAGGTGGAATAAGATGGGATAGGGTTCACACTTGATCTGTCATCTGTGTAAAAGACGTAAATGCCCTTCTTTTATATGAAATGTTAATTCACCTGTTGATCATATTGATAGTAGTCGAGAATGGGATGAACTACACCAGAACTTGCAAGGCTTCCACATGTTAAGTGTGGGAATTTGAGACGAAACCATGCACTAAGAGCTCCAGCATATGAGATACCAAAAACAAACCATGGGTTCTCAATGTTTGTTCTATTGAGCTTCAAATTTAGAGATTCCTACAAAATCATTGAAAATAATATGTTATACTACATATAAAAACACTATTTGAATTATGAAGGTAGTCAATTTTACTAAAGATTTTATTTTGGGAATGTTTGAATTGTGTAAAAAGTTCTATTGTCTACAACAAGATTTTAGGGTATTAATATAATTCATATATTAATACAATTCATATATAGCAACTAAATACGCGTTTGTCTCATTATTAATTTAAAATATAGAGTGATTTTTATTTTGGGAATGCAAAATCCATATCTTCACTTCACTTCTAAACAAAAGGGTAAAATCGTCAGTTACTCATATTAAGATAATTCATTCGGTCCAAAAAAAGAAGCAGACTTTATGTATACAACACTTATTTATTTAACGTTTTACCCTACTGAGGGGAAAAATATTCGAGAATATAACGGCCCACTTATGGAAATTAAAGAAAATAACAAACGAGGGCAAATTTGTAAAATGTTGAGCTTTAGTGGGAAACCCTTCTTTCTATTACTTTCCCTATTAAGTTTTTATATTTGAGACTCTGTATTAAGTCCAAAAAAAAAAAAAAAAAAAAAACTCATATATAACTTACCTCATTAAGTCAATTAGATGAAAAAGACACTCACACCCATAAATAACTTGCCTGATAAAATTGACGAAAAGCAGCCAAGTCAAAAAGCGCCTGTTTAGATGACAGAAATTTCAGATTTTCTGTAGTGAAAGTCTTAAAAGGGGAACTTTTTCCATAGTAGCGATGTTCAAGAGTAACAACAGCAGCTCCAAATTTCTTAGCCAAAATCTGTATGAAGTTCAAAAGCTTCATCATTATCAGTGTTTCAATTCTTCAATTACAATTAAAACTCCATAAAAGCAGCAAGAAAAGATCAAACGTACACCCATATAGTCATTGGTTATTCCACGACATTCAGATTCACCACATATTACCAAGAAGATCGGTCCATCAGGAATCCTGAATTCGTCTAAGTATTCATAATACCGCTGTTGAAATTTACGATCATCCTGTATATACGAAAAGTTCAAAATTCATAATCTTGTTGCAGAATTCGCTCTAATTAAACGACAAAGCGACTCAATTTAACTATTGAAACTCGGAATGTATACAATCGGATAGATTATAAATTGAAATTTACACCCAAAGTCAGCTTGTAAAGAAAATCATCGAAACCCAAAATCGTAGATAACAATCTAACACATGCATAGAGATATAGCAAGAGAGAGGATTCATACATAGGGGGAAAAGTGATCGAGAGTCTGATTCAACCACAAAGCTTCCTTCGTAAGATAACTGCTGCTGTTGCTAGTCATACGATTGATTCGAGAAGTTAACAACCCATTACAGATATTAATCATCAACAGTGACCCAACAAAACCCAGTAACGCTCTCATTTTTTTTTTCACAGTTCTTCTAATTTGTAGTTCAAACCTAGTTTTCTCTTTGTTTTCACTAAGGATTAGTGCAATTTGAACAGTTTGATGCCTTTTTTTTTTATCGTGTTATCAGATGCTAGTTCTACTGGCTGTGGGTGTCTTTGATTTTCTTCGAAGTCTTCTTGAGGTGTTTTGGGGAGTCCCAGGTCGACGGTGCTTGTTATCCGAATCGGGTTTGCGTAGACCGGGCTGATAATATTCGACCCGGTCGAAAAGTATGGGCCTTTACAATTGGAACTAATCGATCAAACAAAGTTGATTTTTAATCTTTTGGCATATGGCATAAAAAAGAAATTATGTTTTCATTATTTTCTTAATGTTCTTCATAATTGAAGATATGGATTTTGGATTTTTATTGTAGGGTTGGGAAAATAGGGTTTCACTAAAACTGCTTTAAAAATTATATATATATATATATATATATATATATATATATATATATATATATATATATATATATATATATATATATATATATATATATATATATATATATATATATATATATATATATATATATATATATATATATATATATATATATAAACAAAATTGCAAAAATGGTCCCTATGGTATGCATTTTTTTGGGGATTTTAGTCCAAACCCCGACTTTTTTGGATTCGTAGTCCTTTTGAGCTAGTATAATTGCATTTTTAGTCCCTATGAATAGTAAAATGACTGTAATACCCTTAGTCCCTATGAATAGTAAAATGACTGTAATACCCTTAGGATATTTATTTTCCATTTTCTTTCATTTCTTTTTAAATCTAATACTAATTTATTTATTTAAATAATTAAAAAAATAACAAGGGGCCCACATTCTCTCTCTCTCTCTCTCTCTCTCTCTCTCCTGAAGAATTTCATCTTCTTCGTATTCTTCATACATCCCCAAATCAACACCATAACTCTTCTTCTTCTAGAATCGGTACTTATACACTCAAGAGGTTGTTTAAGTATAAATATTACAACATCAGGTAGCGGTGATTTTCGGGGGTAGTGTTCTTTATGTTTTTGAAGGTGAAACAGATTAATTAGGTTCAGATTGATAGAGAAGATGATGGGTTATTTGAAGTGTTCTTGTTGTGAAACAGGTTATTGCACCCCACCCTCCCCTCTTCGGTCACCCCTCTCTCCAATTTGTTGTAAAAGATTAGATAATGATTAAGATTCACAGAAGAATCAAATATATATCCCAAATTTGTAATACCTTCAAGTCCAACAATTAAACCCAAAATCGATTTCAAATTAAACCAAAAATCGATTCCATGGCTTCTTAGCTAAGCTTTCTGATGTAGAGGCTTCTAATCTTGAATATGCTTTTGGGCTTCTCTTGGTTATTCCTGAACAAGTTCATCATCTTCATAGCAAAACCAAATCAAACGAAACCCAGATCAAAGAAAACCAAAACATGAAACACAAATCATTGAAACAGGACCAATAACAAAAACTGTAGAAACAAAAATCAAAACCGGACCTATAACATAACATGAAACACAAATCATCGGTCTTGCTCTCGTTTCTTGTTATCGGCGACGTTCGTGGGTGAGACGGGGAAGGAGTGGCAGAGCAATGGTGGTGGGGTGCAATACCGAACCAGTGGAGGGCGATGGAAGGTAGTGCGGTGGCTGCCTCAAGATCGTCGGAGGTGGCAGTGCGCCCTTCGTATTCGTTGAAGTTGAGATCGGAAGAAAAAAATGAGTTGTGTGCTTTATTGTGAGAGAGAGAGAGAGAGAGAGAGAGAAAGAGAGAGAGAGAGAGAAAGAGATGTGGGCCCCAAATTAACTAATTATTTTATTTTTCATTTATATTAAATAGAAAAAGCATAAAAATATATCACAAGGGCATAATAGTCTTTTTAGTTTACTGAGAGACAAAAAACACAAAGAAACTAGCTTAAAAGGATCACCAATCCAAAAAAGTCGTGGTTTGGACTAAAACCCCAAAAAAATGCATATCACAGGGACCATTTTTGCAGTTTTGTCATATATATATATATATATATATATATATATATATATATATATATATATATATATATATATATATATATTAATGTTCATTTCAACTATTTATGTATCTTCAGGGATACTTTTGAATATATTCATAGTTAAAGGTAGTTCAACATTTTCTCCTATTTAGTTAGGTTTATCTTATTGTAATGTGTACTCTTTTTTGGTATAGGAGTTGATCAACGCCGTCGTCGATTCCTTCACAAGCCTAACATACACGTTTTCTCTGTCGTCATTCCTCAACGTCGCCTCCAACAACGTCAGATCGTATCGATAGTACTCGTAAGCTCTAGATCCGAAACCTTTGAAACAGACGATCAAACCCTTCTTTGCCCAAACAAGTCGCCAATGCCAGATCCTAAATCTCACTTACTCTGCGAATCAAGTTAATGTTTTGTTAGCTTCATCAAAACGAAAGCAAGCCACACCCTACACTTTTTCAAAGAAGACGAAGAAACATCCTTTGTTATCCAATTCAGTTCTTCTTCCTGTTGTTATTCTTATGTTGTTTCTTGCTCCAATCGTAACTGAATCGGTTGCTCGGCCAGGCTTCGTCTACACCAAAACTAGAGGAAGATGCACTCCACGATATTGGAGTAACCGGCAAGAGGCGTGGCCAAGGATAATACAACTAGGGATCGTCTGTTTCAAAGGTTTTTGGATCTAGAGCTTATAAGCGCTACCAATACGATATGACATTGTTGGAGGCAACGTCGAGGAATGACGACGGAGAAAACGTATATGCTAGGCTTGTGAAGGAATCAACGACGACGTTGATCAACTCCTATACCAAAAAAGAGTACACATTACAAGAAGATAAACCTAGCTAAATAGGACAAAATATTGAACTACCTTTAACTATGAATATATACAAAAGTAATCCTGAAAATACATAAATAGTTGAAATGAACATTAACATATATAAAATGACAAAACATAAGAAAACATGCATGAAAAATCAAACATACGTTTATACATTTCATGTTTGATATATATTTGGTTTTTTTGTGTCAGATGTTGTTGAGCTCTTCAATATAGTACAACGGGTCATGCATAGTAATATGGTTTTAAAAGAATTAGTTTTGTCATCCAAAAAGGATTAACGATATAGCTTGTTGTCTGTTTACCTGCTACATCTATGCAAAACTTTTAATATTATCGTGGGAGTGTTAAACACATATATGTTGGATTTGCCAAAAATAAAATAAAATCTTGAAGAGTTTGTTTAATGATATGAACTTTCTTAATTGAAATCTTAATTCTTGAGGTTCTTTTTGTTGGAAATTATAGAGGAAAGGTTGCAAGTTGGCAAGTTTCCTCTATCCCACATTGGTGGGGGAAGAAACTTTTAATGGGTTTATAAGTTTATTCTCTTGATAGGCCTTCAAAGGCTTTAGTGGATCAAAGGAATGAGCCAAGAACACACGCGCGCCTAGCCTAGCCTAGCACTAGCCGACGCCGCTAAATGGCGTGATTTTAGGTGCACGACGCATCAGTCGCTGGGAGCTGAGGAGATTTTATTTTTGACGAGTTCGGGTTAAGACGGTTTGACTGATCCGGTCAAATGGTTGACCGTCGTTGACTTCGTGGAGGACAAGTTGGAATATTCTGGAAGGCCCAGAAAACGGTTTGCTTGGAGAGGAAGTCGTCGCCCTAGGGTTTCTAGGGGCCGACCTATGAGGGACCGTTGCATGCCTTCTAGGGTTTCGATACCTATAAATACAGCTCCCTAGGAGCCGTATTAGTATCTCACAAAAATCAAAGCTCTCTCCATATCTCTGTATTTTTTTCATTCAGTTTCTGAGTATTCGCTTTGTGTTTATCGATTTCCAGTGATTTTAGAAAATCAATAGATCTGCATTAAATATTGGGGTTTTACTCTGTTGCTTACAGCTAGTAGAAGCGAAGTAAAAACCTTTAAGGACAGGAGTCCGATCCATGTAGTTATTTCACGTTCAAGATCAGCCATCGACATGTCGGTTTTACTTTTTCTGTCGTGCGTTTAATTTCTTCCAACAACAGGACAGTCTTCTTCTACCTTTCTTATAATCAGATCTAATAGAGAAGGATTAATTTGGTTTCTAGAAAAAACTTGGTAAATATATTAATAATAATTTGATTTGTTATTCGCAACTAATCGACATATAATTCTCAATATTATTGGTTTCCTTGCGCATCTATTAGTTTGATTTTCAACATTCTTAAAGGTTTTTAATTCGATAAATTGACAGAATAATGGACTCTACTGCTAGCCTTCACTTCATGAACCAAGAGTTTGCCAGAATTGACCAATTCGATGGTCAGAACTACACCCATTGGGCCGAAAAGGTCAAGTTCATGCTTCATTTTCTGAAGCTCGCTTATGTGTTGGACCCAAAACTGACCCAATTCCTGCTAATCCAATTCCCGAGGAGGGGAAACTGTGGATCCAATGATAATCTTGATGGGTTTTGAGCATTCTAACACTCCTATGGTGTACATGCAACCCTAAATACCTTGAATATATGTTTTCTCTATTATACATGCAAACTTGTACTTTCCAAGATATTACCCTAACTAGCATACAATCATTGATACTTGGGTAATATAAACAAGTTGGAAGACATACCTTTTTATGTAGCTTGATTCCATGGAGCTTAAGATCCTAGTGCCTCAAGTGTGACACCTCAAATGGTTCACACAACATCACCAACAACTTGGAATAACTTGAGATAAAAGGTTCATATGCTCAAATCGGCTAGCCCTCATGTGTACACACACTAGTGCCAATTTCTTGAGCTATTAAGGTTACACATATGTAACTCATGTCTTTCCATTCCATGGGTTAAAAACTCCATGGAGTATCCATGGGTTTATCCTGACATGAAGAACTATGGATCATAAGCCCACATATATAAGAATGAATGATTTACACAATCAATCCCCATATATTTAATTAGTCTCCTTTTGATCACAATATTAATTCCAAATTAATTCTTGATCAATACTAGTTAAATAATATGATTTCATATTAATATATTAGAACTTATAATATATTAACAAATCATAATTATCCTTTTCTCACAAAAGTCTATCCAAATTGTTCGGATGCCATGCAACCCAAATGGACCATGCCAATCAGGTCAAGTACATACCAATTATAGTTATGGACTTAGACACTAACCCAACAGTCTCCCACTTGGATAAGTCTAAGCCTATTATTGCGTATGACTTCAAAACCCGACTAGCAATTGTAGCTCTTGAAAGCTGTTGTCGAACTTTGAACAAATCAATGACGCGTCTATTAGATAAGGGATCATATATTCCGCCATTCTAGATATCATATGGACTGAGTCATGGATTATAATCATTCTCTCTGTCGATTTGTTGTTTCTCGATTTCCGATTTATGACGACCGACTAATTGAACAAATCAAATCAGTCATGGCTTGGCCAAGCACTTCGGGGTGTCATCACTAAATCATCGAGGGGCCCACAAATATCGCTTTTATCCCTTCAAGGGTAAAAGGAATGGATAAACTTCGACTCATATGCTTGTTCTACTACTTGTTGAATTATACACAAAGGCATGTTTTATAACATCGAGTTACCAATGCGTTTTCGTACAATCAATGTATAACCAACTCATAGGCAACAACTCATATATCTAGGTTTAAAGAATATAAGATATTATCGTCTCATGATCACTCGTGATAAAATCCATGAAGTGAGTCATATGAGCGTGGGTTTAATCCAATACTCATAAGTTATGAGCACTCATGAATGTTGCAGCAACTCTTGCTATGTCCACTACCTTGGACATCTACAAACCAGCTTCATGACAGTCTTGATTCATATCTACTTCCAACATATGACCGACTGTGGATGGTTTGAATAACTTAGTCATTCAAGAAGAACGACCTAGTTATTCTGGAAGTCAAAACATGCAAAGTGAAACACAAGAATAATCGAATCCAATATCGTCTCAGAACTTAGGAATATAAATAGAACACCTTTTATTTATCACCATATTGATTACACATTATTCATTTTATACTGTTTCAAACTATCAAATTTATACTTGAATTAAAACAATAGTTGTCCCATGCTCCAAGCATATACACTATGTTTTCCTAAACACTAGTCATGCCATACACCAAGTATGCACACTATGTTTTCCAAACATTAGTTATGCCATACACCAAGTATGCACACAAAGTTTTTCTATGATCTTTACTTTGTGAAATAGATCGATTGAACATAATTACAATGATTCTCATTTCACAATCCCAAATCCTTACCACAAATGCAAGAATTCCAAATTCCTGCCATTTACCTAAATCTGTTAGATTCTAAACTTATATGCATTGATCCTCTTGTAATGATTATGCACACTAGCCACAAAGACTTGTCAACAGACATTACAAAGTATTCTAACGGAGATCAACTCCATGGAAACAAAGTCTCATATTCAAAGTACATTGCTTTGAACATCCTTCTTGCATTAAGTTTCCTAACCTTACACAGATTTAATGAATAACTTCCACCTATGGGAACATTTCCATATTCCCATTTTGACTATCACTTCTGAACAAGAGTTGCCTCTTTTTAGAATATGTCAATATGATCCTTCCAAAATTAACACTATACTTCCAACTGTCCATGAGCAACCAATCTTTGGTAAACCTTAGATTGTCCTCGACAATTGCTTAATCAAATTAGTCGTATCTAGTTCTAGTACTTTTCCCTCTTAATGCTCTAGGTATTTGGAAAAATTTATAACAGATGAATATTATAGCACATGCAATCGATCCTATATCCGAAGCATATGGGACACGAATCATGATGTCTCACATAAAGACATGATACTGGACCAGTCTTTTTGCTATAATATTTCTATTTCTATTTTCCATGTTCTCAAAATTCAAATTATGAAAAGAGATGCCATAATCATAATCGAATTTTAGAACGCAAATAATGGACCCATATATAGAATTTCCTTATGTTGTGCCATTCCAACATCAAATTCATATATATATATATATATATATATATATATATATATATATATATATCCTTCACTAAAGATGATTAAGACCTCAATCTAAGCTTTTAGAATTAAAATGAAGTATAATTTCCACTCCCTTAATTATAGCAAAACAACTTTTCCCAATTGAAACCTTTTGTTTTCTATAATTAATATTGCTAACTTGCAACACTTATCATAATTATCATGCTCCCACTAACATGATGATTATTAGCATTACATTTTTGCTCCCACTAGCTTTGACATGTACACAGAAATCAACTGGACTTCTAGAAATCAATACTTTATTGACTTTCTTACCAAAGTTCAAATTTTCATACAAGATGCTTTGATAATACTTTTTCAAGATCATACACCTTTCCTTAGATAGCACACATGTGTGTCTAAACAATTTAAGAACTATGAAAAGGGATGCCGTAATCAGTCTCAATTGTTTAGACCTTTGCTATTTCTCACAAGTCCATGTTAGTGTGTCGGTTAACCACACACGCTCCACTAACGACTTTGAGAATGCAGATATCATAATTGCTATCTACCTAAAATTTACTTAGTGAAAGCGTTTTCTCACCATCATTTTCATGAATCGGAGAGAAACCTTATGACACTTAAATTTTATGGTGTATGTGTTCCTATCCATGTGAATTTGTCAAAAACCATAATCACAAGACATGGTTAGTGACAAATCCAAACTCATATGGATTGAACTTGTGTAGTCTTAACTTCTTGCCACCTGGCAGCACAAGGGCCTGCTATTGCTTCCAAGTTGTTATGCAACCAATTGAGAACTCTCAGAACTCATATGCAAATCCAACTTTAACTGGAATGGGCACATAAATAGGAATATGTCAACACGATAGGTTGTAAACATCAAGTCGTGATCTAGTGAGAAACTACAGGTTTTATTCTTGATTAGATCTTGAAATTCTTTCAGGATCTTTAAGACCCCCACTGTCCTCTTGACATATAAGACTCTCTTGCCAAATATTCAAGAGATAGTGTGGATTCTTATCAAGAAAAACACTTCACACAATTGGCCTAAGTTGGTCTCTGTTTTATCCAAAACATCACAACTTACCAATTTCAAATGTACAAGAGTAGGACACATTTTAGTCTTACATTTGACAAGTATTAATAAACCTTCTTAAAGATGTATCACTCAATTTACAATCTTGGAGTATGACTCTAAGAATTGTTTGGAACGAAGTATGACTCATCTTCTTGATTTAACCATTTTAACTTGAGTCACACTCCTTTTCTTAGCTATAAGAATGCACTAAGATGTCCTTAGAGGACCAATTGTGAAATGGTTTCTTAATCATCAAGATGATCACAAAACATGATACTAAAGTACTCTCCCATTTTTTCAAATTTGAGAAACTTTTATCTTTCTGCCTAATTTGATTCTTCTCATTCGTTCTGTCATACATCGAAACTTTTCCAGTGTTTCAAAATTATACTTAAACTTTTAAGTATAACGATATTTACTAAACTTTAGTAAATCATCACGAATCGTCTTATCAATCTTTTGTGGCAGACTTGACCAGTGCACACAAATGTGTACTCGATCCCTTAGTCCTTCACTTGACTCACATATACATGTGAACAAGAAATTAGTCTTAATTTTTCCAAACCTAAAAGTTCTCATTCATCATACTATACAACTTGCATGATTCCAATTTTCGGTCCGATTGAGAACTTGGGAGATGAGAATCTTTCCTTATTTGGTAAATTTAGACACTACCACAAATGAAAGAATCAAATTCACATTTCCATTATTGCTAGAAACATATAAAATATCAAATTTTCAATAAAAGCCATTGCAAGGAGATATAAACTAAAAGAAAATCAAAATTTTATTTATTTATAAAATGCGGAAAAACTTTTTCCTTACAATGCAACTTTAAATGAAAACTATGCTATTACCTGTTTTCTAGCAACTTATCATAACTCCTTAAGAAGTAGCTCAAGAATCCAATCTTCAAACCATGCGATTGAAATCCATCTTCGTGATCAGATTCAACATACTCTTTCTTTAAGTTTCCTTCCCTTTGCTTGATCCTGCCATACATCAAAATGTATTAAGAATCTCCAAATGTGAACTTAATTGAGTTAGATAGTAGACTTACCTGAAGCAGAGGTCAAGCTTTTTGACTAGAACTTCTCTCAGATCTTTCAGGTAGTTAGGGCAGCTTTGCAACCAATGCCCTTCCTTTGGCAATAGAAACATATGGACCCTTTAGGTAATGGTACATGGGACTATCTCAGAATTAGCTATTCTCTTTACCATTTGGTCAACCGAGTTGACTATGGCCGCTCACTTTACATTGGGAAGAGAAAGCTTTTCTGGATATTTAATGTTACCATTGTCAATGTCCATGGAAGTCTGGGAAGTTGATCTTTTTAATCAAATTTGCTCTACCAGTGCTCCAAATCATTGCTGATTCAGTAGAACCAAGCAAATAGATAAGATCATTAAGGGTCATGTCAAAGTCTTTTACATAGTAGTCCATAAAGAACTCACTATGTGACTTAGGAAGTGATTAGTCAACATCCAACTTCCTTAAGACTTTGACACCCAACTCTCCCGACTTTTCAATATGTGACTTCATCTCCAAGATGTGAGCACACATAGACCTTGCTTGCCAATAGGGCTTGAGTGACCTTGAACTATTAAAGAACTTGTGGGTTAGGGAGAATAATTGAAGGAGGTGGAGGAAGTGAAGAATGATTTTCGGGACATCATCTTCATTAGGAAAGATTGTTCCAAGAGTTTATGGGAAGATCATAATTGTCTGAATTAACCAAACATCTTTTGGGAGATATTCAAGATAGTTGATTTAAAGTCCTTAATATAACACCCAATATGAAATATTAAGGCTATGACCCAACACAATATTTTATAACTTGGAAGAGGGATGCCATAATCCAAGCTATAGAATATTGGAAGGTACGCGAATGACGATTCACCAATTTCCACTGTGAAAAATGAAATAATTTATTAGGTTATAATTGGATTTAAAACTCCTAGATGTTTTGAGATTCATTGAACTTTTCAATGACATTGTTAGATGTCATTTTATGCATCTTATAGGATAGTTGGATAGTTTTTATTATCATTTTAGTATCATATTTTGTACATTTTCATTTCATTTATTTAAATAATGTTCAACTCATGTATTTTGTTAGAATTCCCGTGCTGCTCATGTTTTTATGTCAATTTCAGATAGTTCGAGTGGATCAGTGCTTTGGGAGCAGTTGGATGCACGTTTGGAGCTAAAAGTAGAGCTTGGGACTTATGGAGTATGTTGAGGAATGCTTACAAGATGCTTTGGTCAGGAAACATTTGATTGAATTGATCACACGAAGATAGAATATGCAATCTAAAGTTAAAGGATGTTGTTGGCAGCTTTGACCCCCTGTCAGTATTTTGACCATATCTCAAGAACCGTAACTCCGATTAACGCGATTTAAAATGATCTGGAAAGTAGACGAAATTTCAGACGTCTTAGGCACAGCATGCGATTGCAATTTGCCTTTATTCGATCGCATGGGGCCTTTTTGCGATCGCAGGTTAGGTCATAGCTTGGATTCGAGGTTTTTTAGTGCCAAAAATTCATCTGGAAGTGAAAAATGAAAACCTGCGATCGCAGGTTGGCCAAAAAGTGCGAAAATTGCATCATACTTCATTAAAAAGGCCCATGACACATTTATTTCAAAACCTACGATCGCAACCTCAATACATGCGATCACATGTTATCCGTTTCTTGTTCTGGAAGCTTCCAACTTGAGTATAAATATAACCCTCATAATCAGTTGTAAGGGTTGGACGATTCCGGACAAAGAAAACCACTTCAGAAGGCGATTTTTGAGTTCTTTCAGCGACTTTTGGAGATCTGAAGACTGCGAATCATCTCACACATTTAGTTTATCTAGATTGATCAGTAATGTTTCTTTTATCTAGTTTGATTTCGTTTTTAGCCATGTCGGGCTAAAACCTTAGTTTTCAGTTCTGCAAAGATGAGTACTTTTCATGTGATTGATCATTAGATTTGGTTTTTGATTTGTGTTTCTATCTAGATTCTTCAGTTTTGTTCTTAATGAATGTTTGATTTTGATTCTCTTTAGCCTGATCACCTAGCTAGGGTTTTATCATTCCAGTTAATCAGTTAATAGAATCCATAATTGTTCTTTTCAACTGGTAAAAGTAACAAGTAATAAATCGGTTCCGTGTTTGGGATTTGACTTTATTATAAACTGTAAAAATCATATCTTTACGCTTCCAAGCCTGTGAGAAGTATTGGATATTTCTGGGAATTTTACATAGATTATATTGCAACTTTTCTGATCTTAATTAAGAGCTTGTTTGATTAGACAGTAAAAAGTTAGGGTTAATTGAAGAGCTTTTTTTGGTTAACTAAATAAGGTGAAAGAGAAATTACTAGAGCTTGTTAGTTTTTCTCAGTACCAGCTTAGATAGAACGCATCTCAAATAACCGGATCTAGGTTAATTCAAAATCCCCCTTTTATATTCTGTTTCTTGACTAGATGTGCCTGATGCAAAAAGGCAATGACTTTTAGGCTGTGTCCCTGAGGATTCGACCCTGCTTCCCTATGCTATCTTTTTAGTGCATTCCAAGCAGTGATAAATTTATTTGTTTAATACATGTGCGACAGCGTGTTAACAAATTGGCGCTGTTGCCAGGGACACGGTACTTTCTAATAGTTTTATGCCAAGAATTTTTCGTTCAGGTACACCTTTAGTTTTTGATCCAGAAATAGAGCGAATTGCAAGAAGACTGAAGAAAGAAGCAACAAGAAAGAAACGATCAGGTGGTCTCTTTGGTTTGTCTTCATCCCTACCTCCAGAAACCCCCACACTACAAGGCACTCCCTTGTGGAATGAACCATATCCATTTTTTCCGAAAGTACCCCCGTCATCACCTCAAAACAGCCTATATAAAACTTATTCCCCACCTTCCTCCGTTAAATTTGAAACCATAGACTCTTCAGAATCCGAATCTGAAGAATCAGACATGAGCGAAAACGGAGACGATGCTGAAAAGACTCTTCGCGAGTGGACAACACAAGAGATTAACCAACAACCTCCATGTATCACTTTTCCAGAAGTCTAGAACTTCGAACTTAAATCTAGGCTGATTCATTTTCTTCCCACATTCTGCGGACTGGAAAACGAAGACCCACATAAATTCCTCAAGGAATTTCATGTGGTTTGTTCGGGAATGAAGCCTCATGTTGTCACAGAAAACTAGATAAAGTTAAGGGCATTCCCCTTTTCGCTTCAAGATTCTGCAAGAGAATGGTTATATGAACTCCCATCTGGTTCCATCACCACTTAGACAGAGCTCGCGAAGCTGTTCTTAGAGAAATATTTTCCAGACACACGAGTCTCCAGTCTCAGAAGAGAAATCCTTGGTATCAAACAGGGAAAAAGAGATGCTTTACATACCTACTGGGAGAGATTCAAGAAGTTGTTGGTCCGTTGCTCCAACATGGAATTAGTGATTACCAGCTTTATAACTGTTTCTGTGAAGGTCTGACACCCATGGAAAGACGTCTGATAAATGCTTCCGGTGGTGGTTCTTTGGGTGACATGACCCCAACTGAAATCAGAGAGCTTATTGAAAAGCTGGCGATCGAGTCTAAACATTTTGGAAATGAAGACGAGTAGTATCCAGATCAGCCAAGGGGTGTCATGGAAGTCAACAATGTTCATCTGGAAGCTCATATATTTGAATTGACGAAAGCTGTTTTGCTCCTGGCTAAAGAAAAAGTAGCTGCAAAGAAACAATGTGGGATTTGCTTGAAGACTGATCACCCTACTGACATGTGCCCAATATTGCAAGAGGATACAGTTGCAGTAAAAGTTGTCGGGGGCTACCACTAGAATGTTTCCGCCGGTCCGGTTTTGGGTTGTGCAGTCTCTAAGAGTGTTAGTTATGGTGCCGAGCTCTAAATTCAGTAAGTTGATGCAACGTACTTGGTATGTGATTACTGCGTTCCAGTCACAACTAAAAGTTGTTAATAGAAACACACTCTCCGAGTGACGCGTGCGCATCGATGTGGGGGATGCAACCCGCCACCAACACCAAATGGGTAGTTATATTTCTATGCCCGTTGAATGGGAAGTATGAGTGACTGGTTAGCAGTCCACACTTTTTAAGTCCCCTGTAAATGCATTACAGACCGAGCTTTGCTCCGGTAGTTTGACGTCGGCGAGCTCTGAGTGTTGTGGCGTTGGATCAACTATCTGAAAAGACAACATAATCAAATTTAAGAGTTAGTATGTTTTCTTTGTTGGATTTGGTGTCTGAGCCCATAACTATAACTGGTATGTACTTGACCCGATAGTAGCATGGTCCTTTTGGGTTGCCTTCACCAGTGCAATTTGATAGGATGGTTTTTTGAGAATAATGTTATTTACAGTTTATTAATATATTATAAGTATAATATATTAATATGGTTATTTAATTAGTATTGTCCAAGAATTAATTTGGAATTAATATTGTGGTCAAAAGAGACTAATTAAATATGGAGGGATTGATTATGGAAATCAATGATTCTTATAGTATGGGCTAGTGATCCATGATTATGTAGATGAGCTAAACCAATAAGATAACCCATGGATAGTCTATAGAGGTTAAACCCATGGATCATAGGAATGTGGAAAGTCATGGATCATTAGGGTTTACAAAGTGTAACCTTAGCACTTGCCACAACTATAAATAGAACCCTCCATACACCAAAATCGGTTGCACCTACATTTAAGATAAGTAACTTATTCTCCTAGAGCCACCTTTTGCATATTGGTATTTGTGAACCATTAGAGGCATCACACTTGAGGTGTTCAAGCTTCCAAAGGTTAAGAACTCTACCCTACTCAAGAGGTAAGTATCCAAACTATGTTTTATTATATAGCTTCAATTGTATGCTAGCTAGGGTGAATGCTTTGGAAAAAAGAAAGTGCATGTATAATTAGAGAAAACATAGATCCAAAAGCATCTAGGATTTGCATTTACACTTAGGAAGTGTTATAGTGCTCAAAACCCAACAGTGGTATCAAATACTAGGATTGTTTTCTATTATATTTCATGCTTACTTGTTTTCAAAGTTGAAAAAATCAAGTTTTCTGCATTCTGCCTGATAAACTCGCAGAGTCCACTGGGGAACTCGACAAGTCCATGCAGAAATGAAGCTACTCGACGAGTCCGGTACATGGACTCACCAAGTTGGTTGATCAGAGTGCAAAATTTCGTGTTTTTGGCCAAAATTGGATATGGTCATTACCACAAACTATTTAGAATCATAAGAATATGTTTTTAAGATACGAAAGTGATCATGCTCATCCAACTGAAAGACAATTATCAAAGTTTCATGTTTTGTATTAGTTTATATGATTAGGCCAAATACATGAAATTTGTTTGATATGAATTATTTTGTTCTTATGAGTTTGAATAGATCATGTATGGATTATTTGATTATTGTGCTAGTTAAATTAGTGATGTAAATGCTTTTAAAGGTGCTCCATAACTTGTCCTCAAGTTATGGTAAATGAAAAGTCACTTCTTTAAAAGACATTAAAACTCGTAAGTTATGGACTTGAAGAGTTTTGACAAGTTTCAAAACTTGCCATTAAGTTTTCGAATTTGCAAAGTCTCATTAAATGAAACTTTAATTCCAAACCCTAGATTTTTAAAAGTTAAAATTCTACCCTTATAGTTTATAATATTATAAGTTTAATTATATATATATATATATATATATATATATATATATATATATATATATATATATATATATATATATATATAAGACAAGTCGGTCTAACCATTACACGAAGCCGGTCTATAAGGGGGTATAAGGTTACTGCCTATAAAATGGAGGTTTAATGGGTGTCCACTCTCACCCACCACATCTTTGATTGGTGGAGGGTCGTTAGCCGAATGGGTAGGCTAGGACACCAATTCTCCCTCATTAAAAGTATAATGATAAATATAAAGCAGTGTTATAAAAATTGGTTTAGGCGGCCGATTAATCGAGGATTAATCATTAGGCGGTCTACAACCGAATAGGATTCAGGCTAATCGGTCGGATTAATCGGTTTTGGTCAAAGGGGGTCAAAGTCAGAGCTAGACGGTTCTAATCGGTCCTAGGCGGTCCTAATCGGTCCTAGGCGGCCTAATCGGCCAAAATTCTCAAGTTTTCAAAATTTTAAATATTGAACCAAAATTTTCAAAATTTCAAAAGTTCATAGTATTTCCATGTTCAACTAATATATAAAAAAATTTTAAAAAATTAAAATTTAAAGTTTTTCTCCAAAGTTTTCAAAATTTCTATATTTTCAAATATACAAATACCCAAATTTATTTTTCTTAAGATATATTAAAATTTGAATAACTTTTCTTATTAATTGGATGATAAATTATTGTGCTTGTTAAACTTATTATTAAACTTTTATGCTTATTTATTTATATTCTTACGATTAAAGTTAGATTTATAAATTTTTGAATAATTTTCTTAATAATTAATGGTCCCCAATTAATCCTCCGATTAATCCCCACCTTGCCGATTAATCCCTAGACCCCATTCCACCGACTAGCTAACGTCTAACGTTTTCTGCAACCTTGATATAAAGTAACTAATTTTTTATTTAATTCCCAATCTTAGTTACTTTAGGAAAAATGTGAAAATGGTGCTAATCTATGAAATTACACTTTGCACCTTGTTAAGTCGTTAGTGGAGCGTGTGTGGTTAACCGACACACTAATCTGGGACTGACAATGTGTGACAAAGGGTAGCTTGATGTTAATCATAGATCAATGGAGTGTGTGTGGTCAACCGGCACATTGATTAGATGATTTGTAACATTGGGTGTACCATGTTAATTTGCATCGTTATTCACACCTAGTTTGTGATCATCGGCATCCCAGTCACAAACTTGAATGGCACAATCAAGATTTAAACATTCCATTGAAAAGTTCAATGAATCTCAAAGATCTAGGAATTTCAATCCAATTAAAACTTAATAACTTATTTCGTTTTTTCATGGTGGAAATTGGTAAATCATCATTTACCTACCTTCAAATATTTTACAACTAGATTCATAACATCAGAATGGCTATTCTCTATGAGGAAAAAGAATATGTCCTTGATAAAGAGCTTAAGGAGATTGATGTCACCACTACTACTCTTGAACGATGTCACCACTACTACTCTTGAACAAATCGTTGAACACACTACTCATCAGATGGATGCGACAAAGGTGTCGTGTCTTATGATTGCAACCATGACTGCAGAGCTACAAAAGTCCTATGAGGACTTCTATCCCTATGCAATGTATCATGAATTGATGGAAAGATACCATCAAAGTGCTCGACAGGAGAGGTATGAGATCATTGCCTCCATGATCACAACCAAAGTGAAGGATGGTGAACCCATCACGGCCCACTTACAGAAGATGCAAAGATATGTGGACCGCTTGCTAAAATTGAATGTTAATTTTGATGAAGAGTTGGCCATAGATATAATTATACACTCTTTACCTTCTTGTTATGATCAGTTTCATATGACTTATCATATGAACAAGGAGGAGGTCATTCTTAGCAAGCTTCAAGGGCTTTTAAGGACTGCAGAAAGCAACCTTAAAGGCAAGTCGGTTGTATCTACTCCTACTCCTACTCCTTCTGCCCCTGTTCTGGCAATAGGACATGGAAAGGGAAAGAAGTGGAAGGCTCCCTCCAAGAGCCTCAAGGGAAAGTCTCTTGATGGATCTACTTCTAGTGGGACCAAATCTGGTTCTGTTAATCCCTCTTCCAATCCGAAGGATGCTGACTGTTTCCATGGCCATGAAAAACCCCAAGTACATGTAAGACATAAAGGATAGGAAGATCAAACCCTCATTTGTAGGTATTTACACTATTCAATCTAATAACTCATCACATGCTAATTCTTGGGTCCTTGATACAGGTTGTGGATTTCACATTTGTTTTGATTTGCAGGGACTAAAAAGAACTAGGGATGTTGAGCACGGGAAGATAAACTTAATCATGGGAAATAAGAAAATGTCGCTTGTAACCAAGATTGGAGTTTATTCTTTATTGCTTAGAAATGGTTTAAATTTATATTTGAATAGTTGTTGTTACTCGGCCGATATGGAGAGAAATATTATTTCCTTTCATAGTTTGTACAAAAAAGGTTTACCTTTTCGTTTAATAATGAAGTTGGTGCTATTTATGCTTATTATAATGGGGTATTTTATTTTAAAGCATTACCTTGCAATGGTGTATATGAAACTGTGAATGTTGTAGATAACCTAGGAAATAATGTGTTGAATATTGATTCGTCCAATGTTTTGGACAAGGAATGCTTGTGGCATTGTCGTCTTGGACATGTCAACAAGAAGCGCATAGCCCAACTACAAAAGGATGTAGTCTTGGAGTCATTCGGCTTAAAGTCGGATGACACTTGCGAATCTTGTTTACTTGGAAAGATGACCAAGTCACCCTTCACTGGTACTTGTGAAAGGAGTGAAGGTTTGTTGGACCTCATACACACCGATGTGTGTGGACCATTCAGAACCACCACAAGGGATGCTAACCGCTTCTATGTGACTTTTACTGATGATTACCGTAGGTATGGCTATATCTACTTAACCAAAGACAATTCAGAAACTTTTGAAAGGTTGAAAGTGTTTAAGCAAGAAGTAGAGAATCAATTGGACAGGAAGATAAAGATGCCACAATCCGATCGCGGAGGAGAGTATCTTAGAATCGAGTTCCTTGACTATCTTAAGGAATGTGGAATTTTTTCACAATTGACGCCACGTAGGACACCACATCTTAATGGTGTGGCTGAGATGCGCAATAGGACCTTGCTAGACATGGTTCGTTCCATGATGAGTCGAGCTTCGTTATTAATCAAATTCTAGGGGTATACCTTAGATACTGCCGCCCATATCCTTAATCTAGTCCCTACCAAAAAGGTTTCCAAAACACCTCACGAGACGTGGACAGGGAAGGCTCCGTCGTTAGACCACATCAAAGTTTGGGGTTGCGAGACTTTTGTGTGAAAAGAAACTCAGGACAAGCTCGAACCTCGGAGAGAGCAATGTATTTTCATCCGCTACCTGCAGAAGTCCTTTAGATATCTCTTCTACAGACCGAGTGATAATGTTGTCTTCGTTGCAAGGAGAGGAGTCTTTTGAGAGAGAGAGAGAGAGAGAACTCATATGCCAAGAGGAAAGTGGGAGACAAATTGATCTTGAAGAACTTCAAGAGTTAAGCGATGAAGGAACCTCAAACACTAGCACTCTACCTAAGGAGGAAACTCCGGTTGAACCAATTGAGAAGTATGTACCTCCGAGGCATTCTAGTAGAGTTAGTGTTCCACCTATGTTATACGGTTTTCATATAATAGCTAAAGATGATACATTTATCAGTGATAACAGACTGATAAATATGGATGAACCTAACAACTACAAGGAACCCATGGTAGGTCCCGAGTCTGCTAAATGGAAAGAGGCTATAGACAGTGAGATTCAGTCCATGTATGACAATCAAGTTTGGAACTTGGTTGATAATGTACTAGGCCGTTAGACAGTCGGGTGCAAATGGATTTTCAAAAAGAAGACCAACATGGATGGGAATGTACACACATATAAGGCGCGAATGGTTGCGAAGGGCTTTACTCAAACTTTGGGAGTTGACTATGATGAGACCTTCTCACCAGTAGCGAAGATTAAATCTATAAGGGTTATGCTAGCTATTGCTCCATTTCATGACTATGAAGTATGGCAAATGAATGTCAAAACTTCTTTCCTTAATGGAAAGTTGGCTAAAGATGTTTACATGAGTCAGCCAGAGGGTTTTCTCAATGCAGAGTACCATAGTAGAGTGTGTAAGATTGAGAAATCCATATATGGATTTAAACAAGCATCTCGCAGATGGAATCTTTGTTTTGATGAGAAAGTTAAAGAGTTTGGATTTTCGAGAAGCGAGGATGCGTCATGTGTGTATGTCAAAGCTAGCGGGAGCATACTCAGTTTTTTGTTGTTGTATGTAGATGGCATACTACTCACAGGAAATGACATCCCAACCTTGTAGGAGGTCAAGTCCTTGCTTAGGAAGTGTTTCGCTATGGGACCTTGGTGCCTATATCCTAGGGATAAGGATATTGAGAAACAGAAGTAAAAGACTAATAGGACTTAGTCAAAGTACCTACTAGGACAAGGTGTTGAAACGTTTCAGCATGGAGAACTCAAAGAAAGGTGACTTACCTATCCAAGGCAATACCAAACTGAGTATAGAGGCTGAGATAGTAGAAATGAGTCATATACCATATGCTTCTGCAGTTGGTTCGATCATGTATGCTATGACTTGTACTCGCCCTGATGTGAACTTTGCTTTGAGCATGGTCAGTAGATATCAAGGGAGCCCTGGTAAAGCTCATTGGATTGCAGTTAAGAACATTCTTCAGTACCTGCGTAGGAATAAGGATTGGGTCCTTACACACGGTTGGAGCGATGACTTGAGAGTAACAGGGTACAACGATGCGAGCTTTCAGACCGACAGAGATAATTTCAGTTCTCAGTCGGGCTGGATATTTACCCTAAATGGAGGAGCAGTGACATAGACAAGTTCCAAGCAGGAGACTGTACCTGATTAAACGTGTGAATCAGAGTACACATCAGCAAGTGAAGCAGCGAAGGAGGCGGCATGGTTGAAAAACTTCTACGGAGACCTTGGAGTCATTCCATCCATAAAGGAGCATGTGGAAATTTTCTACGATAATAAAGGGTGGTTGCCTTAACCATGGAACCGAGAGATCATGGAAGATCCAAACATGTCGACAGAAAGTACCACTTCATAAGACATCAAGTAGAAGAATGGCACCTCGTGGTGAAGAGGATATTGTCAGAGGACAACCCAGCAGATCCCCTCACAAAGGGACTGACTAGGGTTAAGCACTTGCAGCGTGCGAGGGGCATTGAGCTAAAGGACGATATTAGTTTTTGTGATTAGATAAATCGAAACTTGTAATAGCTAAATTGTAATTGCCATTTGGTGATGAATAAAATTAAGATCCTGTCTTGTGTCAATTATTTACTATTGTTTCATTTTTCTTGTTTTGACTTTGAGAAAAATAAGATTTATTCAAACTATCCACAGTCGATCATACTTTGGAAGTAGCTATGAAAGAATACTATCATGAGTTGGCTTGTAGAATTGTCTAAGGAGTTAGGCATACCAACAGGTTTGCTACACCATTCATGAGTACTTCCGAAATAAGATTTGAGTATTGGATCAACTCGCGCTCACTTGAATCACTTCATGGAATTTATCACGAGTGATCGTGAGACGATAATATCATATATATATATATATATATATATATATATATATATATATATATATATATATGTCTTCAAACCTAGATATATGAGTTGTTGACTATGAGTTAGTTATGCATTGATGGCACAAAAATGCATCAGTAACTCGATGTTATAAAACGTGTCGTTGTGCATGATTTAATGAGTAGTTAGTACAAGCATATAATGTCGAAGTTTATATGTTCCTTTTATCCTAAGAGGATTAAAAGCGATATCTTGGGCCCCTCGATGATTCTGTTTTGACTCATGTGTCGGGCCCACTCAGAACTAAATTGATGTGTTCAGTTATGTTATATGCCATACAAATCGTAAAACAGGAAACAAACTGCTGGACAATAAGTATGACATTGTTCCATGTATTTGTCCAGCTGATATCTTGAGAACAGAGGAGTATATGATCCCTTATCTAAAGGATGCGTCACTGACTGGGTCAGAGTTGACAGCGGCTTTTAGAAGCTTACGATTGCTAATTCGGATCCTGAACTCACATAGGCACCTATAGTTATTAGACTTATCCAAGTGGGAGACTGTTGAATTTGGTGTTTAAGCCCATAACTATAACTGGTATGTACTTGACCTGATAGTAGCATGGTCCTTTTGGGTTGCTTTCACTAGTGTAATTTGATCGGATGATTTTTTTGAGAATAATGTTATTTATGGTTTATTAATATATTATAAGTATAATATATTAATATGGTTATTTAATTAGTATTGTCCAAGAATTAATTTGGAATTAATTTTGTGGTCAAAAGAGACTAATTAAATATGGAGGGATTGATTATGTAAATCAATGATTCTTATAGTATGGGCTAGTGATCCATGATTATGCAGATGAGCTAAACCAATAAGATAACCCATGGATAGTCCATGGAGGTTAAACCCATGAAGCATAGGAATGTGGAAAGTCATGGATCATTAGGGTTTACAAACTGTAACCCTGGCACTTGCCACAACTATGCATAAAACCCTCCATACACCAAAATCGGTTGCACCTACATTTGAGATAAGTAACTTATTATCTTAGAGCCACCTTTTGCATATTGGTGTTTGTGAACCATTAGAGGCATCACACTTGAGATGCTCAAGCTTCCAAAGGTCAAGTACTCTACCCTACTCAAGAGGTAAGCATCCAAATTATGTTTTATTATATAGCTTCAATTGTATGCTAGCTAGGGTGAATGCTTTGGAAAAAAGAAAATGCATGTATAATTAGAGAAAACATAGATCCAAAAACATTTAGGATTTGCATGTGAACTTAGGAGGTGTTATAGTGCTCAAAACCCAACATTCTTGAAATCATAAATCGATTTGGATTTTCTATCATGATCATTTCAAAACTTTTTGCAGAGTAGCAGTAGTGCACTAGTCTTTTCCTTCCCTTTTTTTAAACGCTAAGCTGGTCGGACCACATTTTCTAGAACGGGATTTAGCTTTACTGAATTCAAGCACACGAACAGTGATTTGTTGATTTTTCATATAAAAGTGACTCGTATTTTATTATTGTTGATGTAGCCCATAATTGAAGAATTTAACTTTAGGAGAAGCCCAAAATCTATTTGTTGGGGCCAAACAGGAAATTGTAGAGCACGACCATAAATAATGAGCACAAATGTTTTCCCTTATTCTCTTTCTTTTTTGTGAAACGTTGAGTGTTTCGGGACACAACCCCTATTCTGAAAACGTATCTTGTTGGGTAGAGTGTCACGCGACTGATTTTTATTGTGCAAAATTAGCCCATATAAGTTGTTGAGGTGGCTCAATAAAATAAACTAGTTTGGGAGGAGCACAAAATATAGTTGCATAGCCTACTTGGAGGAGCCCATGATTGAAATTTCAACAGCCCGTTTAGATTATCAGCCCAACTCCTCATTTGTTTTTGAAATCTTCAAGTGGGCTGGACCACAATGTGGCTTCGAGAATCGGCTCTTGCTGGACAGGTTAGCATTGAACGATTGACTCAGTAAATTGGATTTGCAAGAGTGGCCCATATAATTGTTGTTGAGGTAACCTAATTACAACAGAAGCCCAAAATACCATTTATTGAGCCCATTTATAATAATCAGTTGAAATATAATTGCAACCTAATGATTAATTAGACCCAATTTTTTTTTTTTTTTTATATATTATTTTTTGAGAGAATTACTAATCTATCCATTTTCCTTAATTACCTATAAAAAATAGCAATTGTCCAAAAATAGCCCACGAAACCGTAGGTAATTAGAGTGGGCTACTGTTTCGCCAAATGGTCTACTGATTCAGGTTAACTATAGTTTTTTTTTTTTTTTTTTTTTCATTTCGAAAATCTAAAACCATAGGTTATTTAATAACCTACGGTTTTCTTTCGACGAACTACGGTTTCGGTAAATTTTTTGTTTTGTTTTTCGTAGGTAAATTTTTTGTTTTGGTTTTCGTAAAAAAATTGAACAATCATAACATGTATACAATTTTATAGTGATTAAAAAGTTAAAAAAAAAAAAAAAACGAAAAAAATAAAAACCATATGCTTCATACAAAACCTACGGTGTATAAGTCCTATGTACAGAAACTACTTCTAATTAAGAATACGGTAAAATTTTGATAAAAACTAGACGTACTTCGTTGTTCTTCGGGTGCTCCATTGAGAGAAAAAAAAATTAGAAAAACCAAGGAAAAAGTAATAAAAATGACCTAATTTGAAAATAATTACAATATATACAATGGGCCAATGGGCCCTGAAAAGAGTAGACATACCGGGAAACAGTAGCCAATTGCCCTAAAACCATAGACATCAACCCCTTGACTGTAGTCAACACACGTTGATTGTAGTCAACGCTAGTCATCTACTCTTTTGTAGGCTATTTTTGGCTAAAGTGTTTTTTTTGCCTATTTTTAGAGAAGCAATTAGGGAAAATGGCTAGATTAGTAATTCTCTCTTATTATTATTTTTTTTTAAAAGTATGCCTACCGTTTTTACCATGGGGAAGGTTATCATTTTTAGGGCCCACCAATTTTTTATCACTTTTGAGAAAGCGATCTCCAACTGTTCACTAGTCTCTATGTTTTGTAAAAGAAATACCCATTTTGAGTAAGTATGCCATTGAAGATCTAGAAATCCATGGCATTGTTTTTTTTTGTGTGTTGCGTATTGGCGGTGCTTTGGTTTCAGTTGTAGGCGGCGACGCTGGGAGGAGGAAGGAAGCATCAGATGATAATTGTAGGCAGTTGATAAGTTTGAGGTGGTGATTAACTAAAGATATTTTGGCTCCGGTAGGCTGTGACTAACTGAGAAGGCAGAGCGTCGATGATTGTTGCTGGAGGAGATGGAGATTGCTGTCTGAACTGCTTCGTTAGAGTCGGAGGCGATCACGATGGCCGGAGGAGTCAGTTAATATCAGAGCTGCTTTGACGGAACATGAGCGATTGGTGGTGCTCAGGTGGTTGTGTCGACGACGAGGATGGATTTGTTTAAAGCAGTCGTCGATTAATTGTATTTAGGGGGTGTTTGGGATAGCTTTTCAGACCAAAAAGTCCTTTTTAGAAAAGAACTTTTTGATTCATATCTTTTTCCAAAAGATGGTTTTAAAATATGTTTGTTTAAACTTTTGAGGGGGGAAAGGGAAAAAAGGAAAAAGTTGCCAAAAGTCACACATACGTGACTTGTTAAAAGCCTCCTTTTTCTTCTTCTCAAAAAGCTATTTTAAAAGATCTTTTTCAATTACCAAACAACTTTTTAAACTTTTGACTTTTTGGAAAAGCCAAAAGTTTCAAAAGTCATTTTAAAAGCAAAGCCAAACACCCTCTTAGATTTAGGAAACACAACCTAGGAAATCTGAGAAAAGAGGTGGTCGTGTGGGGCCCGCCTTTAACTTATCTACTAGCTTTCTTAACCGTGTGGGGCCTACACGCCATTTAGTATTTGATGTGATAGCAAAGGGCGGGGTCATCTACCCTCTTACCCCTCATTTTTTTTCTTTTATGTGTGTGAAGAATTGAACCGGCTGGGTCCCAGATGAAGTATTTTCTCTGTTAGCTCGTCTTTTGTGTGTACATCACCCACCCAATTACCGTTTTTTTGTTGGCTCAAAAGAAACACAAAACACACTTCTTATATCTCTTTTTATATAATACAATTTGTTGACATTTTGTGCAATAAACTGTAACGGTAAACTGAGGTAAAATGGTAAATTTTGGGGTTGGGTGATTTTGATGAAATGATGGTTAACAACAAGTGATTTTTGAAAAGTTTTTATGGGATGTACATGAATTATAGCTATATTTACAACCAAATGATAAAATGGGTAAAAAGGCATATCAAATCCTTATCTAGAAAGGGTTTCCTGATAAAATGTGACGAAGACTCATAAAAACTTGTTTTCTTTCTCAAATCTTCTAAAGAAAACACCAAATAAACAACATAATAAAATATATGAACATCCCAGTTGTGCTTACAAACAGTTGTTGTAGGGAGTGAGGTTGTACACATGAAATCTTAACTAAAACATCAATTTTTGGTAATATTAACTTGATAAAAGGATAAAAATGTAGTAAAAGTTTCTTTTCTTCTCCCTCAAGTTACTAAAAAATCCACCAAAATGTGAACAGAAGTAGATCCGAAAGAATTTTTGTTTCCTTCTCTAAGCTTTTAAAGAAAACACTAAATAGACAACTTCAAAGGATTCGTACACAGAAAATCATAAAATGAAGGTAATTTCTTGATAACATAAACTGAAAATAAGGTAACTAATTACGAAAAAATCTTCTCCTCTCAAGTTGCTTGGATAAAACATCAAAATATGAACAAGGATGGTGAAAGACTCGTAATAACCTTTTTTCCCCTAATCTTGCTATGGAGAACCATGAAAATATAAGTAAAAACATATCTGAGTTGGTGTTTTTAAACTTCATAGATAATTAAGTGAACAAAAACGTACAAATCTAGAGATCTGAGCTAAAAATGAAGTAGCTCTCCAAATCTGAGCTGAAAAACACATCAGATCGAGAGATCCGAAAGATAACTAATCAGATTTGAACAGATCTTGGGAAGAGCCAAACGGATCTGAACAAATGATAGTTGTAAGTCCCCAAAATTGCTTGTGTATCAATCAGATCCAATTGATGGTGCGGAATCCCAATCAATTGGATGATGTCAGATCAAATAGAAGAGAAGGAGAAGAAGAAAATGATGAATTTAATGATGTATTCAATATGAATGACGCTCCTTACAATATATTCATGCACACACACACTTTTCTCTCTAACTTTCTCTCACACCTTAGAATTTACACACTTAATCTCCTTGGATATGTCCCTCACATGCACTCTTCACCCCTATATATATATGGACCTAAGGCCAAGCCCAAAATACAAATAATCAAATACAATTTTTGGCCCAAAAAAATAAAAACAATAAATGCTTAGAAAAGCAAAGTATAAACCATATTTTTGACTCAACAATCTCCCCCTTGGTTTATAGCTTTCTTTTCTAATTGACCTAACAAGCTCCCCCCTAAGAAGTAGCTGGCTTTTCTTGCTAATCTTCAGTTGTAGATTGACTTCAGCGTTTATCTTCGATTTCTTCACAACATCAGGATGAACATATGAATCTTCCATGAATGACTTCATCTTGAGCAGTTGGGCATTTCTTCAAGATTTGACTCTAAACGCACATTGGGTGAGGAGGCTTCTTGAAAAGATTCTTGAAAGATAGCGCTTTCAGCTTGAGAATCTTCAGAGAGAACTAACAGAGAGAAATAATTGGATCACTTCAGTAAGTTTAAGATAGCAGCAGACTGATTGAGGAGGCTTCAATGCAATCCGTGACATAATCTTGAATTTCAGTTTCACCTTGCTTATGGGTTGACAAATTAAATGTTGAAAGACTAATCTTCATTTTTTGTTCCTTCGAATGAGAATTCTTCGATGATCACGGATAAAGCCTTGGCTCATAAAATCTTCGATACAGTCTCCATGAGTCTCATCTACACCTGAATTCACTTTTCAAGACAAAAAAAACTAAAAAAAAAAACTTAGCATAAAATATTTTTGGATATTTTTTAATTTTCTGATTTTTGTTTGATTTTTGAATATTTTTTAATTTTCTATTTTTTTGTTTGATTTTTGAATTTTTCTGATTTTTGTTTGATTTTTGAATATTTTTTTTAATTATCCCCCTAAATTTGTGCATAGAGGAAAACTATGAACAAATTTAACAAAAACAAAAATATTTGCGATCAAAGTTGTTAGACAATCTTAATCCATTTGTCAGTACCTTCCCCTTCATGAATAGATCTGGTCGATCGCCTGTATTGTGGTCCACTTAAACACGAAAAATTGTGACAAATTTTGGACATGCTATAAGTGACAAGACAAGTTGATCCTATGTTCCTAGATAAAACTTCCTAAGGACCATTCATCTGACGACAACCAAGGATATTGTTGTCCACCTAAGTTTAGCAGCGAGATCCGCAGACAATCTAGAATTGTTCAATTTTAGATGTACTAGAACATGTTTCCCGCTTCCTGATATACCCCAATAATCAAGAACTTCCGAGATACTCCTTACTTTGGGTGAGCAGATTATTATTCATAGAGAGGATAGATTTAGATTATGATTAATTATAGTTTTAGAGGGATTGAGAAGTAGAAGGTTGCATATGCTTTGTACCAGGTCGGATTGTTAATCACACAAAGGAGACAACATATGGCTAACAGATAGGAAGAATTTCATAGATATAAGATGCAGAGAAATAGATTTGCATATGTTGCAGTCCAGGTCGGATCTCTTCCAATGACGTAGAGGAGGCAACATATGACTAACAGTAAGAAAGAAAGAAAATAATTTTCTACAGACCTACTTTATCGGAATTCCCCAGTCGCTCCGTCAATATCGGAATTAAGGACAGAGTCCGTACATTAAGGAAAAGTTAAACCACAGTTCTAGATACAGGTTCTGTAATGTGACTGGTGGATTCTCATGTATATCTCCCTGCTCAACCTATCTAAGCGTCGTATTGTCAGGCTAAACGGATCTATCTAGGTCAAGATTTGTCAAGTCATTTGATTTCTTAAGTTCATCTGCACCTAGTCAAGTCCATTAAAATCCTTCGTGCCTACCAGCACATCGAACATAGAGCCTAGACAATTCAGCTTTGGTACTTTACATACACTCAGATTGCCTATTATCACTTGTTGATATCACTTCCCAATAATAACTACTAACGAAAAACTATTAAGATAATGAAGAATTGTCTTGGAAATGAATCAGTGTAAGATAAACTCAGGAGTATAGAGAAGAAAACGCAAACCGTAATTCACTGATTCAATTCGCATCCAGAAGGTCTGAGAACAGCACGCATAATCTCATATTAGATCCAAAAATTCTTCACTTTGTTAAGCACAAACCCCATATGATCCCTTCCTTTCTTCCCTTCCCGCAAAGGACACATACTCTCAAACAAAGTTTTGAGTGTTGTACAATTGAGAGATGCCTCCTATCATGTGCCTGGAACAGCCACTATTCACAAACCGAAATATGATGATATGCCTCCATAGCTGCTCCGACATAGAGCGGGATCAGTTGGTCTTTGGAACCCAGTCCATTTTGAAACTGGGTTGACCTTGTCATCTTTGTAGGGTACTCTCTCCCTTGACATATCCTATTTATCACAAACAGAAGATGAAGAAATATTAGAGTTGTTAGAAGATTTGGGAGAGTGAGCCTTTGGAACCCATTTGTAGTTGGGTTTAACCCATTTCTTTTTCGATCTGATGGGTGCCTTATCGCTTGCTTTTGAATTTAAAGTCGATTGCCGAGATGACTTTGACCTAACCGGTCTTGGCTTCACTGGAGCATCTCTTGGATTGTACTTCCTGGCTGGCATTCCCTTCTTGACCTTGGGATTTGATTTTTTGGCCTTGGGAGTTGAACTCTTGCCCTTCGTGGCATTCCAGTCGCCATTGTCTGAACGTGACCTTGAGGGGTTTCTTTTGGAGTACCTCCCTCTTGGTGTTTTCTGCCAGCCATGTGCGTAGTAGGGAACGTATGCGCGATTTGGACAATTTCTGACAATGTGTCCAAGTGTTCCACAGTGAAAACATGTCTTTTTCTTCACTATGGAGTTGTTTCTTCCTGCCCCTGTGGCGTATCTTTGCCTTGTCTATGGTTTTTCCCACATGCACACTAGTAGCAGGCACCCTGATTCGCTGGAATTGGTGGCATGTATTTACCAACAACAGGTTGATCAGAAGCAGCTGAGTTCGAAGCAACAGATTCAGAGTTCAATAAGTCATTGGATTGTTCAATAGTTTTCTCCTTGTTCTCATCTTCTGCTACTTTACCTGAACATGTAACAGAATCATTAGAAACATTCACTTCATCCTTTTCTGGCACAACCGCAACAAGTTTCCCATATTGGAGATGTGCCTCCTTGTCAATTTCTTCCTGTGTCATAGGGATGGATGTGTAGTTATGATTGAAAGGTGGAGGAACACAATCATACCCTAAACCCTTTTTTTGATTATCTTTGAATTTTAATTCGTTTTCAAATAATGACTCGACTATCTTACATGACGCAGTGTAATTTTTGAAACTAATATCTATTTTTCCACACTTAATTTTCAAAGTGTCAAGTTCTTCAGTTACAGCAACAAGTTTGCATTTAATGTGATCGTAATTTTCACACTTGTTGCTATACTCTTCCTGAAGCTTCCTAAAGTCTTTGGTTTTTGCTTCTAATTAAGCTTTTAGAGGTTTCTGACCTTTCCTAAGAGTATAGCCTTCATATTTGAGGTCCTCATTTTCTCTTTTTAATAAATCGATTTGATCTCGGAGAAACTTAATCGTAGCTTCACATGATGGAGTACATGAAACTTCATTTACCGGAATTGATGTGGAACTCATTTTTTAATTATATTTTATATATTTTGTTTGAATTTGCCCTTTGACTTAAAAACTAAGAAAGTCAACCTTAAAAATCAAATTTAAAAAATCAAACTTAAAAGTCAAACCGAAAAACTAAATTTGAAAATTTGAAAGTTAAATGAAAAAGTCAAAGTTTAAAGTCAAAGGTCGAACTTGAAAGTCAAAAGTCAAAATTTAAAGTCAAAAGGTAAAAATAAAATAAAAAATTAATAACTAAAAAAATTTGGGTTGAAAATAGAATTTAGAAATAAAAGAAATTGATTTTTGGGTTAAAAGAGTCAATTTGAAAAATTAGGAACCGAAAAGAATAGGTTATGTGCTAAATTTCGAAGAGATGACACAAAAAGCTTGCTAGCCGAGTTGGTAAGGCGTGAGTGTTGTTAATCTAGAGGTCTAGAGTTCGATTCTTTACACCCTCAAAATCGTTTCTCATGATTTTTTAAGTGTACACTGGACGCTTGCGAAGACTATATAAGATAAAATTGAAAGATGATTAACATGTGGCTTGGTAGTTCAACTGGTAAGACGTGTGATTGATGAACAATGGGTTCCGTGTTTGAATCTTTGCACCTCCAAAAATCCGTTTACTTTTTCTAACAAGCGCTGGGGTCGAACACGTGTTGGGCCGTACACTCCGAGAAACCCTAGCCACACACGGAGCCGCACACATTTAACAGATTCACGAAAAAACGACATTTTCACCATTTTTTGCTCCAAAACTCGATCAAAAACTCGTTTTTTATGAAAAATGCAAAGAATAAACCCCCTTTATTTTTCAGAGATCTATCCAAAAACACAATTATCTTTTCAAAATAAGATCAAATAAGCTCCTGATCTGACAAAATTGATTGATACAACCCTGCTCTGATACCAATTGTAAGTCCCCAAAATTGCTTGTGATCCAATTGATGGTGCGGAATCCCAATCAATTGGATGATGTCAGATCAAATAGAAGAGAAGGAGAAGAAGAAGATGATGAACCTAATGATGTATTCAATATGAATGACGCTCCTTACAATAGATTCATGCACACACAGTCTTCTCTTTAACTTTCCCTCACACCTTATAATGCACACACTTAAGCTCCTTGGATATGTCCCTCACATGCACTCCTCACCCCTATATATATATATGGACCTAAGGCCAAGCCCAAAATACAATTAATCAAATACAATTTTCGGCCCAAAATAATAAAAACAATAAATGCTTAGAAAAGCAAAGTATGAACCATATTTTTGACCCAACAATAGTAGACATGAACGACTTTGACCAAACCTAATCTAAAATGCTACAAATCTGAATAGATCTAGGCAAGAGCGAGCTTCAGACCAACTGAGATGGTAGTGACTCGTTCGAGTCTGGGATGGCGCCAAATGATGCGACATGGATCTTCGATGAGTCTTCTGGACTTCTACTGTGGCGGAGATCCGAACATCATGTGACATCCCCAAAATCACGGCTAGGATAAACCAATATAATTTATGCTTTTAAAATAATTTTCAGAGTAATCCTTTGATTTAAAAGAGTTGCATAATTTGTTCCCAAAACAAAATATGATAAATAAAATTTATCAAAGCATTCCTTAAAGAAATGTATTTTCATATATAACAAAACTCGGGATGTCATGTTCCGATACAGAACAAAAGCATAAATGGCACATTATAAACCTTACAACTGTTATATACAACTACTGGCCTATAAACAAAATATCTTCACAAGTTGTCCAACTTATAGTCTCGCACCACTACCTGTAATACAAAGAAACTGAGTGGGTCAGGCTTGGGAGCCTAGTGAGCATATAGGGTTTTCAACCCACAATAAATAATTATATTTAATTTCGCCAACCAACAATAACCCGATTACCTATTCCCGTTATCCTCACTTTACGTCCCTAAAACAACAACTATCACGAGGGACCTAGTCTAGGATTTTTCATCGGGATGGACATTACTGCAAAGGGGTTTCCTCAACAATAGATGCCCTAAAGGTAACCAGGAGGGGGATAGAGTACACCGGTGAACACATCGTTCCCAACACCTAAAGGTTATAAACCTGCCAGTGTTCCACAGGACAGTCTTGAAAGAGTCTGTGGTCGTCATCCATACTCCGCTAGATAACTAGATCAACTACAACATCGAGGCCTCTCATCATTTTATTTCATCACACATCAACTATCTACCCATGTTCTACCCAACATATTTGTAGATAAAAGTATATATATATATATATATATATATATATATATATATATATATATATATATATACAGTTGAAAACATGTATACAACATTCAATCAATACTCATTTCACTAACAAATAATATATAAACACATAACACATATTTTATGGAGAATACTTCGTATTTATGTGTTAGAAGAAAGCAATTACGCACTTACTCAAAACGTATACTTAATACAATCAACAATACTTGTATTAAATCGTGTTTATGAAAGAGACTATGCATTCACTTGATAAGACGATGCTCGGACAACACTACCGCTCTAAAAGCAGTATTCTTTGGTGAAACTGTGATATCTTCACACACCGGGCTTCTCATGGGTAGAGATTTGGCTCGAAACTCTTTTCTTCTCGGGATCTTCGGTGCTTCGGGACTTGCTTTTGGTGTCGAGATGATACTAAGGCTTCGGGGGTACTTCAAGACACCTAGAGAGGGTATCAGGAGTGAGAAAGTGAAGGAAATTAGCAACCATCACTACTAGAAAAAGGCCTTTTACGACGCTCATTGCGCGTCGTAAAACGCTCAGACGACGCGCAAATGCGCGTCCAGGAAGGCCCTGTCATAAAGAGAGACGATGCACTTTTGCGCGTCGTCTATAGACGACGCGCATTTACGACGCGCATTTATGACATGCAATTACGACGCGCAGTTATGACGCGCAATGCGTATCAAGGAAGACCCTGTCATAAAGGAAGACGACGTGCAAATGCGTGTCGTAACCTTACGACGCGCGTGTTTTATGACACACAATGCGTATCAAGGAAGCCCCTGTCATAAATATAGATGACACGCATTTGCGTGTCGTAAACTTCAGTAACCATTTTCGATATGCATTTACGACGCGTCTTTACGATACTCATTTACGCATAATACAAAAATATGTAAACAAATATATACCAAAATAATCAATTTCATCCAATAACATCATGTCAAACAAGTTATCAAAAAAATTTAATACATTGATATTAAGGGGATCTAATTGTACATTGTTATTAAAGGGTTTTCCCTAACTATATAACATGATACTACATCCCTAACTATATAACCGGATCCTTCGTGTCATTGGATTGCCACCTGGAACTTTAGAAGTACCTTATAAGCAAGCGGGCTTTGGAATAAATACACCACAACTCGTCGAACCCCTGCTCCGATAATTCTTGTGACCTGATCAAATAAAAGTTAAAAAATTAATATGATAATATAATTATTAGAAGAATCAAACATGAATGTTAGTGGTAAAAGACAAAATTACCCTTTTCTCCATCCAAAGAATGTGGGATTTGGAATAAATACACTACAATACGATTTACCTGATATCAACAATGACAATCACAAATGTTGGACAAGTTATACGACACATCTAATGATTTAAGCGTAATCCACAAAAAGCTTTTATCTCAAACTAGTAGAGGCAATCATAACACATTATCTCTTTTATTTTAAGCGGTAATTCAAACAAATAAGTTACAAGATGGAGATACTTATTTATAGTTATTGGTGATTCAAATCAAATAGGTGCACAGAAGAGAAGAGCAGCAAGTACCTCTAGACTAGCCGAGTGAAAAGGCTCATAGCAAACATTAGCCCTTAACTGCCCCTTCTGAAGAGAAAATGACAGCATGTTCCCAGTTGAATTCTCCTCACCAATGGATCCAATCACTTCAACTACAATACTTTCATTCGGCTTGCCAGTTGCATCCAACTGCATTCAATTAATAGATTTAATTTAATTTAACCAAATTAATTAGCATATAAAAATTTGTAACCTTGGTTATATGAAACATAACATGTGGGCCATATTAATTCCTTTTTTAATCATTCTTTTTATTTTAACACTTGTTTTCATTTAATAAATAGAATAGGAAGATTAGTATGAAAACATAAAATAGAAGGATATACTCAAAGCCAAAACAGTTGCATGCCTAACATGCTGCCCATGTTTATCAAAATTTAACAGATCATACTAATAACTCATACATATAGAATTATAAGGAAAAAAAGAGTAGGGTTTTCTCCATTCCGTTGAATTAGACAAAACAAAAAGTTTTTTTTCCCATTCCAATGGAACGAACAATTCCATTCTTCCCCTGATTCCAGCATATATAGAGATACTTACCCGATCCTGATCCTTGATAAGCATAAGAAAGGAGGAAATTTCTGGGTACAGGACTGCATCGATCTTCTTTGTTCTTTCAACTATTGAATACTTCGCAGCAACAACAACCGTTGCCCTGGTGAATGCAGCAGGACTAGTTGTTCGCTCCTACAAATTTTATATATATATAAAAAGAAAAATTAGACTTTAATTAATTTAAAAAACATTAAATAAAGTTGAAGATATGTGTACCTTGAGGGCATGAACAAGTTTTGAAGGCTTGATCACCTGAAAAGATTAAAATGATCTTGGTTGAAGTCCCAGATTAGATAAATACAACAACAACAATACGTACATATAGATGGATATTGATATGACTCTGTTGAATTTGATCAAAAAAAGAATGCAGATGGATGTATCTCAATGTCGGATTTTAGATTTTTCAGGCCTATTTCGGGGAATAGCCAGGATGGCTTCAAGTTAACTAGCAAAGGCTGTAACTGCTATGATAGCAGAGGCTGGAGAATTCCCCCTCCAAACAACTGGTCCCATGGTCCACTTCCAAGAGACACCAGCATCTATTATCAAACAAACAACATAAACCTCATCTTTTATTACCAAACCAACCCTAAATAAATAACTAACACAACTGTTGACATCTCTCCTCTTCCTTTGGCTTATATGAAAAAGCCTTTAATTTGGTGTCCCAATCAATAAAAAATATTTTAGGAATTTCATCCTTTCTTTTCTTCAATGTCTGTTTCTTTGGTAACTATAAATGAATGGAATGGATCATTTCTATTCTATTCCATTCTCATCTTAACTTCACTTGCTTCAAGGAGTGTAATAACATTATCTGTAATTACAAAGCTAAATAAAATGAATTCTTGCCAAATATACAAAATTTCTAATTTTTTAATATAAACTTTAATCAAATAACAATTATATATATATATATATATATATATATATATATATATATATATATATATATATATATATATATATACATTAGTGATTTAAAATATTACAGAAATAAAAGTAATGCTTGATTCCATTCCATTCCTTTCTGACAAACAATCTTAATTTTTTCACTGAGCCATAATACTTCATTCTATTCCCTCAATTACTACATACCAAACACTACCTTAGAGTATGAAAAGATGTTAGTCAAATATTTGGAGGGTGGTGTGGAGACTAGTCTATGTCATTGTAATAATGTCATGCTGTGGAAAAAAAAATTCTCTTTGTTGGCTTATTTAGATCTGTGGTCATTTTGTGTTGCTTTTTAGTGGAGGAGTTACTGAAAATCTTTGAGATCATGTGCCCAACAGCATTGTAGCTGCCAATCCAGTTGAACCCTTGTGCACATGTCACAAAATTAATAAAAACTATATATGTTGCTATTTGATTGATGGTTTTAATTTTTAATGTGAAAGTAAGGTGTAAGATTAGGGTGATGTGTACTTACAAAGCTATAAGGAAAAATACAAAGAAACGTGTGCTTTGGAACAATGCAGACCATGGGATTGACTTCCCTTTGTAATGGTAAAATAGAGATAACCCTCCAGCCAAAGTTGAGGCAACAAGAAAACCAAAGGACAAATACCCCAAGGCAACTTTGGGGTCCGCTGGATACTTGCAGATAACTATGGCTTTTCCTGTTTTGTAGTAACTGTCATTGCACCTTAAAGACGTAGATTCCCTGCAATTAAAATTGAATGAAGAGTTTAAACAAAGGGAAAAATCAAGAAATCAAAAGCTTATTTCAAAAAAGGCTGAAACTTAAGGATGTTATTATTGTTGATCAATTACTTGTATTTCATATCTTTATTTTGGAAAAAGAAGCAGAAAAAAGACACCCGTGTTTATTAAAAAAAACACCTAAATTTAGTCCCTAAACGTGCTGCAATTCCTACACCTCGAACAGCTTAACAACAAGAGAAGAAGAAAGAAAGAATACACCCGTCTGTGTAAAAAGACGTAAACTCCCTTCTCATCCTCATCATAAAAAATAGCCTAACAACAATAGAAGAAGAAAGAAAGAGAATACAAGTAACTAACAAGCACATTGGGCCTATGTTAAGGAGCCTTTATCATTTTTATCAACAGATTGATTAGCTAATCTTTCCATTTCTGCCCTTTGAAAAGCTGGAGGCTCTGAACCATAAAGTCCACCACAAAACTCCAAATAACAATATTTACAAAGCCCAAAACCTGATTGAAATGCATTGCTTTTATGTTGACAAACAACTTTTGTTAATCCAGGCATCTTTAACTCCTCTGAACTTTGTTTGCATGATTGCATTTCCTTCTCATACTCCTTTGTTTTACTAGTAAACTCATCAATATTTTAAAAAAATCACATCAAACTCAGATTTACAAGATGAACAAATTATGAATATACACATGAAAACTCACAGATAAACTCCCAGCTTCTGTATTTTCAAACTCAATCAATTTCTTTTGCAATGTTGCTTCACATATATGTACAGTTTTAACCTGAAAATAATACAAGTATATAAAGAAATGAGTTAGAAACTTTTCATTCATAGTATTATATTGACAAAAAAAGGTAATTAAATGCATAGATTTAGATATAACTCATACGTACAACATCTCCTCTTGAAAAATTATGTCCATGTAACACAGAAGAAACATATATAGCTGTTGCACATATCCCACTAGGTTTTCTTCATGTCTGTATAATATATATAAAATATAAAAAATAATTTGATGTAAAAAATATAAAAATAATAATAGTATTCATAAAGAGGGAGAACTATGTGCACCTCGTGCACCGCTGATAGTTGGTGGATGTCTGAGACTCCAACTGATAAAGATACAATCCAGCAAAAGCAAGATGTGAGGGCTTCCATGAAGCAATTGAATAGCCAATCCCCTGAACCAAATAAAAATTTTATTTAAGAAATGAAGAAAAAGGGATTTAACAAGAATCTGAAGTTTGTTCCTTCAATCATAAATCAAATGGAGAAAAAAATAAGCCGGGAAGAAAACGGGATTTAGAAAGAGGGGGAGCAATGTACTCAATCCCTTCTCCCTTGACATCTGGGACCCTTTCCAGGGCCTTTCCAGTGCTCTCAGCAACCTTCCCGAACCATCACACGAAACATAAGCAATCGCTGACGCCAGAATCGACAGGAAGGAGACGCCGGAGGCGCACATTTTCAAGGCGGGCTTGCTTGGGTTGAAGAAAGAGGAGGTGAAGGTGGAGGTTGAAGAAGGAAGGTTGTTGCAGATAAGCAAAGAGAGGAGCAAGGAGCATGAGGAGAAGAACGACAAGTGGCATAGGGTTGAGAGGAGCTCTGGAAAGTTCTAAGGTCGTCGGACCTGATGTTGCCGGTAAGAGGAGGCGAGGTGAGATCTTCATTCATGATCAAGGATAGGTTGCATATGTTGAATAGAGTTATCAGTTGTTGGAGGTGTATAGCAGAGATGGTATCGTGATTAGGGTTTGCAGAGAGAAGGAAGAAGAGAATGAAGGGGATCTTGAAGCGGGGCATTAAAAAATTTAAGAATTTTGAATGGATTTCATTTCCCCCTTTGAAGAACGCGCGTTTTGAGTAAAATATAAAGTGACATTCACAAAGGACGCACATTTTAGATAAAGTGCCCTCCGTGTTTTTATTTTTTTTACATGAGACACTAATTTAAGGTCACACAATAATGCCTGACATAAATCCTTAAATTTTTTGAAGAGACGACTTTTTTTTTAATGTCACTCTCTTTTGCGTAACATAAATCAATGAGTGTCGTGGTTTGCACGTCGTAAAAGGCCTTTTTTCTAGTAGTGCATGGCCGGCTGCCCTTCGACTTCTATTTATAGGGTTGAAATTTTATGCTCACGTCGTGAGCTCGATATGTCATTGTGTTCGTCATCAGGCCACTTGTTCTGGAAGGCGTCCATCACCTGCTCATGTCGTGAACTCTCTATTCACGTCGTGGGCTCTGACACAGGGGTTGAAGTGCCCCGAACTTCAGAAATTCATATCTTTCGCATACGAGCTCCATTTTCGACATTCTTTATACACAAGCGTAGGTGAGAGTATGTTCTACAACTATCGTTTAGACTCCATCGGCTAACTTTGACTTTAACTTTTATTATATTGTTTTTAGTAGGCTGGGACAGGAAAACTTCGTTAGAAATTCATAACTTCTTCATCTGACGTCCGTTTTCGTCTGTCTTTTTACCGTTGTATTACTATCGACAAGATATTTGATTCTCGTTTAGATTGCTTCGGCTAGAAATCACTCGATCTCATATTCGAACTTTGGGCTGCATACCGCTAATTCAAAACTTCAAAAATCATAACTTCCTCATATGAATCAGATTTAGACGTTCTTTTTATGCATGCTCTCGGTTTAACGTATTCTACGACTTTCGTTTAGATCAGTAAGGCTAAATACCGCTTTATCTTAAATTCACTATTTAAGTAATGCAGTGTCGTACCAGTTCTGTCGCGAAACTCCGAAAGGTCATAACTCCTTCGTTATAACTTCAATTTCAGCATTCTATATATATTTGGAATCCTCGTCACGACTATTACAACTTCCGTCATAGATATCGGGCTTATCTAATATTTTATTATTACGCTTATTTTTATCCTTATTTTATTTAAGTCACATAATTAAGCATAAAACACATAATACTCAAAATAATACATTTTTATTATTTCACAATGGTTTACAAAGGTTAACCTATATTATTACATCATCATTAATGCCTAGCCTAGAAACACGGGTGTTACAATTCTCTCCCCCTTAGGATGATTCCGTCCCTGGAATCACACATCAATAAACAAATGCGGTTAGCGACTCATCATGTCACACTCCGTTTCCCAGATGATATTTGGCCCATTCGTATGCTTCCAACGGACAAACACTAATTCGACCATCTTGCGTCACAACTTCTTAGTCTTACCGTCAATGATTGCCTCGGGTTCTTCAATTAACCTCTTATTTTCATCAATTCTTAATTCCAAAATTGGAATCATGTCGGGAACTTCTTCCGTGAACTTCCTCCAAATAACACACATGAAAAGTGTTATGAATTCCATTAAGTTCTTCAGGTAGTTCTAGCTTGTAAGCATGGTACCCTATCCTCTGAAGAACTTTAAACGACCCAATAAACCTTGGACTTAACTTTCCCCTTTTTACCAAATCTTATAAGTCCCTTCCACGGTGAGACTTTAAGCAAAAATGAATCCCCAACTTCAAATGTCATCGGTCTTTGCTTGTTGTCAGCATAGCTCTTTTGACGATCCTGAGCTGCTAACATTCTAATTATTTACAACTTTTCAGCAGTTTGATGGACTATCTCAGGTCCCATGAATTGCTTTTCCCCAGCCTCAAGCCAACAAGACGGTGTACGACACTTTTGTCCGTACAAAGATTGTTAAGGTGCCATCTTTATGCCCATGTGGAAACTATTATTGTAGGAGAATTCTACCAAAGGCAAATGTTCATCCGAGTTGCCTTGGAATTCCAGGGTACATGCTCTCAGCATATCTTCAAGTGTTTGTATCGTCCTCTCACTTTGACCATCAGTATGTGGATGGTAAACTGTACTTAAACACAACTTGGTACCCAATTCCTCTTGTAGACTTCTCCAAAACCTTGAGGTGAAACAACTATCATGATCCGACATAATCATTAACAGAACACCGTGAAGCCTCACAATTTCTTTCACGTAAGAATTCGCAAGCTTATCCATAGACCATTTCTCGTTGGCTGCTATGAAGTGCGCACTCCTAGTGAAGCGATCAACGACCACTCAAAATCATGTCGTGACCGTTCTTTGTTCTGGGCAGTTTAGTGAGAAAATCCATATATATGTCTTACCATTTACCCATAGGTACAGGAAAAGGTTCTAAACTCCCAATATGGGTTATGATGTTGTGCCTTAACTCTTGCACATATCACACACTCGGCCACATACTTTGCAATATCAAGCTTCATAGTCGGCCACCAATAGTAGGGTTTTAGGTCCCTATACATTTTAGTGCTACCGGGATGAACCGAGTACATGGTTTTGTGAGCTTCTTCCATCAGAAGATCTCTTACTCCTCCTGACTTAGGCACCCAAATTCGATCTTGGAATACCTTTAGTCCTTGACTGTTTATACCGAACACTAACGTTTTGCCCAAACGTTCTCCCTTTGGGTCATTCTTCTCAGAAGCTTCTTCTTGAGCTTTATTTATACTCTCCATAATTGCCGAGACAACTTCTATTCACAACGCTCTTGGCCTTTTTCTCTCAAGATTGACTTTCCAACTCAGAACATTAGCGACAACATTTGCTTTACTAGGGTGGTAAAGTATCTCACAGTCGTAGTCTTTAAGTAACTCTAGCCAGCGTCGTTGCCTCATATTCAATTCTTTCTGATTAAAGAGATATTGGAGACTTTTATGATCAGTGAAAAGTTTGCACTTCGAGCCATAGAGGTAATGCCTCCATATTTTTAGAGAAAATACTACCGCTGCCAACTCCAAATCATGAGTGGGGTAGTTCTATTCATGCTCTTTCAGCTGTCGATATGTAACCCAATCCAACACCAGACGCATCACTATAGACAACGAAGTCCTCAACTCCATCGGGTAGAGAAATAATCGGTGCCTCACATAACTTCTTCTTTAGCAGCTCGAATGCTTCTTTGTGTTTATCACTCCAAGCATAAGTAGCTCCTTTGTAAGTCAAAGCTGTTAATGGAGTAGCGATCAAAGAAAAGCCTTGGATAAACCTCCGGTAATATCCGGCTAATCCCAGAAAGCTTCGGATCTCCGTGGGACTTTTCGGTTGTTCCCATTTCATCACAGCTTCAATCTTTGCTGGATCAACCATTATCCCTTCTTGGTTGACCACGTGACCCAAGAATTGGACTTCTCAAATCCAAATATCACATTTAGAGAACTTGGCATACAACTTCTCCTTCTTCAAGACTTCAATCCAACACTTATCGCAAGTGTCTGCCATGCTCCTCTTGGCTTTTCGAGTAAATCAGAATGTCATCTATGAACACCATCACAGATTTATCAATGAACGGATTACAAACTCTGTTCATTAAATCCATGAATGCTGCTGGAGCATTGGTTAGTCCCAACGACATAACAAAAAACTCTTAGTGTCCATATCGTGTTCTGAATGCAGTCTTCTCGATATCCTTCTCCCTCACTTTCAGCTGATGATATCTTGACCTTAGGTCGATCTTTGAAAAATAACTTGAACTTTGTAGTTCATCGAACATGTCATCAATCAATGGCAATGTATATCTATTCTTTATTGTTGCCTTATTCAGCTCTCTGTAATCAATGCACATCCTCATACACCCGTCCTTGTTCTTTACGAGTAACACTGGAGCTCCCCAGGGTGATGAACTAGGTCTTATGAAACCTTTGACCAATAACTTCTGAAGTTGCATCATCAACTCCTTCATCTCCATTGGTGCTAATCGGTAATGTGCTTTTGCTATTGGCATCGTCCCTAGTAACAAGTCTATTCTGAACTCCACTTGTCTATTAGGCGGTAATCTGGGAAGATCTTCGGGAAATACTTCCGGATAATCACACACGACAGGAATGCTCTGCATCTCCTTTTTCTCCTTCTTTGCATCAATCACGAATGCTAGATACGATGTATATCCCTTGGCCAAACACCTTCTGTCTTTCATTAGGGAAATAATTCCAGATTTTACTCTGCGTTTGTCCCCATACACCATAAATTATTCTTTCCCTGGCGGGTTTACTTTTACCATCTTCTTTCTGCACAATATATCGGCATCATTGGCGCTAAGCCAATCCATTCCCAGCACGATGTCGAAACCATTTAACTCAATAGGCAATAATTCCTCGTGGAACTTATTCCCATCCAAATCAATTAAGATGTTTTTCATACGATGGCTAACATGTATAAACTTGCCACTACCAACTTAAACTAATAAAACATTATCTAGTCTATCGATAGGCAAAGCTAGTTTCTACCAAATTTGTGCGAAATAAAGGAGTAGTTGGCTCCAGAATCAAATAAAATTTGGGCAGACAATTCGTTTACGAGAAAGGTACCTGAAGCGACATCAGCTTCATCTTTCGCAGCTTCAAGTGTCATCTGAAAGGCTCTCGCCTTCGGTTTTGGTGGAATGTTGGGTTTTTCTGCCTCCTTCTTTTTCGGACAATCGCTCGAGATGTGCCCCTCCTCACCACACTCATAGCAGACTTTCATGGTAAGGGTGGATTCGTTGGCATAGTTCCCTGGCTTTCCATATTTGAAGCATGTGGCTTCCTCGCCACATTTCCCAAGATGCTTCTTCTTGCATTTGTCGCACCATTTCGCTTCGCCTACTCCACCTCCTCTTGAACTAGACTTCGAGAATTTACCCTTTTTGTTGGACCCTGGGTCCGTCGAACTTCCTCTTCTCACCAACCTCTGACCTCTCCAGACCCTTCTCCCTGATCTGGGTCTCAACATTTCTAGCAGCCCAGATGGCGGCGTTCAATGTGGTTACTTGCTTAACCATTGGACCAAAGTCCGCTGGTAGTCCGATGGAAAACTTGTTGACCTTATAGAGTTCAGTTGGAACTAAATATGGAATAAGCTTCATCTTTTCCATGAAACTAGCAGCGTATTCAGTAACGCTCATTTTTCCCTTCTTCAAATTCTGAAACTCATTATTGATTTCCAGAAGGTCCTGCTCGGAGCAGTACTGCAATTTGACTTGCACCACAAAGTCTTCCCAAGACATCTTGCTCGCTTCTCCCTTAGGCATCGAGTCAGCTAACAACTTCCACCAACTCAACACGCCAGATTTTAATAGAGGGATTGCAAGAGCGGTATTCTGTCTATTGCTGCGTTCACAACTCTCGAACATTGTCTCCATTTCGGAAATCCACTTTATAACTTCCACCGGCGTCGGGCTTCCGGATACACATGGTGCCTTGGATGCCATGAAATCCTTGTACTTGCACCCACGTGCATCATTTCCTCCATCCTGATTGACTTGCCTAACAATCGGTGGTTTGGCTTGACCAACAGTCCCATTGAAGTTTCCTCCTTCCAAATGCCCTTCATTCAATTCGGACTGTTCAATCGGTATTGAAGGTTCTTCACGATTCTGATGAAGCAGACGTTTAGTTTCTTCCATTTGATGGTCCAACATCATTTGGACCATCGCTTGTACCCCAACCAATGTCATTGGCTCAGGTGATGCTGCTACAACAGGTGCTTACTCAATCACTTGTCGTTGATTCCTGTTTTCATCTGCGTTTCCAACGCCACTTCTAGTTCTTACGATTTTTGATCTATACACTGAATAAGGTGAATTTAGATCCTCATTCACGATAAATATTTAAATCATCCATATCACTTTGAAACACTTACATGCTAGTTATAATACCGTCGTCATACACTTAAAATCCTAAACACATAAGGTCTCCAGATCCGGTTGGCAAAAAACCGTAGATCTAGACAAATAATATCATATATGGCAAACATATAACATTTAGCACATAAAAACATTTTAGGCATCTTTCATTAAATAACTAGTGCTCGTGTCTAAAATATAACAGACACTTATCTCACAATCTTCATTTAGCATTCTAAGTTTATTTCAAGAAATCCTACAAATTCCTAGTTCGCTTAAACTAATCCTCTAATACCAACTGTGACATCCCCAAAATCACGGCCATAAAAGACCGATTTAATTTATGCTTTTAAAATAATTTTTAGACTAATCCCTCGATTTAAAAGAGTTGCAAAATTTGTTCCCAAAACAAAATATGATAAATAAAATTTATCAAAGCATTCCTTAAAGAAATGTATTTTCATATATATCAAAACTCGGGATGTCTTGTTCCGATACAAACCAAAAGGATAAACGGCACATTATAAGCCTTACAACAGTTATATACAAGTACTGGCCTATAAACAAAATATCTTTACAAGTTGTCCAACTTATGCTCTCGCACCACTACCTGTAATACAAAGAAACTTAGTGGGTCAGGCTTGGGAGCCTGGTGAGCATATAAGGTTTTCAACCCACAATAAATAATTATATTTAATTTCACCAACCAACAATAACCCGATTACCTATTCCCGTTATCCTCACTTTACGTCCCTAAAACAACAACTATCACGAGGGACCTAGTCTAGGATTTTTCAACGCGATGGACATTATTGCAAAGGGGTTTCCTCAACAATAGATGTCCTAAAGGCAACCATGAGGGAGATAGAGTACATCGTTGAACACATCGTTCACAACACCTACAGGTTATGAACCTGCCAGCGTTCCACTGGATAGTCTAGAAAGAGTCCGTGGTCGTCATCTATACTCCGCTAGATGACTAAATCAACAACAACATCGAGGCCTCTCATCATTTTATTTCATCACACATCAACTATCTACCCATGTTCTACCCAACATATTTGTAGATAAAATTATATATATATATATATATATATATATATATATATATATATATATATATATATATATATATATATAGTCTAAAACATGTATACAACATTCAATCAATACTCATTTCACTAACAAATAATATAGAAACACATAACACGTATTTTATGGAGAATACTTCATATTTATGTGTTAGAAGAAAGCAACTACACACTTGCTCAAAACGTATACTTAATTCAATCAACAATACTTGTATTAAATCATGTTTATGAAAGAGACTATCCATTCACTTGATAAGACGATGCTCAGACAGCAATACGGCTCTAAAAGCAATATTCTTTGGTGATACTGTGATATCTTCACACACCGGGCTTCTCGCGGGCAGAGCTTCGGCTCGAAACTCTTTTCTTCTTGGGATCTTCGGTGCTTCGGGACTTGCTTTGGGTGTCAGGATGATACCGGGGTTCCGAGGGTACTTCAAGACAACTAGAGAGGGTATCAGGAGTGAGAGAGTGAAGGAAATTGGCATCCATGGCCGACTGCCCTTCGACTTCTATTTATAGGGCTGAAATTCTATGCTCACGTTGTGAGCCACAAGTGCTGACGTCGTGAGCTCGATATATCATTACGTTCGTCATCTGGCCACTTACTCTGGAAGGCGTCCATCACCTGCTCACATCGTGAACTCTCTATTCACGTCGTGGGCTCTAACATAGGGGTTGAAGTTTGTGCCCCAAACATAAAAAATTCATATCTTTCACATACGAGCTCCGTTTTTGACGCTCTTTATATTCACGCGTAGGTGAGATTATGCACTACAACTCTCGTGTAGACTTCGTCGGCTAATTTTGATTTTAACTTTTATTATATTATTTTTAGTAGTCCGGGACAAGAAAACCCCGTTAGAAATTCATAACTTGTTCATCTGACGTCCGTTTTCGTCTGTCTTTTTACCGTTGCGTTACTATCGATGAGATCTTCGATTCTCGTTTATATTGTTTCGGCTAGAAATCACTCGATCTCATATTCGAACTTTGGACTGCATACCGCTAAGTCGAAACTTCGAAAAATCATAACTTCCTCATACGAAGTCAGATTTAGACGTTCTTTTTATGCACGCTCTCAGTTTAACGTATTCTACGACTTTCGTTTTGATCACTAAAGCTAAATATCGCTCTATCATAAATTCACTATTTACGTCACTCAGTGTTGTACCGGTTCTGTCGTGAAACTTCGACATGTCAAAGCTCCTTCGTTATAACTCGGATTTCGGCATTCTATATATATCCAAAATCCTCGTCACGACCACTACAACTTCCTTGACAGATATCGGGCTTATCTAATATTTTATTATTATGCTTATTTTTATCCTTAATTAATTTAAGTCACACAATTAAGCATAAAACAAATAATACTCGAAATAATACATTTTTATTATTTCACAACGGTTTACAAAGGTTAACCTAGACTGTTACATCATCATTAATGCCTAGCCTAGAAACACGGGTGTTACACATCAAAAAAAATCGTTAGAACCGTCTAAGAGACTGTGCCCTGGAGGCAGGCTCCAACGATCAAGTTAGATCGGTTGGTAGAGATGAGATGGTTTTCCTTAGCTAGAGAGAACCATCTTGGTGCTGGTGGTGGTGTATGGCGGTTGAAGGCGAAGGGTGGCGGCTGAGCCACCCGACCGAAGTCTAGTGTGGTGGCTGAGCCAAGGGGAAAGGACCGAGTGGCAGTTGAGCCACCGGGGAGAGTCGTCCTCCATGGAGGAGGAACTATTCACTCTATAGAGGACAATTAGGTTAAGAGGAATTAGGTCAGGCCTTGGGCCAACCGAATTAAGGCCCAGCTAGCAAGGAGTTTGGCAAGGCCAACTGGAAGCGTTGGGCGAGGCTGGCGGACGCGTACCAGACAAGGTTAGCGGGCATGCACTAGGAAAGACTGGCAAGGGAACGTCATACAAGTCTGGCAAGGGAGCGCCAGGCATGGCTGGTAAGGAAGCGCCAGACAAGGTTGACAAGGACGCACCAAGCGGGGCTAGCGGGTGAGCGACAGGCAAGGCTGACAAGGGAACGCCAGACAAGACTGACAAGGAAGCGCCAGACAGGGCTGGCGGGAGAGTGCCAGGCAAGGCTGGCGCGCCAGAGATGTGTGGACCATACTAATGGGCCTAATATCATCAGTTTCCATAAAATACTTTTATTAATATGTTTTGTTTCTTAAATAGTCATCGTAAAATACTTACCCTCATGTTTTTCTGTCATAATGAACATTCTTTACTTTTAGATATAGTTACAAAAGTAAAATGTGACAATCAAACACTTATAGTTACATCTTTTTTTTTATCATTACTATTTTTATTTCTAGATTCATAAATAATTAAACAGTTACCATAAAATACTTATAGTCACATAATTTTTTTAATTTATTATATAAATTCTTTACTTTTAGACATATATAAAAAATTAAATTGTGACCATTAACTACTTATCGTTACAATTTTTTCTTTTATTATTGTTTGTTTGTAGACAAACATATAAAATTAAACCATAACAATTAAATAATTATAGTTAAATGTTTTCTTTATCATAAATATTATTTACTTTTTTGACACATAAAAAGAAGAGTAAATTACACGAATGGTCCCTATGGTTTGGGGTAATTTGCACGTTTGGTCCCTAACTTATTTTTTTAACTCGGAAGGTCCCTATTGTTTGCTTTATTACGTGTTTGGTCCCTGCTGTTTGTTTTTGTTACGCGCTTGGTCCCTATCTTACCTAAAAATACTATTATTTAAATAGGAAAAAATGGTGGGGTAGGTAAGGTAAGGTGAAGGGGGTGGGGTTGGGAGTGTGTTTATCTAAATAAATTAGAAAATCAAGGGCAAAATAGTCTTTTTAGCTAAGATAGGGACCAAACGCGTAACAAAAACAAACAGTAGGGACCTTCCAAGTTAAAAAAATAAGTTAGGGACCAAACACGCAAATTACCCTAAACCATAGGGACCATTCGTGTAATTTACTCTAAAAAGAACCATGACCATAAAATACATATACTCACATTTTTCTTTTCATTTTTATCAAGACGATTATTATTACTTTTAGACACACTTATGACATTCCGTGACCATTAAATATTTATGGTTATAGTTTTTTTTACCATGTCTCTAATAAGCACTCTCATTTGGTCACACAAAATAATTTTCATTACTATACAAATTACCTTTTCGCTATAGTTTATTCATGCGACTAATTACATCTTATGATTTAGTCACATAAAATTAGAATTTATGTAACCTTATATATTTTTTCGTCTCAATTAATAATGATAACAACATAAAGCTAGATATCAAACAAAAAACCATCACAATTGATTATATGTTGTCACAATGATTGACCATATTCGCTAGTATTTGCATGTCACATTTGTTATGGAAAATTGTCAGTAAATATGTGTAATGGTTTGCAATATTCACGATTTTAGCAAACAATGACTAAAACAATACTAAAATTTCATTAATGACCTTTAGTCATGCAATTTTAACCAAAATCGTGACCGCCTTGTTTTAAAAAACGTGTCTAGCGAATGCAATGTATTCCAAATTGCTAATCTTGCCTAAACATCAAGAGTTGCCTTTATTTTGTTATCATCAATCCATTGGGTTATATGCGGTTTAATTGTTATCATTCTAACCAATGTGGAAGTTCGATCAATCATTTATGACGTGTGGGGAAAAAGGGTCCATCATTGAAAACCTCTAGCATATTGTAATCCATTGTTTCTAGAATGATTTAACTTTTACTTAACCACATGGTAAAGTTTTTTCATTATGATGAGTGCATTTATTGCTAGAGTTGGATTAGAATTGGGTAGAATAAGTCATTTTCAGTAACTGTATAGAGAACAAAACAACTATTTAGAGTTTAGAATAATAGTTTAAAACTTGATCTGATAGCAGTTGTTGTCCTCCATATTATGCAATAAACAATAAATATATAAAACACATAAGATGCTGAAACTTATTAACCTTAATATGAAACAACTTACGAAAACAAAGAAAATAATTCGATTCACAACTAGGATTATTACCACCCTCTCTAATCTCTATCAAAAGTAAACTGGTCAGCTCAGGAGCTGACTATATTTGGCAGCTTATGTATAATAATCTTGGACATCATCAAATAATAAGGTTTAAGGCTAATACCATGAGTCCCTATGTTCGAGGCAATACCAACTTAAAGGAATCAAATATCTACAAGTCAGATTTGAGTGTAAAAGGATAGATATATAGTGGGGGAACGATATTTTAAATTCTCATTATGGTTTGCGGGTGGATATAAACTCACATTTCATGAGGGAGTTACAATATATAAAAGACAGGGTAAAATGAATGGTTGAAATTGCTATCACATTCTCATTGTGGTGTGTCACCCTTTATCATCGTTCACAACTTAACAAAGAATTATGGTCGTTCGTTATTGGAGATATAATAGAGGCCTAGAGGGAGAGTTAGGTGAAGGGGGTTACTTGGAGATATAATAGAGGCCTAGAGGGAGAGTTAGGTGAAGGGGGTTACCGGAGCGACATTGGGGGATTTGAGTAGACCTGACAATTTCATACACGAAGACACTAATCTGTGAATAACACGAATTACCAGGTCTAGATTTGAGCGTGATTCTCTTTATTTGATTAAGCCACATTTCTTAATTCTTACCCTTGCTTCTAATTAAAAATAAAGAAAAAGAATCTTAAATTTATTAATTTAAAGTTGTCAAATTAAATATCTAGATCTTCTTCTTAATATCGAAGAATCTTGATATCAAGCTATCTAGTTTGTTTATTTTTGCTTATAGACATTGATTCTAACTTTAATTCTTGCAAAACCGATCTTGATCTTTTATGATAAAAGCGCATGTTTTTTCATCTACAATTGGTTATATATATGTTTAGAGTAATTGGTGATCGTATAGAAAGAGAACAAAATTGAAAAGGTAAAGCGTGAAGGACCGAATTCTTAAATTTCACTCCTCTAGCAATCAATTTCCACACCCACTTTTGGAATGAACTAATGGTATAAAACACAGGCTTCCCTTTCAAGGGTGGATGCAAAATCATTGCAACTCTATATATGTAAAGTTTTATATATATATATTCTACATATATTTGTGAGGGCCATTGGATAATAATAATAATAATAATAATAATAATAATAATAATAATAATAATAATAATAATAATAATAATAATATCAAAGGACTTTTAGCGTAGTATCATATGTTGTTCTTCTTGAGACCGAGGGTTAAAGTCTCATCTTGGGACATATGTCGATTAAGTAACATGTTAGATTTGTCATTAATAATAATAATAATAATAATAATAATAATAATAATAATAATAATAATAATAATAATCCACATATATACCTTTAGGAGAATTATCATTTCTTTCAGTGTAAACCTTGTTTGATGTATGCGTATTTGAATAACTAACATTTTGGTCATTAGAGATCAAGTGGTGAACCAGATTTAGTTGGCACTTAAATTTGGCGTAATAGCATTAAAAAATATTGTCGAATTGATTAAACTATTCAAATGAGAAAGAAAACATTTGATACTATTAGGCTATAAGTATTTTGGTTATAATAATAAAATACAATAAAATAAAATTATTTTAAATGAGAGTTAAAACCTTAATTATTTTGGTTGAAAAACACCATTTGAACATGAGACTGCGAATGATAAACCTTTTTGGTTTTCTTAAATACCAATGTTGCGTAATTAATAATTTTATAATTTTATATAAATTTTAAGCCTATTCGAATTACATGCATAATTCGAATTGAAATCACAAATTAATTTGTTTGATGTGTTCTTGAGAGATAGATAAATTATGATATAATTTCCAGTATATGAATGCTCAACCCTTTTTCTGAAACATCCACATCTGATTTATACTTGAAGGAAAAGTTGTAAAAATCGGTTAAAGCAAAAACGGCGTTGAAACATGGTAGTTATTAGACACAACCGATATCTACATGATTATGATGTCATCAGTAGGTTTTTGGCGGAAAAATGCATGGCGTTGAACGGTCAGCGGAACCACTGCCAGGGGCTCTGCCCCTTCGACCCTGCTACAGGTGTTGTCCCAATACCCCGCCAAGGAGTTGCGGCCCCTTGGAACCATACTCCCAGGGGCGCTGCCCTTGGATTCCGGTATTCCGGAGTTCACATTTATCACACCTAGTGTGCACCCGACACCTTTAAGCTCAGTTATTCAATGGAGATCGGCCTATCTCATTATTAATAATAATCACACCAAAATATGCTGATAGCACTAAAATCACCAACATTCCTCCCTCATTTTAGTGTAATCCTTAATTAATAAAAAAAAACACAAAATCAAACTTATGCATAAATGAACATATCTTGAATATTGAATTTTCACATTAGTATAATATACATGTCAAATACTCGAGAATCAGGGTGTCTTAATGATTGAATCTTTAAACACATTTGAGTAACAGAAGATACTATACACATATTTTAAACACAATATCAAATGTTTCATACTGGACACTATTACAACCATGTGTCCAATCTATTCATGAGTGCATAAAAGCCTAGCCCAAGTTTCTCAAGCGACAACAATTCACACTCACATAGGTAGTCCTTTTATATCATGCACAAGTTAATGCACTTTTCAAAAGAACTAATAAGAACTTAATCAACCTACTTTAACAATATAGGTCATAAGCACACACCTTGGGATGTAGTAAAATAAATGTGCTTTAATCTCCATAGGCATGCTTTCCACATTGAATTCAAATTCTAACCTTGTATTGGAGGGGAAATTGCTATCTCACCCATAGAGATATCAAATGGGCTTTAATCCCATCACTATAAATGAATTCTTTACCAAGTCGCTAGCTAAGCCCTTCCTCAAGTGATCAACCAAGTTTTGTTGAGATCGAATAAACTTAAAAGAAATGATAACATGAGTAATGAGTTCACATACCATGTTGTTCCTAACACCCACATGTCGTGACTTTTCATTATACACTTGACTATATCCTTTTTCCAAGGTGGCAACAATATCAAAGCATATAGAGATAGGTGATATAGGCTTTGGCCACAAAGGAATTTCATACATCAAATTTCTTAACCATTATGCTTCTTCTCCAGCAGTTGCAAGGACTATAAGTTCAGATTCCATAGTTGAATTTGTGATGCATGTTTGTTTCTTAGATGCCCATGAAATGGTACCTACACCAAGAAAAAACACCCAACTACTTGTAGAAGACTGGTCCTTAGCATTAGTAATCCGACTAGCATATGAATATCCTTCAATAACTGAAGGAAACCCTACATAAGTTAAACCAAAGTCCATGGTTTTCTTAAGATACTTCAACACCTTCCTTACTACTTGCAAGTGGTGAGTACTAGGATTTCTAGTAAATCTACTAAGCTTTCCTACAACAAATGCAATATCAGGCCTTGTACTGGTCATAACATACATCAAACACCCAATAACCTTTGAATACTAAAGTCGTGAAACTGCTTCACCAGTATGTGGCATAGCTTTCATACTTTGATCAAAAGGTGTACTCACAGGAGAACAACCAGAACACTTAAACTTCTTAAGCACTTTCTCAATGTAATGAGATAGTGAATACCTTGCTTGATGTGTTCTTGAGAGATATAGAAATTATGATATAATTTTGATTATATGAATGTTCAACCCTTTTTCTGGAACATCCACATTTAATTTATACTTGAGGGAAAAGTGGTTAAAACCGGTTAAACCAAAAATGGTGCCAAAACATGCTAGTTATTGGACACAACCTATACGTATATAATCATGATGCCATCAGTGGGTTTTTGGTAGGAAAAAACATGGTTGGAGTCTCACCTGATACAAAAATCCATTGTTGTTTTTTTGGCGGGAAAATGCATGATGTTGCCCCTTGGAACCCTGTCCATTGACCGGTCAGTAGAACTATCGCCAAGGGCTCTGCCCCCTTGGACCCTGCTAGGGTCGCTGCTCTTAGATACCGCCAAGGGGCTGTAGCCCTTGGAACCCTGCATCCAGGGGCGCTGCCCTCGTACCACCATATTCCCGAGTTCACATTTATTACACCGAGTGTGAAACCTGCACCTCTTAATGGAGATCGGCCTCTCTCGTTAAAAATAATAATTTCACCAAAATATGTTGATAACACTAAAATCACCAACAAAAATCAGGCCAAAGTGATTGTTCAAGCAACGAAGTAGCCCAAAATAATGGCTACAATAAAGTGCAATGCAATATCAAGTATGATGAGGATTGTCTAAACTGAAAATATAGTTTATGGCCTTTTATGGTTGTTTCTAAGCTGAGGGTTGTTTTAGCTATTGTGAATGATGCCATAGCCACCCATCCCATCCTCAAGGATTTACACCCCCATATTTCATGCAAAGTGTAAAAGATGAAGATTCTAACGTGAATCATTTTGGTACTTTCTCACATTCATTTTCAGAATGCGATTTTGCTCCACATATGTGATAAATTACATCATTTCATGAATTTGATTGTCTCCACCAAATCATACTCTTTTGTTTTATTTTATTTTTATTTTCACACCTTCAATTGTTAGATTTATTTTCTTGCTTTTCTTATTTGAATCTCTATTCATAATCATTCAAACTTTTATTCTCTCATTCTTTTGGGTTTTTGCATCCATGGTGGATTTATTGCAACAAAACATCAGTTATCATAGAATCATTTAAGAAAACTACATAAAGAATTTGATGATCATAAATGGAGATTTTACAGTTTGTGGCTACATACAATCATAAAAAAAAATATTAATCAAAGGAGTGAGTAATTGGGATTAAAACAACATCAACACTCTTACAAGTGTAAGATAACAAAACCCTAGCCAAAAATTAATCATGAAAACAAACTAAGGTTTCTACTTGATTCACAAACTCGAATATGAGATTAAATGGTGAGAAATTATACCTTGAAAGCCCTAGGATGCTTCAAATCTTGCTTCACTTGACCAATTGCTACTTTAATTCAAAATCTACATGAAATCATTCATGAAGTTTCCATGGTGTTTCTTTCTAACTCTTAGAAACATGTATGAGAAGAAATGAAGGAAAAGGATGAGGGTATGCTTCTTATTTCAAGTTTCCTACATCATATTTTGACCACAAAGCTTTCACATTTTGCAAAATAGACATCATACCGATTACTAGCAACTTATACTTAAGAAACTTACACTACAAGTCCCTCCGATAATAATCATAACAATCCTAGTCCCAAACTAGTTGAGTTAAGGTCAACCTATTTTTCATCAATTAGATGATTTTTCACATACACTTTATTCTATGAACCAGTAGTTTTTAAGCTTTGAGAGTTAACTCTTTTAGTCCTTCTCCATCCACGTCACGAAAAAATGGTCCAAGTGGCTATTGAATGAATCATATCCTTTGGTTATACACACTTTCACTATTTTTACACTATTGGTCCTTGCCTTCAGATTGTTATAATTTCGATCTTTACCTTCTCCAACTATCATTTACATTATTATTATGATTCATATATATATATATATATATATATATATATATATATATATATATATACATATATATATATATATATATATATATATATATATATATAACTTAGGTAATTCTAACTTATTTTTTAATAATTTATTATTGTATTTTATTCCACAAAAATTTTTAAACTACTCAAAATTTCTAGCCCAAAAAAGTGGGTACACAATTATCCACCTTTTTAGGATGATTCCGTTCTTGAAATCACTAAGAAAATCATAGATTTTGTTCCACCAACTTGAACTATCTAGAGTTTCTTTTTGAGTTTTACTTAATCCATTCATCAGATGCATACATTAGTTCATAGTCTAAGGTAGGTTTCTACTTTTTTTTTCTAAGGCTCATAAAAAAGGACGTCTTAGCCTCACATCCAAGAGATTCATTAATCCCGGGTAGGGATACCGGGTCATGATTGTGACACCTGTTTTGATGACATGTATTATTACGAGAGATGTAACCCATCGATGGGACATATGAGATTCTATAAGACACATTTCCAAAGAGAATGGCTAGATATGTTGTTAATAATACTCTAACTATTGGAAGAAAACATACTTTGAAAACATGACAAGTAAGTAAAAAGGAACGCAACGCGAAGGATAGGATGTTTCTATATTTCTAATGATGAACAAAGGATGTGGCGCGTGTAGATCAATGTCACAACACATCGATGAGTATAAAATAGGTGCGACATTTTGACCAGGTTTGATCTTCGACACATGTGAAAGGAATAAGATACATGGAAAATAATGAGATATGTGGGAAGACTCTAGGCGTCACACATGGATGCAACGCATCCATGGTTGGGACATTCGCACCTTTGTGGAACGCAACCAATATATAAGTCACAAAATGAGTCATTTGTTCGTTTTTTCTTCAAAATTAAATCACGAGCTTCTCGTGACGAGTTATGTAGAGATGCAATGGATGTTAATGTAGGTATACAAGGATACAAGAGTTAAGTAATTAATGAAATCAGGTATCTTCCTTCCTGCTTATTACATTCTTGTGTTCGCATAGCATAATTATGAAGGATTGTTAGAACCCAATTCAGTTATTAGAGTTCATATTACCTTGCTATTATTAACAGGATGATAAGATTATTGAGTTTAGCTACATAAATGAGTTTTATGTATTAGATAGATATAATGAGGTAAACACATAAAATGCATATATAATGAGTTATGATATTCAATAATTATGTACATGTTTTTGACAGCGCATCCGATGAAGGCCGTCATGAGACTTCAAGAGTTAGAATCTCATACATGTAGTATATTCCAGGTGAATAACCTTATCCTTATCGAGATGATTAATATCTAAATATGTGGTAATTATTATGTATGTGAAGAGTATATATAATATTTGAACCGTTGTTAATTGATGTTTTATAAGTAGAACAATTGGTGTAATTGAGATTTATAGTTGTGTAATGCTACATGAGTTATTGAGTATAATAGTTGAGAATTATGCCAGTTTGTTGCTATCGAGTACACACAAGAGTGTAGATAAGATACATAATGAAGTATTGCTATATGAGTTGACGAGTGAGTATAACTGAGACATATATAGTGAATAATGATATATTAGTTACTGAGTGATTATTCTCGACATATATGGCAAAATACTGTTATATGAGTTAATGAGTTGACGTGATCACGATTTATCACTAAGTCTTATTATACAAGTTGTTAAATGACATAGTATATATATATATATATATATATATATATATATATATATATATATATAGAGAGAGAGAGAGAGAGAGAGAGAGAGAGAAAGTAAGTAGCATAATGTAACACCGTTATTTTTCACCCATTTTTTATATTTTTAAAATATTTATTTATCAGACTACATTAGCAGAAGTATGATTTTAAATATTATCAAAACATGAAGCATATTAATTTATTATCAAAACAAGTCCATCAAAATAAAATTTCTCTAAAACCAACACCAAAGTGAGTTCTCAAAACAAAAGGTAATAACCCATGGCCAAAATGGTATCATCAATAAAATAATACTAAATATAACTAACCAAGATGCTCTCTTCCTGACCAAGCCATCAAACTATGCTACTTGTACCAATGCAAGGCAAACAGAAGCAAAGAAACAAGTGTTACCAAATGCTAAGTGAGTTAACCATAAGTATAATTTTAGGAAAAAACACATAGCATATCATCACATACATCACATGCAGCACATACCACACATACATCACTCATATCACATACATCATATACGTCACACACATCATATACATCATATTCATCACATATTCATCACTAAAGTGTCATTAAGGTCTTCCAATATTATTTATTTTTTAAATATTAGACAATTGTTAATTAGTACGAACCTTGCCCTAGGCCTATCATCAACTCGTAAGATAGACGCCTCATACATGGATGCATTACTGGCTCGTAAGGTAGAAACCTCACACATAGGTCCATTACTAACCTATAAGGTAAACACCCACATGTAGGTCCATCACTAACCTAAAGGCAAAAACCCATTCATTACTACGTGACCAACCCTACCCTTCCCCACTAGGTCTATCACTAACCCAAGAGGTAAAAACCTTATTTAGTACTAAAATGACTGACTCGGCCCAATATTCTAAGTGAGGCAAGACTCTCATTTGTAACATTGCCCATGATACGCCGTGTTCGCTACTCCGATGATGCAAAAAAAGTATGTGTGTTTTCATTCAATAGTGGTACTTCTCATTGTTTCCCATAACTAGAAACTTCCAAACCAAAAGTTATATTTGATCCAACACCATCAATACGCTAAAATCACTCCATTCCACCCACCGCAAGGGCCATGTCCTGAGTGATTGTCTAGGACATAATATAATCGGATATGATACACACCTATGTCTAGGTTGCTACCCTTCGATCCATTAGAGTATTCATATTTTAATTAATTTTTATTAATTCTTCTTTTAATGAGATTATACATTTGACCACCCTAAGTAATCATGATATTAAATAACATCTTTCACTAATATATTACTTCATAAGTTCTTCTTATGGAAACATGCAAACGAATAAATACAACTTATATCATTTTACATCACATCGCATTTTCAGCACACTTCATCTTTATGCATTATCACCTCACCAACATGCTTTTTCCTAAATCGTCACAGACAAATATTTATGATGTGTTATAAAACAACGATTTAAAATTTATATCTTGTCTACTCCACGCAGCTAAAACACAATAGGCAGTGTACCTAGTCGTGCGGTAGTAAAGTATAGTAAGAGTTAAACACAAGGAAGAAAATTTTAATTAAGAAAATACTACTAATAATTAAAGTAAAAGGATTAAACATTGATTGGGGGTTTTAGTAACATCCTAGTAAACCTTGAAAAATCATCAACAATAACCAATATTTACTTCTTCTTACTGAAAGTCTCAATAGCCGAAGGTCCACAAACATCAATATGAAGAAGTTCCAAAGGTTCGATGATTGATGATGTTGCTTTCCATTTTTACAAGTTGCACATAACGAATCATTACCAAATTTCAAGACAGGTAAGCTAGGAACAAGAACATGAATAACCAGATTGTTGAGATTCTACGAATTCAATTGTGATAGACGTTGATGCCACAACCAGCTTAGGTATGATGAAGCTTTTGATGATAAATATACAGATGGAACACCAACTATAGGCTTTATGTCAAGTGTGAACATATCTCCTTTCCTTTTTTACTTCAGAATAACTTCATTCGTTTCTTTGTTAGAGATGACACTTCCTTCTTCATCGAGGACAACATGATTTCTAGTTTCCACAACAAGTTGTGAAACACTTATCAAGTTGTGTTTTAAGCCTTTGAGATATGCCACTCTATTTACAATAAACTTTCCGTTTGTAACCTTGCCATATCCTTTCACTTTGCATTTTTTTATTATTACCAAACTTTACTACTGCATTATTATCTAACTTGCGAAAGTCACGTAGATTGTACTTTCGTCCAGTCATGTGACGAGAGCAACCACTATCAATATACCAATACTCACCGTATTGCTTACACACAGTAGTAGCAATCATTCAAAAGAATTTAGGTCCCCAAGGCTTTTTGGGTCCTTGGACATTAGTTTGAAATGCATTATGGAAAGATAAACCTAGTACCCAATTGCGAACCTTTGACTTTAAACTATTAATTAAATCAATTTTGATTGGTTTGGGCATTCAAATGTAATCATTCAATGGAATAGTTTCAACATTGATTTTCCCTTTTCCATTTACAGTTCGTTTTCCTTCAACCTTTGTCTTGGGAATTTCTTTCCACTTCTTCACTAATTGATTCGACTCTAGAGATGATGAACTACCATTCTACGAATCATTTAAGTAACTTTTGTAAGCAAACTTGATTTCCTCTTGAGAGTACTTTCCAGATTGATATTGTTTCCCTTTGCCTTCCAGCCAATGATTGATATTTTTCGCATCATTTCTGCCTTCCGCAATCGATGCTTTCACTTTGTGCTTTGACTTAGGATTTGAAAAGTGTGGATTTGTGGGCTTAAATGGTTTATTTATCTTCCCTTTAACATCTCAATTTTTCAAAGTTTTGTTTTGGAAATGACGGTTTTAGAGAATTTTGATAACAATTTTGATATTGATTCTTATAACCAACATCATTGTGATTGAAAACCGTTTGTCCTTGTTGAAAAAATATGTGACCGTGAGTTTGATTGAAATTTCATTGTTCATTATTTTGAATAAAACTCCTTTGAAATTTGTTAACAAAAAGCTTCTCATTTTCACAATTTGGACCATTATTCCTTGGATGTTGATTTTGAACAAATTTTCATTTCCTTGTGTTTGATCATTTTGAGAGTGAACTTGTTTTTGAACCTTAGATTGACTTTTTGGAAAATCATGTTGCTTTTGAAATAACTTGGTTTGAACAAAAGTCTTATTTTGAGAAAATGACTTAACTTGTTCAGTTGATTTTTGCTTATTTTTTTTTTGAAAAGTTTTAACATTTTTCCAATAAAATTTGTTTTGCGTTTTTGAAGATGAAATCCGTTCTTCTCTCACAACTTTTTGAACACTTTCATTGAAATCTTGTCATTTACTCTCTTGTGGTTTTGAAAAAGTTTCTTTGCTTTGATTTTCAACTTTTTATTTTTCAGTTTTTACTTCCCAAACATGTTTTGTTTTTTGTCTTTGAAAAGTTCTTGAATTTATATTCAGACTATTTTCCATTGTGCTTTGATGTGAAAAGAAACCTTCTTTTTTCGCAATTTTATTGTCTTCTTCAACAAGTTTGTGTATTTCTGGATTGACCTTGTCACCATTTCTAGAAGTGACGCATACTTAGTTTGGAAAGACATCAACATTCGTGCATTTGATTGATAGATAGACGACTGAATTTGGTTCAAGTTAATCCAAATCTTTGTCTTTCAGCATCTTTTCGAACTGCTCTGTTTCTTCATAAACTTGTTCGACAACAACTCTGGGAATGGTTGTTTCAATATAATCATCGTCCTCATCAGTTTCATAATCTTCTACAACAATATGATCAGTATCACAAAATTTTGATGTAGAAGGTTAATAATGTAACCTTATCCATTGAATCTTGACAAATTTCTTTTCCTTCTACCATTCAATTGACATTAATCATAGATAATTGAGAACAATCAACAATATCATCTTCCTCAATTTCACTATTATTATCAGAATCATCTTCAATATCAGCAAAATTTTGTTGAGAGTCTAATGTCGAATTCTTAGTCATGTTGAAAATTTAAACTTGTTCATTCTTAGTAAAAGTTTCATTCAAAATTTTGTCCGGAAATTTTGTTTTCGCAATCGTAGGAAGTAATATGAACTTTTTCTCTTTCATATTATAAGAAATGTAATAATTTCCAATGTTGTTCTTTTCATATTTCTAAAGAGTGATGCAATTCAATGAGTTTCACATATAAACATTTTGCATTATTACAATAAATCTTTTGTTGTTTAAGTAAAATAATATTATCACCTCTCACCATATCTCTATCTAGAGTAAAGTTTCTCAATTGAAGCTCTAGATTCTCTATTTTATTCTTCTTAATCTCCAAACAATTTTGAATGTCAAACAATCACGTTTTTTAACGTTCAACTTCACTACTAACATAAATCATCATATCATTAACATATGAGAGAGTATCATCAAAATCAAATAAAACAGTAAGATACGAACTCGGAGAAATGTTAAAAGATTGAAGAAAAGTAGGTACCTTTGAAGTCATGAGTGACTTATATGTGCTGGTAGATACAAAGCAACTACCTGTGGTCTTCGCTTCCATAGACACATCCTCTTCAAATTGAGCAAACATACCTCCATGAGTTGGATTCCTCATCTCTTCATCATCTGAGCCCGATGACCAAATCTGATACGTACCATCACTCTCACTTCCTCCCTTTGCAAGCAAGAACAGACCCTTGGTTTTAGCCCTTAACTCCTCTATCTTTTTGGCATAATAAACTTCATCTTAGACTCTCTCTTTCTTCTTTTCCTTCATTCTTAGCATGCAATCCTGGGCTAAATGGTTCGATTCATTGCAATAGTTTCAATTATAGCACGAATCACCTTTCAACTTTAACTGTTTCTTCTCAGCACCATTCTTACTATCCTTCTTCTTTTCCTTGAGCTCCAACTTTGCACCTTTTGTCGATGAGTTGCTCCCTTTGAACTCATTGTTGCTTTTGTACTTTGGATTGAATATTTTATTGAAAAGCTTTTCACCTTGTTTTTAGAATAGTATGCAACAACCTCATATTCAGAATTTACTAAGAATCCTTCTTCAGAATTCTCTTGATCGCCAGTTTCGATCTCAGATTCCTTTGCATTCACTTTTAACATTAATGCTAAAAGGACCACCAATGCCCAACTTTCCTTCCTCTACTATCTCATTGATTTCATTTTCATGAGCCTTGAGCACATTATACGAATCACCCAAAGAGTATTTATCAAAAATCTGTCTAGTTTTGATTGCTAAACTTATGTTTCTCCACTTCTTTCACAGCCCCGTTAGAAAGGTAAGGATTTACTCAAGAGTTGTATGAGTAACCACATAGCGATTAAACTTGAATATCAGCTCATTCATGCGATCATAATATTGTTCTATGGTTTCACTATCTTTCTGCTTGAATTCACCAAGCTCTAATAGGCATCGTTTCACAAAACTCTTCAGAGTATCCCAAATTTCCTTTGCGATCTTGCATCCTTGAATATAGTTGTAAACAACCCGTGGAAGAGCACCACGAAGTTCACGAAGACACTTCTTATCACTAGCCTCAAAAATTTCATTTTGTGTTGCCATACTAGTGGATGAACTTGCATTTCCAACATGAGTAAACATATCAGGACGATAATTTCCTCTAGTAACACCTTGCCAGAGATCTTCGTCGATTACATTGAGATAATCTTCCAAGCGATCCGCCCATTGCTCTTCATACTCTGGAATGAGCATTGAAATCCTCGCGGAGGATCCAAGCAGATGGGAATATTTTGACATGGTGTTCATGTTAAAATTAGCCATTTTTGTACGGACAAAAGTGTTGAATTAATTCAGAAATTAGATCTAACGGATGAATCAACCAGAAATTATCAGAAAACACTCAATCTATAAAACTGATAGCAGAATTGAAGCAAATCAATCAATTAAGACAAGTTTTATTAATCAATAGTGCGGAATAATTTCAATCAGAAATAGCGATTGAAAACTATTGAAAAAGACGTGAAACCCGTATTGACTGAATGTATCCCACTCTGATACCAATTGAAGAGTGTTTGAATCGAGCTTCTACAACAAAATCAATAACATATATCATTAAGAAAACAATCGTAAATAAGTTATTTTTCGCTCGTTGATTAGTCTGAAAGTGTATAGAAGTACAAGAGAGAGAGAGAGAGAGAGAGAGAGAGAGAGAGAGAGAGAGAGAGAGAGAGAGAGAACGAATACTTTCGAACAGAAACCTGAGAAGTGGAGAAGATTGACAAGAATTACTCAATTCTTCATGGAAAAATTAATGTTATTGGTAATGCTATTGCAAAGTTGGTTGAATTCAATTCTGCTAATTCAACCAAGATGGATGCAAAGTCAGAATTAGATTCCAAAGACTATAATAAGCTGGAGGAATTTTTGAGCAACATCAAGGAAAATCTTTCACAAGCAACTAATTCTAATCAATCTTTAGTTTCTCAGGAATCCATTTCCAAGAAAATTTCTTCTATTAAATCTAACATCAAGGCAGAACTTGATCCCATTCTTAAGTTGGTACTTTTATTACAAACTAATGCCACATCTTCGAAGTAATTGTTGCAAAGGGAGAAAAAGGAAGTAGAGGGGTTGGATCTCCAAACGATGTTGATAAGGGAAAAGTTGTTGGGAGGGTTATGACTACTCAAGACCGATATAAAAAGGGATTATCATTGGCAAAAGTGCTGGAGGATCTGGGTCGAGTTCTAAACCACCTTTATCGAATGCAAAACCAATGAGATAATAAGGGAGGTCTTGAGATAACTCTATCTGAAGAAGAAAAGAAGAAGATATTAGAGATGCAGATTGAAAGACAGAGACAAATCAATAGTATTTTGAGACAATGACAGAATGATCCACTGGGTTTGAACAAGGGTGATCCCAACAAACACTGGTGCTATGAAACTATTGAGAAAGTTCTGTCATTGGGAAAGATTGATGATTTTTGCAAGGTTCCTAAGAAACGTTATGATGCTGAAATCTCAGACTTCAATCAACTCAATTTTCCTACCAATCACATGATTTACATTTCCTCTTAGTACAAGTTGGCCGATTAATTCAATGGCAAGGAGCAAGATAAAAGACTGAAAATGATATTTCATGCATTCTTAGAAAAAAGCAAAAAGGAGATTTGGTCTATTGTGAAGATCATCAAAGTAATGTCAACCACAAGGAAAAATTTGTCTGAAGGCATTCTTCAAATTTTTTGTTATGTTGTGGTGAGGGTAAACAATGTAGTCTGTGAGTTCTCAGTTCCAGACTTCCCATTGATGAATCTGAACAACTTAGTCAATGTGACATCGATTCTTATAAATGTGGATGTATTGAAACTAGCAAAGGATAACAAGGACGATTTTTGTTTCGACTTCGCTAATATCAAAGTCTTCATAGATAGTTATTATGATTGCCTCGCAATCATAGATATCGAGCTTGCCATGGCCGTTAACAATACTTCAAAAGTTCCCCAGTCTTTGTTAAAGGGGAAAATTAATATTGACAAATATGAAGACAGAGATATTGTTCATCAGCCTCCAGAGGTAGGGTTTCTTGGCAAGAACAAGAACTAGAAAATGACAAAGTTATTTTCCCAACTTACTGATGTTGAGAGATACGCGAATGTCAAGTATACAAATCTACTTGTGCGCATTAATAATTGAAAAAAAGAATTGTGCAGAAGACAAGGTTCAAATTCGGAAGACTATTCTTCAGTATATGGACATCCACCGAGTACTTCTCCAGACCATGAAGTTGATGACATGATTTCGACACTTCTCACTAAGGGGGATATTGTTGAGTGAGAAATGTCTTGTGAGAGGTCAAAAGGTATATTGGTTTGTATAAATGTGAAGTCTGATACTTCGCAATGTATGTATTTAGCATTGCATTTGCTGTGTTGTATATTCATGTCTAGTTCTTGCATTTTTTTTGAGTGTCTATATTACCCTATAAATAAGGTTAGTATAGAAGTAGGGAGATAGCTTTGGAGCACTTTTGTATTCGTTCTCTCCCTCTCTCTCTCTCTCTTGTACTTCCGTACTCCTTCAGACTAATCATTGAGCCGAATAGAAATTATTTACAATTGTGTTCTAAATGCTTTCTGTTATTGGTTTCGTTCTATAAACTCTATTCAAACACTCTTTAACTTAATTGCTTGTTTAAATCTCTAACTTCTATCTCACACCATCAAGCTAATCCGAGATATAATAAAAAGTTCAAAATACATCGATGGACACGTCTTCCATCCATTTAGTCAACATCTTCTCTCAAATTAGAAGAAGATTCATAACCACTTCTAATCGTTGCTCTTATGTCACAAATGGTCATCTACATTTTTATTTTTCTATAAAGCACACCATATAACTTGTGAATTTAATAAAAATTTCTTTATTTCATAAATAAGCACTAACATCAACATGTTATAATGATGAGAATGTTTAAGTAAGTGAAATATAGACATATAAGTTTTCTACCTGACAATCCTAGCCCCTCGTCTTATTTTCCTACCCTTTTAGGTCAAAACACTTGCTATTATTAAATAGTCTTATCGTATATATTTAAAAACTAGTAATATTTATCATATAATTTATTTAATAACATTTTATTATATTAGATTTTAAAATTATCCCACATTAAGGATACTACATATTACATATTACAAAAAAATTGCATATTAAAGACATGGAACATTTTTAAAAATATTCCAAGCGACTTCATGTGAAAGTCCCTCAGGACAATCTATAATTTATATTTGTTCCTTACGTGCTTAAAAGTATAAATTTATCATCTTTCGAACGTGCATTTTTGATGTTATGATAATTATAGTTGAATATGGTCAACTTTCCTTTAAAATATATAACTTTGTGTTGATTTGCTAGTTTGTACCATAGAGTTGATGGCCCATTCATAGTGAAATAGATGTGTCATATGGATCGACAAAACCCTACAAGAAAATACACGGGACCAGTGATATTATCCTCCATAGTTAATCATAATTCAAGAATCTATAAATGTGAGCTTCTCTTTCATAGTCGATAGTAGTGGTAGAATTTTTTCCATTTTTAGTGAAAAGATGAAAATAAATTCAGGTTTGAATAAAGACAATATGAGCTGTGTACTTAAAGAAGATGTGTAACGAATAGTACATCTTTATGAGTAATTATATGAGATAAAAAAAATTAGTTGTCACCAACAACCTTCAATATACATTCTACTATATTTAATTGAGAAGAGTAATATTTTAAGGTTTATCTTATATTAACTGATTTCCTAAAGGTAAAAAGGAACCACTATTAACTAAGATACTTGATAACATCTTCGAAGCGATGATGAAAGCAAAGAGTCCAACTACGTAACATCCCATTTTTCCGTATAGATCAACTAAAGGATTGTAAGGATTAAAGAGGGTTGTACCACCCATTTTCCATGATGGGTCAATTAAGGGTTTCAAGGAGTCAAAAGGTCGAATTTTGAAAGAAATAGGGCCTCATGACGTGACCTTTAAGCGCTCACGATGTAAAATGAGCTAATATGATAAGTTTTATTCGGGATTGGTCTCATGACATGAAGCATAGAGGCTCACTATGTGAGAACAGATACAAATGAAGCCCATGATCTTTTAGTGTTTCCTTCATATTTAAGACCCTCTCAACCTAATTTAGGGTTCATTATCAACCTCCAAACTCTCTTTCACCTCAGAAAACCCTAGCCTTCATCTCTTGGTCGGTTCCTGGCTATTTTGGAGTATTTCTTGGTTAGGAGAAGAAGAAGAAGAAGAAGAAGAAGAAGAAGAAGATCATTTGAAGAGGATTGCAAGGAATCATCATCATCATCACCTCACATTGTTTCTAGACCCTTGTAAGTGTCAAATCTTCAACCTATATTTTCTTTGTGGCCAAATCTAATTTTTCTCCCACTTTTGTCCTTGGTCGAGCAAGTTTGAATGAATAGAAACCATAAAGTTGGCATCTTTATGGGTTATAATGGTCTTTAGAGTGTGATGAAGTTTAGATCTAGTGAATGGTTGAGTTTTGGAAACTTGCATGAAAGTTGGATGATCTTTTCTTAAATTTTGGTCCCAAATGAGATCTTGACATGTATTGGACATACATGCCCATATAGCATCGGATTTTAAGTGTATTATGGAGTTATAAGACCTTATAGAAAGTTAGAGTTCAAGGATTGATGTATAAAGGACTTAAATTGTTAGATTTTTGACAACAGACTATGCTCACGATGTGAGACATAGAGTCTCACGACATGAGGATTGAATGTTACCATTTCTATGGAGCTTTTAAGGCTCATGACGTGTGAGAAGGTTGCTCACGTCATGAGGTCAACTCCAGTGGCTTTTCATGTCTGAGTTTTTTGAGTTGAGTCGATATGAGTTGGAATCGGACCATGTGAGCTCTCACGACATGACCAAGGTCTGGTTACGCTATGAGGATGGATAGTTGACATTATGGGTTGTTGACTTTGACTTTAACCATTTGACATCATCTGGTGAGAGATCGGTTAGCGGTGGTCAGCGTGGTATTGAGTTGAGCGTGAGTCGGCTTCGTGATTCAGGTGAGTCTCCTCATCGTACCCTGGGGTCGAAGGAACTAGTGTCGGCCCACTTGTTTATGTTATATAGGAAGTGTTGGATTAATGTCTAAGTCCATAACTATATTTGGTATGTACTTGACCCGACCCGACATGGTCCATTTGGGTTGCACTTCACTAACACAATTTATATGGATAATCTTTTGAGAATAGTATGTTTATGATTAATATTAATATATTATAAGTTCTAATATATTATTATGGAATCATATTATTTAATTAGTATTGATCAAGAATTAATTTATAATTAATTAAGTGATCAAAAGGAACTAATTAAATATGGACTCTTATATATATATGGAATGGGCCAAGTTCATTTAGGTTGGGCTAAGCTTTCATGGATAGTCCATGGAGTGTTTAACCCATGGATCCTAGGAAATGATAGGTCATGGGTATTAGGGTTTAACCCTAATCCTCCATACTATATAAAGATGTCCTTGGTTGGTGAAATAAGCACTAGTGTGGATACACTAAAAGGGCTAGCCGATTTCACTAAGAGACAACCAAGTATTCATATTCTCTAAAGTCTTCCAAGGTGTCTTGGTGATTTGTGATTCCATTTGAGGCTTCCACACTATTGGGGCTAAGCTCTTAAAGCTTGAAGACATCAAGCTACATCAAAAGAGGTATGTATTCTATCTTGCTAAGTCATTGTTTTGTATGCTAGATTAGGATAATACCTTGGAAGTTCTTATTTGCATGTATAATAGAGAAAACATAGATCCAAGGTATTTAGGGTTGCATGTACACTTAGGAGTGTTAGAATGCTCAAAACCCAACAGTGGTATCAGAGCCAGGTTTGTTTTCTTGTTATACTTGCAAAACTGATTAAAAAATTGAATTTCTTGCTGTCTGATCATCAGACTCGGCGAGTTCATCAGGAGACTCGACGAGTCCATGCCTAAAAAGTGATGAATTCGATCCAACTCGCCGAGTTGGTTCATGCACTCGACGAGTTGGACCCCCATACAGCATAAACTCGACTTTTTTTTGGCTGGAATTGGACTAGGAACATTACCTAAAGATGTTTTGGACTTATAAACTTGTTTTTGATGTGGTAATGTTCATGCTAATCCAATTTTAAAGATAATTGTCAATAGATTCATGTTTTGTATTAGCTTAAAGTGTTACTCTAATTACATGAAAAAGTTTGATTTGAATTATCTTATTCTTATGAGTTGCTTAGATTAATAGAAAAGTTGAGTGAAATATGTGTTTTCAATCCAAATTAATCTAAGAGTTGATTCTAAAATGTGTTTTGTAACTTGTCCTCAAGTTATATGAAAAGTCACATTTAAGTTTCATAAAACTCATAAAAGTTGGCAATGGTTACAAAAGATGAAGAGTCTTGTCCTTAAGTTATGGAGGTTCAAGAGTCACTTCATTAATAAATAAATAAATAAATAAAGTGTAACCTTAATTAATTTCATAAGTTATAAAATAAAGAAAAGTTAATTCTTTTATTAGTTTAAAGTCTTCCATAACTTGTCCTCAAGTTATGGATCTTGAAGAGTTTTTGGATTAAAACTACTTTAAACACATAAGTTATGGAATTAATTAGTTTTGAATAGTTTCAAAACTTGCCCTCAAGTTTTGGAATTTGTAAAGTTTTCACTTATGAATACTTTAATTCCAAGTTAGCCCTTAGAATTTTAAAAGTTAAAATTCAACCCTTATACTTTATAATATTATAAGTTAATAATATATATATATATATATATATATATATATATATATATATATATATATATATATATATATATATATATATATATATATATATATATGTATAAGAGTAACGTCAGTCTTACCGCTAGTACGCCTCATTCACGAAGTCGGTCTATAAGGTGGGTATAAGGTTGTTGCCTATAAAATGGCAACTTAATGGGTGTCCACTCTCACCTACCGCTTGCTTGACTGGTGGAGGGTCGTTAGCCGAACGGGTTTGACAGGACTATAATTCTCCCTTCAATAAAAGTATTAATGATAAATACTAAGTAACTAAACTCTTAATAATACCCAATCTTAGTTACTTAGGAAAATGTGAATAAGGTGCTAATCCATGAAATTACACTTTGCACTTTGTTTAAGTCGGTTAGTGGAGCGTGTGTGGTTAACCGGCACACTAACGCGTATTTAACAAGGTAGGCAAAGGGTAACTTAATGTTTATCATAGTATCGATGGAGCGTGTGTGGTTAACCGGCACATCGATTGAGGGGTAAACACTTAAGGGTACTAAGTAATTTGCATGGTTACTTCACACCTTGTTTTGTGATCCTCGGCATCCCAGTCACAAAACCTGAAGGGCACACTCGAGATTGAAACATGCCATTGAACAGTTCAATGAATCTCAAAAGATCTAGGAGTTTCAAAAGCAATTAAGACCTAATAATACATTTCGTTTATCTTGATGGAAATTGGTGAATCGTCATTCACCTACCTTCAAATATTTTATAGCTTGGATTACGGCATACCTCTTCTAAGTTATAAAATAGTTTGTTGGGTCCTAGCCTTAATATTTCATATTGGGTGTCATATTAAGGACTTAAGATCAACTATCTTGAATATCTCCCAAAACATGTCTGGTTTAGACATTTATAATCTTCCCAAATCTCTTGAAACAAGCTCTCCTAATGAAGATGATGTCCCATGGATATTATACTTCTTTCTCCTCCTCCAATTATTCTCCCTAACCCACAAGTTCTTGAAAAAGTTTAAGGTCACTCAAGCCCTATTGGCAAGGCAAGGTCTAGGAGTGGTCATATCTTGGAGATGTAGTCACATATTGACAAGCCGGGAGAGTTGTGTGTCAAAGTCTTGAGAAAGTTGGTTGTTCAACTACTTTCTAAGTCACATAGTGAGTTCTTTTGGAACACCTATGAAACAGAATATGACAAGACCCTTAATGATCTTATCTATTTGTTAAGATCAACTTCCTAAAACTTTATGGACATTGACAATGATGACATTGGATATCCAGTAAAGCTCTCTCTTCCCAATGGAAAGGGATCGGCCATAGTCAACTTGGTTGACCAAATGGTAAAGAGAAAAGCTAAGTCTGTGATAGTCCCGTGTACCATTATCAAATGGTCCATATGTTTATATTGCCAAAGAAAGGGGCATTGATTGCGAAGCTGCCAAATTTACCTAAGGATGTCAAAGTCAATAAGTTTGACTCTGCTTTAGGTAAAGTCCACTATCTAACTCTATTAAGTTTCTATTATGAGATTCTTGATACATGATGTGACTGGGTCACATGGTGATGTTTTAAGAATCAAAGAAAAAGTGAAGAAACTTAAAGAAAGAATATGATGAATCTGATCGCATAGATGGATTTCTATCGCATAGTTTGAAGATTGGATTCTTGAGCTACTTCCTAGGAGTTATGAGATATTGCTTAGGAATAGATAACAACAAAGTTTTCATATGGATTGTAAGGATAAGTTTTTTCCGCAAAGTTTTAAAATAAAAGAATTTTTAATTTTATTTATTTTAAAATATCCTTACAATGGCATTTGAGGAAAAAATTGTTGCTTATATGTTTCCAATAATAGCAAGAGTGGAAATATGAAATTGATTCTTTCATTTGTGGTAATGTCTAAATTTACCAAATAAGGAAAGATTCTCATCACCCAAGTTTCAAGTGGACCGGAACTTGGAATCATGCAAGTTGTATAGCATGATGAATGAGAACTTTCAAGTATTGGAAAAATTAAGACTAATTACTCGGTCACATGGATGTGTGAGTCAAGTAAAGGACTAAGGGATCGAGTACACATTCTTGTGCATTGATTAAGTCCACCACAAAATATTGATAAGACTATTCTTCATAGTTTACTAAAGCTCAGTAAATATGATTATACTTACAAGCTTAAGTGTAACTCTGAGACATTGGAAAAGGTTCTAATGTAAGGCAGAGCGAATAATAAGAATCAAATTAGGCAGAAGGATAAAAGTTTCTCAAATCTGAAAAGATGGGAGAGTACTTTAGTATCAGTTTTTGTGATCATCTTAATGATTAAGAAACCATATCACAATTAGTTCTCTAAGGAAATCTTAGTGCATTCTTATGACTAAGAAGAGGGATCTTGAATTGTTGAAATGGTTAAATCAAGAAGATGAGTCATACTTTGTTCCAATACAAGCCTTAGAGTCATACTCCAAGATTGTAATTTGAGTGACATGTCTTAAAGAAGGTTTAAAACACTTGTCAAATGTAAGAGTAAAAGTTTTGTACTCTTGTACATTTGAAATTGGTAAGTTGTAATGTTTTGGATAAAACAAAGACCAACTTAGGCCAATTGTGTGAAGTGTTTGTCTTGAGAAGAATCCACACTATCTCTTGGATGTTTGACAAGGGAGTCTTATAGGTCAAGAGGACAGTGGGAGTCTTAAAGGTCTTGAAAGTCTCAAGAACTAATCAAGAATAAAGCCTAAAGTTCTTCTCTAGCACACAATTTGAGGTTTATAACCTATCGTGTTGACATATCTGTGCCCATTCCAGTTAAAGTTGGCTTTGCATATGAGTTCTTAGAGTTCTCAATGTGTTGCACAACAACTTGGAAGCAATGGCAGGCCCTTGAGCTGCCAGGTGGCAAGAAGTTAAGATTGAGTTCAATCCATATGAGTTCGGATTTGTCATTATCCTTGTCTTGTGACAGTATAATAGAAGGGTTTTGACAATTCACTTGGATAAGAACTCATACACCATATAAATCTAAGTGTCATAAGGTTTCTCTCCGATTCATGAAAATGATGGTGAGGAAACACTTTCACTAAGTAGATTTTAGCTAGATAGCAATTGTGATATTTGCATTCTCAAAGTCGTTAGTGGAGCGTGTATGGTTTACCGGCACACTAACCTGGACTTGTGAGAAGTGGCAAAAAGGTCTAACCATTATGATTACGGAATCCCTCTTCATAATTGTTTAGACACACAAGTGTGCTATCTAAGGGAAGGTGTATGATTTTGATAAAGTTTTATCAAAACAATCTAGTATCAGAATCTAAACTTTGGTAAGAAAGTCAATGAAGTATTGATTTCTAGAAGTCCAGCTGATTTCTGAGTACATGTCAAAGCTAGTGGCAGCATAAGTGTTATGCTAACAATCATCATGTTAGTGGGAGCATGATAATTATGATAAGTATTGCAAGTTAGCAATGTTAATTATAGAAAACAAAAGGTTGTTTTGCTATAATTAAGGGAGAGAAAATTATACTTCATCTCAAATCTATAAGCTTAGATCGTGAGGTTTTAATCATTTAGTCAAGGATATATATATATATATATATATATATATATATATATATATATATATATATATATATATATATATATATATATATATATATATATATATATATATGAATTTCATGTTGGAATGGCTCAACATAAGGAAATTCTGTATATGGGTCCATTATTTGCATTCTAAAATTCGATTATGATTACGGCATCCCTTTTCATAATCTGAATTATGAGAACTTGGCAAATAGAAATGGAAATGTTATAGCAAAAGACTGGTTTAGTCTTTATGTGAGACATCATGAATCGATTCCCATATGTTTCGGATATAGGATCAATTACATGTGCTATATTCATCCTTTCTAAAATTTTCCAAATGCCTGGGGCATTAAGAAGGGAAAAGGTTTAGAACTGGATATGACTAAAAGGATTAGACAATTATCGAGGACAATCTAAGGTTTACCAAAGATTGGGTGCTCAAGGACAGTTGGAAGTATAGTGATAATTCTGGAAGGACCATATTGACATAGTCTGTAAGGAGGCAACTCTTGTTCAGAAGTGATAGTCAAAATGGAATATGGAAATGTTTCAAAGTTAGAAATTATTCAATCTGTGTAAGATTAGGAAACTTAATGCAAGAAGGATGTTTCCAAGGAGCTGATCTCCTTTGGAATACTCTGTAATGATTGTTGTCAAGTCTTTCTGACTTTGTGCATAATTATTACAAGAGGATCAATGCATATAAGTTTAGAATCTAACAGATTTCAGTAAATGGCATGAATTTGGAATTCTTGCATTTGCAGTAAGGATTTGGGGATTGTGAAAAGAGAATCATTGGAGTTATGTTCAATTGATTTATATCACAAAGTAAAGATCATAGACAAACATAGTATGCATACTTGGTGTGTGGCATGACTAGTGTTTAGAAAACATAGTGTACATGCTTGGAGCATGGGACAACTACTGTTTTAAATTCAAGAATAAAGTTGATAGCTGAAACAGTATACAATGAATAATGTGTAATCATATGGTGATAAATAAAAGGTGTTTTATTTATGTTCATAGGGTTTGATACCATATTGGATTCAATTATTATTGTGTTTCATTTTGCATGTTTTGACTTCCTGAATAAACTAGGTTATTCTTCCGGAATGACTAAGTTATTCAAACCATCCACAGTCGGTCATATGTTGGAAGTAGATATGAATTAAGACTGTCATGGGTTGGCTTGTAGAGGTCTAAGGTGTTGGAAAAAGAGCTACAACATTCATGAGTGCTCATAAGTTCTGAGTATTGGATCCAACCCGCGCTCATTGCAATCACTTCATGGATTTTATCATGAGTGATCATGAGACGATAATATCTTATATTCTTCAAACCTAGAGATATGAGTTGTTACTATGAGTTGGTTGTACATTGATTGCACGAAAACGCATTTGGTAACTCAGTGCTATAAAACGTGCCTTTGTGTATGATTAAACAAGTAGTAGAACAAGCCATATGAGTCGAAGTTTATCCATTCCTCTTACCTTCGGGATAAAAGCGATATCTGTGGGCCCCTCGATGATTTGATGATGACAAATGGAAGTGCTCGGCCGGGCCAGGACTGATTTGATTTGTTCAATTAGTCAGTCGTCATAAATCGGAAATCGGGAAACAACAAATGGACAGAGAGAATGACTTTAATCCATGTCTCAGTCCATATGATATCTAGAATGGAGGAATATATGATCCCTTATCTAATGGACAAGTTCGTTGACAAGATCAGAGTTCGACAGCGGCTTTAAGAGCTACGATTGCCAGTTAGGTTTGAAGTCATACACAATAATAGTTTTAGACTTATCCAAGTGGGAGACTGTTGGATTAATGTCTAAGTCCATAACTATATTTGGTATGTACTTGACCCGACCCGGCATGGTCCATTTAGGTTGCACTTCACCGACACAATTTATATGGATAATCTTTTGAGAATAGTATGTTTATGCTTAATATTAATATATTATAAGTTCTAATATATTATTATGGAATCATATTATTTAATTAGTATTGATCAAGAATTAATTTATAATTAATTAAGTGATCAAAAGGAACTAATTAAATATGGACTCTTATATATATGGAATGGGCCAAGTTCATTTAGGTTGGGCTAAGCTTTCATGGATAGTCCATGGAGTGTTTAACCCATGGATCCTAGGAAATGATAGGTCATGGGTATTAGGGTTTAACCCTAATCCTCCATACTATATAAAGATGTCCTTGGTCGGTGAAATAAGCACTAGTGTGGATACACTAAAAGGGCTAGCCGATTTCACTAAGAGAGAACCAAGTATTCATATTCTCTAAAGTCTTCCAAGGTGTCTTGGTGATTTTTGATTCCATTTGAGGCTTCCACACTATTGGGGCTAATCTCTTAAAGCTTGAAGACATCAAGCTACATCAAAAGAGGTATGTATTCTATCTTGCTAAGTCATTGTTTTGTATGCTAGATTAGGATAATACCTTGGAAGTTCTTATTTGCATGTATAATAGAGAAAACATAGATCCAAGGTATTTAGGGTTGCATGTACACTTAGGAGTGTTAGAATGCTCAAAACCTAATAGGAAGACCATGGGGTGACCCCTGACATTTGTATGAAAGACCTGAAGGTGGCTCCCGAAAAGTTGTATGCAAGACCGCATACAAGACCCTTGCAATTATGTGTAGTAGGCTTGTTGTCTTTGTGACACTTACATGGAAGACTAGGAGGTGACACTTGGAACTTGTATGTAAGACCTAGGGTTTTGGCCCCCGACCTAGCAAGGAAATACCATGATACGACTCATGGCAGAATGACAAGACTATGGCTGGCATAGATAAATCTCTATTGTATGAATGGTATGTGGTATTTTGGGGAAGTCACTAAGCTTTGTGCTTATGTTTGTATGTTTATGGTTTTCGGTACTTCTGATATCAAAGGAGAGGGCTTGGCATGATTGCATAACATCCCCTGGAATTTTTCCACATTGGCAATTTATGGTCTTTACTCTGATGTTTAAATAATATATTCACTTTATCGATTTTGGAACAACTCGTTTGAATGGTTTATTGCTTTAGAGAATGAAAATTTAACTATGAATTTTGGGACATTACAAGTTGTTATATGAGCCTTGGTTTGAGGGATTTAGGAACACTCTCTGGTGTGACTGAACTCAAACTGGGGAATTGGTAATCTTTTGAAAGTAAACAAGTTTCTAAAATGATTTTTTTATAAAGAAAAAGGGGGTGTGATGTGTGCAATCATCCGAGCTCAAGTAAGTGATTCCCAGAATACCGATACATGTTGATGTGTTATATGATATGGATTCTTGCATGCTAGGGTAAGGCTAAGGATACTTTCAGGAATTACATGATAGATTGGCCTGATATGTGATGCCTTGTATCCTAGGAGTAATTGGATGCTATGTTCGGTTTGGAATCGATATTGGTAGAAGTAATTGCTAAGTGTATGTTTTAAAAATTGTATACAATTAGGATCATATAGTCCTAGAATGACCAATTTAGCCTTATTGATTTTTCCTCGTCTGGTTGTGGTCTTAGGGTAGAGTCTTTTATTTGGCAGTCTGTTTGATCCTATCTTGTGTATAATTTGCATGCATAAGGCAACTGGCAGTGAGAGTAGAAGTTCCTAGCATGGTAGTAGGAAGAGAGATTTGGATGTCCTTATTTTGAGTTGTGGCTTAGAGTGTTACTGCATGAATGGTGCTTGCTTTGAGCTTTGTGGGACCCTTATTGATGTGAGTTAATTATTAAGTGAATACGTTAAGTCACCTTCTACAAAGGTTAAATTATCTCGTAGTGATGGATTTAGCTGTATTGCACAACTCTCGTTTGAGTCTAACAGTTGTGGGGTTGAGTGTTTTACTCAAAGGATTATCTAAGATTTGTTACATGTGATCGTATTCATTAAGTAGTTAGCTTACATTGGTGGGAGTTCTTCAGCAGTTGATGGTAGGGTGATGTCGAAAACCTACGAGAGCCTAGGAAGTCTTTTAGTAGGTATGGATGCACTGTTTAGCGGGTATTTGGAATACCAGTATGAGAAGGTGACTTAGAAGATTCAACATATTCTTGAGGAAAGTATACGCAGGTGTGAACGGTAATTTTAGGCCCGCACTACTGAAAGAACAAGATCCATACTCGAATCATGGATGGTCACGAAGATTCTAGGAAGCCTGTAGGATGAGGAATTTTGATGGGTATGATCTGATTCTTGTATGGAAGATTTTTAGAATTGTGATGATCATGTGTGGAGGATGTTTAGATTCTATTTCGGGTTCATATGTTGGTACTGAGCCGATTGATGAGCAGATGCGGGAGTTCATCTCGTCGAAGATCACTTGCGGTATTTTGAAGCAGACTCCTATGATATTCTGTTCGGTCAAGGAGGGGATTATGGAGATTTTAGATGAGCGTTTGGGAAAATTTCACATCAAGATTTTAGCTATGGTGGGGGCTCTCACTCTTCCACTCTGCGAGTTCTATGCTTATGGAGCTCTTGAGTTCATTGGGGAGAAGGACCCCATTGCTAGTAGGAGGGGGTCAGCGGATATGGTGAACACTTTTCGGATGACCTTTTGGCCTGAGGGGTTAAAGGTCAGATTTGCTTCTTGTCTTCTAAAAGACAGTGCACGAGATGCATGGGAGGAGGTAGATTTCGCTTTAGGAGGTGAGTCCATTAAGACGATTGTCACATCCTAAATTTCGAGTCCAAAGTTTTCATTTTTAATTAATTGATTTATAAAACTTCCATAAGAAAACATAGTGAAGAAATATCATTTCGTAAAAATAATATCTCATGTATGAAAACCAAACCATAAATATAACAATGTCAGAGTACAATCCCATGAATCTCATAATGCAGAAATCCAAAGTGTGTGTGTGTGTATGATGTGCAGCTACCGCGCCAGCTCTTTCCCCTTCGCTGAAGAGGTACCTGAAACAAAACTAAAAACTGTAAGCACGAAGCTTAGTGAGTTCCCCCATCGTACCACATACCATACAATCACAAGACATACATATATTGTCAGGCATATCTGGGTGCCCGGCCTACCCCTTCGGTCCTCTCGACCGGATACTTCCTAGCATACCTGGGTGTTGGCCTCCCCTTCGGTCCTCTCGACCGGATACTACCTAGCATACCTGGGTGCTGGCCTCCCCTTCAGTCCTCTCGACCGGATACTGGTGACTATTTTACCCATCTACCATATAACATGTAACACAAAATCATATTATATCTAACATGACTGGGTATCACTACCGCTTTCGGCCCTATCGACCGAAAATCTTGGGGACTATCTCCCCTACTGCTACTAGCATATTACATCATATCATACAAGCACATAACGTATCAGGTAGTAGCAAACCTAGATGAATATCACAAAGACAATCATCTAACATACGACTCCTACTGGTGGGCCAACATTGATGCCTTAGACCCACTTCTACTGGAAGGTAACTCACCTTGTAAGGCTGACTGCTGAAAAGCTAACCGGCAGATGTCTGACTGCTACTCTAGTGATCATCTGGCTATAAATCCATAAAACACTTAATCAGACACTGATAACTACTCTTAGGGTAAAATGACTATTTTACCCTTGACCAAGTCAAAGTCAAAGTCAACTTCCAGTTGACATGATGTAACACTCGTGTTTCTAGGCTAGGCATTAATATTGACATTATAGTCTAGGATAACCTTTGTAACTTATTTTGAAGAAATGAAAAGGAATTATGTGAATATTAAGTGAATTATGTGTTTTATGCTTAATTATTAGGGTTTAATTAATTAAGAATAAAAATAAGCGTTAAAATTAAAGTGTGAGATAAGCCCGATATCTTTACATAAATTTGTAGTGGTCGAAACAAGGATTTAGGGGATATAAAGAATACAAAAATCCGAGTTATAACGAAAAAGTTATGACCTGTCGAAGTTTCGCGACAAAACCGGCACGGTGCTGAATATCGTAAAAAGTGAGTTTTTGATAAACTAGTTTTTAGCCATAGTGATCTAAAACAACATTCGTAGTATTTGTTAAACCGAAAAGTTCGATAAAAAGAACGCCCAAATCTGACTTCGTATGAGGAAGTTATGATTTTTCGAAGTTTCAGCTTAGCAGTAGACAGCTAAAAACTCGAATTTTAGATGGAGTGATTTTTAGCCAACACGACCTAAATGAGAATCAAAGGTTTCGTCATTAGTAGCACAATGGTAAAAAGTCTAACGAAAACGGACGTCAGATGAAGAAGTTATGAATTTTTAATGAATTTCCTGTCCCGGTATGTTAAAAATAATAATATAAAAATCAAAGTCAAAATTGGCCGACGAAGTCTAAACGAAAGTTGTAGAGAGTAATTTTACCTACGCGTGCATATAAAGAACGTCAAAAACGGAGCTCGTATGTGAAAGTTATGAATTTTAGAAAATTTTGGCACAAAATTCGAGAAATTTCGCATAGATAAGCTTCACCCGGAAATGCCACGTCACCCTCGCTGCATGCTTGCCACGTGTCCGAAATGGTTGAGTAATCCGAGCAGCTGGCAATCACGTGTCACTTCTGGATTCGACCAAAGTCTCGGCCCTCACACATCCGACGTGTGCATAGTGACTCATCGCATCCGAAGCCTTCGCATGGGCCACAAGCCACCCACCTCGGATCCGAAGTTCGGTGCAATCAGAGCCCTCCAGCAAGGCCCTTGCATGCGCAACGCACATGCGAGCAGGTGCTGCCTCCTTCGGATCTGCTGCCGCGTGGCTTCTCTCCTGACCGTCCAATCAGCAGCTCGCAGCCTATAAATAGGAGGGTGCAAACCCTCCCGACTAGAATTTATAAATTGGCAATTTTGGCCCCTTTTTTCACTATTTTGGCTATTTTCACATCCCCCGAAGCCCCGGTACTTATTCCAAAGTCCGGAATACTCCACAAAGTGCCCGAGAATCCCGGAAAATTTATCTTTTCGGCTTCGAAGCCCGACCTTCGCAAAGCCCGGTTTCTCAATAAAACTCCCGGTTTTATTAGAAACGATTGTTTTAAGCAACGAATTGTTGCCCGATTATCATCAAATCATGTGAGTGTGTAGTCACTTTCATCTTACACCTAGATATGAAGTATTTTCTATAAAATACGTGCTATGTGTAATTATATTAAGTGTTTATTTGAGGTGACTGTTGAATAAATGTTTTATACAAGTTTTAAACTGTATATGTATTTTATGTACAAAATATGTTGGGTAGAACATGGGTAGATGAAATAGTTGATGTGTGTTAAAATGGTGAGAGGCCTCGATGTTGTTGTTGTTGTTGTTGTAGTCATCTAGCGGAGTATAGATGGCGACCACGGACCTTTCTAGACAGTCCAGTGGAACACTAGCAGGTTCGCAACTTGTAGGTGTTGATGAATTAAATGTTCATTGGCGTACTCCATCCCCCTCATGGTTGCCTTTAGGACATGTATGGCTGATGAAACCCCTTAGCAATAGTGTCTATCCCAATGATATTCTTTAGGCTAGGTCCCTTGTGATAAGTGTTTAGGGATGTAAAGTGAGGATAATGGAAATGGGTAATCAGGGTTATTATTGATTGGTGAACTTAATAAGTTTATTATTATTATGTCTTGAAAACCTTATATGCTCACCAGGCTCCCAAACCTGACCCACTCAGCTTTTTATGTTACAAGTAGTGGACCTCGAGCATAATCGGAGTACGATGAGAGATTTTTGGATTATAGGCCAGTAGTTGTAAATGAATGTTGAAAGGCTTATAATGTCTTGTTTATGCTTTTGATCTGTATCGAAACATGACATCCCGAGGTTTTGAGATGAAATGAAACTATACATTTCTTAAATAAGGTTTTGCTAAACTTTTATCATGTTTTCCTTTGGGGACTAATTCCGCAACATCTTTTAAAATGATTTCTCTGATTTTATTTTAAAAAGCATAAATTAAATCGGTCTTTTCTGGCCAAGAAATTAGGGGATGTCACACATACAAACTAATATGTTTCATATACTACAACAGGATACAATAACAAACAATCTCGGTTAATTCTAATAATTACTCAGTTTATACATCAGGTCTATGTATGAAGAGTAATCGATAGACTGTGGAACGTGTGGTTTCCGCCTTATTTCATGTTCCTTGTTTTGTTGTGGGCTTAGGGTAGATCCACATGATCAACTGTCTGTTCGATATTGGTATATACTTGGCCTGTATGAAATAAGTGATCATTGAAGGAACTAGTATTATCATGTTTTACTAAAGAAAATATTGGATTTTCTTGGAACATACAAACTTATTCACAGATTCATCAACAAGTTTTCATTACTAAAACATGCTTATGAACTCACCAGCTTTATGCTAATACTCTTTCAAAAATCACTTGTATTCTCAGGGAATCAGTAGGCAGGTACCTCGACAGACTTTTGAGAAGACAGAGCATATAGAGTCTCATCTTTCTTTTGCTACTTTTGATGTATAAAAATATGAAGCAAACAGATGTAAATACTTTATATATATATATATATATATATATATATATATATATTCAATGTAATGGTTGTGTTTACTTTGATTACTATGATGCAATTGTTGTGATACTATACATGATGTCCTCCACCCCTGAACGTTTCCGCCATTCTAGTTTGGGGTGTGACAGATTGGTATCAGAGCTATTGTTTATAGTGAACTATATATACCGAATCTTACATGGTATACAACGTTAAACACTAAGGGGCCGAAGTGCTCTGAACAAAAAGTAGACTTTTTAAAATATAAGTATTTTATAAGAAGTATACAAGTATACATATGTACCAGAAACAATATCATAAGTAGAACAAAACAAAATATTTGGATGTTGGACACTGCGATTAAACCTGAATAGTTATGTAATCACGCATGGGATCAATATAGCCTTATTTACTATATTTATTTGAGAGATTACCAACATGTGTTTTAGAGTGACCATGGTGTTGCAGCAAGCCCAAAACTTACCAAGCTATATACATCAAGATATCGATAGAACAGAGCATACAACTTAAAATACTATAGGATTATTTTAGCTAGAGTCGAATACAGTGTAGAGATTCATTCCAAATGTTGCTACTTATTCATTCCTAGCGATAGTTTACTTACATTGGTAACCTTTCTTTGTTTATCGCTTAGTAGAACACTATATCTATCAGACAGAGATATATACTAGAAAAACAGTCTTTTACGACGCGCAATGCGTGTCGTAAAACGCTCAGACAACGCACAAATGCACATCAAGGAAGGCCCTATCATAAAGAGAGACGACACGCTTTTGCGCGTCGTCTATAGACGACGCGCATTTACGACACTCATTCATGACACGCAATGCGTATCATTAAAACCCCTGTCAAGAAAGGCCATGTCATAAATGAAGATGACACACATTTTTGCGTATCGTAAATTTAAATGTTTAAAAGAAATATATTTATATATTTATTAGTTTTTAAATTAAATTTTCATTTAATGTCTCAGAATAGAAATAAAATACCATATACAAAAATACAATCCATTGGATACAATTTAATTTCATACAATTCTAGAGGTTTTCCCTAAATATATATAAAATACCATATACAAAATTACAATCCATTGCATAAAATTTAATGTCAGACAATTCTAGAGGTTTTCCCTAACTATATAACCTAATACTACATTTTATATAATTGGTTGATCTTCTCTCTTTAATTGTTATCTACAACCTGTAAATGATAAAAATAAGCCAAGATAACAGTGTTAAAAGTTAAAACCAAATGACACATATTAAGAAAAACTAAATCATCGATTAAATTAAAACAAAGAAATACATTACTTAAGTAAAAAATTGAGGTTGGGTATGAGAGAGTTGAAGCCTTTTCATTGGTCATAATATCAGATTTCTCAACGTCATAGAAGAATGTTTTACAATTGGTCTATTAGGGATGTCGAAGGGCCCACCAGAGTTAGATCTATTTTGTCTTGTGGTTGCTGGCCATATATCTTCCCGAGGTCCTGGAGTGTCAGGGTGTAAATCGACCAACTGTAGCAAATAAGTGAACTAGCATTTTTTGGGAAATATCGACTTAATGAACCTTTGTATATAATAGCAATGTACTTTGTTTTTTATTTCAGGATAATATTATGAAAAAAGTGAGGATATCTATTTATGAATCTATCATATTTAAATAGCTTTTGATAAACAAAATGAGATTACCTTTCCTTATGGGATCTCTGTTATCCACAGGTTTCATTAGACTGAAAGCAAAAACACATATTAAGTTTAAAATCAACTAAAAGGTGAGATAGGTGTATATGGATGATCAAAAAGAGGCCAAACTGCATCGTTGCTTAGTATCTTACTGTCATCTTCATGGCCTTTGAATCTCATTAAGGAAAATAAGTTGTGTATTATGTCGTTCATTGCTTGAAAGAAGTGTATATGACTACAGTCTATAAGATTATAAGTTTATGATACACAAGAGATGGCCACATGTGTTTGAAATAGCTCTTCCTTCCAGCTCCCTCCAGCATGCGTTACACCTCATAGTTGTGTATATGATGATCTTCAAATGATTTGATGCACCATAGTCCTTAAAACCTTTTGATTATGTATGAATGTTGGCATTTCATTTTGCTCCCTTGAAATTAATCTAACTCAAATGCTGAAATTAATATATATATATATATATATATATATATATATATATATATATATGGTAAAGAAGTCAAAAACTATGTACTATTGAGCCTATGGCAGTGAAAGCAGTATTCATCTTTTTATAAAACTTAAAAGAACAAGAATCTGGAACAGATATGATGCATATAGAGACAAGAAATGGCATCATTAAAAGAAGATAGTGTGTGGCTAGAAATGTGCTTCCTTTAAAACCTAAATAAATTGACCACAAACCCAAGATATATACATCAGCTTGACCTGCATGAGCCAGTGGTTTTGTGACTACACCAAACTAGCAAACACTAAAAAAAATTCCAAGATACGATTACAGAACCACAAGGTGCCTCCCTGTGAAATTACTTTTCAAATGTCATTACAGATGAATGGATATGTTGAGACTTTTTAGGTTAAACCTTAGACTTTCAAATTCGAAATTAACCTGAATGATCTACCAAATTTAACCTAAAACTAGTTTATGAGAGTAGGAATTTCATAAACTTAACCTTTTCAGTGTGACAATTTGGTTGACAGTTGTGATTTATAAAACGACCCAAGTTTCCTTTAGCACAAGCATCTATAACATGAAAATAAACACATTAAAAAAGAAACCATGTGAATAGACCTTTATGATAGGAATCACAACCGCCACTAGTTATATTTTCAGTTTTTTATTGTTTTTAAGCTATCCAATTTTATTTATTATATTAAGAAAACTATATTAGTTGTTGGGTGATTTAACGGATGTATGAGTTGCAACCGAATGATAACTAAAACTCTGGCTTCTTCACGGGCTGCAAAGTGCTAAAACAGACAAAACATAATTAATAATCAGATTCAAGTATATGTTATGAGTAAGTAATAAAGTACATATAACACAATAAAGTATGATTAAGGTACCTATGATTTTAAATATTATTTATGTTATTCTTCTTCTAAAAGTATAGAGCCAAAATATTTTATGTTATTCTTCCATTATTTTATTATTATTTTTATTGGAGGGGTTTTTTAGACATTTGAAGTACCTAGAACCCGGATAGTCCCTTTTAATCGGGAGTGGAAATAGTTTTGCCCTTTACCAAATTATAGGATAACAATATTAGTTATTTACAAAAACAGTTAAATAACAAAAAAAAATGATTAGTATAATTTTTATATACCTTTACAATAAAAATATTACATGAGGAGACCTCTTCCCAATACTTTTTGTGCCCACTGTCAAGATACAACACATCTGAATAACCTTTTGCTTTTGCTGCACCTTGCACCTTTAAAACATACACACATTATTTTATATAAAAACATTAGAAATCTTTTTATATACGATTTTTAGGGGTTTTTTCTTTTTACTTTCCGAGCTTAATGTGTTAAACACTCGATCTGTAAGATTTATCTTGGTTTTAAATAGCTTAAAGCGCCCCAAAGCGCTTTAGGCTTTGGGATCAAAAGCGCTAATCCTTAATTAATCATAAAAACTAAGAATTAGCAAAATCGTCATCTCCAAGAACACCATCAACAAGAACACCTATCCCGGATTCAAGACTAAACAATGATCTACCAAGTTTCTTCCTCCTACAAACAATTGATATAAAAACCGTTAGAATCCCATTGAGAGCTTAATGAGAATATATATATATTATGACACTTAATTGTTACCCTTGTAAAAGATATATTCCTCAGAGATTGTTGTAGCCAGAAGATTCCGGAACCTTTTCTACCATGCTTCCAGTGATGCATTCCAGCAATCTGTTAATTAATATGTAATATCTCATTCTGTCATAATCAATTATTCAATAAAACATTTTTAGAAAACATTGATTTAATAAAATTACCTTCATATCATTTGAACTTACACTATCAAGATTATATAAACGACATATCTCAATATTCTGTTTGCAGTACAAAAGTAGTTGAACATTATGTCTTTCTTCTTTTAAAAGAATTTCTACTTGAATATTGCCAGGTGTCAGTAACTCTATAGCATGAGCAATCATCCTACTATCACAAAAAAATATTATTAGAAAATATTAAAAGTTATGTGATTAAAAATTACAGATTCGCTCACCAGTGACCAAATGATTTTAAGCACTCTGCCAATATAACCTAAAAAAGTAACAAATTAGAGATCTCGTTAATAATAATTTGTTGAAGTATATGAGATGAGGTGGTTGAACCCCACTTTGCAAGCCCAAAATCAGAGAGCTGAATCAACAAAAATTGTTTATAAAGTTTAGTCATTTACTAAAATTAAAAATTAAGGAAATAAATGATTAATAAATAGTAAATCACTTGTGGTTCAAAATCATCATAGAGTAAATCACATGTGGTTCAAAATCATCAGAGAGTAATATATACAGTTGATGTGTAGATAAAAAAGTGCCTCGGCTACACCTAGAGCACCTTTATACCTTTCAGACCATCCAAACGCAAGATATTTCTCGTTGCCTAAAAGATAATATTATGAAATAAGAAAAATGAAAAAACATGATTCCAAGTGTATGAGATTTGTGTTATTTTTAAATGTAAAGGAACATATTATGTAAATTGTCTTCAAGGCTTCCTCTTGATAGGAAATCATAAACTAAGAGGAGATTGTTGTCTTCAAAGCAAAACCCAAAAAGGGAAATGATATTTTGATGATTCAGAGCAATATTAATCTCAATTTCTAACACGAATTCTTTCAAGACATCTTCAGATGATTTCAAGATTTTAAAAGCTATTTCCTTCCCATCATGTTCTCTGAAAAGATTTTAACAGCTATTTCAAAAAGGGAAGACATCCTTTATAACCTGACTATTCCCTCCTTTTCCTATCATGTTCTCTGAAAAGGTTCAAGAAAAGTAAATCAGCAATGATAATCCACATAAATATTATTTCAAGATAACAAATAGAACACAAACTGGGTTTGAAGTTTGATGTTGCTGATAGAAGCTCTCGATACTGAAACAATCTACAAGTGGCTGAGTATTTTTCATGAAGACCCTCTAATTCTTTTGGTAAAAGAATTGAATCACGATCTGGGGAAGAAGATGGATCAGATTGAAATTCATCATCACCCACACAAACAATTGCTCCATTTTCTGGTATTTCGTCATTTTGGTCATAATTTTGGGAATCTGAGTTTGTGATTTCAAAGCAATGTCTAGTGGGAAGCCTCATAGCCCACTGAACCATAGAGATCTGGTGGACACGTGATTTATCAGATGAAATGTACTCACCGGGCCCCCTAAATAAATAAATATACCTAAATTTAACAAAATACTGACCTAAATCACAAAAAAGAGAGAGCAGGTTTTCTACAAGGTCCATAATCGCATAGCCCTTACTCGAAATATCAAATACTCTTGAATGATCGAGATTGGGATTCAGTAAATTACACAAAATCGAAATAAACACGATATATCTCAAGAAAAGTTGTAATCGTTCAAGAAAATAAAATTTTAAGCGGAAATTAAATCGATTAGGTAATACTTAGGAACGAAACTAACCGCGATAATGAGCCAGAGATCGAGAGGCCATTGACTCGAAATTAGGTTTTTGTTTCCGAAATTAGGTTTTTGGTCCAGAGCCACTCGTACTTCCTCCTCCGAGTTCTGTTCCAGAATATACACATAGGGACTCGAAATTAGGTTTTTGCTCGCGGCGATAGTCACAGAGCGCCGGAATCTGATTGTTGTCGGAAAGTAATATAAGGATTTTGCAAGTTTTAACAGTGAGGACATTGTGAGAGAGCTGCAAACGGTGATGATAGATGAAGTTTTAGTCGATAAGGTCGATACGTCGTCGTCGTGCAGGCCTGAAGAGTCAGTGTGGGTTGGAGGTAGTGGAGGTGGGTGAGGGGCGGAGACGAAGGAAAGGAGATATTAGAGAACAGATCATCGAAACAAACATAGGAGAAGAAAGCGGGGTTTAATATTTTTGGGGATTTCATTTTCCCTCTCAGAAGAGAGACGCGCGTTTCTTAAAAAATATAAAACGACATTCACAGAGGACGTATATTTTACATAAATTGCCCTCCGTGTTTTTTATTTTTTTTACATGAGACACTAATTTAAGAGCACGCAATAATGCGTGACCTAAATCCTTAAATTTTTTGAACAGATGACACATTGTTAATGTCACTGTCTTTTGCGTAACATAAATCAACGAGTGTCGTGGTTTGCGTGTCGTAAAAGGCTCTTTTTCTTGTATATATATATATATATATATATATATATATATATATATATATATATATATATATATATATATATCTTGTTTCGAATCTCTTGATTCAAAGATCTAGGTGACTTATCATCCTCTTCTTCCTGATTATTTTTAGAACAAGATGCCTCCTAGGAAGAGACCCAACAAGAAGAACGACCCTCCACCACCACCACCTCCTAAGTCCGATCCTACCATGTTCCAGGCAGTAGTTATAGCCACTGTGGCTGTCGCGATGTCGCAGATTAATTCCGACGACTCTAGCGGATCGGGAATTGGTACCCATCCCCTTAATCTAAAGGGTAGTCAGGGACACTAAAAGGAGTGTTCCTACAAAGATTTCATGAATGAGAAATTGAAATCCTTCGACGACAATGGAGGAGTCATTGGCCTAACCCGATGGTTCGAGAAGATCGAATCCATTTTCAAGATTTGGGCGTGCTCTGAGGCAAATAAGGTGATGTTTTCCGCCTGCACCTTCACAGATAGAGCATTGACTTGGTGGAATAGCTAGGTCAAATCCCTAACTCTGCAGGTAGAAAATGCCATGGGTTGGGAGAGTTTGAAGGAACTCATGCTTGTCAAATACAGCCCAAGGGGCGAGATGCAGAAATTAGAGCACAATCTTTGGAACCTGAAGAGGAAGGGTTCTGACATTGCCGCCTATACAGCTAGATTTTGCGATCTGTCTCTTCTTTGTCTGAGAATGGTCACCTCGGAAAACAAGAAAATAGAGAGGTACATTTGGGGATTGACGCCCCCAACTAAAGGAAATGTTTTGGCTGCTAAGCCTACCACTTTTGACAACGCCAAGTGCCTGGCGTAGACTTTGATAGATCACGGGGTTGATCTCGCTGAAGTGGCAACTGCTCCCAAACCACCAAAGGCGAGTGGTGGGAAAAAGAAGTTTTGGAACAAGCAAAAGGGCCAGTCTTTGAAGGAGCCCTCCAAGAAACATCAAGTAGTAGTTCATGCTGCTACCACTCCTACCATCGTCCCTGTAGCTCAAGCACCTGCTAGTAGATATGTTGGTACTCTTCCAAGGTGCGATAAGTGCAATTTTCATCATCACGGACCATGTCTTGATTTGCAATGCAACAACCGTGGCAAGAAGGGGCACATAACTCAATTTTGCAAGACACCATACCAACCAAACAATCAGACTCCTGGAGCGGGTGTTAGTCAAGCCTGTTATGGCTGTGGGGAGATCGGGCACTTCAAGAGGAATCATCCCAAGGCAACAACAGTTGGCAACACAGGGAGAGTGCTAGCGATGGCCAGGAGGAGGCAGTTGTTGATCCCATCGTTGTTACAGGTACGTTCCTCCTTGACAACTCTTATGCATGCATTCTTTTCGATTATGGTGCAGAGAGAAGTTTTGTTAGTCATATATTCAAGCATCTTCTCAAACCTAAACCCTAACCCTTAACCGAAACATTCACCGTCGAGATGGCTAACAGAAAGAAAGAGAGTACTCACGACATATTCATAGGTTGTACCCTTACCCTAAACGTTCATTCCTTTCCAATCGACCTTATGCCAGTTTCCATAAAAAGCTTTGACGTCATCATTGGAATGGATTGGTTGAGCCCTAATCGTGCTGATATTCTTTGTTATGAAAAAGCCATTCGCTTAAATCTACCATCTGGCGAAGCCCTCATAATCTTTGGTGATAAAATCAGCTCGAACCTTCGTATCATTTCATGCATCCAAGCCCAAAAGTATCTGCGAAAGGAGTGCCATGCATTCCTAGCCCATGGCGTTGATGAAAAGCAGGAAGTTAAAGACCTCGAGAGCATCCACGAAGTCTGCAACTTTCCTGATGTCTTCCCCAAAGATCTTCCCGGAATCCATCCCAAGCGCCAAGTCAAGTTCTGAATCAACTTAATCCTCGGAGCTACCCCTGTAGCTAAATCCCCATACCGTCTAGCACCGGCAGAAATGCAAGAGTTATCCAGCCAGCTCAATGAACTACTCAACAAGGGATTCATCAGACCAAGTTCCTCACCTTGGGGAGCCCCCGTCTTGTTTGTGAAGAAGAAATATGGATCCTTTCAGACGTGCATAGATTATCGCGAGCTGAACAAGCTTACCATTAAAAACCATTATCCACTACCCAGAATCGAAGACCTCTTTGAGCAACTTCAAGGAGTCGGCTACTTCTCGAAAATAGACGTAAGATCAGGGTACCATCAACTACGAGTCCATGAAAGTGATGTTCCTAAGATGGAATTTTGGACTTGGTAAAGTCACTATGAGTTTGTAGTAATGCCCTCTGGTCTAACCAATGCACTGGCGGTATTCATGGATCTGATGAATCGGGTGTGCCACCCTCTCCTAGACAAATTTGTAATTGTGTTCATTGATGATATACTTGTCTATTCCCGAAGCAAGGAAGATCAGAGACAGAACATGAGGCTAGTGCCAAAAACTCTAAGGGCAGAGAAGTTGTATGCGAAATTCTCTAAGTGCGAATTCTAGATCCGAAAGGTAACTTTCCATGGTCACATGGTTAGCGAAGAAACCATACACGTGGACCCTTCCAAAATCAAAGCGATTGAGAATTGTTCGGCACCGAAGACGCCCACAGATATCCGTCAATTCTTGGGCCTAGCTGGCTATTATCGCAAATTTATCCAGAATTTCTCCAGAATCACTAAACCTCTAACCACTCTAACTCAGAAAGGTGTACACTTTAGTTGGGGTGAAAAGCAAGACGTTGCATTCCAAACATTGAAGCAGACCCTGTGCAGTGCACCTATCTTGTTTCTGCCTAAAGGGACGGAGGACTTCGTGGTCTTCTATGATGCATCCAATCAGGGCGTAGTCTATGTGCTCATGCAGCGAGGAAAGGTTATTGCCTATGCCTCAAGGCAGTTGAAAGCACAAGAAGTCAATTATACAACTCACGATTTGGAGTTGGGAGCAGTGATCTTTGCGTTAAAGATTTGGAGACATTATTGATGGGTTTTAGCCATAAGAACTTTCCTATGTGCGCATGCAAAACCCTAATGCTTGGATCTAGGCTTTCTAATAAACATGCTTTGAATCCAAGACTTCTAATGACTAATAAGGTTAAATAACAACATTGAAACAGATCTAGAACCATACCTTTGAGTTCCTTGTTGATCTTGAGGTCTTAGAGCTTCTAGAGTCATAAATGTCACTCCTCTAATGGCTTACAAACACCAATAGCAAAGAAGATGATTTAGGAGAGAGGAGAGGGGAGGAAATCGGCCAGGGTTCTCTTGCTTTAGGAGAGGTGCCGATTTCCCTTAGCCATGGGGTCTATTTATACTTGTAGACTCCTTAAGGGTTACAACCTAAACCCTAATTGGATAATCTTCTCTTAAGGCTATCCAAATCCTTTCCATAGATAAGTCATTGGACGATTTTTGAAGCTATCCTAGCTTCTATAATCCGTCTACTATATATCTATAAGGATTTATAGTCTAAAGCTTAACTATCAAACAATTGACAGTTTATACCCCTTTATTTAATTAATCTCTTTAAGTCACCAAATTAATTCTAATTAATTCTATGACTTATATTAATCAAATAACAATATATTATTCTTTATATTATTCCCATAATATATAAATAATATTTACTCTCTCTTAATAAATCATCCTATCAAGTTGTTATGGTGAAGGCAACCCAAAAGGACCATGCACAACCGGGTCAAATACTTGCCTAATATAGTTGCAGCCTTAGACACTATTCCAACAGTCTCCCACTTGGATAAGTCTAGTAACTATATGCACAAGTACAATTCGGTTTGCAATCGTAGCTCTCAAAGACGCTGTCAAACTCTGATCTAATCAATCTTGTCCTTCAGATAAAGGAACGTATAGTCCTCTGTTAGATATCATGCTGACAATCCTATGGAATGGTTAGTCAAGCATTTAGGTTTCTCGATCTCTGATTCATTTGACTTAGAACTTAATCGAACACATCAATTCAGTTCTGACCGGGCCCGGCACATAAGTCAAATCAAATCATCGAGCGGCCGAGATATCGCTTTTACCTTCTTAGATAAAAGTTACAGATAAACTTTGACTTATATGCATTTACTTATTTATTAACCAACTATACACAACAATGCGTTTTATAACACCGAGTTACTGATGCGTTTTCGCATTATCAATGTACAATCAATTTAACAAATAACAAACCATATATCTAGGTTTTAAGACTATATGATATTATCGTCTTGAGATCATCTTTTATATCGTATTCCATAAGGTGATTCCAGCAAGCGCGGGTTTGTTCCAATGCTCAAAACTAGTTCATAAGCACTCATGAACGTTGCAACAACCCTTTGCTATGTCTAACACCATTTAGACATTCTACACACCAATTCATGACAATCTTCATTCATATCTACTTCCAACATATGAACGACTGTGGTCAATTTGAACAATTCGATTATTCATAATAAACTCAATTATTCTGGAAGTCAAAACATGCAAAGTGAAACAATAGATAAACAATTAACTTAAGACAGTAACATTACTCATAAATAAAACTCCTTTATTTAATCATCAAATGTTAATTACATTTATCTATTTCATGTTTCTAATACTATCTAATCTATGCTAATATCATCCTTCAGCCCAATACTCCTAGCATGCTGCAAGTGCTTAACCCTACTCAGTCCCTTTGTAAGCGGATCTGCTGGGTTATCTTCTGATGATATCCTCTTCACTACGAGTTGTCCTTCTTCTACACGATGTCTGATGAAGTGATATTTTCTGTCAATATGTCTTGATCTACCATGATCCCTCGGTTCCTTGGTCAAGGCAACCGCTCCTTCATTATCACAGAAAATCTCCATGGGCTCCTTTATGGCAGGTACAACTCCAAGATCACCGATGAAGTTCTTTAGCCATATTGCCTCCTTCGACGCTTCGCTCGTTGCAATGTACTATGATTCGCACGTTGAATCAGCTACGGTCTCCTGTTTGGAACTCTTCCATGTCACTGCTCCTCCATTTAGAGTAAAGACCCAGCCCGACTGCGAACGGTAGTTGTCCCTGTCGGTCTGAAAACTGGCGTCACTATACCCTCGCACCTTCAAGTCATCACTCCCTCCGAGGACTAAGAACCATTCCTTCGTCCTCCGAAGGTACTTAAGGATGTTCTTCACCGCAATCCAATGTGCTTTGCCAGGATTCCCTTGATATCTGCTAACCATGCCCAAAGCGAAGGCTACATCAGGGCGAGTACAAGTCATAGCGTACATGATTGAGCCAACTGCGGAAGCGTATGGTACTCGGCTCATTTCTGCTATCTCAGCTTCGGTACTCGGACTTTGAGTCTTACTCAACTTGGCATTACTTTGTATCGGTAGTTCTCGCTTCTTTGAGTTTTCCATACTAAAACGTTTTAGTACCTTCTCTAAGTAAGTATTCTGACTAAGTCCAATTAGTCTCTTACTTCTTTCTCTTACTATCCTTATTCCCAAAATGTAAGAAGCCTCTCCGAGGTCCTTCATAGCGAAGCACTTCCCGAGCCAGGACTTAACCTCCTGCAGAGTCGGGATGTCGTTTCCTATGAGTAATATGTCATCGACATATAGAACAAGGAAGCTTACTATACTCCCACTGGCTTTGACATATACACAAGATTCGTCTTCGCTTCGTACAAAACCAAACTCTTTGACTTTCTCATCGAAGAAAAGATTCCATCTGCGAGACGCTTGCTTAAGTCCATAAATGGACTTCTCAAGCTTACACACTCTATTTGGATGCTTCGGATCCACAAACCCCTCTGGCTGAGCCATGTAAACATCCTCAGCCAACTTTCCGTTAAGGAAAGCGGTCTTGACATCCATTTGCCAAATCTCATAATCATGAAATGCGACAATTGCTAGCATCACTCTAATCGATTTAATCTTCGCAACTGGTGAGAAGGTCTCATCATAGTCAACTCCGGGAGTTTGAGTAAAGCCCTTCGCAACCAATCGCCTTTATATGTGTGCACGTTTCCATCCACGTCGGTCTTCTTCTTGAAGATCCATTTGCACCCAACGGTCTTACGTCCGGGCACATAGTCAACCAAATTCCAAACTTGGTTGTCATACATGGATTGGATCTCGCTATCCATTGCCTCTTTCCATTTTGCAGACTCCGGGCCGGCCATGGCTTCCTTATAGCTATTAGGTTCATCAAGATTTACTAGTGTACCATCACTAATATACGTGTCCCCTTCGGTAGTAATATGAATACCATAAAACTGGGGATGAACTCTAACTCTATCGGAACGTCTAAGAGGTAAGGATTCGTCAATCGGTTCAACCGGAGTTTCCTCCTCGGGTTGAGTGCCAGCGGTAGAGGTTCCTTCATCTATCGATTCTTGAATCTCTTCAAGTTCGATTTGCCTCCCACTGTCTCCTTGGCTTATGAGTTCTCGCTCTCGGAAAACTCCTCTCCTCGCAACGAAGACAACATTTTCATTCGGTCTATAGAAGAGATATCCAAAGGATGTCTGCGGGTAGCCGATGAAAATACATCGCTCACTTCGAGGTTTGAGCTTGTCGTGAGTATCTCGTCTTACGAAAGCCTCGCAACCACAAACCTTGATATGTGCCAACGAGGGAGCTTTCCCTGTCCACATCTCGTGAGGTGTTTTGGCAACCTTCTTAGTAGGGACTCGGTTAAGGATATGGGCGGCAGTCTCTAAGGCATACCCCCAAAAAGAGATAGGTAGCGAAGCAAGACTCATCATAGAGCAAACCATATCCAATAAGGTTCGATTACGCCTTTCTGCCACACCATTGAACTGCGGTGTCCTAGGAGGCGTCAATTGCGAAACTATTCCAAACTTTTTGAGATAATCGTGGAATTCAAGACTTAGGTACTCTCCTCCTCGATCGGATCGAAGCATCTTGATTTTTCTGCCCAATTGATTCTCCACTTCATTCTTGAACTCTTTGAACTTTTCAAAGGTTTCTGAGTTTTGCTTGATTAAATAGATATACCCATATCTACTATAATCATCGGTAAAAGTCACGTACAAGCGATTCCCATCCTTTGTGGTTGATCTAAATGGTCCACATACATCGGTATGTATTAATTCCAACAGACCCTCACCCCTTTCATATGTACTCGTGAAGGGTGACTTAGTCATCTTTCCAAGTAAACAAGACTCGCATGTGTCATCTTCCCTAAGGTCGAATGACTCCAACACTCCATCCTTTTGGAGTTGGGCTATGCGTTTCTTGTTGACATGTCCAAGACGACAATGCCACAAGGATGCTTTATCCAAACTAATGGAAGAATCTATATTCAAAACATCATTTCCTAAGTTATCAACAATCATAACGGTTTCATATATTCCATTACATGGTATAGATTCAAAGTAAAAGACACCATTTAGATAAGCTAAAATAGAACCATTCTCATTATTAAAAGAAAATCTAAATCCTTGTCTATATAAACCATGAAATGAAATGATGTTTCTAGCCATTTCTGGCGAATAGCAACAATTGTTCAAATCTAAAACCAAACTATTCCTAAGCACTAAAGAATACACTCCAATCTTGATCACAGGCGACGATCTTCTGTTCCCCATGATTAGATTGATCCTTCCTTGCTCCACATCCCTACTTCTTCTTAGTCCCTGCACATTTGAACAAATGTGATAACCACAACCGGTATCAAGAACCCAAGAAATAGCATGATTAGAATCGTTAGATTTAATTGTGTATATACCTGCGAAAGATGGCTTGATCTTTCCTTCTTTGATTGCTTGCAGGTACTCTGGGCAGCTTCTCTTCCAATGTCCTAACTTGTGGCAATGGTGGCACTCTGCCTCCTTCAGGTTAGGACAGGGCTTAGTGGGATCAACTTTGGTCCCACTAAAAGAGGCACCATCTCGGGCTTTGACCTTGTGATAGTTCTTCGATGAAGCCTTCCTCTTCTTTCCCTTTCCTTGACCAATAGCCAAGACAGGAGCAGCAGGCGGATTGGGAGTAGGTGCAACAGACTTGTCTTTGAAGTTGCTCTCAGCGACCCTCAAGAGACCTTGGAGTTTGCTTAGGGTGACCTCTTCTTTGTTCATGTGGTAGGTCATCCTAAATTGGTTGTACATTGGAGGCAAAGAGTGAAGCACCATGTCGATCGCCAAGTCTTCACCGAAGTCAACATTTAACTTGCGAAGGCGGTCGACATACCTTTGCATCTTTTGCAGGTGCACGGTAAGAGATTCTCCATGACCCATCTTTGCGGAAATCATGTTGGTGAAAATCTCATAATGCTCTTGTCTCGCGTTTTGGTGGTATCTCTCCAATAAGTCTTGGTGCATCTCGTACGGGTACATGTCCTCGTAGGACTTTTGGAATTTGGAGTTCATGGTGGCAATCATGATGCAATGTACCTTCATTGCATCTCTCTCATGAGTCTCAAAAGCGGTGATTTCGGCCGGAGTAGCGATTTCGGGGTTGATTTTCTCGAGCTTCTCATCGATGACATACTCCTTATCCTCATAGCGAGCAATGGTGCGAATGTATCTTTTCCATTCGCTAAAGTTCGTTCCATCGAAGGTGACCTTTTGGCAAAGGCTCATCAACGTGAAAGAACTAGCAGCATCGTTATTTGCGTTCGACATCTTTGAAAAGAAAAGGACAAAGATAGATTAGAATAAGAATCCCTAATTATCACCCAATAAGAAAAATTAGGGCTAGGATCCAACAATAACATTTACATACTAGAAAAGGGATGCCGTAATCTAACATGCAAATAAATTGAAGGTAAGTGAATGACGATTCACTAATTCTCCATCACAAAAACTTAAACTATTAGTCCTAAGTGTATTGAGAATTCCTAGGTTCGGATGAGATTCATTGAAAGTATTCAATGGCATGTTTAAATCTCGATATCCCCCTCTTGTTTGTGACTGGGATACCGAGGATCACAAAGCGGGTGTGAATTACCATGTAAATTCACATGGTGCCTTCATTGTAACGATCACCTATTCGATGTGCCGGTAAACCACACACGCTCCATCGAACTATGATAAACAATGAATCACCCTTTGCCACTTTTGCTTAGAACCAATTAGTGTGCCGGTAAACCACGCACGCTCCACTAACTTCTTAGCAAGGGTGCAAAGTGTAATTTCATGGGATTGCATCAATTCACTTTTCCTAAAGTAACTAAGATTGGGAAATTTAAAAAAATGTAGTTACTTTATATTTCTTATTATACTTTTAATGAGAGGATGAGGTTGCCATATCCTACCCGTTCGGCTAACGACCCTCCACCGATCAAGCAAGCGGTGGGTGTGAGTGTACACCCATTAAGCGCCATTTTATAGGCCACAACCTTATACCCACCTTATAGATCGGCTTCGTGAATGAGGCCTACTAACGGTAAGACTAGCATTTAGTTATACATATATATATATATATATATATATATATATATATATATATATATATATATATATATATATATATATATATATATATATATATATATATATATTATTCTAGTAATATCATATTAGTATAGGGTTGTATTTTAAAACTTTTTAAATCTAGGGTTTGAAATTTAAGTTGTCTAAATTAAAACTTTTAATCACAAATATAAATTTCAAAACTTGAGGGTAAGTTTTAAACATTTTAAAACATGGAGGATCAAATAAAAAATAATTCCAATTAACAATTAATATCCTAATTATCTATATTTGATTTTATTCAAGATTTCTTTGAAAGATAATTACCAAAATAATTAAAATAATTAATTAATTATCACATAAGGAAATTAAATATTTTATTAGTTGATAAATACCTTTAAATAGATCAAGATAATAATCATATATATCAAAAAAATCAGATTTAGATTGATCTATTATGATTAAGGTAAGTTTCCATAAGATAATTATGAAAAAATCCCGAATCTGGCATTTCTGACGTCTGGACTCGCCGAGTGCACAAAGGGACTTGCCGAGTTAGGCCTACTCGCCGAGTCCATGACTCAGAAACCAAAAAAATCGAATTTTGCAAGTTTGTTTCAGTTAATCAAGCAACAATTTAAAGAAAACCAAGCTAGGCTCTGATACCACTGATGGGTTTTAGCCATAAGAACTTTCCTATGTGCGCATGCAAAAGCCTAATGCTTGGATCTAGGCTTTCTAATAAACATGCTTTGAATCCAAGACTTCTAATGACTAATAAGGTTAAATAACAACATTGAAACAGATCTAGAACCATACCTTTGAGTTCCATGTTGATCTTGAGGTCTTAGAGATTCTAGAGTCACAAATGTCACTCCTCTAATGGCTTACAAACACCAATAGCAAAGAAGATGATTTAGGAGAGAGGAGAGGGGAGGAAATCGGCCAGGGTTCTCTTACTTTAGGAGAGGTGCCGATTTCCCTTAGCCATGGGGTCTATTTATACTTGTAGACTCCTTAAGGGTTACAACCTAAACCCTAATTGGATAATCTTCTCTTAAGGCTATCCAAATCCTTTCCATAGATAAGTCATTGGACGATTTTTGAAGCTATCCTAGCTTCTATAATCCGTCTACTATATATCTATAAGGATTTATAGTCTAAAGCTTAACTATCAAACAATTGACAGTTTATACCCCTTTATTTAATTAATCTCTTTAAGTCACCAAATTAATTCTAATTAATTCTATGACTTATATTAATCAAATAACAATATATTATTCTTTATATTATTCCCATAATATATAAATAATATTTACTCTCTCTTAATAAATCATCCTATCAAGTTGCTATGGTGAAGGCAACCCAAAAAGACCATGCACAACCGGGTCAAATACTTGCCTAATATAGTTGCAGCCTTAGACACTATTCCAACAATTATCTCTACAGAACCAAATGCATTGTCTTTACTGACCATAAGAGCCTACAACACATTTTCGACCAGAAAGAGTTAAACATGAGACAACGGTGATGGGCCGAGCCACTCAATGATTATGAGTGCGAAATACACTACCATCTCGGCAAGGCCAATGTGGTAGCGGATGCCCTCAGCCAGAAAGAGTATTTAGGTCATAGAGAGAAGGAACTAACAATAACCATCCATTCCCATATGTCCGCTCAAATCAGAGAGGCACAGCTGGAAGTTATAAAACTAGAGAACAAGTTGGATGAAGCCTTGCGGGGAATTGAAAATAACTTAGAGATCAAGGGAGACGGAGTCTATTATTTCATGAACCGAATATGGACCCCAAAGTTCGGTGGCTACATAGAGGTTGTCATGAGCGAAGCCCATAAAACTAGATACTCCATTCACCCAGGTTCAGATAAGATGTATCTGGACCTCAAGAAGTTATATTGGTGGCCAAACATGAAAGTAGAGATCGCTACCTTCGTGGGCAAGTGCCTGACTTGCGCTAAGGTGAAGGTTGAATATAAGAAGCCCTCAGGTCTACTTCAACAACCGGGAATACCTGAGTGGAACTGGGATAGGATTGCTATGGATTTTATCATTAAATTACCCAAATCTCCGAGTGGGTATGATACCATTTGGGTAACTGTCGACCGATTAACCAAATCCGCCCACTTCCTACCAATCAAAGAAACCTTCATGATGGAAAGACTTACTCGAATCTATATCCAAGAGATGGTTCGACTGCATGGTGTGCCTGTTTCCATTATCTGCGATCGGGATAACAGGCAGTCACTGCAGAAAGCTCTTGGAACGAAGTTGGATATGAGCACAACTTACCGTCCACAAACCGATGGGCAGAGTGAGAGGACCATTCAAACCTTGGAAGACATGTTAAGAGCATGTGTTATAGATTTTGGTATGTCGTGGGATACCCATTTTCCCTTGGTTGAATTCTCCTACAACAACAGTTATCATACCAGTATCCAGGTCGCGCCGTTAGAAGCCCTTTATGGACGTTAGTGCAGATCCCCTTTGTGCTGGGCTGAGGTGGGCGACACGTAGCTAGCCAAGGGGCAAGTCCCTGACAGCACTCTCACAGGCCCAAAAATCATCTGTGAAACCATAGAATAGATCATACAAATCCGGGAATGACTAAAGGCTTTGAGATATAGACAAAAGAGCTACGCCGATAAAAGAAGAAAACCCTTGGAGTTCCAGGTTGGTGACTATGTGCTATTGAAGGTCTCGCCCTGGAAAGGCATGATACGCTTTGGAAAGCGTGGAAAGCTAAATTCGAGATACATAGGACCACTCGAGATCCTTGCTAGGATCGGTCCCGTAGCATACAAACTGCATTTACCACAAGACCTTAATAAGGTTCATCTTGTCTTCCACGTCTCGATCCTTAAAAATTGTTTATCCGATGAAACCCTTGTGATCCCTCTTAATGAAATCGAGATCAACGAGAACCTTAACTTCATGGAAGAACCAGTCAAAATCATGGATCGGGAAATCAAACGAACGAAAGAAAGTCGCATACCAATAGTGAAGGTTCGCTGGAATGCCAAGCGAGGACCTGAATTCACTTTGGAGCACGAAGATCAAATGAGACAAAAGTATCCTCATCTCTTTCTGAGTCCATGATTTGTATTCTATGTTTGAATTACGAGACAAAATTCCCTCTAACGGGGGGATGATGTGATAACCCGAACCTTTTTTCGCTACCATTAACTGATTTCCATTAATAAAGTTTAAATTTTATTGAGTTTCCGTCAAACTTCTTGGTTTAGAAAATCAACTAGTTTTATATATATTTATATTTATATGATTCGGAACCAAAATCGCACGAAAAACATGAGTCTCCATTGAAAAATCAATAGTTTTCGCCATAAGTGAGGTTTACGGCCGTACACCTGTTTACATACGTACACTTGTTTACGACCAGTGCCAGGTGGCCCCCACCACCGACCATGCAAACCTCCTATAAATACGAGGCCCTACACCAAAACACCCTTATTCTTCCGAAAATCATCGAGAATCGTCATTGGAAGTTGATTTGGAGCACCTAGAACACGTTTTTCATTAAATCCAGTACCCTTGTTCTTGAGTGTACGACCGTACACACTTCAAAACTGTAAAACTTCATTGACTGTAAACCAGTTCACGGCCGTACACACTTCAAACCTTCAAGTGTCGTAAACCCTTCGAGAGGCAGTTTACAGTCGTAAACTCCCTTTACGGCTGTAAACCCCATTTACGGCCGTAAACTCTTCCTAAGTGGTGCATCAGACTGAAAACCCGCTTTCCTCGATTCAATCAAGTCCCAATAACATTCCTTAACCGAAAGCAAGTGTTTTTCTAGCACTTTATCTAACGAAATCGCTAATTTAGATACATATATGCATTTAACTATTATTAGGATTCTGTTAAGCGCCACATACAGCAGCTTGAGGGTCTTCACTCCTAGTTTCGCTACCCGACCTTTCACGCAATCGACAGTGAGTTGATACCCCTATGCTTTTACTATTTTTAATGTTTTCGGGGGGGGGGGGGGGGGGATACAAGCCAAACACAAATGATTTTTTGTAAATTTATACAAAGGAATTTCAATAGGTTCGAAACTTATGCAATTGATATAAGCAAAAGATCTCCATGTTTTATAAAATATCTATATATTTTATCCTTTATGTAACATGTTGAGCATGAGGGTGGTTTTCAATATACAACGATGATCGTAAGGTTTTCAGTACACTACATGTTATACATACAAAACTATAATATGTATAGTTTGGGATTCAATACATGGTTTTACAAATGCAAGAACCGTACACCATAATAACAGATAAACTAAAGTAAATATAGTTTATGATATACAACACTGCTTTCCGATTACAAGAGTACTTAAATAATTATTTAAGTATAATTGTTTTTGCTCTACAAGACATACATACAGATTCAAGTACAAGAGAACATTACACTACACGTAGACTAGTTAATACAAGTTTGTGAGACACTACTTCAATTGTACCCTTGGGAGTACAAAACTAAATCCTATCATAGTATAACTAGAGTCTCCTGGAGGGAGAGCATGAGATTTGTGAATAGATCTATTCGGGACTGAAAATGCCACACCTGAACTGCTAACTACAATTAGGCAGGCATGCCCGAGGTGACAAATGTCATTTAACCGACACTTGAAGAACGTCGTAAAGGTCTCTAGGTCATATCAAGCATGGTTATATGACTCACAATAGTATAAACTAACCGATGTTTACGAACTACTATTCATAGTTTTATTTTAATTAATAGAACTACTATTCATTACATTGAAGGATTCCAGGGATACAATACTCGGTTTTAATTTAAATAATAAAATTTATATATATATTGGTGGTAGCCAGGGTTTTTCATATAGAGCATTCTATACGAAGGTTTTCATAAAGAATTCTTCATACAATACATACAATAGTAACCAAGCATACAAACTAATATGTTTCATATACTACAACAGGATACAGTAACAAACAATCTCGGTTAATTCTAATAATTCCTTAGTTTATACATTAGGCTATGTATGAAGAGTAATTGATAGACTGTGGAACGTGTGGTTTCCGCCTTATTTCCTATTCCTTGGTTGTGGGCTTAGGGCAAATCCACATGATCAACTATCTGTTCGATATTGGTTTATACTTGGGCTGTATGAAATAAGTGATCATAGAAGGAACTAGTATTATCATGTTTTATTAAAGAAAATATTGGATTTTCTTGGAATGTACGAACTTATTAACAGATTCATCAATAGGTTTTCATTACTAAAACATGCTTACTAACTCACCATCTTTATGCTGATACTCTTTCAAAAATCGCTTATATTCTTAGGGAATCAGTAGACAGGTACCTCAACAGACTTTTGAGAAGACGGAGCATATAGAGTCTCGTCTTTCTTTTGCTACTTTTGATGTATAAAAATATGAAGCAGACGTAAATACCTTATATATATATATATATATATATATATATATATATATATATATATATATATATATATATATATATATATATATATATATTCAATGTAATGGTTGTGTTTACTTTGATTACTATGATGCAATTGTTGTGATACTATACATGATGTCCTCCTCCCCCGAACGTTTTGGCCGTTCCGGTTTGTGGTGTGACAACCAGGAGGTGACTCTTGGCACTTGTCTGTAAGAACCAGGATTTTGGCCCCCGACCTGGCAAGAAAAGACCATGATACAACTCATGGAAAAATAGCAAGATTGTGGTTGCAACTTAACAATCTTTATTGTGTGTATGGTACGTGGTGTTTTTGCGAACTCACTAAGCTTTGTGTTTACGGTTTTGGTTTAAATGTTTTAGGTTTTATTAGATTAAAAGAGGGCACGGTTCGATTGCATCGCATCCTTTGGAGATTTCCGCACATGATAACCTTTAACGATACTCTGATAATTGTTTGAATGAAATGTTGTTATCTAGATCTTTGTTGTTGTAATTTGAATAAATACTTTTATTTTTAAATGAAAATTTTTTATTTGAAATTTGGGACGTTGCAAAGTAATGGGACTCAGAAATGAGTTGAATACTTTATTTTTGTTCAAACATTCTATCAACACATGTGAAAGAAAAGGAACACCAGGTAGGTGATGCTAAGAAAAAAAAATGACTTAAAAGTATTTTTGTGGTGCGGATGTAGAGATTAATTGGCTTTGGCGGCACTATATCATCTTTAAGATATTGTAAGAATTAGAGGATGTTTTATTAAATGCAAACAAGTTATGTATCGCTTATAATTTTGGATGTGTTGTTATAAATTAAGTTTCTACTTAATAGAATGATAGTGTAAAAGATTTGTAAGGTTTTTATTTTATTTTGTAAGGTTCTTTTAACTAATGAAAATGAAAAGTGATGTTACTATGAAAACCATAATATTTTATGTATTACTCTATAAAATCACATTACATTTTCTTTCTTTATATGTGATAACCACAATTACTTTGGACTCACATTCAATATAAACAAGCGATGTTTACCTAAACTTCAAACAATTGCATGTAGATTTAAATTTTGCCGAATGTAGTATTGACCATTTCAACTTCCTCCTCTTGTGTTTCACTATCCCATGTCATTCTTGGATTATTTCCATTGAGTTGGGAAACTATTGTATATCTTCATACATTGCATCAGGAGCATTTGCTTATTATAAAGCATTAACTTTCTATGTAATGTCCCAAAATTTAAAAAAAAAAAATTTATAATCATACCATTAAATCATATTAGTTACATTCGGTTATTTGATAACATAAATCAGAGTAACAAATTCATAAGTGTAGAACATCTCAAATCATATTGACAGATGTGATGCAATCACATCGTGCTCTTCCGCGTACTGCCAACCTCAAGACTGGACCGTGGAAACAAGGCAACACAATACACACGGCTGAAACCTGCCACTGCATTGTGAGCCACAACTCAAAGCGTTGTTGTGAGCGTGCAAAACAACTTAATATATTAAGCACTTAACCCTTAACCTTTATATCTCAAAAGCTCATATATGATTCTTCTAAAGGTCTTAATGGATAAAGTTTCCAACTTTATCCACTAGGAAACCAAAAAAAGAAAACATTTACAACCCTAACTCCATAAAATTTATGAAAAGTCGCTTCTCTTCAAGCATGTAGTAAAGAGAGCTCATGAATGCTCTCTAAACTCAACCAAAAGGTCAGATCTGAATTCCATTATGAACCTAAGAGCATGGAGTTCTCCAAACTCCCACGATCAAACCTTTAGATGGACCAAAACACCAAAATATGAACTAAAACACCAATATCTCTTAAATCCGAAGATGAATTACAATTAAGCAAGGATCTTTTCAACTTACAAAGGTTCATAGGATAGGCAAAACTTGATATCTTCTAATGCAAAGCTCTAATAATAAATCTTGCAAGAAAGCATCACATAAAACCACCAAAAATCAACCAAGAAGTGTGATATGACGGAGGAGATGCTCAAGCTATGAAGAGGAGGCTAGGGTGTGCTCCTAAGGAGCTTATGCATGCGAAGGTGTTAATAAGGCCGACAATTCTATCTAAATACTTTTTACTCAATGTATACCAAAATTAATTCATTAATATGTGGAAAGAGTCCAAAATCTCACTTTTCCCTCTTTAACCTTTTTGATCCACATCATAAATCAAGGGCTTAACTTACTTAACCAACATTATAAACATATAGTAAGGTCTAAAATTTATTCCCTTGAAGCCCAAAACCTTTACTTAATCAAATTATGGTCCTCTATCCTAAAGTTAGAAACATCTTGAAACTGGATGTTACAACTCTCCCTCACTTAAACTGGACTTTGCCATCCAAATCCGTCTTGTATAGAATGTCTGAAACAACACCAACACAATCCATATGCTTCCTCCAACCACTTCATAAAATCAAGAATATATAAAGAAAACCATATAGACTATTTAGAACCCAACTGATGCCAAAAAAACAACCCAATCACTGGAAAATACCCAACTTCAACAACAACCTCTCTCTCCCAAACTATAAGTCCCAACTCATAACGAAGACCACTTAAACCTGAAAACTCTCAAAACTGTAACTAAAGATTGATGATCATCCATACGTCATACCTACCCATGGTCCCTAACAAGTAGCACCACTAATCTGTGCATAACGAACACTTAAAATATCCCGATTGTGAATTTCAACCAATCCTAAATACGAAAATTATGCCCAAAAGAACTCAAATAAAAACATTACTTCCTGATAAGTCATCACTAACCCATGAATCCTATGAGCGTAACAATAGTCAATACAAAAATCTCACATGGCATCCAAACTCCCATAATAACCCAGGTTTATAGCTATCTGACACATCATTCAAGAGACCTACAATGAACTCCATCACTGGTAACTTAAATCGCTTGAAACCGTTTTCACAAAAACAAACAAGAATCCATTAAAAAGAAGATCAAGAAGGAACTGATTATAAATTCCTGACTCGAAGCTGGCTGCCACTAAGCCACCAGTAACAATACCATAATGCTCTAACTCCCAACTACACCAAAAGACAAAAGAATTAACACCCAAAGTTTACATCCACTTAACTCGTATCCATATTGGTTCACTATACATTGTGACACCATCCAATCATTAGATTGAGAAGCTCATGACTATACACCGTTCTTCTCATCATCAAACCATGGGCCTGAAGACTCACGACCAACACCTTAGTGGGTATATAGGCACATGACTATCATCCCACAGATGCGTAACTAGCCCAATAAAACCTCCAAATTCGAAGGAAAAATTCCAAATTATCCATAAATGATTTTAGAACCATTATCGGATCGACCCTAAATACCAACCCCGTAAAACGTTCCATCCCAAAATGAACTTTGTGTAGACTCGAGGGAACACCTGGAAAATTGAACAATGCCACTCCAACATCTAAACATGTAGCCAAGGACAACTATCAAACTAAAGCCTACTAGGAACAATAATTAAACAATCAAACAACCATGAGTACACATACCCAAAAAACCAATATATACACCTAACAGAACTTGATGAAGGGTTCATGCAGTAACTGCATATTCAATTTATACAACTCAAAACCTTAGAACAAAGTCAACTATTGATGATGAACGAGACAACCAAAGATTAAAAATATATTGATAAAGTAAAACCAATGATCCCACACACTACTAAAAAAGCCCTCAAAAAATATACATACTAAACTCTGAAGATAATCGACGAATAAACAACGGTCCATCCTTGGCTAAAGACAACGATACATATTTCAAGCTAACCAATTCCTCAAAATTAGATACCCAACCTGAGCGGCACAAATGCTTCTTGACCTAATACATGGCGTTCCTGAAAGGAACTACTAGCCACAACGAGCTCATTGCCCGACAACTTCCTATTACAGAAACAACCCAGACATTCCTGAGGATATAAAGTTGATGGCAACTAGCTTTGCACCCACGATTTGACAAATTCTTGAATTCTTTAGATCACAAAGAACTCCAATGGATCCTTGAGAAACGCAATGAGGAAATTTCCTAACAACGAGCACTTTAATGGTAAACTAGTTTTCCTTCACTATGAAACAATCAAAATGAACCAAAACTATGCATACCTGAACCATAACTTCCTATGATTCATTGCACTAAAACCACAAAAAATCGAATAGACCGACGATCCTTCAAATAGAATAACCAGTTCTTGCCCACTTAGGGTTCGAAACACAACCGACTGACAGCTGCAAAACAACAAAGCCTCAAACCGAGTCAACTAGATACCTACCAACCTTGATTCTTGGAATACATAATAAAACATAAGATGATCATTCAAATAAAAGCCAACCAATCACAAGGAATCTCAGAATCTCATATGGAGACCTCAAAAAAATTTCCTAGCATTACCGCCTCTAAAACATTAAAAATACCATGCATATGCACAAACAATAACTTTGACAGTCCCAACATAACACTAATTCACTAGCTAGCAACAATTGGAAAAAAACACACACCTTACATACAAATACCCATCAAAAAACTCACCGCAAGAATCAACATAAATACTAGAGGAGTAATTCTCATATTCGAGACGCACCAGAGGCAACGGAAGTTGCTATTCTCAACTGAAATGACTCACTTGCCCACATCTAAAATATCTCAAGGCAACCATACCACAAGATTACTCTTGCGTATTCCCACACTTGTCGTGACAACTGTAAATACATGGACCGTCCAAAAACAAATCCAAAGCTTTAATATCTCACTTCAGTGGTGCCTGAACCTACACTCGCTCTCTAGTCACGTCCTCGGTCTACATCTCAAATCTGAATTCATATGCACGATCTCTATCTCTATTCTCCTCGAACACGGGAGGCTGGAAGTAGATAACCAAGTTGTATAAAATGACATCCCAACCCATTGACCAACCACCTAGGCCCGAACAACTACCAGACTCTTCCTCATACTGAATAACCATAACCAAAAGATCGGTAAAGATGAGAACATGTTGCAACGAGTCACGGTGCCAAACCATGCTATCTACCCTCATCTAGCTTGTTAGTAACCTTTCAACTCTACATGTCCCCGTATAGATCCTGTACTCCTGGTACTACGAGCTCATACTATCTTCCATACTTATTCGTACTCGTCCCAAGAATTTTCTTAAGGCTCCCAAGTCAATACTCTTGACCACTACCAATCAATCTAATCACATATGCCCACGTACGAATGAGTAAACACTACTAATCATTGTAGATTCTTCTTATAGGATTTCTCTTATGTAAGTGCCCATACTAGCAGGTTCTAACACTTTTCCTAGGTCGCTAGAAATTCCCACCCCACCCTGCTATTAGCCGGAGAAGAAACTTCTACTAATGTCAACTATCTTACGAATATAAATACATGCAACAAAAATAAAACAATCCTTTGACTGAAAAATCTTGCACTATAATGGTTTGATTCAAGAAAAAGTTGCACAATAGGGCCAAATCATGCAATTCTTAAACTATTTAATCTTTGTGGCATGCAACCTAACGTATTCTATTAATAGTTAATTAATATCTATATAGGTTTCACATAGCACAAAGCAAGCTACATTTGAGCAACAAATCCACCACACAATAAGGCATCATAAAGATTAGGCAATTGTAACATGCACCATGTCATGGTGATCATCCAAAATAGCTTAATGGATTAAGCACTTCAACCTTATACTCCAGAGCTAAAAAGCTTAAATCTGATTCTTATAATGGTCTTAGTGGATAAAGTTTCCCACTTTATACATTAGGACACCATATTAAGCCAAGATCTAAAACCTTAAGTCCATAAAATGTCCTAAAACTCACTTCTCTTCAAGCATGGTGTAAAGAGAGCTTATGCATGCTCTCTAAACTCGACCAAAAGGTCAAATCTGAAGTCCATTATGAACCTAAGATCATGGAGTTGTCCAAACTCTAAGATCAAACCTTTAAAGAGACCAAAACACCAAATTTGAACTAAAACACAAATATCTCAAAAATCCAAAGACGAAATATGATAAATTAAGGATCTTTACGACTTACAAAGGTCCAGAAGGTAGGTGAAAGTTGAGATATTTTGATGCAAAGCTCAAATAATCAATCTTGCAAGAAAGCGAAACATAAGACCATCAAAAACCAACCAAGAAGTGTGAGAGGAGAGAGGAGATTCTCATACTATGAAGAGGAGGTAGGGTTTGCTCCCAAGGATCTCTTGATGTGATGCATCCTACAAAGTGACCTAAAACATGGAGGCATTACCTTTAAATATGTGGTTACCTTTTCACCACATCATGGTGACAGTTTTCCAGATTATATTCCAGCTTCAACCACTCATAACTTCTTCGTTCCAAATCCATTTTCAATGATATTTATATGCACGTTAAGGTATTAACAAGCCTCACAAATCTAACTAATTACTTGTAACTCAATGTATACCGAATTGAATTCATTAATACATGCAAATAGTAAAAAATCTCACTTTTTCCTATTTTACTCTTTTGGCTCCAAAGCAAAAATCAAGGGCTTAAATCACTTAACCAACATTATCAACATCTAATAAGGTCTAAAATTTATTCCCTTGAAGCCTAAAACCTTTCCTCGATCAAATTACGGTCCGCTTTCTCGAAATTAAAAACATCGCGAAGGTGGATGTTACATTCTATGCTTATCGACTATTGAAGGTGGCATTGGGATTTCCAATACTAACAATTGTTTTTTTGCACGGTGAAAATCATGAATCATTTCTAATACAATCAATTTAAAAAGACGTAGATGTCCAACGACAATGCACAACACTTCATATTTTATTGGTAGAGGTGGTGTAATTGTGGATGTTGAAGATTATGATAATAAAAACATCAAATACTTTAATATAACGAAATGGTTCAAAAAGATTAAGCATTATACAACAATATCTAGTCTATGTAGTTATGGACACTCAAAAAGCATGATAAACTAGTATAAAATAATAGTTTTCTGTAAGCTTGACCGCTTCTTGTATATGTGAGTGCTATATGCTATCAGTTTAAATTTTAACATTGTATCTGGTTTTTATCTAAGTTTCACGTTTAACTTTAGTGGGTGTATTTTTTTTCTTTTATATTATCATGTCCAGTGTTTATCTTTGAAAATAAAAATATGCATTTTTATTATCATAAAATATGAAAATAATAAAATTATTTATAGTCGAACTTACCTTAATCAAATGTAATTCTGAAAGTTCATGTAGATGTTCCATAGCTTTTTTTTCGGTAAAATCCATTTTTAAACAAGACTCATGCAAACCGATAGGATGCACATTTATACTAATTTAAATCAGTGCTTTGGATTTGAGACTTATTTGAAAATTTTGTTGTATGCAAATCACTGTTACTCAGTAAGAAAAATACAACAACGTATTATTAACAAAATGTTTTATTCCAAAGAAATTAAGAATCTATTTCGAATCGTTCTCAGTATTCCTCCAGACAATTATTTGCATTCTATCGTGCTTTTCTAAGTTTGGGCTTCAAACAATATATATAGGAAAAATGAAATATGTGCCTCTATACAAGATACGTTTTAGATTTGTTCTTCGTATTCCATATATGTTCTTTACATTCCTTACCAATACATTACAAATTAAGACATAATATCTAAGTATATAAACATGTAAAGCCAACATGGTTTGTGAAATCTATGTCATTCTTCATAAAAAAAAACTTAAATGTTTGAATTTTTTTAAGGGATTTTCTAACATGTGCCCTAAAGGCACATATAAGTGCCCTAAAGGCACATATAAGAAGTATTAATTATGAAAAATATTACAATAACTAAATGTGAAATACATTAATTATGGTGATTATTAATGAATTTTATATTTAATTATGGTAATATTTCTTATAATTAATGTGTTTAACATTTAACTATGGTAATAATTATGAGTAATTAATATTTCTTATATGTGTCCTTAGAGCACATATTAGAAAATCCATTTTTTTAAAAGATTATTTCAAAATGTCATTACGGGTAGAGCGGCTGTTTCTATTTATACAAGACTAAACAACACATATGAGTTTACCCGTTTTCAAAGGTTCGAAATGCCCCATTTCAAAGTAGTTAGACATTTTTCAAAAAAATACATTAGATTTATATTCTTAAATTTAACATTACATAATAATTGTTTAATCAATATTCCTAGAATTAAAGTGCTACATTCATCTTATAAGAATTTAATATTTGATTTGATTAATAAGTAATTACTTTAAGCTGTTAAAAAAAATAACTAATTACTTCGAAATGCTTGTAACAACATCACTCAAAAGATGTACTCTAGAAAAAATATCAATATTCCAAAACTCTTGCTAGCATACAAGCAGATGAAGTTGCAAAAACTTATTTATAAACAAGCATATATATTATTTAAAGATCCGGTCATAGTACCTGTGAAAGTTACAAGTCAAAATACACATAGGCGTTATTTGTTTTTATTTTTATTTTTATCGGAGAAGGTGTTTAAAGAAAATTAATATTGCTATTTTGGGATGTACTAGCAAATAATATTGGAGTGCTAGATTTGATTGATGAATTGAATCGATTCAATTCAAAGGTCACTTCAGCTTATCTAGATTCCAACAAGCATAGCCTTAACGATCATCCAATCATTTTGTATGTAAATCCTTTTCTTCTAAATTTTTTGATTGACGTTTGCTAAAGCCCTAAAAAAAACTTTATTCCTAAACGTCATATGTTCCCCACATATGAAACATATGGAAATTAATATTTTTTTTTATTAAAATATATAACTTTACAATCATATTTGACAATGAAACAAGTTTGAAGTGAATCGATCTTGATTTAAATATGTTTAATAAATTTTAAAATCCGATCCAAACGCGTTTTGTAACCCGTAAGGTTTCAAATACCCTAATCTATCAAATTAACAGATATCCAAACCGGTCCCATAATCCGTATATTTTTTGAATACACATTTGAATTAATTCTTAAAATAACATTTCTTAAATAAAAAATATATAATATAACTTAGTACTTAAATAACATGGCTTAAATAAAACAAATGTTTATTTAGAAAGTGCATTACATACATGAGGAGTTTCGATTGGATTAAAAATCACTTTTGTAGCAAGTTCCAGTTGATTTCTGAATGTCGATTGCAATGATATGGAATAATAATTGCAAACTTTCTTCCAGTTGATAAATGAGTTTTTTAATTTATAAATAAAATTGGCGATTGCTGGATGAAATATAAATAAAATGACATTATCATTCTTGGTAAAATATTAAAAGTCTAAGAGTGGACTCCTTGAGGTCTATGTAAAAACGGTTTCTCCTTTGTAGTTTTTCCTTTGGACTTTCGTTTGGAATTATTATTAAATGTTAACCAATATAAAATATAAAAATTTAATTATAAAGTTATAAAGGGCGGGTTATAAATGGAGTAGATCGATGATGATTCATACACAACCATTTTAATAAAAGGGTTAGCGGATACAGATCGTTAACAGGTAAACAAATAAAAAACAACGCTCATAGCCCGTATAATGTTTGCGAATTTGGATCAGATTAGTGTCAAAACTTGCTCCATTTCCAAGTCTATGTGAAATCATTGGTTGATATTTTGATGTTTAAAATCAATTTAGCAAAGTTTAATTAGTTCAAAAGATTCTCAAATCTTTCGATATCTAGAGGCTTTAAACATTTTTTATATATATATTTTTTTATTATTTATCATTCTATCTTATATAAAATGATAACAAGTTATATATTGTTATAAAATTAATAATAATTTAAAATGTTTATTGTCATTTCACATGCATAGTATAATTAATAGGAAAAAAGTATAAAAATATTTAATTTCTCTTTAGATTAATATATGTTCAAATTCTAGCTTAATGTATGTTGATTTTCATCACATACAACACAAATGCATTTAGTAGTTTGCCAAAAGAATATATATATATATATATATATATATATATATATATATATATATATATATATATATATATATATATATATATATATATATATATATATATATATATATATATAACAACATGAATTTTTCAAATAATTTTTACATTTTTTTTGAATAATATAATAAATAGATGAATGTTCATGGGTTATATATATATATATATATATATATATATATATATATATATATATATATATATATATATATATATATTAGTTATATCTTGAATCTTAAAAGGTATAGTTTAAAAAGCTTTTTGTTCAAATCAATTATGCATAAATAACTCATTAATACCTGTCAAAATTTTGAACATTTGAATTAAGGAAAGTAATTAACAAATTCAATTTGGAGCACTATGAAGATTCTAAAATATTAACTAATTTACATTAATAGCATAAGCAGACAATATAAACATAAATTAATTAATTAACAGTGATAATTTTTTATTACATAATAACTAATACAAAATAAATATATATATATATATATATATATATATATATATATATATTTATTTGACAAATATATATTATTGGTAGAAACTATTTTGTTGTTAATAACTGTGAAATAATTATTTTTATATTAAGTTGATTTAAAATATTATAGTCAGCTTAGATATATGATAAATTAGACATATTAATTAATTTACAAAGCCTCCGATAAAAGTTTCTTTTATGACTTACTAGTATTTCACTTATATCTATTATACTATTATATATAATTTCATCTTCTTTTAACATTATCATTTTATTTCTTAATTATATTTAATATTTATATTACTACTATTTTAGTAATACAAATATTTTAAAATATTATTAATTTATAAAAGTGTAACATTTGTCACAATTTTATATGAATAGAAAGATAAGTAGAAAGAAAATATAAGATAATATTTAATATATATATATATATATATATATATATATATATATATATATATATATATATATATATATATATATATATATATTTGTAAATCCTTTGATGTAACTAAACTTTTCTAAGTGATTTATGTAACGTTCCAAAAATATAAAGTAAAATTTTTATTTTTAATATAATAAAATAATCACAACATCATTTCATAAAAGATACCCAACTTATATGTTTGAATTTCTAAAATCAAATATCTAAGGAAGTAACATAAAACAATAGTGTGGAAAATCTACAATGGATGTGATACAATCAGGTCGTGCTCTTCCCCTTGGTACTATAAATACCTGAAACATTTAAACTTGAAACTGTAATTAGAAAGCTTAGTGTGTTCTCGAAAATACCAAATATCGTTCAATTAACAGGTCTAGCCCAACAATTATTTTTCATTCACACACGCCCAACCCAACATACATATATTCAGGCCTAGCCTATTAAACATATAAATGAGCCTAGCCTAACGGTCCCAACCCAACAAGCTTAGAAATAAACTTGCAAGAGTTACAAAGACAACTACCATAACATGACACCCAATGTCCTACAATATAGTGAGAAGAATCACTTGAATCAAAAGCTAGAGTCAACAACTCAACAACCACCATGTTTAAAGATCAACACTCACCAACCACCATGTTGTGACTGACTCATCGACCACGACATGGTTGCTAAAAGATAAAGTTATGGTGATTGGGTCATGCGACCCGTATCGCGACCTGCACCTGACCATGCCACGATGAACGTCTATTATGGCTTATTTCATTAAGTTATGAACCCTTAAGTCCAGAGCTCTAAAGCTCAAATTTGGATCGATTGACCCTCTACATTAATAAAATGTTCAACTATCGATTTCTTCCATCTAATAAATCAAGATCTTAAACCCTAACTACATTTGGGACAAATCCACATGGCTTAAAGGATAAGCATGCTTATGCATGTTTCTGCAAGCCAACAAGTCCAGAGGTCATTAATGTTGATTTCGCTGCCTAAGTCAATAACTAAATTGGTATATCCTTAAAATAAAAGAAAAGTCATTTTTAGGTTTCCCTCAAAACTTGTAACTGAGAAGAATTGTATTTAGAGAGGGAGAGAGAGAGAGAGAGAGGATAATTAATTAATAGACAAAACTAAAAAATTGGTCCGTATGGTATTCAAAAAACTTTGGATAGGGACCAAAAAGTTTTCAACTTGCATGGATGGTCCAAAATCAATATTTTCCTTTGGTTTTGGTCCTTAAACAATTTGAAATGACTCTTTTACCCTCTTCATCTGTTTTATCTATCTTCTTTATTAACTTAAGTATTTAAATAATTAGAAAATAATAAAAAATAAAATCCTACCCCACCCCACCCTATAACTCCACCGGTAACCTCTCTTTCCCTCTCTCTCATGTTGACATAAACACGTACATACACAGATCTTTCAAACAATTACAACGAAACCATTGAATCCCTTCAAATCGAAATCAGGAGGAGCACACATACACAACCAAAAATAAAATCAAACTGAAATTGAAGAGACAAATATACACAACCAAAATTCAAATTGAAATAAGAAGAAATCCATGATTTACACCTGTGTTTTTGTTCACTAAATCAAAATTGAAAATTGAAGAAACACACATAACAATAACAATATGAAGTTTGTTTATAAAAAACAAGATTTGCTAAACCTGGATCTGTATAGTCCATGAATTTTCCTTCACGGTTCTCTGACTCCATTGATTGAATCCTAGATCTGTATGATCTATTCAAAATTGTTCTTTATTATAACTTATAATTCTCGTCATGACATTTTCATAAAAACATGTTAATGATCTAATTGTATCCCCCTCAACAATCCTCGTAACCTTAAAAGAATCAGGATTCCTTCTCGGGGTTCACCCCACCACCATTTTCCTGTCAAAACCTTGAGTCTGCCATTTATTACCACAATGTTCAATGGTGATACTCCCCATTCTCACATTCTTTCACATACACGGAGTGAAAAATGATGATGGGTGCATCCAATTTGATGATGGGGTTAACCCTGGTCCTTGTGGTATGTCTTGCTATGGTTCTTTGCTTCGTCTTGGTTCTATTGTCTGAGCTCCAATGCTCTATCCTCGTCCTCCGCCGTCAACTTCAACAAATCACCACCACCGTCATCACACCTCTAACCATAGTAGACAATAACAACAACTCATATTCTCCCCCTCTCCCTTTATTCGTCGGTGACGACATAGAGAAACAACAACAACTTCCTCAACAGCTGAAAAATAAAGAAAATAACCAAGAAGGGCTTCAATGGTCTCTTAAATTTAAACCCACCACCACCAATTTAGGGTTTTCTCCTTGCATTTAAGGATGAAGTCGATTTGAGGTTATTTTTATGAAGGTGGGATTTATGTTCTCTGTTGGTTTATGAGAGAGAGACAGAGATGGGGTTACCGATGGTGTGATAAGGTGGGGTGGGTATATTATTTTTTTTTATTATTTTCTAAATATTTAAATACTTAAGTAAATAAAGAATATAGAAAAAATAAATGAAAAGGGTAAAAGAGTCATTTCAAGTTCTCCAAGGACCAAAACCAAAGGAAATTCTTGATTTTGGACCATCCATTCAAGTTGAAAACTTTTTGGACCCTATCCAAAGTTTTTTGAATACCACAGGGACCAAATTTGCAGTTTTGACTAATTAATATATTAATTAGAAATGGTAATTATCATTTTAGAATTAATCAAAAATTAATTAGAAATAATTTTAGGATTAATTAAATTAACTGGATGTACAGGTACTAAAGGTGACATTGTTCAAAAGTTGAGCAATTAAGGGATTCTAGAACCTCCCACATGGAAATGCTTTTGTGGAGCTTTTTAATGCTTCTACGAAGCATTGGAGGATAAGTAAAGAATTTGGATAATTGCATATTTTAAGATATTACTATATATATTCAATTGAGTGTTATCTAATGATTTCTTATCACCTATAAATAGGACCTTAAGGATCATATTTTCGGTCATGGCTTCTTATTCTTCTAATAGCTAAAATTCTAGACCTCTCTCCTCTCTCCTCTTGTGTTCTTGTTGATAAGGTTTGGGTACAAGTCATTAGAGTCGTCATATGTTTGGGCCTAGTCTTTCCAAGCTTCATAACTTCAAGGATTAGTTTGATTTGTTTGCTATAATAAGTTAAAAGTTATGTAGCCTAAAGTATATAGTTTTCGATTTACACTAGGGTTAGGCAAGTTTAATTGTTTAATGCATGTTGCTATCAAAGTGTATGACATAGATCTTTTATAGGATGCATGTACTCTATTAATTGTTAATTTTTATTCCGTATTGTGCTTAGTTGCTATCTATAAAATCCATTAGTGGTATCAGTGCAGGTTTGTTAAACACTGATTGAACATGCGTTGAATCAAACTATTTTTTTTCTTTCAAAATACAAATCTCACGACCTGTAAATTAGATCTCATGACGTGAGCTCAACGTTTTCTAGAATTTCGGGTTTTCATCATCCTAATCGGATTTATGTGTTAATTTTGGTAATTATCATGTATTAATTCTGTTAGATACCGAATTTTGAATGCCTTGTGTGATAATCCATAAAACCCTAAATATTAGGAGATATCCTTAATTGATAATTTTTAATTAGATAAATTAAATTGAATTAGTTCTTATGAATTTGTTAGCTAATTTAATAGTAATGCAATTAAAGGATAACTATAAATTCATAATATGTTTAATACTATTAATTAATTATATAATAATTTTATAATTAATAGTTAAACCTCGTACTTTGAAAAAGTTTTAAAATACACCTTATAGAATAAATATAAATAAGTTTAATATACTATATGCATAAGACAAGTCAATCGAATCAATAGTAGGCATCATTCACGAAGCCACACTCTAATGGGGGTATAAGAATAACGACCTATAAAATGACCGTTGAACGAGTGTTCAATCTCACCCGCCGCTCTCTTGTATGGTGGAGGGTCGTTACCCGAACGGGTTTGATAGGACATAACCTCTAAAAGTATAATGCTATAAACTAACCAAAACCTTTGTCTTTATAAATCCCAACTATAGTTACTTAAGGATAAAATGTGAAATGTATGCTAATCCATGAAAAAGCACATCAATCTTTATTAGTCGTTAGTGGAGCGTTCATGGTTAAATGACAAACTAATATGGGACTATAAAGTTGAGTGATGGAGAAATAAAAATTTATCATTGTTAATGATGTGTGTGTGGTTAATCAACACACTAATTTCAGATGATAAATGAAATCGATGTTGTCAAGCAGGTTTGCGAGGTTATTCATATTGTATTTATCCTCGGCATCCCAGTCATAAATTGAAGAGCACAATCTTAAATTAAACATGACATTGATAAGATTCAATGAATATTAAAAGATCTAGGAGTTTCATGATAGATTGAAATTGGTAAATTTGTATTACCTACCTTAAAAAATTCACAATTAGACTACAACATCCCTTTTCTTTGTTGTGAATTGTAATTTTGGATCTTAGCCTTGAATTTTAACTTTGGGTTAAAATATTAAGGAGTTATATCACTAACTAAAAACTATGTCTCATTATATAGATGTTTGGAAATGGTGAACTCAAAACTAATCAAAATGGTTCCTCAAACTAAAACTTATACTACTCTTGATTTTGTCAAAAGAGAAGCTTACTGGTCCCAACTACATGGATTGGATAAGAAACTCTAAGATGAATCTTCGATACAAGGGAACAGGATTTGTCCTTGATTAGCCTCTTGTTGAAATGGATCATTCCACTACTACTCTTGAGGAAATTGCTTCCTACAACAAACATTGTAATGACGCCATGAATGTTGCTTGCATCATGGTGGCTACTGATGGGTTTTGAGCAAAACATACATTCATATGTGTACATGCAACCCTAAATAGATTGGATCTAAGTTTTCTCTATTAAACATGTAAACAATGAACACAATACAAGAAACCCTAGGATCTATGTATAATAATCGAAACTCACACAATTGGGATCATAATACATACCTTGATTGTTATATTGTAATAACAATCTAAAACCTTATAGATCTTGATCTTTGAGAACTAATTGTCAAAAGCGTCACACCTCTAATGGCTCACAAACACACAATGAAAGAGGATGATTATGATAGGAGGATAGATGTGGCAAATTTCGGATTTCTGCTATAAAAGCCTTCAGCCTGACTGGACCGCCTCGGAACGCCTACACTTCCCAAGCCAGGACTTAATTTCCTTCAAGGTTGGAATGCCGTTTCTTCATATAAACATCTTTAGCCAACTTTCCATTAAGGAAAGCGGTTTTGACATCCATTTTCCATATTTCATAGTCATGAAATGCAACTGTGGTAAGCATAACCCTTATAGATTTAATCTTCGCTACATGTAAGAAGGTCTCATCATAGTCAACTCCCAGAGTTTGAGCAAAGCCCTTCGTAACCTGTCGCGCTTTATAAGTGTGTATATTCCCATCCATGTCGGTCTTCTTCTTGAAGATCCATTTGCACCCAACCGTCTTACAACCGGGTACATTGCCAACAAAGTTCCAAACTTTATTCTCATACATGGACCGAATCTCGTTGTCCAGTGTATCTTTTCCATTTAGCAGACTCGGGGGCCTGCCATGGCTTCCTTGGAGTTGTTAATTTTATCCACATTTATCAAATATACTATCACTGATAAATGTATCACCTTTAGTTGTTATATGAAAAACATATAACACAGGTGGAACACTAACTCTACTGGAACATCTTAAAGGTACGGACTAGTCAATCGGTTCAAAAGGAGTTTCCTCCTCAGGGTTGAGCGCCAGTGTTTGAGGTTCCTTCATCACTTAACTCTTGAACCTCTTCAAGGACAATATGCCTCCCACTGACTCTTGGCATACGAGTTCTCTCTCTTGAAAGACTCTTCTCCTCGTAATGAAGACAACATTGTCACTCGGTCTATAGAAAAGATATCCAAAGGATTTCTACGGGTAGCCTATGAAAATACATCGCTCACTATGAGGTTCGATCTTGTCGTGAGTTCCTTTTCTCACAAAAGCCTAGCAACTCCAAACTTTGATGTGATACAACGAGGGAACCTTCCATGTCCACATCTCGTGAGGTGTTTTGGAAACCTTCTTAGTAGGTACTAGATTAAGGATATGGGCGGCAATCTCTAAGGCATAGCCCCCGAATGAGATAGGTAACGAAACTCGACTCATTATGGAACGAATCATGTCCAACAAGGTTCTATTACGCTTCTCAGCCACACCATTCAACTGCGGTGTTCTAGGTGGCGTCAACTATGATTCCACATTCCTTAAAATAGTCTAGGAACTCGATACTAAGATACTCTCCTCGTCGATCGGATCGCGACATCTTTATCTTCCTGTCCAATTGATTCTCCACTTCTTTCTTAAACTCTTTGAACTTTTCAAAGGTTTTTGACTTATGCTTGATTAAGTAGATATAGTCATATCTACTGTAATCATCAATAAAAGTCACATACAAGTGATTAGCATCCCTTATGGTGGTTCTAAAGGGTCCACACACATCAGTATGTATGAGATCCAACAGACCTTCACCCCTTTAACAAGTACCAGTGAAGGGTGCTTGGTCATCTTTCTAAGCAAACAAGATTACCAAGTGTCATCTGACTTCTAATCGAATGACTCCAAGACTCCATCCTTTTGGAGTTGGTCTATGCGCTTCTTGTTGACATGTCCAATATGACAATGCCACAAGCATGCCTTGTCCAAAACATAGGACAAATCAATATTCAACACATTATTTCCTAGGTTATCTACAACCATCACAGTTTCATATATACCATTACAATCTAATGCTTCAAAATAAAAAGTGCCATTATAATAAGAATTAGCAGTACCAATTCCATTATTAAAATAAAAGGTAAAACCTTGTTTATACAAACCGTGAAAGGAAATAATATTTCTTGCCATTTCTGACGAGTAACAACAATTATTCAATTCTAATTGTAACCCACAACTAAGCAATAAAGAATAAAGTCCAATCTTGGTGATAGGCGACATTTTCCTATTTCCCATGAATAAGTTTATCTTCCCGTGGTCCACATCCCTACTTCTTTTTAGTCCCTGCAAATTAGAAAAATGTGAAATCCACAACCTATATCAAGGACCCAAGAATTAGCATGTGATGAGTTATTAGAAAGAATATTGTAAATACTTATGAAGGTGGGCTTCATCTTCTCATCCTTAATGTCCTGCAAGTATTTGGGGTAACTTCGTTTCCAGTTCCCTTTTTCATGACAATGCAAGCACTCTTCTTCCTTCGGATTGGTAGAGGGATTAGCAGAACTAATATTGGTCCCACTAGAAGAGGATCCATCAAATGACTTTCCATTGCAGATCTTAGAAGGAGCCTTCCTCTTCTTCCCTTTACCATGTCCAATTGCCAGAACAGGGCAACAGTGGTAGTAGAAGTAGGTACAACCGACTTGCCTTTCAAGTTGCTTTCTACAGTTCTTAGAAGGCCTTGAAGCTTGCTAAGAGTGACCTCCTCCTAGTTCATATGATAGGTCATACGAAACTGATCATAACAAGAAGGTAACAAATGTAGGATGATGGCAATGGCTAACTCTTCATCGAAGTTCACATTTAACTTCCACAAGCGGTCCACATATCTCTGCATCTTTTGCAAGTGGGCTATGATGGACTCTCCATCTTTCATTTTGGTTGTGATCATGGAGGCAATGATCTCCTACCTCTCCTACCGAGCACTTTGATGGTACCTTTCCATCAAATCTTGGTGCATTTCGAAGGGCCAGGAGTTCTTGAAAGACTCTGTAAAATGGTTTGGTCTAGGCATAGTCGTAGATAGCAGTAGAAATGTAGTTGTTCGTGTTTTGTTTTGAGTTTACGGTGTTTATGGTCAAAATGGGTTTACGGCCGTAAACTCTTTACGGCCGTAAACACCTTACGGTCTCTAGTCAGGTGTTTAAATAGCGAGTTGTGTCAGTCTTTATGAGTTGTTGATGCTCTCGTATACTTCCAAGTTGTATCAGACGTTTTACAGTATTAAAGCGTATGCAAGCTTGGTCTTTTGCTATTTATTGGTTTATTAATTCGTGTTTGCATCTGTTATTGTCTTTGATCATTGGTAGATCTATGTTTCGGGACCTTACAATTGGTATCAGAGCAATACCAGTGTCAAAGGCGTTCAACAGCTGCGTTTTCAACTAAATCGACATTCATTGCAGTTTAGAGAGATTTATTTCAGTCGAAATTACAGTTTCTAGAAGTTTACGGTCTTAGTTTACGGCCGTAAACTCCTGTTCACGGCCTCATCTGCACTCTTCGAAATCGATAGTTTTTCACGTCATTCAAGCCTTCGTAATCACATATTAGTTCTGGGATTTAATTGAGTTGTGTTTTAAAATTAAAATCGAACCTTTTATTTGAGTTTCATTGACCGTAAACTAAAGCATCAACGAAAAATTGATTTTCTGTTAATCGAAATTTGCACTATTATCTTTCAGAGTTTAAATCAACAAGTATTCTTGGACCGTAAACTCAAGTTTACGGCCTAAGGTTTACAGTCTAGAGTTTACGGCTTAAGAGTTTAAGGCTAAGTCAGTTAATTTTATAAAATTGAAATTAATTTTTGAGTTAGTTTTAAAACAAAATAATTTTTGACCGTAAACTCCAGTTTACGGCCGGGAGTTTACGGCCTAGTGTTTTCTGCCTTAGCTTACATGACAAAATCAATTTTTCCATAGCCTTAAAATTTTCTGGTAATAATTTTTAAAATAAAAATTATGGATACACAAAATTCAACTCAATACCAAGAACTTGATGCTGTGATGGGTACAACCACGCGAATTCCAAGACTTATGTCAGCTGATGGTTTCCCCGAGTGGAAATATAGAATTGAGAAGTATATAAAAATGAAAGACTTTAAGATTTGGAAATGTGTTTTAAAGGATCCAGTCAGAATCACCACTACAGTTGGAGGAAAGGTGGTCGACAAGGCAATCGAAAACTACACTGATGAAGACTTTGAGAGTGTGGAAGAACAAGAAAAGGCATTGGCCATTTTAACTATGGCTTTATCTCCAGACATTGCTCAAGGATTCAGAGAGTATACTTCGCCAAAGCTCTGTGGGAAGCTCTCATTGAAGTATATGAGGGAAATGAAGACATGCGGGAAAGTCGCCAAGATATGATGAGACAACGCTTCAATATGTTTAATTATGTTCCTGGAGAGACTCTCGAAGCTCAACTGCAGAGATTTACCACTCTCAACACTGAGATGACTGTGGCAGGGATTTTCTATACAAAGTCAGAGATTAATAAGAAGCTATTAAATGCTCTCCCAAAATCTTGGGACATGAATGTAGCAGTAATCAAGAAGACTAAGGATCTTAATCGTCTTTCCCTAGCTGAAGTGATGGCTGTCATCAAAGCGTGTGATATTGATGACAAACAGCGAGAGATCAATCATGTGAACTCATACTCATCTGCCAATCTTGGCATTTCATCTAATAATGCTCTTTCTTCTTTCTCCTATACTTCTGCAGGTTCATCTTCCTCTGCACCGGTCATTCCTTACCCACAAGGACAACCAAATACTTCTACCCAAAATGTTTCATCCTCTAATGTGGCTTCTTCACCAAAGGGAAAGGAGGGTGATGAAAACCTTGTCTTTGCAGCAGGGCTTGTGAATTGCTACAATGCTCTTGTAGCTGGGGAACTTCCTCCTCAATTGTCATTTGCAGATCATGATCAAATCCATCCAGAGGATGTTGAGGAAATGGACATCACATGGCAAATTGCCATGGCTGTATTTAGGGCAAAACAGTTTGCCAAAAAGACAGGGAAGAACAATTGGGGAATGAGTGCTGACAAGAAGGTTGGATTCAACAAAGGAAAGCTTCGATGTTTCAATTGCCACGAGCCAGGGCATTTTGCTCGTGATTGCCCACACCCTGATAGGAGGGTTAATAATGACAGAACAATGGTTGCAGTTGGGAATAATCGAAGCAGTGGTCAAGCAAACAATGAAAAGGCTATGGTTGCACAATCATTTGACTGGGATGATCAATACAAGCTCTAAATTTGTCTGGACCAGAAAATGCTCATCTAGCACAAGTGAGGGATGACGCTCAAGCAAGGACTGCAGCAGCTGAAGACAACATGATGAAACTACAATTTGGCTTGATGGTATCCTCCTCCCATGAACCTAATTCATACAAGGTAAGTCTTCCATCATGCTCTAAGGCTTGTATAGATTATGTGAAAACTTTACAGGATAAAATTGAGACATTAGGTGATGAAGTAGAAAATCTTAGGATTCTTCATGAACTCAATGACAAATTAATAAGAGACGTAGAAGACCTTAGATATGAAGGGTATCGACTTCGAAAAGGACAAAAACCACTTAAAGCTCAACTAGAATAAAAAATTAAAGACTTTAGGAGACTCCAGGAAGACTATAGCAACAAATGTGAAAATTACAATTATGTAGTCAAACAAAATGCTGAGCTTGTAGCTGAAGTTGAATCATTGAAAGGAAACTTTGAGACCGCCAAACTTGATGTCAGAAAATATGATTTCTCAAGTGAGGTGGTTGCAAATATGATAGACCAAAGTATGCAGTTTAAAAGAAATCAATCAAAAGGTCTAGGGTATAAACTTGTACCTCCTCCTTTCAATCATTCATACGTGCCCAAGCCCTTGTCCAAAGAAGAGATTGCCAATGAATCATTTATGATTTATGGCAAGCCCTCCGGTTTTGTTTCGGGAGGATTTATTAATGTTGAAAGTACTAACATTTCTACTTCTCCTGCAGATCAATCCTTGAATCAGTCAAAGCACAAAGTTGAAGGATGTGTTTCTGAAAATAAAATTGAGTCCAAACCTGAAGCTTTTATTTTAAATAAAGACAATTCTTTGTTAAATGTTTTGAGTAACAATTTTTCTTGTGGTGTTTTAAATTATTCTGATACAGTAGCTGCTACCTCTGATACAGTTTTGAATGTTTCTAATATGTCTGATAAATCTTTGAACATTTTGGTTGACAATTTAAACGTCTGTGATAAAAATGTTGACATACCATTAGTCTCACAACCCTCAATAAATACAGCACCCTCACTTACCTCACAACTTGATAATACTGCATGTTTTTGTGAGACAAGCAAGGGTGTTTGTGGGGAAAACAAATCTGACAAATATAACTATCAGATTTGTTTTAATTGTGACACTAAGGGTCATATTGCTAGAAATTGTCTTAATCGAATGTTTGTGAGTTATAATCTTCCAAGAGGAGAGAACGAATTCAGAGGAAGATCGTTAAATAGAAATTCCTCTAGGAGTCGCTCTCGAAATGATTATTGGGTAGATAAAAGAAATAGAAAAAGGGGTATATTTCACAGTCATAAAAGGTTTTTTAATCACCTTGTCCTAAACAGTCTGCCAAAAAGGAGCATAGCCATGCAAAGGTCAAGCTCATCCCAAAGCAATAATGGATCTTCCACCAATTCTGGTAGAAGTAACTCATGCTTTAAGCAGATCGTCAGACATAAAATGACAAAGTTGACTGAGTTTTTCAAAAAACCTAATTATATATGGAAACCCAAATCTACTCCTAATACATCATCTGTATCCTCAGAGAAGCTCATGTGCAATAAATCTGAAAAAGCATCGGGATCACCCAGGAAGATCATGACCTGGGTGCCCAAATCTAATTAAACCTACCCATTTTGCAGGGGCAGTTGCGGGGAAATGTCGTCAGACCATGGTTCATCGACAGCGGCTGTTCCCGGCACATGACAGGAGACATCACCCAATTGAACGACATTCAATCATTTAATGGGGGATACGTCTCTTTTGCGGGTGGAGATGGAGGAAAAATTACACAAAAGGGCACGGTATCAAATGGAGTTTTGAGTTTTGAAAATGTGAATTTTGCTCCAGAGCTAAAACACAGCCTGCTAAGTGTTTCGCAAATCTGTGACAAAGGCTATTCTACGCATTTCACTGACAAGGAATGCATGATCTTAAAGCCAGGTTTTGTCATCCCTGAAGAATGGATTCTTATAAAGTCAAAAAGGGATGGAAATGCTTATATTATCGATATGAATAGCAATCTTCCACAGCAGGTTACTTGTTTGTTCTACAAGATCTCTGAGCAAACTGCAATGTTATGGCACCGAAGATTAGGTCACGCCAACGCCAAAAATCTCAATCGTCTTGCAAAGAATGAGATGGTCCGTGGATTACCTGTCAAAGACTTTATCATGTTTGAGAAATGTGTGTCCTGTGCTCAAGGAAAACATCATCGAAAGCCACATTTACCGAAGCAAGTTAACTCAATATGTCAGGTTCTACAACTTCTTCACATGGACCTATTTGGTCTAGTGAATGTGCTAAGCATCAATAGGAGTTCCTACTGTCTAGTTGTGATTGATGATTTTTCTCGCTTTACGTGGGTTTTCTTTCTATCCAACAAAGCTGGCGTCGCTGAATTGATCAAGAGATTCATCATACTTATTGAGAATCAGACCAATCATAGGGTGAAGGCTCTTCGCACCGATAATGGAACGGAATTCAAGAATTCTGTTCTCAATCACTTCTGTTCTGAGAAGGGGATCCTACATCAATTTAGTTCCGCTCACACACCTCAACAAAATGGTGTTGCTGAGAGGCGAAACAGAACACTTAAGGATGCAGCAAGGACGATGTTGTGTGACTCCAAGCTCCCTGTTTTCTTTTGGGCAGAGGCAATAAACACTGCCTGTTATGTTGAAAATCGAGTACTCATCATCAAAGCTCAAATGAAAACTCCATATGAAATTTACTATGGTCACAAACCGTCAGTTAGTCATTTTCGAGTATTCGGCTGTCCTTGCACCCTTCTTCACCTAGATGCCAATCCGAAGTTTAATGCCAAAGCTGATGACTGCTATTTTGTTGGGTATGCTGCACGTACCGCTTATAGAGTCTACAACAAGAAAACCAAACAGATTGTGGAATCCTATGACGTGCGTTGGTTGGAAGAGAATGAGAAAGACGCAAGAGTGGGTCCGGAATGGTTATTTGATTACACGTCACTTTTCAAATCCTTAAACGTGTATTCAAATGATGTCTCAAGAACTGATTCGCATTTGAAGAGTATCTCTGAAGATGAAGTCGAAGAAGTTGTATACAAACCTGTATCTAAAATTTCCAATTCACTGAAAGGAAAGTCTAAAGCTTCAACCGAATGGGGGTCCTCCGACTCGCACAAAGGAGAATCTTCTGCTCCAGTTGAGGGGGAGTCTTCTGCTTCATCTGAGGGGGAGCCATCTGCTGAAATTGAAGGGGAGTCTTCTGCAACATCTTTCAATAAGTCTTCTGCTACTTCTCAAGGGAGGCCATTATTGGAACATGTCACTCCTCAATCAGACCACATTGATTCTTCGAATGTTGAATCAAGACCTTCCACATTATTAGAGAAAGAGTTCATTCGAAATGATGCTTCCGCTGTCTCTTCAACCCTGATGGAATTACTCTTTCCTGACCTTATTGCAGATGAGTATGTTGCAGAACCATCTAGTTTTACTCAACAAGCAAATGAAGGAAGTCTTAACATTCACACTCTACCTGTCTCCATCAATGACATCAGCCAAGAAATTCCCTCTAGGATTCAACGAGATCATCCGCTCGAGAACATTATCGGCCAGCTAGACAGTGGTGTTAAAACCAGAAGTCAAAGTGGAGACGTGAATACATGTCTGTATTCTTGTTTCATCTCTCAAATTGAGCCCAAGAATGTAGAAATGGCTCTAAATGAACCTAGCTGGGTGGATGCGATGCATGAAGAATTGCATCAATTTGAAAAACTAGGTGTTTGGAAGTTAGCTGAGTTACCAAAGGGAAAAAAGTCTCTTGACACACGGTGGGTTTATTGTAACAAGCAGGACGATTCAGGGGTCATTGTGCGAAACAAGGCCAGATTGGTAGTTCGCGGATTTCGACAAGTCGAGGGTCTTGACTACACTGAGGTTTATGCTCCTGTAGCTCGCTTGGAGGCCATTCGTATCTTCTTGGCGTACGCTTCGTATGTGAACTTCATTATTTTTCAAATGGATGTCAAGACTGCCTTCTTGTATGGCAAGGTGAAGGAAGAAATCTACGTTGATCAACCTCCAGGGTTTGTCGACCCGAAGTTTCCTAATCATGTCTACAAGTTGGACAAAGCGTTGTAGGGGCTGCATCAGGCTCCTAGAGCATGGTATGCAACTCTAACAAAGCATTTGCTCGAACATGGCTATACACGTGGTACTATCGATCAAACATTGTTTATAAAGCATGTCGACAAGGACCAGATACTTGTTCAAATATACGTCGACGACATAATCTTTGGATCAACAAGCCAACAACTTTGCAAGGAGTTCGAAAGTGTAATGAAGAAAAGATTTGAAATGAGTTCTTTGGGAGAAATGACCATGTTTTTGGGGCTTCAGGTTAAACAAAATTCAACCGGCATCCTTCTTCATCAGGCCAAGTACGTGGATCATATTCTTGAGAAGTTCGCACTTCATGATGCTAAATCTGCCTCAACACCGATGGCTGAACGACCCCTCCTGACTCCAGATCCAGAAGGCGAACCCGCAGATCAAACTCTTTATCGATCGATGATCGGATACCTAATGTATCTTACTGCAAGTCGACCAGACATTATGTTCGCAGTTTGTCAATGCGCACGCTATCAGGCTAATCCTAAACTCTCTCATCTTATTGCTGTTAAAAGAATTTTTCGGTATATCAAAGGAAGCCCTAAATTGGGTCTTTGGTATCCGAAGAATTCTGAATTTAATCTTTATGCTTTTACTGACAGTAATTATGGAGGTTGTGAGCTTGACAGGAAATCAACTTCAGGAGGATGTCAATACCTAGGTGACAGACTAGTTTCATGGCAATGCAAGAAGCAGCACACTGTCTCGACTTCGACAGCAGAGGCAGAATATGTGGCAGCATCAACCTGTTGTTCTCAAGTTATTTGGATCCAACATCAGCTGTTGGACTACGGTTTGAATTACTCAGAAACCCCTATCTATTGTGATAATGAGGCTGCCATACAAATTGCTAAGAACCCAGTCCAACACTCTAAAACCAAGCACATCGATATTAAAATTCACTTTATCAGAGACTGTTATGAACGATCTTTAATTCGAATCGAACAAGTCCACACTGATAACAATGTGGCTGACTTGTTCACAAAACCTTTTAACAAAGCTCGCTTTGATGTGCTTGTGGGATTTCTGAAAATGATACGTTTTGAGGATTAAGTTTTTTTTCTTTCTTTTTCTTTCTTTAAATTTTCTTTTTCTTTGTTTGTTTTTAGTATTTTTTATTTTTATTATTTTATTTTTTTTTTATTTTAATTTTAATTTTATTTTATTTTTGGTCTTCTTAGTCTATTTTAACATTTTACTAAGTTTGTCTTCAATTTTTGTTAGGTATGTTTAAATTTGCGCAATTTTTTCTTTTGTTTAAAACTCTCAACTATGCACAAATTTAGGGGGAGAAAGAAAATACAAAAACAACAAAAATTACAAAAATCCAAAAATAGTGTCATTTCAGTAAAGAATCTAAATTAGGGTTATTTCAAAGCAGTTTTCGTTGTAAGTACTGTGATGGGAAATGATATTAATAAGTGATAAAGGACGACCTGAATCTGCGTAACGTACCTACGTTGAATCATCCACGCTCTGTGCTCGATGTGCTGGCAGGCGCGAAAGATTTTAAAAGGGGACTTGACTAGGAAAGTTGAACCTAATGAATTTAAGGACTCGACAAATTTTGACCTAGTTAGATCCGTTTAATCTGACATCACGACGCTCGGATAGGTTGAGCAGGGAGATAAACACGAGAATCTACTCGTCACATTAATTGAACCCGTACTTGGAACCGTGGCTTAACTTTTCCTCGATGTGCGGATTCTGTCCTTAATTCCGGTTGGATAGGGCGACTGGTAAATTCCGATAAATTAGGTCTGTAGAATATCATTTTCTTTCTTTCTTTCTGTTAGTCATATGTTGTCTCCTTTGCGTGACCTCTAATCCGACCTGGTACACAACATATGCAACTCTATTTCTCTGCAGGATATATATATATATATATATATATATATATATATATATATATATATATATATATATATATGTGTGTGTGTGTGTGTGTGTGTGTGTGTGTGAAATGTATGTGTGAAACACTTCTCATCTGTTAGCCATATGCTGTCTCCTTTGCGCGACTTCTAATCCGACCTGGTACACAACATATGCAACCTTCTTCTTCTCAACCCCTCTGAAGTAGGTAGAAATAGAATTATGTATCCCTTCTCTCTCTGAATGGTTGTCTGCTCACCCGGTGTAAGGAGTACTCTGGAAGTTCTTGATGGCTGGGGCATATCAGGAAGCGGGAAACACGTTCTAGTACACCTAAAAATTGAACTCATACAGATTGTCTGTAGATCTCGCTGCTCAATTTAGGTGGACAACAATATCCCTGGTTGTAGTCAATTAAATGGTCATAAGGTAATTTCACGTAAGATTTAGGAGATATAATAATTACCAGAAATTTAGAATTAGGTATATACCCGAATCATGTCATTGGTAAAAGGTCCAAAATGTCACAAATCCATCGCGTTTAAGTGGACCACAATACTGGCAATCGGTCAGACGAAGATGTGAAAATAAGGGTACCGACAAGTAGAATAAGGCCATCCAATAACTTTGATCCAAGCATCACAAAAGAAGTGATAGTTAAAGTGTTTCTTAATTTATTTGACGTTGATTTTTTTTATTTTATTTTAATTTTATTTTTTACTTTTAATTTTACTTTTAATTTTTTTTATTTAATTTTTCAACTTAAAATGTTATGTTAATTTTATTTTATTTTTATTTTTCTAGCATTTAAAAACTATGGTGTGTTAGTTTTTATTTTTTTGTTGTTTTAAAAATTAAATTAATCCTCAAAAGGTTTTATTTTTATTAACTGGCGAAAATTTAGAAAGACTGGGTAGCTATCAGGCAGGAGGGTAAGAAAGGTGGAAAGGTAAAAAGATAAAAAGGGGGAGTTCACGGCCGGAATCTCCCCACTCAACAGTTTCCGACCGCAAACCACTCCCAAAGGCTCTCAAGGTGTCAAAAAAATTTTCTTCGATTTTCAGAAAAACGAGTATATCATCGTGAAGGTAGCATCGTGTAGATCTTGAATATATATTTTGATTCTCGTAATCTCATCGCATTGTACTTAAAATTAAATAAACTCAAGCCGAGGAGTTTACGGCCGTAAGCTTAGGCCGTAAACTCTGAAACTTGATGATTTGGATTCGAAACTATTTTATTATGATGCGACTTCTCGTTGTGTTCACGACTATATGCTTTTCGTTCGTCATCTCAAAGTGAAAGACCAATTTTTAGCCTTTTTTCGGTGTAGACATTCATAGGCCGTAAACTCCCAGTTTACGGCCCGTGAATTCAAGTGTAACTTTTCTGGACTGTTTAAAATATTTCAATGATAATTATGCATCGTGTTTTCGAAGTAATTTCTAGGCCGTAAACTGGAGTTTACGGCCCAAGAACATTTGTCGATTCAAGCTTTTAGTTTGACTGTGTAACGATTGCTTGTTTTTCCTCGCTTAAACCGTGAACCTAAATTTTTCTAAGGGAGTTCTTTAGGCCGTAAACTAGAGTTTACGGCCCAAGAACTAAAACTGTCAAAAGGTTTATTTTTTTTTAACATACATCATTAATAAATAATTTTTATTTTGATCAAAATTTTATTGTCATATTTTTGTCAAAATAAGTTTTATTATTGGTGTCGGTTTCTTACAACTGTGTTTGAGTGCAGGAAAATGGCAAATCTCAAGTTTGCAGACATGCACAATCTGGCGATAGTTCTTGCTGATCCACCTGTCGTTCATTCCGACATGCTTTCAATGATTCACAGGTTGCGTGAACGCTGTATTGCATCAACATTGACAGTCAATCCGGTGATCTATCAGAACATCGTTCGTGAGTTTTGGGCGACGGCAAGGACGCAGATAGATGATGATGGAAATTTCACAGTCGCGGCGAAGGTGCAGGGACGAGATATTGTAATCGATGAAAGTTTTGTTCGAAACGCGTTGCTGATTGATGATCAACCTAACTATCCGACGGAAATTGGCATAGAAGATGTTCAGAGAATACTACGACGAATGAGTTATGAAGGAACCTACCCACCAACATTGAAAAAGCTGCTTCATCCATATTGGAGATTTCTGGCTCATGTGTTCGTAAGTTGTATATCCGGTAGAAGGAGTGGGGCTGATGAAATTTCTCAACGCACAACTGGTGCATTGGTATCTTTGGCCTCTGGAATTCATTTCAATTTCTCAAAGTTCATCCTAGAGGAATTTGTCATAAACATCCGGGCTTCTACGAGGGATACCTTTCTCCAATATCCCCGTTTCATTCAATTGTTTGTCGAGATGCAGTTTCCTGAGGTTAGAAAGTCAGGAGACACCTTGGATATGAAATCTTTGGGTCCACACACTGTGGGACTCATTAAGCAAAACCGAAGAGGAAAAGTTGTCTTTCGAGGGCGTTATCGATTGGAAAAATTTGGAAAGTTTACAGAGTTGGATGAGATGCCAGTGTCATACGAATCATCGGAACCGACTTCTTCTGAGAAAACGTCTACTGAGGGTTCGACTCCAGCAAACTTTGTGATAGACGTGACTGAAGATGATGAAGATTCACCAGCTCAGAGAGATCAAAGTGCCTCTAGTCATGAACATGAGTTGAATGAAAGACAGGATGAAAGGGAAATAGGTACCGGTGATGATGGACGTGACTCATTTGAAGATCTTGATCTTACGGGATTTGATAATGATGATATTGCGGCTTCTTTAGCTAGTAGTGCTAATGTTGTGTCCAACGAGATATTTGACACGATTTTTCAAAATGTCGATGATAGTGTTTTGCCGTCAACTGAGAAGAGAAAAACGAGCGAAACTCTTACTCCAACTTCCGAGCAGATGGTGTCAACTTCAATTCCAATGGAGGTAGTTGTGGGATGTTCCCCTCCCGTGTCTATTTCTCCTACATCTGAACCATTTGTTAGTGTAATACTTCCACAGGCTAACCAACCTCAATCTAAGAGGAGAAGACTTAATGAAAGACAATCCGAGCTAATTACTAGTTTGGTCAGTGGTCTTCCTACACCACCAATCACTACTGCTACTACACGCCTTTCTGTAACAAAGATGTTTGCAACTGGACCTAGTTCAGTTTTTGATGTTGGTGGCCCTTCAGCTCCGCCTGGTTTTCCTGTTCCAAGATTTAATAGGGATGCTGCTTCTGAGAGACTAGCTTTGCATATGGCAGAGGAACAGCTTCGTTCGTCTAGCCCTCAAGGAAAGAACATTTCTATGAGTGAAGGGGGTGCTCCTGATGATGATTCATCTGATGATAGTTTACGAAAGGAGATCTCGGTATTAAGTCAGAAGAACATAGAGCTTGACATTCAAGTAGCTGAACTTCGTGCTCAGAACATTGAGCTTCGTACTCAAGTGTCTAAACTTCAGTCAGATAGAACTTATCTTGGCGGACAACTTGCAGAAGTTAAGAGGGATAGGAAAGTAAAAGATAAGCAGATTTCTGACCTTCAAGAACATTTCAATCTGCTGACTTCAAGCTACTTCGAATTGAAAAAGAAACTGGAGGATGATTTTGGGGAGAAGTATAAAACAAGTGTAGAAGAACAAAGAATAAATTTACATGTGCAAGCGTATCCAGTAGATGTGCCAGCTGGTCAATCTTCTGGTTCTGCTGAGCGTATTGGAGTTGTTCCTCCTATGGCTTCTCATATTCAAGAGATCATTTGGAAAAATCAAGAAGATGATACTGAAAGGGGGCAGTTATTATTCAAGCGAAATGTTACTCAGAGCAATTCTAAAGGGGAATCTTTGATCACTGTCACTGATCTTGAAATTGTTCGGTTCAGAGATACTTTTGGAGATCGGTCGGGTGTAGCTGCTTGGGGATTTCACGATCCTCTTCGACTTTGGATTATTATTCGCAAGAGCGGTAATTCAGAGTTGTATAAGGATATTCGTGCTTTTAGTTCATTGACAAGGGTTGATCTTGCGGAGTTATCACAAGCTCCTTTTATCAATCTATTAAACAATTCTCAGGTTTCGCAGTTTAAATTCTTTCTAGATGAGCAAGTAAAGAAGGGATTTCCTACAATGCCAACTGTTGAGTCAATCATTCTGGAACATCCAGATGTGTTTGAAGCTTCTTCTGATAAACCTCTACATTTGGTTATGTGGCCACCCACGACTCAAGTTAAACACTTTCCCATTGTTCAAGGTTATAAAGATGGATCGCTCGGTTCTATGGAGTGTTGGGTTTATGATGAAAATACTTGTGGTGCGGTCATTAAGCTCAAGAATGGGTGCATACGGTTGTATGATCGAAGAGACCTTCTGCAGTTCAGGAAATGGGATATTCATTATCTGAGCAATTTTCAAATCAAAGTGGTTGAAGATATCTATGAGCAAGGAGCCAAGGCGTATACCAGGATGGTTGCTGAGATTTTGAGCAAAAAGATGTGGAATGGTGCTATGGGCCAAATGGATGTCATGCTGGTAAAGAAAGGAATGGGGCCAAGCTAGTCCAAACCAAGGGGGAGATTGAAAGACTCTGTAAAATGGTTTGGTCTAGGCATAGTCGTAGATAGCAGTAGAAATGTAGTTGTTCGTGTTTTGTTTTGAGTTTATGGTGTTTATGGTCAAAATGGGTTTACGGCCGTAAACACCTTACGATCTCTAGTCAGGTCTTTAAATAGCGAGTTGTGTCAGTCTTTATGAGTTGTTGATGCTCTCGTATACTTCCAAGTTGTATCAGACGTTTTACAGTATTAAAGCGTATGCAAGCTTGGTCTTTTGCTATTTATTGGTTTATTAATTCGTGTTTGCATCTGTTATTGTCTTTGATCATTGGTAGATCTATGTTTCGAGACCTTACAGTTCTCATAGGACTTTTGAAGCTCAGCAGTCATGGTAGCAATCATAATAGATGAAACCATTGTCACATCCCACTCAGGAACCTTGTATTCCTCGATTTGTTAGGGAGTAGCAGTTTGTTCATTAATCTCCTTTAGCTCTTTATCCAGTACATATTATTTTTCTTCGTAGCGAAGGACCATACGAATGTTTTTTAACCAATCGTTAAAGTTTGACCCATCGAAGATAATTCTCCCAACCAAATTCATGAGGGAGAATGAGGTAGAAGGGTTGGAGCCTGAAGCATTGGTTGGGATAGACATCTAAAAAGGAAGAAGATAAAACTTTAGATTCAATGAGAATCCTTAATATCATACCCAAATGAAATATTAAGGCTTGGACCCAACACAATATTTTATAATTCGGAAGAGGGATGTCTTAATGTAATTGCAAAATATTTAAAGGTAGGTAATGATGATTTACCGATTTCCACCATGAAAAACGAAATTGATTATTAAGTTTTATTTGGATTGAAATTCCTAGATTCTTTTGAGATTCATTGAACTTTTCAATGGCATGTTTAAATCTCGATTGTGCCATTCAAGTTTTTGACTGAGATGCCGAGGATCACAAAAAAGGTGTGAATAACCATGCAAATGCGCGTGGTACTCTTAATGTTACAAATCACCAAATCAATGTGCCGGTTAACCATACACGCTCCATTGATCTATGAGTAACATCAAGATACCATTTTCCACCCTTGTTAGTCCCATATTAGTGTGCGGGATAACCACGCACGCTCCACTAACGACTTATCCAGGTGTAAAGTGCAATTTCATTGAATAGCACAATTTTCATATTTTTCCTAAAGTAACTAAGATTGAGAATTTAATAAAAGTTTAGTTACTTTACAATTATCATTATACTTATAACGAGAGTTAATCTCTTATCCTACCCGTTCGGCTAACGACCCTCCACCAATCAAGGAAGCGGTGGGTGAGAGTGGACACCCATTAAACCACCATTTTATAGGCAGTAACCTTATACCCCCTTATAGATCGGCTTTGTGAATGAGGCCTACTAAGGGTAAGATTTACTTGTCATATATATATATATATATATATATATATATATATATATATATATATATATATATATATATATATATATATATATATATATATATATATATATATTAAACTCTTAATATTATAATAATATAAGGGTTGAATTTTAAACTTTTAATATTCTAAGGTTTGGAATTAAATGTCTCATTAGTGAGACTTTACGAATTCCAAAAAATTGATGGCAAGTTTTGTAACCCTTCAAAACTTTTGGTTTCCATAACTTATGAAAAGTTATGAGTTTTAATGTTCATGAATGAGACTCTTCACATAACTTGAGGACATGTTAAAAAACTCACTTCAAGAACAACTTAGATCAATTTTAACCAAAATTATCATATAATTTCATTATTGGTCTAATCTAACTCATAGCAAGGCAATTCATATCAAATAATACAAATAATATCTTATTATCTTAAAATTTGACTATTGTCCTTTAATTGGATGAGGATCATCATTACCAAATCAGAAAATACATTTTTTATGATACAAAACATTTTGTGGTAATGATTCTAAACCAATACTGGCCAAAAACTCAAAATTCTGCCACCAGAAGCATCTACTAGACGAGTACTTGAACTCGACTCGTCGTGTCTGCCAGTGGACTCGGCAAGTTCATCTGTCAGAGGCCAGAAAATCGAATTTTTCAGCTTTAAAAAGTTATCAAGCATCAAATATGATAGAAAACAATCCTAGGCTCTAATACCACTGTTGGGTTTTAAGCACTACAACACTCATGTGGTGCACATGCAACCCTAGATGATTTGGATCTAGGTTCTCTCTAATTATACATGCATTTTCAAATTTCCAAAGCATACATCCTAAATAGCATTCAATAGAGGATATACTACATAAAACTCATAGTTTGATGAATACCTCTTATGTAGTTTGAAGTTCTTGGCCTTTGAAAGCTTTAGCACCTCAAGTGAGACGCCTCTAATGTGTCACAAACACCAAATGCAAGAGGAGGCTTGAGAGAATAGGCTAGTTAGCTCAAAATCAATTATCACTCTCTTAGAATGATTGGGGCAACCGATTTTGGCTCTAGGGGTGTGATTTTATAGTGTTACAAAGACTAGGGATTCATCCATGTAAACCCTAATACACCATGACCCTTCGTATTACATAGGCTCCATGGGTTAAACCTCCATGGACTATCCATGTTGGTTTAGCCCATCCTAATTAACCATGGATCTTTGGCCCACACTATAAGAATCATTGATTTACTTAATCAGTCCCCATATATTTAAGTAGTCTCTTTTGATCACTAAATTAATTCCAAATTAATTCTTGATCAATACTAATTAAATAATATGATTTTTCAATTAATATTATACTTATAATAAATTAATAAATCACAAATAGCCTTTCTCAAAAGTATATCCCATCAAATTGCACTGGTGAAGGCAGCCCAAAAGGACCATGCTGCTATCGGGTCAAGTACGTCCCAGTTATAGGTATTGGCTTAGACACCTAATCCAACAAAGGCCTCATGTTTCAAGTTGCATAGACATGCATAGAAAAATATAGCAAGCAAGTTTGATACAAATCAATTTAAATACAACGAACAATAAATAGTTTTTCATACATGCTTTTCCACCCCAAAACATAAAAACCGAAAATAAGGGGAGTTGTGAATACTCACAATGCATTGAATTGATGCAAACGGTGAATTGATCTAAGTTCCACTTGTACCACTACTGATTCTTACAATAATGGTATACACTAGTGAGTCTCTAATCGAAATCTAATACTAGTATACTTACTACTACAATATAATTATGCCAATAATATCTCAAAATTTTGAGACTGATAAGTTATAAACTTTTTTCTATGAAAATAAATTTTTCATGAATCAATTGTTATATATCAATTTAAATGGAATTTCCCATTATTGAAATGTTAAAATTTAACATTTAGGAGGTGTTCTAATGATTAAATATTTAAAAACTAAGTCAATTTAGTTCCAAAATTTCCGAAACTTTGCATTGCAATTTTAATTGAAGTTGAAGACCTTAAGATAAAGTTTTTGAATTTTTGAATTGTTTAACTATTTTTGACCATTTTAATTTCTTGAATAATCATAAAATCATAAAAAATAGTAAATAGTTAATAAAAATTACCAAACTTATGATTTTGGTTCTAGCTATATTAGAAGATATCCAGATAAATTTTTATGGATAATAGATATGAAAAACCATTTTAACTACATTTATTTCTCTAGATAGATATAAATTTATGAAAAATATCAATATGTTAAGAAAATTCCCCAAACTTTATGCACTACTGTTATAAAACATATTCAATCTGGGAAAAATATAAAAACTGATTTTCAAACAGCTTAACATGAATTTTCAAATTTTTGTGTATTTATTCTATCAAAATAGAGAAAAATAGAAAAAAGTTTCAAAAATTCCCCAAACTTTTTGTTTTATTGTTATTACATATATAAAACCTAGGAAAAACAGAAAAGTTGGTTTCCAAATAGTTTAGATAATTACTAATCAGTTAACGAAAATTAGAAAACTTTTTGTACAATTCATACATAGTGTACATGTGCAAATGGAATTTTAAACATTATAACCCGATTTTATTATTTTTGTTCGTTTATTCTAAATAAAATAGATATAAATAGAAAATAGTTTCCAAAATTACCCATACCTTTGTACCAGTGTTATTAAACATATAGAAGCTGTGAAAAATATAAAAGTTATTTTTCAATCAGTTTGGATATTTTTCTTTGTTTTATTCACTTAAGTAATTATTAATTCATGAATAATTATTAAACAGTTAAGGTAAATTACCAAACTTTTTCTAAATTTCATGTACAGTGTACATAATCTGGTAAAAATACCAAAGGTAATTTTTATATATTGGAGTCCGATTTTGTGGATTTGAGTGTATTTAATCGTAGGAAAATAGAAGAAAAATATGTTACAGAAGAGAAAAACTTTACAAGTTTTTATGTAGCATCCTAATGTAATTTAAGATTTTCTAGTAAAGTTTCATGAATTTTGGTAGAGTAAAACTGTTTTTCTTGATTTTAGTCCTTTATAAAACAAAAAATCATGGAACGCTATAAATACATTATGAAAAATGCCCAAAATATTTTTATGAGTATAGAAAAAGACCTAGCAGAAGCGAAAATTATTAAATGCACTTTTAATATCTCAGAACATGGTTTTTAGATTTATTTTATTTACACAAAATGAAAAATAAAAATCATACAAAATAGTAACAAAAATTGATAAAACTTCATGAGAAATGTTTTATTAACTTATGGGTCATGCACAAATTTATTCTGGATTTATGGAGCTCAGAATGTATTTTATATAAATTATTTCTGTTCTTTCTTGCAATAATTATAATAATTCGAGAAAAAAATGAATTATTTTCTGAAAATTTATAGATCATCTTATTTGGTTGTTTGCATTGTGGGAAAAATCTTATTTGAATAGAAAAGAAGTTATAGATATTTATTTGGGAATAAATATTTTATAAACACATTTAAAAGCTTTTAACAACAAAATTTGATCATCTAGCATCTAAGCTTGAAGATCATCACATGTATGTTGGTTTGAAGACCATTCATGAGTTTGAAATGTTCAAAAGTCATTTTTGAAAGAAAACTTAAGGTGCATGTGGTAATTTTCCACCAAAACTTGTAGAAAAGTGCATTATGTTGATTTTGACTTAGGTTTTGGTCATAGGACTTCACCATTTACAACATGCATGTTGTTTTTAGGTGAAATCCTACCACCACCATCATCAAAACCATGAGTATGCGTGTGTATGTTTATGTGTTCATGATCATTCATTAGAATGGAGTAGAAGATGGAGAAAATGCAATAGAACATGTAAAACTTGAAGGAAGATGAAGGAAAATCGTGTTCAACCTTAATAAACACCACTAGATGATGAAGATTTGAGTATCCCGAGTGTTCTTAGTAGGGACTAGATTAAGGATATGGGCGGCAGTCACTAAAGCATACCCCTAGAATGAGATAGGTAACGAAGCTCGATTCATTATGGAACGAATTATGTCCAACAAGGTTCGATTACGCCTCTCAGCCACACCATTCAACTGCGGTGTTCTAGGTGGCCTCAACAGTGAAACAATTCCACATTCCATAAGATAGTCTAGGAACTCGATACTAAGATACTCTCCTCCTCGATCGGATCGCGACATCTTTATCTTCATGTCCAGTTGATTCTCCACTTCATGCTTAAACTCTTTGAACTTTTCAAAGTTTCTGACTTATGCTTGATTAAGTAGATATAGCCATATTTGTTGTAATCATCAGTACAAGTCACATACAGGTGGTTACCATCCCTTTTGGCGGTTCTAAAGGGTCCACACACATCTGTGTGTATGAGATCCAAGAGACCTTCACCCCATTAACAAGTACCAGTGAAGGGTACTTGGTCAACTTTCTAAGCAAACAAGATTTGCAAGTGTCATCCGAGTTCTAATCGAATGACTCCAAGACTCCAGAGTTTTGGAGTTGGCCTATGCGCTTCTTGTTGACATGGCCAGTACGACAATGCCACAAGCAAGCCTTGTCCAAAACATTGGACGAATCAATATTCAATACATTATTTCCTAGGTTATCTACAACCATCACAGTTTCATATATACCATTACAAGGTAATGCTTCAAAATAAAATGTGCCATTATAATAAGAATTAATAGTACCAATTTCATTATTAAAGTAAAAGATAAAACCTTGTTTATACAAACTATGAAAGGAGATAATATTTCTCTCCAATTCTGACGAGTAACAACAATTATTCAATTCTAATTGTAACCCACTACTAAGCAATAAAGAATAAAGTCCAATCTTGGTGATAGGCGACATTTTCCTATTTCCCATGATTAAGTTTATCTTCCCGTGGTCCACATCCCTACTTCTTTTTAGTCCCTGCAAATTAGAAAAATGTGAAATCCACAACCTATATCAAGGACCCAAGAATTAGAATGTGATGAGTTATTAGAAAGAATAGTGTGTCACACCCCCAAACCTGAATGGCGGAAACGTTCGGGGGCGGATGACTTCATGTGGTAACGTAACAAATGAATACATAGTAAAGAAAGCAATACAACCATCATATATATAATTGAAAGTTTACATTTGTCAAAAGTTACATGTTCAAAACTCAATTACAATATGATGTCAAAATACGAGATTAAACTGGCGCCGCAGCATCCCTTCATCAAAAGCGAAATGAATACCTGAAATTTACTGATTTCCTGGGACATACAAGTAATTTTGAAAGAGTAGATCAGCATTTAAGCTGGTGAATTTCATAAGTATTTAAGTGACAATGTTTGAATGAAATGAAATGTTTTATCTTTGTTTGTTTGTGTTTAGAAAATCCTATATTTTCTACTAGTATAAAAGTAGCCTTCACTCAAGACCAATGTTTATTTCCAAAATGTATGTATATGTAAAATAACCAATGAGCTTGAAAACCTTGTAAATCAATGCATTTTTAATACCCCTTATGAGTTTTATAACCATACTATTGACTCTGAATGCCTATACACAACGTTCTTCAGACGTTGGAATGTTATGACGTTTGTCACCCCAAACGGTGGACTGCAGCTAACAGTCAGGGCGCGGGTTGTCAAGCCCGTATAGATCTATACACAAACACCATGCTCCCCCTCCAAGGGATTCTGGTATATAATACAGGACTTGAAATGTGTACTCGAACGTACATGAAGTTAGTGTCTCACAAATCTGGGGTATAAAAGCAGATCTACTTGTTAAAATGTTACGTTTGTTCTTGTATACGAAAGTAAACTTCTTGAAATGTATGTTTCTAGTATATAAGAGTTAGAAATCTGTTCGAAAGACTATACCTATTATAGTTTTCAAAAAGTGTGTCTTGTTTGTTTAGAAATACCTAGAAAAAGAATCACTTGTTTATGAAAGCATAGATTTTTGGTGTAGAGTCTAAGATAGACAAGAATAATCTAAGAACAGTTTAGTTCATACATGCATTACAACAACTTTATATTTTAAAAGATAGAATGCTATTGTAACATATGTTATATATATATAAAAGTTCCTTAAAGGTTTATAAATCGCAGGTGATTTGAATATATAACAGCATATAAAAGAGTTTCTTTATGTAACACACGATAATACTCGTGTGTTTTACTTATAAGCCCCCCCTCCTTGAAAGCATATAAAATCATTTAGAATATTTAAAAAGGTTGATTTAGGGGTATGAAACTCACTTGAAAGTTTTGGAGATAGCGAGATGGAAAACCGGGCAGAGTTTCGTCTCGGGAAACGGATTTTCCTCGGGATTCTCAAGAATCTCGGGAGTAAAATCGACCTTCGGGACTTGAGCCAAAAAGACCAGAGCTTCGGGTTTGAACGGACACGGAAAACGAGGCAAAGTTGTGAGAGAGAGGAGAGCAATGAGCCCTTTTCTTGGAAACCCTCGCATCCTATTTATAGTAAGGCTGGTCTGCCTCGGTACGCGGGGCGTACGCTCGTACGCAGCGCGTACGCGTACGTCATGCATGACCGAAGCCTCGACTACCTCGGCTTCGGATGGGACGGGTTGCTGGGTACGCGGGTCGGATGGGACGGTGGGTCGGACGGGTCGGAGCTTCGGACGGGTCGGTCGGATTCTTCGGATAGTGCGACGTGGACGATCAGAGGCCAATCCTCTTGGTTACGCAGGGCGTACAGGAGTACGCCGCACGTGCCTCGGATGAGGACGCTGCCTCCCCTTCGGATAATATCCGAATTTTGATTAAAAGAAATAATTAATTTATTTAATAAACTTCATAAATTCATATCTTCTTCATACGAACTCCGTTTTCGATAGTCTTTATATCCACGCGTAGATGAGACTACGCTCTACAACTTTCGTTTAGACTCCGTCGGCAAATTCCAAAATTATTTTTTTATTATTTATTAAAAACCCATCGTGTTTAAGGAATTTCTTTGAAAATTCATAACTTCTTTATCTGATGTAGGTTTTTGCCAGACTTTTTACCGCTGGAATACCATTGTCGAGACCTTCTGGTACTCGACCTTAACCTTTGCGCAAGTAAGGCATTTACTTACAAAGGTAGCAATTTCTGCTTTCATATTAGGCCACCAGTATAGCTTCTTAAGATCCAGATACATCTTATCTGAACCTGGGTGGACGGAATACCGAGTGTTGTGCGCCTCGGTCATGACCAAGTCTCGGAAACCACCGTGTTTCGGTGTCCAGATCCGGTTCATGAAATATAAGGCTCTGTCACCCTTGGCTTCTAAATTCTTCTCCATTCCTCGCAGGGATTCACCCGCCACATTTTCAGGTTGCAAAGCTTCCATTTGTGCTTCCTTAATTTGTGTGGATAGGTGGGAATGGATAGTCATGGTCAGAGATTTGACCCTCCGACCAGTGTATTCCTTTCGACTGAGGGCGTCGGCTACTACGTTGGCCTTGCCAGGATGATAATGAATTTCGCATTCATAGTCATTCAGTAACTCAACCCATCGTGGTTGTCGCATGTTGAGTTCCTTCTGATCGAAAATGTGTTGAAGGCTCTTGTGATCGGTGAATATAGTACTCTTTGTTCCGTATAAGTAGTGCCTCCAGATCTTCAGAGCAAATACCACTGCTCCTAACTCGAGATCATGTGTCGTATTGTTCACTTCGTGTGTCTTAAGCTGTCGGGAGGCATAAGCGATAACCTTCCCTCTCTGCATAAGAACACAACCAAGTCCTTGATTTGAAGCATCGCAATACACTACGAAGTCTTCTATCCCTTCGGGGAGGGATAGTATCGGTGCGGTGCACAAGGCCTGCTTTAGTGTCTGGAATGCCTTCTCTTGTTTCGCTTCCCAGTCAAAGGCCACACCTTTCTGGGTTAATGAAGTAAGGGGTTTCGCAATGCTCGAAAAGTTCTTTATGAATCTGCGATAGTAGCCAGCTAGACCTAGAAATTGACGAATTTCTGTTGGTGTCTTTGGTGCCGACCAGTTCTCAATAGCCTTAATTTTGGAGGGGTCCACGTGTATACCTTTCTCGCTAACAACGTGGCCTAAAAATTCGACTCTTCGAATCCAAAATTCGCATTTAGAGAACTTCGCATAGAGTTTCTCCGTTCGCAGTGTTTCTAGGACTTTTCGTAGGTGCTGACTATGCTCTTCCTCACTTCGAGAGTAGATAAGTATATCATCGATAAAGACGATGACGAACTGATCCAAGTAAGGGCGGCATACCCTATTCATTAGGTCCATAAATACTGCTGGTGCATTGGTTAATCCGAACGGCATCACCACGAATTCGTAGTGTCCATAACGAGTTCGGAAGGCTGTCTTTGGAATGTCCCCCTCTAGAACTCGTAATTGGTGATATCCGAATCGCAGGTCTATTTTGGAGAAGTAGTTCGCCCCTTGAAGTTGATCGAATAGGTCGTCAATACGGGGTAGAGGATAGCGGTTCTTGACAGTAAGTTTGTTCAGCTCTCTGTAGTCGATGCACATACGGAACGATCCGTCTTTCTTCTTTACAAACAAGACCGGTGCTCCCCAAGGTGAGAAACTTGGTCTTATGAATCCTTTGCGAAGGAGTTCATTAAGTTGACTGGAAAGTTCTTGCATCTCTGCTAGTGCAAGACGATAAGGCGACTTCGCTACTGGGGTAGCTCCTGGAATTAAGTCGATTCTGAACTCGACTTGGCGTTGGGGTGGTAATCCTGGTAGTTCTTCTTGAAAGATATCGGGAAAGTCGCGTACTACCGAGATGCTCTTGATGTCCTTCAGTTCTTGACTCGTATCAACGATGTGCGCTAGGAATGCTCGACAATTCTTCCGCAAGCACTTTCGATCTTGGATGCACGAAATGATGCGAAGGTTTGCACTAGATTTGTCGCCGTAGATAACTAATGTTTCGTTGTTAGGGAGGTTAAGACGGACTGCTTTCTCAAAGCACATGACGTCGGCGCGAAGAAGACTCAACCAATCCATGCCGACTATAACGTCGAAACTTTTAATTTGAACCGGCATGAGATTGATTGGGAAAGAATCGCCGTCTAATGTTAACGTACAGCCCATGTATATGCAATTTGTGTTTTCGGTTTTTCCATTGGCCATCTCTACAGTGAATGAATTTTCTAACTTGCTAGGTTTAGGTTTAAGTAAATGAATAAAGTTTTGACTCACGAAGCTTCTCTCCGCTCCACTATCGAATAACATGCATGCGTATGAATTATCGAGAAGGAACGTACCAGCAACTATAGTTGGGTCAGCTACAGCTTCGTCGTGGCCTATTGCCAAAACTCGTCCCACACCTCCGGTGCCTGCTGTCTTAGGACAGTTTCTCTTGTAGTGGCCCACCTCGCCACAACCGTAGCAAGCCTGCCCTACACCCGCACCGGGAACTTGAGTGATCGGCTTTGCGGGTTCCTTGCAGAAACGGGCTGTGTGCCCTTTCCTGCTGCAGTTGGCGCACTGCATATCTCGACAAGGTCCATGGTGGTGGTAATTGCATTTGGTGCATTTTGGGAGGTTACCTATATAAGGCTTTGTTGGGTAGGTATTTGTAGGGGCTGTAGCAGGTACAATGGCAGCATTTACTGAAACCAGTTGTTTCTTTGCGGATTCTTGGGAAGACCCACCCTTCCCTTTAATCCACGCTCTCTTCCTGCCATGGTTGTTGTTGTTGTTGTTGTTGTCGTTGTTGTAGTTGTTGTTGTGGTTGTTTCCTTTCCGTGGCGCTGGTGCAGAAGTGGTTGAGTTCTGATGACCTCCGTAGTCGATCAGAGATTGTGCCAGTTCCTTAGCACTTTCAAAGGTGTCAGGTTTAGAAGCTAACACGCTTGACCGCATTTGGGGCGTCAGTCCCCAGATGTACCTTTCTATCTTCTTGCTCTCGGGAGCAATCATATCTGGACAAAGGATTGCCAGTTCGCAAAATCTGTTGGTATAAGTAGCGATGTTGGTACCCACCATTCCGAGAGTCCATAGCTCGTGTTCAAGCTGTTGAATTTCTCCCCGTGGGCAGTATTCTCTCATCATCATGGCCTTCAAGCTCTCCCAGCTTATGGAGTTTGCCACGATTAGGGTAAGTACTTTAACGTGGCCATTCCACCAAGTTAAAGCTTTATCGAGAAGGGTGAAAGTTGCAAATTTGACCTTGCTGTGCTCTGGACAGGAGCAGATTTCAAAGACTGCCTCCGTCCTTTCAATCCACTGCCTCAGGGCCATCACACCACCAGTACCATAAAACATCCGGGGCTTGGCATTAGTGAAGTCCTTATAGGTGCATTCTCGAGGTGGTCCATGACTCTCGCCATGGTTGGATGGGTGTGTGCCAGATCCCGAGCCATTAGCACTCGAGTTATTGATCTGTGACATGGCAGCTGCCACCGCTGCGATGACTGCTGCTTGAAACATTACAGCATCAAATTGGGGTGGTGGAGGTGGTGGTGGTATAGGTGCTTCCTCACCGTTGTTTCGCCTTGGATTCCTACGCGGAGGCATCCTTCAACTATAGTTTGAAAAGACAAGGATAAGAATTTCATAGAATGGAAAATGTATGTGTCTCATGAACTAAATCGCTATATTCCAACAACAGATGATAGTATGAGTCTTAAAATACAAGAATGAAAGTTATTTGTAAGACTGAAGGTATGAAACAAGTATTTGGGTTCACAAAGACCATTCAAGGTTCGAACGAAATACTTAACATAGTAGTAATAGTGCCACTTATATTAATATAAAAGTTGTTACAACGATCATGAAAATTTGACCCCTATAAGGGTCTCCGATTACAAAGTTCGAGAAATTTAAAGACTTTTAGCCGAGGTCCTAAGCTATAACAAAATTGGAGTCCTTGAGAAGCACTACTTGCGTCAAAGGTTGCGCTTGGAGCTTGATTCCGTATCTGATTGCTTTGACTCCATTAGACGCCTATCGAAAGCGGCTTGTTGTTCCCTTAGTTCGGCGAGGGCTGCAATCATTTGCGCTTGAAACGCTTCGGTTTGGAATTGAGCGTTGTCTTGCATCTTGTCCAGCCTATGGATGTCAGAAGTGTGAACCTGCACTTCCACGTTGATATCCCGGAGTCGACTAGCTTGTACTCCAGACTGATAGGACTGATTGGCTAACTTACCCACCATTACCGGGAGTGCTCGATCAGCCGAACCTCCGCCGCGGACATCATAGAAGTCCCGGCACATGCCGTAGGGAGGGCGTAGGTTTTGCTGTTGGCTCCAATGGTGGAGGTGACTTCCCCAGACGGGAGTCGGTCCTTGAAAGTTCCTTACGAAGACGGGAGGTTGAATGGGTGGTGGATCGATAACTTCCGGCTCTGAGTCGGTACCGGAGTCATCACCCACTTCTATGGGTTCCTCGTCCTCTTTGGGATCATCTTCGATCCATCCTCCGTTGCCTTGGTTGGGAAAGTAGGGGTCGCCAGGGTGGTGAAATCCAGCCATTTGACTGTACGAGAAATAGGGTTATAAGAATTGAATAAAGTCGGAACATGTAAAACATGTAAGTTAAACTAAATTAGATAGCAAATACTCCTATAGTATTTAAATTCTTGTGTTTGATTCTTGTAATGGTTTGGTAAGGTTTGACTTGTTGCTTACTACGATCATTCCTCGATATACGTTGGTCAAATCTTGGGCAAATATAGTTGATCACGCTATATTTGTCCAAAATCTGATTACATATATCGAGTCTCAATCGTAGTGTCAACTTGTCTAAATACTTGTATAGTTGTATAACATGAAAATAGTTTGTGGTATGCATGTAATTGTACTTAAATGAACTATCAATTTAAGTTGAACGCAAAACTGCTTAAGCGTAAAAAAAAAAATTGTATTGTCAGAGAGTATTAGTCCCTTAAGCATTTATAGTTTGTATATCTTATGTGGTTCGATATACTTAGTTCACTATAAACATTGCTCTGATACCAATCTGTCACACCCCCAAACCTGAACGGCGGAAACGTTCGGGGGCGGATGACTTCATGTGGTAACGTAACAAATGAATACATAGTAAATAAAGCAATACAACCATCATATATATAATTGAAAGTTTACATTTGTCAAAAGTTACATGTTCAAAACTCAATTACAATATGATGTCAAAATACGAGATTAAACTGGCGCCGCAGCATCCCTTCATCAAAAGCGAAATGAATACCTGAAATTTACTGATTTCCTGGGACATACAAGTAATTTTGAAAGAGTAGATCAACATTTAAGCTGGTGAATTTCATAAGTATTTAAGTGACAATGTTTGAATGAAATGAAATGTTTTATCTTTGTTTGTTTGTGTTTAGAAAATCCTATATTTTCTACTAGTATAAAAGTAGCCTTCACTCAAGACCAATGTTTATTTCCAAAATGTATGTATATGTAAAATAACCAATGAGTTTGAAAACCTTGTAAATCAATGCATTTTTAATACCCCTTGTGAGTTTTATAACCATACTATTGACTCTGAATGCCTATACACAACGTTCTTCAGGCGTTGGAATGTTATGACGTTTGTCACCCCAAAAGGTGGACTGCAGCTAACAGTTAGGGCGCGGGTTGTCAAGCCCGTATAGATCTATACACAAACACCAGGCTCCCCCTCCAAGGGATTATGGTATATAATACAGGACTTGAAATGTGTACTCGAACGTACATGAAGTTAGTGTCTCACAAATCCGGGGTATAAAAGCAGATCTACTTGTTAAAATGTTACGTTTATTCTTGTATACGAAAGTAAACTTCTTGAAATGTATGTTTCTAGCATATAAGAGTTAGAAATCTGTTCGAAAGACTATACCTATTATAGTTTTCAAAAAGTGTGTCTTGTTTGTTTAAAAATACCTAGAAAAAGAATCACTTGTTTATGAAAGCATAGATTTTTGGTGTAGAGTCTAAGATAGACAAGAATAATCTAAGAACAGTTTAGTTCATACATGCATTACAACAACTTTATATTTTAAAAGATAGAATGCTATTGTAACATATGTTATATATATATATAAAAGTTCCTTAAAGGTTTATAAATCGCAGGTGATTTGAATATATAACAGCATATAAAAGAGTTTCTTTATGTAACACACGATAATACTTGTGTGTTTTACTTGTAATCCCCCCCTTGAAAGCATATAAAAGCATTTAGAATATTTAAAAAGGTTGATATAGGGGTATGAAACTCACTTGAAAGTTTTGGAGATAGCGAGATGGAAAACCGGGCAGAGTTTCGTCTCGGGAAACGGATTTTCCTCGGGATTCTCGGGAATCTCGGGAGTAAAATCGACCTTCGGGACTTGAGCCAAAAAGACCAGAGCTTCGGGTTTGAACGGACACGGAAAACGAGGCAAAGTTGTGAGAGAGAGGAGAGAAATGAGCCCTTTTCTTGGAAACCCTCGCATCCTATTTATAGTAAGGCTGGTCTGCCTCGGTACGCGGGGCGTACGTCGTACGCAGCGCGTACGCGTACGTCATGCATGACCGAAGCCTCGACTGCCTCGGCTTCGGATGGGACGGGTTGCTGGGTACGCGGGTCGGATGGGACGGCGGGTCAGACGGGTCGGACGGGTCGGATTCTTCGGATAGTGCGACGTGGACGATCAGAGGCCAATCCTCTTGGTTACGCAGGGCGTACAGGAGTACGCCGCGCGTACCTCGGATGAGGACGCTGCCTCCCCTTCGGATAATATCCGAATTTTGATTAAAATAAATAATTAATTTATTTAATAAACTTCATAAATTCATATCTTCTTCATACGAACTCCGTTTTCGATGGTCTTTATATCCACGCGTAGATGAGACTACGCTCTACAACTTTCGTTTAGACTCCGTCGGCAAATTCCAAAATTATTTTTTTATTATTTATTAAAAACCCATCGTGTTTAAGGAATTTCTTTGAAAATTCATACCTTCTTTATCTGATGTCGGTTTTTGCCAGACTTTTTACCGCTGGAATACCATTGTCGAGACCTTCAATTCTCGTTTTGGTCATTCCGTCCAAAAGTCGCTCGATTTCCGATTCGAGTTTTTAGCTGTCTGTTGCTAAGCCGAACTTGGAAAAATCATAACTTCGCTATATGAAGTCGGATTTGGGCGTTCTTTTCACGTACGATCATGGTTTAAAGACATTTAAACATAGAAGGAAATTAAATAGAACTATTTGTACATTTTATTATGAAAGTAAATTTTTATTATTCAGAAGTGGTTACAATACTTGACCCATTTTGGTCGTTACAAAGAGTTGAAATATCGGGTTGTCACATCATCCCCCCGTTAGAGAGAATTTCGTCCCGAAATTTAAAGTAGTAAAGATACTAGTGAACATGAAAGAGATGAGGGTACTTTTGTTTCATCTGATCTTCGCGTTCCCATGTGAATTCGGGTCCCCGCTTGGCGTTCCAGCGAACCTTCACGATGTGTATGCGACTTTGTTTTGTTTGTTTGACCTCTCGGTCCATGATTTCTACTGGTTCTTCCACAAAGTTGAGGCTCTCGTTGATTTCGATCTCGTCGAGTGGGATTACAAGAGTCTCGTTGGATAGACACTTTTTCAAGTTAGATACGTGGAATGTAGAATGTATGTTACGAAGTGCGTCTGGTAGTTCGAGTTTGTAAGCTACGGGGCCGACTCTTGCAAGAATCACAAAAGGCCCTATGTACCTCGGATTAAGCTTTCCACGCTTTCCGAAGCGTATCAAGCCCTTCCAGGGTGAGACTTTGAGGAGGACTCGGTCTCCCACCTGAAATTCCAAAGGTTTCCTTCGTTTATCAGCGTAGCTCTTCTGTCGGTCTCTAGAGGCTTTCAATCGTCCACGGATCTGAACAATTTTCTCTGTTGTTTCCCGAATGATCTCCGGACCGGTGAGAGTACTGTCGGAAGTTTGCCCCCTGGCTAATTGGGTATCACCCACCTCAGCCCAGCACAGAGGGGATCTGCACTTACGGCCGTAGAGAGTTTCAAAGGGAGCAGCCTTGATGCTCGTGTGATAACTGTTATTATAGGAGAACTCGACAAGGGGTAAATGAGTATCCCATGCCTTCCCAAAGTCAATCACGCAGGCTCGCAACATATCTTCATGAGTTTGGATGGTCCTCTCACTTTGTCCGTCGGTCTGAGGATGGTAGGCTGTGCTCATGTTCAGCCTTGTTCCTAGGGAATGTTGTAGTGATTGCCAAAATCTTGAGGTGAACCTACTATCTCTATCGGAGATAATGGACATAGGTACACCATGTAGCCGTACGATTTCCCTAATGTATGTTCTCGTAAGTTTCTCCATCTTGTCTGTTTCTTTGATAGGCAGGAAGTGTGCAGACTTGGTCAATCTATCAACGATGACCCATATGGTGTCAAGTCCACCCGTCGTCTTGGGCAACTTGGTTATGAAATCCATAGTGATCCGCTCCCACTTCCATTCCGGGATCTCTGGTTGTTGTAGTAAGCCAGAGGGCTTCTGTTACTCGACCTTAACCTTTGCGCAAGTAAGGCATTTACTTACAAAGGTCGCAATTTCTGCTTTCATATTAGGCCACCAGTATAGCTTCTTAAGATCCAGATACATCTTATCTGAACCTGGGTGGACGGAATACCGAGTGTTGTGCGCCTCGGTCATGACCAAGTCTCAGAAACCACCGTGTTTCGGTGTCCAGATCCGTTTCATGAAATATAAGGCTCCATCACCCTTGGCTTCTAAATTCTTCTCCATTTCTCGCAGGGATTCACCCGCCACATTTTCAGGTTGCAAAGCTTCCATTTGTGCTTCCTTAATTTGTGTGGATAGGTGGGAATGGATAGTCATGGTTAGAGATTTGACCCTCCGACCAGTGTATTCCTTTCGACTGAGGGCGTCGGCTACTACGTTGGCCTTGCTAGGATGATAACGAATTTCGCATTCGTAGTCATTCAGTAACTCAACCCATCGTCTTTGTCGCATGTTGAGTTCCTTCTGATCGAAAATGTGTTGAAGGCTCTTGTGATCGGTGAATATAGTACTCTTTGTTCCGTATAAGTAGTGCCTCCAGATCTTCAGAGCAAATACCACTGCTCCTAACTCGAGATCATGTGTCGTATAGTTCACTTCGTGTGTCTTAAGCTGTCGGGAGGCATAAGCGATAACCTTCCCTCTCTGCATAAGAACACAACCAAGTCCTTGATTTGAAGCATCGCAATACACTACGAAGTCTTCTATCCCTTCAGGGAGGGATAGTATCGGTGCGGTGCACAAGGCCTGCTTTAGTGTCTGGAATGCCTTCTCTTGTTTCGCTTCCCAGTCAAAGGCCACACCTTTCTGGGTTAATGAAGTAAGGGGTTTCGCAATGCTCGAAAAGTTCTTTATGAATCTGCGATAGTAGCCAGCTAGACCTAGAAATTGACGAATTTCTATAGGTGTCTTTGGTGCCGACCAGTTCTCAATAGCCTTAATTTTGGAGGGGTCCACGTGTATACCTTTCTCGCTAACAACGTGGCCTAAAAATTCGACTCTTCGAATCCAAAATTCGCATTTAGAGAACTTCGCATAGAGTTTCTCCGTTCGCAGTGTTTCTAGGAATTTTCGTAGGTGCTGACTATGCTCTTTCTCACTTCGAGAGTAGATAAGTATATCATCGATAAAGACGATGACGAACTAATCCAAGTAAGGGCGGCATACCCTATTCATTAGGTCCATAAATACTGCTGGTGCATTGGTTAATCCGAACGGCATCACCACAAATTCGTAGTGTCCATAACGAGTTCGGAAGGCTGTCTTTGGAATGTCCCCCTCTAGAACTCGTAATTGGTGATATCCGGATTGCAGGTCTATTTTGGAGAAGTAGTTCGCCCCTTGAAGTTGATCGAATAGGTCGTCAATACGGGGTAGAGGATAGCGGTTCTTGACAGCAAGTTTGTTCAGCTCTCTGTAGTTGATGCACATACGGAACGATCTGTCTTTCTTCTTTACAAACAAGACCGGTGCTCCCCAAGGTGAGAAACTTGGTCTTATGAATCCTTTGCGAAGGAGTTCATTAAGTTGACTGGAAAGTTCTTGCATCTCTGCTGGTGCAAGACGATAAGGTGACTTCGCTACTGGGGTAGCTCCTGGAATTAAGTCGATTCTGAACTCGACTTGGCGTTGTGGTGGTAATCCTGGTAGTTCTTCTTGAAAGATATCGGGAAAGTCGCGTACTACCGAGATGCTCTTGATGTCCTTCAGTTCTTGACTCGTATCAACGATGTGCGCTAGGAATGCTCGACAATTCTTCCACAAGCACTTTCGAGCTTGGATGCACGAAATGATGCGAAGGTTTGCACTAGATTTGTCGCCGTAGATAACTAATGTTTCGTTGGTAGGGAGGTTAAGACGGAATGCTTTGTCAAAGCACATGATGTCGGCGCGAAGAAGACTCAACCAATCCATGCCGACTATAACGTCGAAACTTTTAATTTGAACCGGCATGAGATTGATTGGGAAAGAATGGCCGTCTAATGTTAACGTACAGCCCATGTATATGCAATTTGTGTTTTCGGTTTTTCCATTGGCCATCTCTACAGTGAATGAATTTTCTAACTTGCTAGGTTTAGGTTTAAGTAAATGAATAAAGTTTTGACTCACGAAGCTTCTCTCCGCTCCACTATCGAATAACATGCATGCGTATGAATTATCGAGAAGGAACGTACCAGCAACTATAGTTTGGTCAGCTACAACTTCGTCTTGGCCTATTGCCAAAACTCGTCCCACACCTCCAGTGCCTGCTGTCTTAGGACAGTTTCTCTTGTAGTGGCCCACCTCGCCACAACCGTAGCAAGCCTGCCCTACACCCGCACCGGGAACTTGAGTGATCGGCTTTGCGGGTTCCTTGCAGAAACGGGCTGTGTGCCCTTTCCTGCTGCAGTTGGCGCACTGCATATCTCGACAAGGTCCATGGTGGTGGTAATTGCATTTGGTGCATTTTGGGAGGTTACCTATATAAGGCTTTGTTGGGTAGGTATTTGTAGGGGCTGTAGCAGGTACAATGGCAGCATTTACTGAAACCAGTTGTTTCTTTGCGGATTCTTGGGAAGACCCACCCTTCCCTTTAATCCACGCTCTCTTCCTGCCATGGTTGTTGTTGTTGTTGTCGTTGTTGTAGTTGTTGTTGTGGTTGTTTCCTTTCCGTGGCGCTGGTGCAGAAGTGGTTGAGTTCTGATGACCTCCGTAGTCGATCAGAGATTGTGCCAGTTCCTTAGCACTTTCAAAGGTGTCAGGTTTAGAAGCTAACACGCTTGACCGCATTTGGGGCGTTAGTCCCCAGATGTACCGTTCTATCTTCTTGCTCTCGGGAGCAATCATATCTGGACAAAGGATTGCCAGTTCGCAGAATCTGTTGGTATAAGTAGCGATGTCGGTACCCACCATTCCGAGAGTCCATAGCTCGTGTTCAAGCTTTTGAATTTCTCCCCGTGGGCAGTATTCTCTCATCATCATGGCCTTCAAGCTCTCCCAGCTTATGGAGTTTGCCACGATTAGGGTAAGTACTTTAACGTGGCCATTCCACCAAGTTAAAGCTTTATCGAGAAGGGTGAAAGTTGCAAATTTGACCTTGCTGTGCTCGGGACAGGAGCAGATTTCAAAGACTGCCTCCGTCCTTTCAATCCACTGCCTCAGGGCCATCACACCACCAGTACCATAAAACATCCGGGGCTTGGCATTAGTGAAGTCCTTATAGGTGCATTCTCGAGGTGGTCCATGACTCTCGCCATGGTTGGATGGGTGTGTGCCAGATCCCGAGCCATTAGCACTCGAGTTATTTATCTGTGACATGGCAGCTACCACCGCTGCGGTGACTGCTGCTTGAAACATTGCAACATCAAATTGGGGTGGTGGAGGTGGTGGTGGTATAGGTGCTTCCTCACCGTTGTTTCGCCATGGATTCCTACGCGGAGGCATCCTTCAACTATAGTTTGAAAAGACAAGGATAAGAATTTCATAGAATGGAAAATGTATGTGTCTCATGAACTAAATCGCTATATTCCAACAACAGATGATAGTATGAGTCTTAAAATAGAAGAATGAAAGTTATTTGTAAGACTGAAGGTATGAAACAAGTATTTGGGTTCACAAAGACCATTCAAGGTTCGAACGAAATACTTAACATAGTAGTAATAGTGCCACTTATATTAATATAAAAGTTGTTACAACGATCATGAAAATTTGACCCCTATAAGGGTCTCCGATTACAAAGTTCGAGAAATTTAAAGACTTTTAGCCGAGGTCCTAAGCTATAACAAAATTGGAGTCCTTGACAAGCACTACTTGCGTTGAAGGTTGCGCTTGGAGCTTGATTCCGCATCTGATTGCTTTGACTCCATTAGACGCCTATCGAAAGCGGCTTGTTGTTCCCTTAGTTCGGCGAGGGCTGCAATCATTTGCGCTTGAAACGCTTCGGTTTGGAATTGAGCGTTGTCTTGCATCTTGTCCAGCCTACGGATGTCAGAAGTGTGAACCTGCACTTCCACGTTGATATCCCGGAGTCGACTAGCTTGTACTCCAGACTGATAGGACTGATTGGCTAACTTACCCACCATTACCGGGAGTGCTCGATCAGCCGAACCTCCGCCGCGGACATCATAGAAGTCCCGGCACATGCCGTAGGGAGGGCGTAGGTTTTGCTGTTGGCTCCAATGGTGGAGGTGACTTCCCCAGACGGGAGTCGGTCCTTGAAAGTTCCTTACGAAGACGGGAGGTTGAATGGGTGGTGGATCGATAACTTCCGGCTCTGAGTCGGTACCGGAGTCATCACCCACTTCTATGGGTTCCTCGTCCTCTTTGGGATCATCTTCGATCCATCCTCCGTTGCCTTGGTTGGGAAAGTAGGGGTCGCCAGGGTGGTGAAATCCAGCCATTTGACTGTACGAGAAATAGGGTTATAAGAATTGAATAAAGTCGGAACATGTAAAACATGTAAGTTAAACTAAATTAGATAGCAAATACTCCTATAGTATTTAAATTCTTGTGTTTGATTCTTGTAATGGTTTGGTAAGGTTTGACTTGTTGCTTACTACGATCATTCCTCGATATACGTTGGTCAAATCTTGGGCAAATATAGTTGATCACGCTATATTTGTCCAAAATCTGATTACATATATCGAGTCTCAATCGTAGTGTCAACTTGTCTAAATACTTGTATAGTTGTATAACATGAAAATAGTTTGTGGTATGCATGTAATTGTACTTAAATGAACTATCAATTTAAGTTGAACGCAAAACTGCTTAAGCGTAAAAAAAAAAATTGTATTGTCAGAGAGTATTAGTCCCTTAAGCATTTATAGTTTGTATATCTTATGTGGTTCGATATACTTAGTTCACTATAAACATTGCTCTGATACCAATCTGTCACACCCCCAAACCTGAACGGCGGAAACGTTCGGGGGCGGATGACTTCATGTGGTAACGTAACAAATGAATACATAGTAAAGAAAGCAATACAACCATCATATATATAATTGAAAGTTTACATTTGTCAAAAGTTACATGTTCAAAACTCAATTACAATATGATGTCAAAATACGAGATTAAACTGGCGCCGCAGCATCCCTTCATCAAAAGCGAAATGAATACCTGAAATTTACTGATTTCCTGGGACATACAAGTAATTTTGAAAGAGTAGATCAACATTTAAGCTGGTGAATTTCATAAGTATTTAAGTGACAATGTTTGAATGAAATGAAATGTTTTATCTTTGTTTGTTTGTGTTTAGAAAATCCTATATTTTCTACTAGTATAAAAGTAGCCTTCACTCAAGACCAATGTTTATTTCCAAAATGTATGTATATGTAAAATAACCAATGAGTTTGAAAACCTTGTAAATCAATGCATTTTTAATACCCCTTGTGAGTTTTATAACCATACTATTGACTCTGAATGCCTATACACAACGTTCTTCAGGCGTTGGAATGTTATGACGTTTGTCACCCCAAACGGTGGACTGCAGCTAACAGTCAGGGCGCGGGTTGTCAAGCCCTTATAGATCTATACAAAAACACCATGCTCCCCCTCCAAGGGATTCTGGTATATAATACAGGACTTGAAATGTGTACTCGAACGTACATGAAGTTAGTGTCTCACAAATCTGGGGTATAAAAGCAGATCTACTTGTTAAAATGTTACGTTTGTTCTTGTATACGAAAGTAAACTTCTTGAAATGTATGTTTCTAGTATATAAGAGTTAGAAATCTGTTCGAAAGACTATACCTATTATAGTTTTCAAAAAGTGTGTCTTGTTTGTTTAGAAATACCTAGAAAAAGAATCACTTATTTATGAAAGCATAGATTTTTGGTGTAGAGTCTAAGATAGACAAGAATAATCTAAGAACAGTTTAGTTCATACATGCATTACAACAACTTTATATTTTAAAAGATAGAATGCTATTGTAACATATGCTTATATATATATATATATATATATATATATATATATATATATATATATATATATATATATATATATATAAGTTCCTTAAAGTTTTATAAATCGCAGGTGATTTGAATATATAACAGCATATAAAAGAGTTTCTTTATGTAACACACGATAATACTCGTGTGTTTTACTTGTAATCCCCCCCTTGAAAGCATATAAAAGCATTTAGAATATTTAAAAAGGTTGATTTAGGGGTATGAAACTCACTTGAAAGTTTTGGAGATAGCGAGATGGAAAACCGGGCAGAGTTTCGTCTCGGGAAATGGATTTTCCTCGGGATTCTTGGGAGTAAAATCGACCTTCGGGACTTGAGCCAAAAAGACCAGAGCTTCGGGTTTGAACGGACACGGAAAACGAGGCAAAGTTGTGAGAGAGAGGAGAGAAATGAGCCCTTTTCTTGGAAACCCTCGCATCCTAGTTATAGTAAGGCTGGTCTGCCTCGGTACGCGGGGCGTACGCTCGTACGCAGCGCGTACGCATACGTCATGCATGACCGAAGCCTCGACTGCCTCAGCTTCGGATGGGACGGGTTGCTGGGTACGCGGGTTGGATGGGACGGCGGGTCGGACGGGTTGGACGGGTCGGATTCTTCGGATAGTGCGACGTGGACGATCAGTGGCCAATCCTCTTGGTTACGCAGGGCGTACAGGAGTACGCCGCGCGTACCTCGGATGAGGACGCTGCCTCCCCTTCGGATAATATCCGAATTTTGATTAAAATAAATAATTAATTTATTTAATAAACTTCATAAATTCATATCTTCTTCATACGAACTCCGTTTTCGATGGTCTTTATATCCACGCGTAGGTGAGACTACGCTCTACAACTTTCGTTTAGACTCCGTCGGCAAATTCCAATATTATTTTTTTATTATTTATTAAAAACCCATCGTGTTTAAGGAATTTCTTTGAAAATTCATACCTTCTTTATCTGATGTCGGTTTTTGCCAGACTTTTTACCGCTGGAATACCATTGTCGAGACCTTCAATTCTCGTTTTGGTCATTCCGGCCAAAAGTCGCTCGATTTCCGATTCGAGTTTTTAGCTGTCTGTTGCTAAGCCGAACTTGGAAAAATCATAACTTCGCTACATGAAGTCGGATTTGGGCGTTCTTTTCACGTACGATCATGGTTCAAAGACATTTAAACATAGAAGGAAATTAAATAGAACTATTTGTACATTTTATTATGAAAGTAAATTTTTATTATTCAGAAGTGGTTACAATACTTGACCCATTTTGGTCGTTACAAAGAGTTGAAATATCGGGTTGTCATATAGTGTAAATACTTGTGAAGGTGGGCTTCATCTTCTCATCCTTAATGTCCTGCAAGTATTTGGGGTAGCTTCGTTTCCAGTTCCCTTTTTCATGACAATGCAAGCACTCTTCTTCCTTCGGATTGGTAGAGGGATTAGCAGAACTAATATTGGTCCCACTGGAAGAGGATCCATCAAATGACTTTCCATTGCAGATCTTAGAAGGAGCCTTCCTCTTCTTCCCTATACCATGTCCAATTGCCAGAACAGGGCAACAGTGGTAGTAGAAGTAGGTACAACCGACTTGCCTTTCAAGTTGCTTTCTACAGTTCTTAGAAGGCCTTGAAGCTTGCTAAGAGTGACCTCCTCCTTGTTCATATGATAGGTCATATAGAACTTATCAAAACAAGAAGGTAACGATTGTAGGATGATGTCAATGGCCAACTCTTCATCGAAGTTCACATTTAACTTCAGCAAGCGGTCCACATATCTCTGCATCTTTTGCAAGTGGGACGTGACGGACTCTCCATCCTACATTATGGTTGTGATCATGGAGCCAATGATCTCATACCTCTCCTACCGAGCATTTTGATGGTACCTTTCCATCAAATCCTGGTGAATTTCGAAGGGCCAAGAGCTCTCATAGGACTTTTGAAGCTCAACAGTCATGGTGGCAATCATAATACACGATACCTTGGTCGTATCCCTCTCATGAACCTTGTATTCATCGATTTGTTCGGGAGTAGCAGTTTGTTCATCAATCTCCTTCAGGTCTTTATTCAGGACATATTATTTGTCCTCGTAGCGAAGGGTCATACGAATGTTTCTTATCCAATCGTTAAAGTTTGACCCATCGAAGATACTTCTCCCAACCAAATTCATGAGGGAGAATGAGCTAGAAGGGTTGGAGCCTGAAGCATTGGTTGGGATAGACATCTAAAAAGAAAGAAGAGCAAACTGTAGATTAGATGAGAATCCTTAATATCACACCCAAATGAAATATTAAGGCTACGACCCAACACAATATTTTACAATTTGGAAGAGGGATGTCGTAATGTAATTGCAAAATATTTGTATGTAGGTAAATTATGGTTTACCAATTTCCAACATGAAAAACGAAATTGATTATTAAGTTTTAATTGGATTGAAATTCCTAGATTCTTTTGAGATTCATTGAACTTTTCAATGCCATGTTTAAATCTCAATTGTGCCCTTCTAGTTTGTGACTGGGATGTCGAGGATCACAAACAAGGTGTGAATAACCATGCAAACGTGCCTGGTACTCTTAATGTTACAAATCACCTAATCAATGTGCCGGTTAACCACACACGCTCTATTGATATATGAGTAACATCAAGCTACCATTTTCCACCTTTGTTAGTCCCAGATTAGTGTGCGGGTTAACCACGCACGCTCCACTAACGACTTATCCAGGTGCAAGGTGCAATTTCGTTGAATAGCACCATTTTCATATTTTTCCCAAAGTAACTAAGATTGGGAATTTAATAAAATTTTAGTTAGTTTATAATTATCATTATACTTATAATGATAGTTAATGTCTTACCCTTCCCGTTCGGCTAACGACCCTCCACCAATCAAGGAAGCGGTGGGTGAGAGTGGACACCCATTAAACCACCATTTTATAGGCAGTAACCTTATACCCCCCTTGTAGAATGGCTTCGTGAATGAGGCCTACTAACAGTAAGACTGACTTGTCGTGTGTGTGTGTGTATATATATATATGTATATATATTAAACTTTTAATATTCAAGGTTTGGAATTAAATGTTTCATTAGTGAGACTTTACAAATTCCAAAAAATTGAGCGCAAGTTTTGTAACCCTTCAAAACGTTTGGTTTCCATAACTTATTAAAAGTTATGAGTTTTAATGTTCATGAATGAGACTCTTCACATAACTTGAGGACAAGTTACAAAACTCACTTCAAGAACAACTTAGATCAATTTTAACCAACATTATCATATAATTTCAGTATTGGTCTAATCTAACTCATAGCAAGACAATTCATATCAAATAATACAAATAATACAAATAATATCTTATTATCTTAAAATTTGACAATTATCCTTTAATTGGATGAGGATCATCATTACCAAATCAGAAAATACATTTTTTATGATACAAAACATTTTGTGGTAATGATTCTAAACCGATTCTGGCCAAAATCTCAAAATTCTGCCACCAGAAGCATCTACTCAATGAGTTCATGAACTGGAGTCGTCGAGTTGCCATTTCACTGACTGGACTCGTCGAGTCAGCCAGTGGACTCGGCAAGTTCATCTGTCAGAGGCCAGAAAATTGATTTTTTAGCTTTGAAAAATTATCAAGCATCAAATATACATGCATTTTCAAATTTCCATGTGGTGCACATGCAACCCTAGACGATTTGTATCTAGGTTCTCTCTAACTATACATGCATTTTCAAATTTCCAAAGCATACATAATAACTAGCATACAATAGAGGATATACAATATAAAACTCATAGTTTGATGAATACCTCTTATGTAGTTCGAAGTTCTCGGCGTTTGAAAGCTTTAGCACCTCAAGTGAGATGCCTCTAATGTGTTACAAACACCAAATGCAAGAGGAGGCTTGAGAGAATAGGCTAGTTAGCTCAAAATCAATTATCACTCTCTTAGAATGACTGGGGCAACCAATTTTGGCCCTAGTGGTGTGCTTTTATAGTGTTACAAAGACTAGGATTTCATCCATCTAAACCTTAATACACCATGACCTTTCATATTACTTAGGCTCCATGGGTTAAACCTCCATGGACTATCCATGTTGGTTTAGCCCATCCTAATTAACCATGGATCTTTTGCCCACACTATAAGAATCATTGATTTACTTAATCAGTCCCCGTATATTTAACTAGTCTCTTTTAATCACTAAATTAATTCCAAATTAATTCTTGATCAATACTAATTAAACAATATGATTTCTCAATTAATATATTATACTTATAATATTAATAAATCACAAATAGCCTTTCTCAAAAGTCCATCCTATCAAATTGCACTGGTGAAGGCAACCTAAAAGGACCATGCTACTTTCGGATCAAGTAAGTCCCAGTTATAGCTATGGGCTTAGACACCTAATCCAACAAAGGCCTCATGTTTCAAGTTGCATAGACATGCATAGAAAAATATATAAACGAAGTTTGATACAAATCAATTTAAATATAACAAACAATAAATAGTTTTTCGGACATGCTTTTCCACCCCAAAACATAAAAACCGAAAATATGGGGAGTTGTGAATACTCACAATGCATTGAGATGATGCAAACGGTGAATTGATCTAAGTTCCACTTATACCACTACTGATTCTTACAATAATGGTATACACTAGTGAGTCTCTAATCGAAATCTAACACTAGTATACTTACTACTACAACAGAATTATGTCAATAATGTCTCAAAATTTTGAGACTGATAAGTTATAAACATTTTTCTATGAAAATAAAATTTTCATGTATCAATTGTTATATATCAATTTAAATGGAATTTCCCATTCTTGAAATCTTAAAATTTGACATTTTAGAAGGTGTTCCAATGATTAAATATTTAAAAACTAAGTCAATTTAGTTCCAGAATTTCCCAAACTTTGCATTTCAATTTTAATTGAAGTCGAAGACCTTAAGATAAAGTTTTTGAATTTTTGAACTGTCTAACTATTTTTCACCATTTTAATTTCTTGAATAATCATAAAAGCATGAAAAATACTAAATAGTTAATAAAAATTACCAAACTTTTGATTTTGGTTCTAACTATATTAGAAGAATTCCAGATAAATTTTTATCGATTATAGATATGTAAAACCATTTAAACTACAATTAATTCGCTAGATAGACATAAATTTATGAAAAATATCAATCTGTTAAGAAAATTCCCCAAACTTTGTGCACTACTGTTATAAAACATATTCAATCTGGGAAAAATATAAAAACTGATTTTCAAACAGTTTAACATGATTTTTCAAATTTTTGTGTATTTATTCTATCAAAATAGAGAAAAATAGAAAAAAAGTTTCAAAAATTCCCCAAACTTTTTGTTTTACTGTTATTACATATATAAAACCTAGGAAAAATAGAAAAGTTGGTTTCCAAACAGTTTAGATAACTACTAATCAGTTAACGAAAATTACAAAAATTTTTGTACAATTCATACATAGTGTACATAAGCCGGGAAAAATATGCAAATGGATTTCTAAACATTATAACCTGATTTTATTATTTTTGTGCATTTACTCTAACAAAAATAGAGATAAATAGAAAACAGTTTCCAAAATTACCCATACCTTTGTACCAGTGTTATTAAACGTATAGAAGCTGTGAAAAATATAAAACTTATTTTTCAGTCGGTTTGGATATTATTCTTTATTTTATTCACTTAAGTAATCATTAATTCATGAAAACAAGAAATCGTAGAAAATGAAAACAAGAAATCGTAGAACATGGTTTTAATATCACAGAACATGGTTTTTAGATTTATTTTAGTTACACAAAATGAAAACAAGAAATCGTAGAAAATTGTAATAAAACTTGATAGAACTTCATGAGAGATGATTTATTAACTTATGGGTCGTGAATGAATTTATTCTGGATTTATGGACCTCAGACTGCATTTTATATAAATTATTTCTCTATTTTCTTACAATAGTTATTTTAATTCGAGAAAAATGAATTATTTTATGAAAATTTGTAAATCATCTTATTTTGTTGTTTGCATTCTGGGAAAAATCTTATTTGAAAAGAAATGAAGTTTTATATATTTATTTGGGAGTAAATCCTTTATAAACATATTTAAAAGCTTTTAACAACAAAATTTGATCATCTAGCATCTACGCTTGAAGATCATGACATGCATGTTGGTTTGAAGACCATTCATGAGTTTGAAATGTTCTAAAATCGTTTTTGAAAGAAAACTTAGGGTGCATGTGGTAATTTTCCACCAAAACTTGTAGAAAAATGCATTATGTTGATTTTTATTAGGTTCTGGTCATAGGAATTCACCATTTACAACATGCGTGTTGTTTTTGGGTGAAATCCTACCACCATCATCATCAAAACCGTGAGTGTGTGTGTGTGTGTGTATGTTTATGTGTTCATGATCTTTCGTTAGAATGGAGTAGAAGATGGAGAAAATGCAAGAAAACATGTAAAACTTGAAGGAAGATGAAAGAAAATCGTGTTTAACCTTAATAAATACCACTAGATGATGAAGGTTTGAGTATCCTGAGTGCTCTTGGACTTATTTGTTGGAGCTTTTCGTGGTTCATAGAGAGAGGCAGAGAGAAACTGTGTGGTGGAGTGTGAGAGAGAAATGAGTGTAACAACGTAAATTTAAAAACAATATTTCAGTTTTAAAAATGTAATTTCATTTATACATTTTCTCAAATCTCAATGTATCACATGTCAAAACCATAAAAACACATCCCAAGATCAAAACGTATAAAAACTCCAATAGTGTGTACTGATCATGCTGGTGCCTTCCTGCGATCCTCACTGGTACCTGAAACACATAACACAAAACACTGTAAGCATAATTGCTTAGTGAATTCCCCAAAATACCACATATAAAACATATTAGCCACTCGAGGCTATATCTCTGTGGGCCCTCTGGCCCTAACTCTGTGGGCCCTCTGGTCCTAACTCTGTGGAACCTCTGGTCCTAACTCTGTAAACTCTTGAGTACATACATCATAAATCAAATAGAAATAATGCAGTGCAACACATCTCATACATAACACACAATATACTCTGTCACATAACTCTAATTACCGCTTAAGGTAAAGTATAGTGAGAAGACTCACCTCGGATAACTCAGTAACCCTCAAACTCGGAAATACTGATCTAGCCTCCGGTTAATCACATAAAATAATTACTCTAATCAATCTGACTTTCAAAGACTAGGCCAATCCCTCTTTAAGCTCTCTACGGAGTGTAAAAGACAATTCTACCCCTTCAATGGCTCAAAAGTCCAAACATTGACTAAACTCCAATAATCAACGAAATCAACTCTAGTCAACGGTCAACTTTGACTAGACTCGTCGAGTGCACTCGGGCGACTCGGTGAGTCCACGCGGGTCCTCTAAATCCTTCTAAGCCTCACTTGGCACGTGGAGTCCCTCCTCCACTTGTCGGGTTACTCTACAATGAATCGCGGGGCAACCTCGACTCCACTCATTGATCCCACTTATGAACTCGGCGAGTTGCCCCCATAACAACTCTCAAATGACCTTTTGAGGTCAGATCTGCTTCTTTAAACTATAGATATGACCTCCCCATGACCAATAACCATGTAAAGGTCGAAACTTGACTCACATGCAAAGCATCCAAGGCTTCTTTTGATGAAATCACTTCTAAAATGGCAACCTAAGTTCATTTCCTTCATGGAACCACATAAAGCAGTTTGGCTAAGGCTCTCTGGACCTCAAAAGGTCCGGATCCAGAGTCTAACACTAAATGGGACACTACACTCGCCCAAAAAAGCCAATAAAAAAGTATAGAAAACCCTAGATTCAAGGTTCCTATGAAAAACAGAAGAATAGATCGAGTCGCTACCTCAAAAGTGAAGATCCAAGATGAAAATCCACGGAATAGCAACCCTCTTGACCTCCTCTTGCTGGAAACACTGTCTACTTTGCTAAACCACACCAAAAATGATAAAAATAGCTCAATCCCTCTCCGAAGTCACTCAAGCTCTTTAGGGTCTCTCTCTCTGGACTGGTAGCCGTAAATGAGGGCTATAAGGACCCTTAAATAGGGCACATGCCCGAGGATTTAAGGTTTCAATCCCTCGTCAAGTCCACCCTTTCCGACTCGTCGAGTCTGTTCATTAATCTAGTCAGCAATCGCAGTCCTACTCGACGAGTCTATGCCTCAACTCATCGAGCCCCTCTCTTTTACTAAAAAAAATAAATGATCAAACATAATACCTGGAAATTCGGATGTTACAATCAGAGAGATTGAGTGTGGAGTTGGAAAAGAGTTAAATGAATGGGGAGAGTAGCTTCTTAAAGCATGAGCGTCTCTATGGTGCATGGGTGAGTGTGTGGACGGTTTTGGAAGGAGAAAAGAGAGGGAAAGGCTTCCTTGGAAAGTGAAATATTTAAAAATAATGAATGATTGGTTTTTATAAAGATTTGTGATATATTTTATAAAGTTTTATGGCTAGATTCTTGATTTTTAAACAAGTGGATTACTATTATAAATTTTATTCATAAATATTGTTTTCTAATTCATAATTTTCATAAGTAAATTAGCTAATTAACCTATATTTAAAAAAACATAAGCTTTATATTTCATATAATGAAATAAGGATTCAACCAATGATAACTCATGATTAGATGAATGTTTCAATTTATATTTTTAATTCATAATTCGAGTTGGAATATATGGAAAACAATTCCAACTTGTAAGTAAATCATATCATGATTTAATAAGTTTGAGTTTGTAAAATACTTAAATTAGATAAGTACTTCATAAGTTCCAATTGGGTAATTTGGGTATTTGGAACTAGTTAATCTATCAGAAATCATAATTATATGAATTTAGGGTTTTGAGATTTAATAATCATTGGATATCAAAATAAATTGAATCTTTCAGACTTTAAATTATTTTAGAGTCGTATAAGTCTTTTATAGTTATAAATAATGTTTGTAATTCGTTTTTGTTACTTTTTTGGTATTTCTATATAGTGGTTTCAAGATTCAAGTGAAATTGAGGAATCAAGTATACTAGTCCTAGTTTTCAACTTTGAGTTAAGTTCATACGAGTCTCAGACCTAATTTCTACTACAAGGTCAATGTCATGATGTGTGTATATGAATAATATGATTCATGCAAATATTTTCAATTCAAGGAATGACTCGAATATGGATAGTCACTACAGTTAAATAGTTGTAGGATTAACATATCAAAGAGAAATCTATGTACACTATCCTTCGATTCTACTTGTTTCCAACTTTCTAGTACGTTATAACTTAGCTTCTAGTTACTATGTCTATTATGTGTCATGCCTACACATGCAACTAAGTTTATAAATTCTAGAAACGAATCGAATTTTGATGGTTGTCACATGTTAAGGCTTAAAGTCACCAACTATATGGAGTAATGGACCTTAATCATCCCAGATCTGTAGTAGTAGCAATCATATTAACGAATTAAGACCAAACGATTAAAAGGAGGAATTTTGGGACGTACGTCGTGCATACCCCAATTATGCGCAGCGTAGCCCTGAGTCCACCCCGATGCATGCATGCCCAGTTGTACGCCCGGCGTAGAGGGTTGTACGCCCACCGTACATGTTGGATGTTGACTTCTGTTGACTTTTAGGGTTTTGGTCAAGTAGTGGACCTTGGAGGCCATGGAGGGGTAAAATGGTCTTTTACCCTTCAGAGGTTTAGTAGAGAGACTTAGCCAACATCTTTGAGGGTTGTTAATATAAATTTTAATTAGAGATATTTGTGACATATTTTAGGCGGAGTCTAGACTGGCAGTTCGGGTGTGGGATTTACTTACTTTACTTCACGAGGTGAGTCTTTTCACTATACTTACCAGAGTGTTAATTTATGTGTGACCGGAGGGTCTTGTTCTTGTTACTGACCGGAGGGTCTTATTTGTGCTATTGAACGGAGGGTCTTATTTGCTTATATTGAGTTGCATGTTATTATGCATCATGTCATTATGACTTATGCTATTAAATTATTCTGTGTATATCTATTGAGTACGACCGGAGGGTCCATATCGTTACGTGAGATCGGAGGGTCCTTATCGAGATATAGCCATGAGAGGCTAATTTTTTTTATGTATGTGGTATTTTGGGGAACTGACTAAGCTTCGTGCTTACAGTGTTTGTGTAAAATGTGTTTTAGGTACATTGCAGGATCGCGGCAAGGCGCCTACATAATTGTACACACCAGCTTGATGATTTGGGTTTATGTAGATTCTGGGATATTTGACAAATACATTTTGATGTTTTGTGTTTAGGAAAAATTCAATTTGACAAGACAAATGTTAAACTAGGTTTTTTGTGAACTTTAAAAATGAAAAAAAATTTGTTGAATATTTCGAGTGTTACAAGTTGGTATCAAAGCCTTGGTTTGAGGGATTCGGATGCACCCTTGGGTAAGTCTGGACTCAAACCGAGGAGTTGATAAATTTTCAAAAGTAAATGATTTTCTAAATAAGCAAAGTACTTTTAAGAGGCAAGTGATACGAAGTAGTGTGTACAATCAGCCAGAGCCCGAGTGATGATTCCTAAAATACCCTTACTTGAGTATATTATGTGATTAGTTACTTTTGAGCTATTAGTACTGCATGCTAGATGATAGGCTAGGTATTTTCAGGAACTTTGAGCTAGAGTTGCCTGATTAAGGATGCATTAGCCTAGGAGGTCATTCTTAAATGACATTATTCTTGCCATTTATTATGTGTATGTTGCTTAGTTGTACATGGCAGAGATCTTTACGAGACAGATTAGAGTCAAGGAGTGATCTACGAAAGTATCAGATGTTCTGCCTAAGAAGTCTACTAAGAAAGTAGTTAGATATCCTTGAGGGATAGAGTGATGAGAATTGTTATCGAGAATTAAGATGCGAAACAATAGATTTGAATCATGAATGATAAAGAACACACGAAGTAAATTTTAATCAGATCTTGTTTTATTAAGACTGATTACAGAGTAAGCTGAAGAGAGCTTTTGTGTTTCGATATTATTTTTTCTACTTCAAGCCTAAGTCCCTATTTATAGGGAACTTACAAAAAGTATACTAAGTCTTATACTATGAAACTTCGCATGCTACACTTCGCATATAAAATTGACTTAGTAAAATACATACAAAATGTGAATCATTACAAGACACACTATTCGACTTTTACAACAAACATCTACATTCTCCCCCTTTGTAAACAGTCGATACAATTCAACTTAAAAGCTTTTGAATTGCAGAGTGAATCGTTCTTCGCACTTCTCCATACCAGGAGATCACCTTCTTCAAGTCCTTCTTGTCACCTTCGTTATTTTTCTTGCAATTATTCATACGTACTATGAAGTGTGTATATTGCAAAGAATTGTATCTTTCAATCTCTGAAGCTTTGAACAAGAACTTCTTCGGTTTGCCCTTAGTGTCTCTTCCCGAAAACACCATGTCGAATGGTTTAAGGCAAATCTCACCAACAACATACTTCGACAAAGCTGATTGTGTCAAAGTATCTTCCCAAGGAACTTTCACTTCTCTTCCAAGCACATTCGCTAACTCCTCATCAGTCAGTGCAAGACAATCGAAGTAGTTGTCGATATAAGTCTTCACATGTGCGAATCCAACTTTGAAAACATCTGTTTCTGAGCCTTTGAGTTTGTTCTCTTCCATGTGCTTCAGAATCAGAGCTACTTGAATGAGATCGTTGCAGTTCATCAATGGAAAGTCAGCAACAGTGAAGTCGTATTGTTTGTTATCTGCTCTGATGAAAAAATATCGAAAATTTTGAAGCATGTCTTCAAATAAAACATCCTTCTTTATCGTGACCACCTTCTTGATCTTCATCAGGGACCAGACTTCATCAGGATTCTTCCCAAGAACAGCATGAAATCTGATTTTCATGTGAGTGTAGTCATCCGGATTATCGAATTTCTCACTGATCTTGTATTGAGCTGTGATGAACAACATTTCATTGATAGGGAAGTCCAGCTAACAGTGATCTGAGTTCGCAATGTCGTAACTTCTTTTCGGCTTCTTCTCGAACTCATACATCTCCCTTCCTACAACTTTAGACTCTATCGTTTCGTAAGAGTAAAGTTTCGCAGGATCACCTTTGTTCATCGAGTGAGGATCACTTGCTCGTTGTCTCATTATGCTCTGGACTTGTCTCATTCTTTCAAGTTCAGCCTCAGCATCAGCCTTTATCTCCTCTTTCGACTTTTCATACAGGATGCCCTTTCCCTTTCCTGTTACATCTTTCTGAGGTTGAGAACTCGAACCTCCTTCGTTTCCACCAATAACAATTCCCTTTGAAATTGTTTTTGTAGTTATTGTTGTTGAAGAAATCGGTTTAGTGGGAATTGGAAGAGTTGCAACCAGTTGAGTCGAGATGACTTTTCCCACTGTTTTGGCATCAGCTTCTTTGCTTCGACTTTTCTCTCCCCCTTGCGCCCCTGTGAAAACAGGTGGAGCACCCTTCGGAAGTAAAGAACTGAAGTTTGAAATCGGAGCAAGAGCCTTCTGAATTGCTTGTTCTAAAGTGTTAATCTTTAGAGACAAGAATTCGGGAGTAATGATTTGCGAAGTGGAAGATTGCGAAACTGCTGATTTGAGCTCCGTAACTAATTTGATCAGATGATCAAACTTCTCCATGGTAGCAGCTTTGTGATCAGCAGCAACAGGAATGTTGTTGAGTTTGTGGATTTGAGACGAAATTTCCACAACCTGCTTATGAAGATCTTTTTGTCTTTAATTTACTGCTCGAAGATCCTTCGCAAGGTCAGACTTCAACTCCTGAATTTTGAAGTTGACGTCTTCACGAACTTTCTTTACATCTTGGATAAAAAGAAGATATCTTTCTTTTGTAGCAGCTTTAAGATCTTTAAGGGCAGTCGTGAAATTATTTCCTTGTGCTTGCACTCGGAGTTCGTTATTTTTGTCGGACTGATCGACTTTCTCCATGATTCTCTTCTCAGCCCCTTTAATCATTACATCCACCTCCATTGCTGAGATTGAAGACATTCTCCCAGAATCGGCTTACGATTGGATAATAGCATTCAATTTTTGATTGAGAATTTTGAACTGCTTTCCTGTCACCAGCATATGATCAGGAATGTCTTCTTCATCGGAATCAAACGAAATGTCATCAAGAACTCCTCCAAAAGCACTTCCTTCGATTTCTGGATCTGACATTTGTTGCGAAGGTGGAGGATTCTCAGGAGATTGAGATGGAAATAGGGTGGTGAATGGGTTTTGAAGGGCATGGTCGAATATGGATGAAGTGGTGGTTACTGGTAGTGTGGATGCAACACTCGGGATAGGTGCCCTCGTATCAGATACGTTGACAACCATATCCGAAATAGGTACCTCCTCAGTAACTGACTTGGTAAGAACTATTTCGAGTGGTTGGGATTGAGAAATGGTAGTTGAAATTTGCGAAGGTTGATAGATGGGTAAAGAAACAGTTACCATTGTGGTGACAGGTGGAGTTTCAGGGACAACTTCTTCGTCTGATGATTCATTGCGAATCACCATCTTCCTCCTCTTTCCCAGTGTTCATTGCATGTTTTTCGCAACGTCTTCCGCCCTTTGTCGTTTCTTTCCAGGAGATACTGGTGCAAGAATGCTGCGAATAGTAACTCCCTTACTACTCACCTCTGCTTTGCGAATCTGTTTTAACACTCCAGACTTGGAGGGTAAAACATCTTTCTTTACTTCTTCTTCTTGAACGATTGGTGAAGATGAACCCTTCGCAGGTTTCTTGCTCCCCTTCTTCTTCTTTGATGGAGTAGCAACTTCAGGTAAGACACCCGACTGATCAGCTGTGTCAATGTTTCGCAAATATCTCACCAACACTTTGTGAGTAGGAGATACTTTGCGAAGCATCGCATCCGGAATGCGAGCTACCCGGGTGAATATGGCTTCATCATCTTCTACCACTTTGGGAAATTGGTAAAGCGAAAACTCAGCAACTTCGACATCTGATACGATCGGAATTGCTTCTTTCTCGTATACTTTCTCCAAGATCAGACTCTAGTACCTGGCACAGGATATCCCCTTCTCCGAATTCGTGTTTTCCAGACTTTTAACGAATTCCTTCCAAAACAGAGTCGCATAGTCGACATTGATGTCATAGTAGATACCCATTACCATGGCATACACTTCGACTCTTCCTCTGTCTAAGCCGACTGATCTTCCTGTAAGACACCTTAGGAAAATGCCAAACAGAAAATTCCAAATACAGGGCAATCCCGACTTACGGAAATCACTAATCTTCTCCAACTCCGGTTGATGTCCCATCTCGTTGAACATGTGGATGATCTGGGAGTTTACAGGTTTAACAAATGGTAGGTTGTTGGGAATCTCTAAGAACTCCACGAACAAGTTCTTGGACAGTTTAACCCTCTTGTTGTTGACGAGGTTGAAGGTAATCACATCCGCCGTGTGATTGTAGGAAGCCGTGGATGCAGCACGTGATAACCAGATCATCGGAACTGGGAATGACCGGAACATGGCTGTTGACAACGGTGATCGTTTCAAAGCCACGATGAGCATCTTCAATTCTTCTGGATAGGCGGATACGTTGGGATCAACTTGATAGTTTGTGCTTTGAATCTTCATAAGGGATTGAGAAAGGACCTCATCAGTGTTTGAGTTTGTGACTGCCATTGTTAGGGTTTGTAAGAAATTGGAAGTTTAGGATCAAGATGAAAGATTTGAAGGTTTGTGAGAATTCTTGTTTGCGTAACCGTACACAGTGTTCTTCATGCCCCTTTTATAGGTTATTCAAAATTTGATTTGAAATTAAAGCGGGATGCATTTAATGTTATCTGATGTGGCACCTTGAATCTCGGATCATTGTTGTAAAAGATCACTATGCAGCAAAAAGTAACTGTCACATCTCCTCGAAAACCGGATAGAATACCAACCATTTTTAGTAGACAGCCTGTCAAGTATCCGTTATAGAATGCGAACTGGTAAAACCCTTCGCATGGAAGCAAGGCTCTTTCACTTTTGGGATTTAAAGCGAAGTCATATGCCAGACTTGCGAAATTATCAGTCTGAGTTGGTTTTACTCAGAACCTCAAGGATTTCGTGTGTGCATTGTGCCAATAAAATAAGATAAGAATCAAGAAATTTTTGAAATGTGGTGATGTCAAAAAGTTAATTTGACATGAATGCAGTAAAACCCCAGGCAAAGGTTGCTTCGTTAATTATCAAGAGAGATAATCAACAGCTTGTGTAGTTTGCCGTGAATTACAATCGAATACTTGTAAAGAAGTTTCGAAGGGCTTCTTTTAAAAGTCATTTTGGGTTGGTTTGAAATTCCATTACATATCAGCCTTAACATAAGGTGAGAAATTGTAAATAAAATTACTTGTTTGACCAGTGTAGTCAGTGACAAGTTGGTTTGTGAAAATATTTATCATGACAAGAATTTGCGAATGAAACTTACACTGAAATCATATTCAAGAGAAAATTTGTTTTGGATCTTGTTGGGTAACAAATATTCTTGGTTGTAAATATTTGATCAAGACCACGCATGCGAATTGAATATGATTTGAAGTTTCGAAATGTTTTGATACTGAAACAAAGGTTTCGTAAAAATCTGGAACAAAGTTCCCCGTCAATTCCTTAAATGTGTATGATTTTTGGGTTTCACTTTCATCACGGACTCATGATGTTAGATCTTAAACACAGAGTTGTGATTTTTCTAGGTTTTGATTGGTTTTACCAAAGACCTCAAGGACAAATCATTTCAAAAAAAATTTGGATTTGAAGAACATTTTGGTTTAAAAAGATTGGTTAAGAAGCAAAGTGTACCTCTGTTATTATGTGGACAAAACAGAAAACTCTTAACTCATTTGAGAAGAGTAAGGTAGCGCTTGTTGATTTATGCGAATACAAGCCTTGTTGGGTAGAAATGTTCATAAGATAATTTCATCAAGGCTTTCATTTTCACACATAGAATCATTCGAGGCTTGAGGTCGACATACAGCAGCATGCTTCTAGGGACATCCTAACTAGTTTGTAAAAGAAATTTAATACCTTCCCATAGAAACACAAATGTATGACCTCTTCGCATTGTAGCCCTGTATTAAATTCTCAACACAAAGTTGAAAGAACAAAGAAAACAAATATTTTTGTGATTTTGGAAATTTTCAAAAACAAAAGAACAAAACAAATAAAATCTTTTTGTATTTTTGATTTTTCAAATTTAAAGAACACAAAATAAAATCTTTTTGTATTTTTGATTTTTTAAAAAAAATAAAATCTTTTTGGATTTGCGATTTTTCATAACTAAAACAGTATGCGTAAACCTTACCATAGTGATTATGAGCCAGATGCGAAAAACTGTGGTTGCGAAGCCATGCGAAGCGTTCTGAATGAACAGTAACCTCTGAATGATCTCGACTCTTAACTGCTGAACAAAGCTTTTACTCTTGTGTTGACAAAATTGAATTCGCATTAATCATCCCCAAACCTGCTAAAATTCGAACAAATGATTTTTCATCAAGAGGTTTTGTAAAAATATCAGCAAGTTGTTCAGTTGTTTTGACAAAATGAATTTCAATATTCCCATCTTCCACATGATCTTTAATAAAATGATATCGAAGAGCAATGTGTTTTGTGTTTGAATGTTGTACTGGATTGTGACAAATGCGAATTGCACTTTACGAATCACAATACAAAGGAATCTTTTTCATGTTTATTGCATAATCACGAAGTTGACTTTGAATCCAGATAATTTGCGAAGTACAAGCAGCTGCAGATATGTATTCTGCCTCAGCGGTTGATATAGCCACACAAGTTTGTTTCTTTGATTGCCAGCTCACTAACTTTCCATCCAAAAGTTGACATCCACCAGTCGTACTTTTTCTGTCCAAAGTACATCCCCCTAGATCTGAGTCTGAAAAAACTTGAATGAAGAATCCTGTTTTCGCAGGATACCATAGTCCTAAAGAAACAGTTCCCTTGAGATATCGAAAAATATTTTTCACTGCAGTCAAATGAGGCTCTCTTGGATTAGCTTGAAATCTAGCACAACAACAAACCGAAAACATAATATCAGGTCTACTTGCAGTTAAGTACAATAAAGACCCTATCATGCTACGATATAGTGTTAGATCAATAGCAGGAGCATCTAACGAAGGAGTTAGTCTTGTTCCTACTGCCATAGGTACTCTGGGCTTTGTGCTATTTAGCATTCCAAACTTTTCATGCAAGTTCTTCGTATATTTTTCTTGATTGATTAAGATTCCTTCTCTGTTCTGCCTTATATTTAAACCAAGAAAATTATTAATTTTTCCCATCATGCTCATTTCAAATTGGCTTTTCCTTAAATTTTCAAATTCAATTGACAATGTTGGATCAGTTGAACCAAAGATAATATCATCAACATAAATTTGAACAAGCATTAGATGACACCCAACTTTCTTGCGAAATAATGTGGGGTCAACTGATCCTTGTTTAAATTTAGATTGTTTCAAGAAATTTGTAAGTGTTGTGTACCAGGCCCTTGGTGCTTGTTTTAACCCATATACAGCTTTGTCAAGGACATACACATGATCAGGATACTCATTGTCTACAAACCCTGGTGGTTGTTCAACATACACTATTTCTTCGAGTTTTCCATTTAAGAATGCACATTTAACATCCATTTGATAAACATCAAAGTCTTTGTGAGCTGCATAGGCTAAAAATATGCGAACTGCTTCAAGTCTTGCAACAGGTGCAAATGTTTCTTCATAGTCAATGCCTTCTTGTTGCGAATAACCTTTTACTACTAGTCTTGCTTTATTTCGAATAATATTGCCATCTTTGTCGGTTTTGTTTTTAAAAATCCACTTTAATCCAACAATTGAAACATCAGAGGGTTTAGAAACTAATCTCCAAACCTTATTTCGTTCAAATTCTGCCAATTTAGATTGCATAGCAACAACCCAATCTGAGTGTTCCATAGCATTCTTGACAGTTTTTGGCTCTATTTTCGAAATAAAAACATTAAACATGCAAAGTTCTTGGTTTGCATTTAGTACCTCATTTTTCGCACGAATTTGAGCTCTAGTCAACTCACCTTCTTCTAGATTTCCAATTACCTGTTCTTTTGAATGATTTCGTGTCCATTTCTCGAGTGGTGGAAAATTTGGATCAAATTCTAATGGTGCATCTTCAAACATATCTTCATTTTCAGATACTGCAATAGAAAAATTATCATTATCTTCATGAAATTCTTCATTATTATCAAGATTAATTGTCTGTGTTTCATCATGCTCCCCCTCAACATGATCTGTATCTTGATATCCTTGTCGATTTTGCGAATGCTCCCCCTCAACTTGATGTTCTTGGTTATTTTGCGAAGGCTCCCCCTCAACTGGATGTTCTTGTTCCTTGTGAATATCTGATGTGCTTTCACAAGTTATCGTTGATTCATCAATGGCCCTGTCAGGAATTCCAAAAATCAAGTCATAATCAAAATCATTGATTTCAGAATTATCAATTGGATTATGTGAATCGACAAGTATTGGTTTATTATCAAATTTACTATCAATCTGTTTAAGTTAGTAATCATCAAATGTTAAATTGAACGTTTCTTCAATTTTTCTTGTTCGTTTGTTTAGCACTCTGTATGCAACTGAATTCTGTGAATATCCTAAAAAGATGCCTTCATCAGCTTTAGCTTGAAACTTGGACAAATTATCTTTTAGATTCATGATAAAGCACCTGCAACCAAAAACATGAAAGAGTTTTACATTAGGTTTCCGATTATTGATTATTTCATATGGAGTAACATTAAATCTTCGATGAATGAATGATCGATTTTGAGTAAAGCATGCTGTGGACACAGCTTCTGCCCAAAGATATTGAGGTAGATTCACATATGTCAACATTGTTCTGGCAGCTTCGCATAGAGATCAATTTCTTCTTTCAACTACACCATTCTGTTGTGGTGTATACGGTGATGAAAAATTATGCGAAATGCCTTTGCTTGTGAGAAAACTGTCAAGAGTTTGATTTTTAAACTCAGAACCATTATCACTTTTAATTTTTCGTACATTCTTCTTCAGACTAACTTCAATCTTTTTGATAAAATCAATCATCGTCTGAGCAACTTCAGATTTCAATCTGAGAAAAAACACCCACGTAAATCTAGAGAAATCATCTACAACAACTAAAATATACCGCTTTTTGTTTATTGTTGCAACAGTGGATGGTCCACATAGATCAATGTGAAGAAGTTCCAATGGCTCTACTATTTTTGAATCTATCACAATTGGATGACCCTTTCGATGTTGTTTTCCTTGTTCGCAAGCTGCACACAAAGAATCATTGTCAAATTTCAGTACTGGTAATCCTCGAACTAAATCTTCAGTTACTAGTTTATTTATATTTCGAAAGTTCAAGTGTGACAATCTTCTATGCCAAAGCCAACTAAGATCATTTGATGCTTTTGATAGTAAACACACAGCTGGTTTTCCCACAATTGGTTTGATGTCCAGTGTAAACATATCACCATATCTTTTGGATTTGAGGAGTATTTCATTCGTCTTGACATTTGAAATGATACTACCTTCTTCATTAAATACAACTTGATTTCCAGTACCCACAACAAGTTGTGATACACTTATCAAATTATATTTAAGTCCTTCAACATATGCCACTTTGTTGACTGTGAAGTTTCCATTTGTGACTTTCCCATATCCTTTCACTTGACACTTGTGATTATTTCCAAATTTGACAACTCTAGCATTTTCCAAACTTCTGTAATCTCGCAAATTTTCTTTCCTTCCAGTCATGTGACAAGAGCAACCACTATCAATGTACCATTTCATGTCATATTGCTCATCACATATCACCTGCATTTATTGAAAAAATTTAGGAACCCAAGACTTTTTGGGTCCATCATTAGTAGAATGAAACAAATTTTTGGAATTTAAGAACCATGTTTTCACTTTGTTTGTGACTGAATCAATTATATCATCATCATCAGTTCTAGATTTTGAAATATAATCATTCAATAATTTTGGATTTCCATTAATTGTAATCTTATCCTTCACAACATTCTCATTTTTGATAACTGGTTTCCATTTTTGAACTGGAACTTGCGAATTATTACTGTTGGGTTTAATACAAACAATCCTATGTGTGCATGCAACCCTAGTATTGGATCTATGTTTTCACTATTAGTTATACAGCTTTATGAACACAAAAAGAAACCTGGCATGCTACTATAATTTTCGAAATTCATATATAAAGCTAGAATACATACCTTTTGTTGTTATATAGCAATAACAACTAGTTCCTTGAATTTCCTTAGCTCTTGAAAGCAAGTACCACAAGTGTAGTACCTCTAATGGAGTCACAAACACCATATGCAACTTGGATGAAGAAGAGAAGAAAGGGAGGCACCAAAAACGGCTGGAAACCCTAATGGAAGTCTTGTTCACGTCTTTGGGGCATAGGGGCCCTTTATATACATGTAGGCTATTAGGGTTTACAACTAGGAAACCCTAATTTGACTGCTTAGGCCCTAAGCAGCCCATGGACTCCTTAAACATATCCCTTGGACGATTTCTAATGGGCTACCCATAGAATTCGTCCAACCTATATATTATTTGGTGATCCATAGCCCAATTATAATTATCTTATAATTACAACTTCAGTCCCCTAAGTTTAATTAATCTCTTTTAGCCACAAAATTAATTAACAATTAATTCTTGACTAATATTAATTAAACAATATGATTTCTCCTTTAATATATTATTCTCATAATATATTAATAAATCATATTTAAACCTTTCTCTCCTTAAATCATCCTACATATTGCTATAGTGAAGGCAACCCAAAAGGACCATGCTCATAATCGGGTCAAGTACATACCAAAACAGTTATGGACTTAGACACTAATCCAACAGTCTCCCACTTGGATAAGTCTAATAACTATTTTCCGTATGACTTCAAAACCTGATCAACAATCGTAGCTTTCAAAAGCCGCTGTCAACTCTGATCTTATCAAATAGCGTGTCCTCTAGATAAGGGATTATATATTCCTCCATTCTCAAGATATCGTATAGACAAAAGACATGAATTTCAATCATTCTCTCTATACCTTTTCCCGACTTCCGATTCATGACGACTGATAACAGACTACAATTGAACACATCAACTTAGTCCCGGCTTGGCCAAGCGCTTAGATGTCATCACTAAATCATCGAGAGGCCCACATATATCGCTTTTATCCCACTTTGGGTAAAAGGAATGGATAAACTTCGACTCAAATGCTCGCTTGCATTTACTGATCGAATCACACACAACAATAAGTTTTATAACACCAAGTTACTGGTGCGTTTACTTATTATCAATGTGTAACTGACCAACAAATAACAACTCACACGTCTCGGTTTCAAGAATATACAATATTATCGTCTCACTAATCACTCGTGATAAAACCGTGAAGTGATCCAAGTGAGCGTGGGTTTAATCCAATACTTTAATCTTATCAAAGCATTCACGAACTCTGCAGCAAACTTGTGCCATGTCTAAACACTTCAGACAATCTACAGACAGATTCATGACAGTCTATATTCATACCTACTCCCAACGTATGACCAACTGTGGATGTTTGAATAACCTAGTTATTCTGGAAGTCAAAACATGCAAATTGAAACATGACAACAATACTTAATCCTATATGGCCCCAAACTTGTGAGAGTAAATAAAACCCTTCTATTTATCCACCATATTGATTACTCATTATTTATCATTTAATGTTTCGGATAATCAACTCATTACTTGAATTATACCAACAATTGTCCCATGCTCTAAACATGCACACTTTGTTTCCTATGGTCCATGCTTTGTGAAATAGATCACCTGAAAACTTTTCCAATGATGCTCATTTCACAATTCCTTAATCCTAATTATTAGTGTAGGAACACAAGGTTCTTGCCACTACTAGAATATGCTAGATTCTAACATTTTATGCAACGATCCCTTTGCAAAATCATAGCACAAAAGTCACCAAGACGTAGCTAATGAAATTACAAAGTACTTTCTTGTAAATTGTTACAAGACAATTCCATAGATGTGAAGTCTCACATTCAAAGTACATTCCTTTGAACATCCTTCTTGCATAAAGTTTTCTAATCTAAACACAGAATCTCAATATCCAACTCCCAATATGGAAACATTTCCACATTTGCCACATGACAACTCATTCTTAATAGAATCTTATCTATTCATAATAATGTCGATATGGTCCATCCAATACCATACTTTCAACTACTTACAAGCGATCAATCCTCAGCGAACTTTGGATCATCCTTTGATAGTTGTTAAATTCTTTCAGTCAAAACCAATTCTATTCCTTTTTCCCTCTTAATGCGCTAGGCATTTGGAAAATTTTAGAATGGTAAAATACTATAGCATTTACAATCGATCCTATACCCGAAGCGTATGGGACACGATGCATAATGTCTTACATAAAGATATGATACTTTACCAATCTTTTGCCATAATATTTTATGTGTCATGTTCTCACAATTCGAACTATGAAGAGGGATGTCGTAATCATAGTCGAATTTTAAGAGCACACAATGTATCCTTTGACTGAAGATATTAAAATTTCTTAATCTAAGCTTTAGATTTTGAAACGAAGTATAATATTCTCTCCCTTAATTATAGCAAAACAACTTTTCAACCCATGCAACTTTGCAAATGGAATCTTTGTTTTTCTATAATTAATATTGCTAACTTGCAATACTCGCCATAACAATCATACAAGCATAACACTTATGCTCCCACTATCATGATGATTATCATATAAGCATAACATTTATGCTCCCACTAGCTTTGACATGTATTCAGAAAACAAATGAACTTCCAGAAAACAATGTCTATTGAATCTCTGAAATTCATATTTCTAATACCAGATGCTTCGATAAGCCTTTATCTAAGCTTCTTAACCTTATACACCTTTGCCTTAGATAGCTCATATGTGTGTTTAAACAATTCATAACTTATGTTACTAAGTTCCAAATGTTGAAACTAATTGCCAAATCTCACAATTCGAACTATGGAAAGGGATGCCGTAACCATAATCGAATTTGAGAATACAATTTTCACAATTGCTATCTTCTTAAAATCTCTCTTAGTGAAAGCATTTCCTCACAGTCATTTTCATGAAGGAGGGAATCTTATGACACTTAGATTTTATGGTGTATGAGTTCCTATCCATGTGAATTTGCCAAAAACATGGTTTGCGACAAATCCAAACTCATATGGACTGAACTTTCTTAATCTTGATTTCTTGCCCTATGGTAACACGAGTGCCCACCATGCCTTCCAAGTAGTTTAGTAACTTGTCCTTACATATCAATTTACTTTCCATCGACTAAGGCTTTAGTGTGTATTCAAATGAGAACTCATAGAACTCATATACACAATTAACTCAATTGGAATGGCACAGAAACAAAACAATGTCAGCACGATAGGTTGTAAACCTCAAGTCGTGTGCTAGTGATGATCGATAAGGTTTATTCTTGATTTGTTCTTGAAACCTTTTCAAGACCATTAAGACTCCCACTGACTTCTTGACATATAAGATTCTCTTGTCAAGAAACATTTCTTGACAAACAAATATTCAATAGTTAGTGAAGCATTTATCAAGACAAAACACTTCACACAATTGGTCCAAGTTGGTCTTTGTCTTATCCAAGACAGCACAACTTACCAATTTCAAATGTGCAAGAATAAGAAAACTTTTCCAAATTCCACATTTGATGAGTGTTATAAACCTACTTAAGACTTTTCACTCAATGTCACAATCTTGACTCTAAGACTTGATATTGGAACGAAGTATGATTGACTCTTTGATTTAACCATTTCTACAATTCTCAATTCCTCTTCTTAGACATGCAATTGCACTAAGACTCACTTAGAGGATCAATTGAGACATGGTTCTTAATCATAAGGACTTATCATAAAACACAATAAAAGGTATTCTCCCTTCTTCTTAGAATAGAGAAACTTTTATCTTTCTGCCTACTTGATTCTTCTTTATTCGTTCTACTATTCATTGAAACTCTTTCAATCGACTTAGAATTATACTTAATCTTATAAGTATAACCAATATTTACTAAACTTTAGTAAATCATGACGAATATCTTTGTCACTCTTGTGGTAGACTTGATCAACGTACGACCTAGTGTACTCGATCTCCTAGTTCTTCAATTGACACTTTGCCAAAGAATTAGTCTAAGGTTCCCAAATGTGAAAATTTTCCATTCATCATACAATGCACATTGCATGATTCCAAGTTTCTGTCCAATTGAAACTTGGGTGATGAGAAATTCTCCCTATTTGGTAAAATTTTGACATTTCCACAAATAACACAATTAAGAATCAAATCCATTATTGCTAATAATAGAAACATTCAAACATTAATTCTTTCATACATGCCATTGCAAGGATAAATAAATAAGATAAAGTCAAAATTCATTTTATTGCGGAAAAATTTTGTCCTTACAATGCAATTCAATTGAAAATCAATGTTATTACATATTTCTTAACAATCTATTCTAACTCCAAGTAGTAGCTCAAGAATCCATTCTTCAAGTAATGCGATCGAAATCCATTTCTTCATGATTAGATTCAGCTCACTTCTTCCCTCAAGCTTCCTCTCTTTTCTTCGATCCTACAAAACATCAAAATGTAATCTTATCACATCATGTATTAAGAATCTAGAATAGGAACTCAAAAGAGTTAGATAATGGATTTTACCTGAAGCAGAGCCATACGTCTTGACTCTCCCATCTCTTAGATCTCTCAGGTAGTTAGGGCAACTTCGTCTTCAATGCCCTTTCTTTTGGCAATAAAAGCAAATGGACTCCTTTGGCATAGCACATCGGACAATCACAGACTTAGTTCTTTCTGGACTTCCAATGTTGCCAGTGTCCATTGAAGTTTGGGAGTTTGATTCACTAGACAAATTTGCTTGACCAGCACGCCAAGTCATTGCTGATTCAGCAGCTATAAGCAAATAGGTGAGATCAATTAGGGTCACGTCGTGGTCCATCATATAGTACTCTCTAACAAACTCACTATATGATTCAGAAAGTGACTGAAGAACCCAGTCAACAGCCAACTCACTTGAAATCTCGACACCCAACATGCTTAACCTATCAATGTGTGACTTCATCTCTAAGACGTGTGCACACACAGGTTTCCCATCTTCGTGTTTACTCGCCAAAAGGGCTTGAGTGAGCATGAACTTTTCAAGCCTTTGAACTTGTGGGTCAGGGAGAACAATTGGAGGAGGTGGAGGAAGTGAAGCATGACTCTCATTTCCTTGATCATATCTCGGAACGTCATCTTCATTTGGAAAGCTTGTTCCAAAGGATTTGGGAAGACCATTGTAAGATTCAGACATCTACAAACCGGGAGAAAATTCAAGTTATGTTGATTAGAATTCTTGATGTAACACCCAAATGAAACATCAAGCTAGGATCCAACACAATACTCTACAACCTAGAAGAGGGATGCCTTAATCTAGTTGTAAAATATTTGAAGGTAGGTAAATGACGATTTACCAATTTCCACCATGAAAAACGAAAAGGAAGATTAAGTTTTAAATGAATTGAAACTCCTAGATCTTTTGAGATTCATTGAACTTTTCAATGGCATGTTTAATCTCGATTATGCCCTACTATTTGTGACTGGGATGCCGAGGATCACAAACAAGGTGTGAATAACCATACGAATCACGTGGTGCACCCAATGCTACGATCACCTAATCAATGTGCCGGTTAGCCACACACGCTCCATTGATCTATGATAAGCATCGAGCCACCCTTCGCCACCAATGTCATCCCCAAATTAGTGTGCCGGTTAACCACACACGCTCCACTAACGTTTGACAAGGGTACGAAGTGTAATTCCATGGGTTAGCATACAATTTCACATTTTGCCTAAAGTAACTATGATTTGGGAATTTGAAAAAAAAACATTTAGTTACTTTGTACTTCATTATACTTATAATGGAAGGTTTCTGTCCTATCCTACCCGTTCGGCTAACGACCCTCCACTAGTCAAGAGTGCGGTGGGTAAGAGTGGATACCCATTCAATCGCCATTTTATAGGCAATTTCCTTAAACACCCCTTATAGACTAGCTTCGTGAATGAGGCCTACTAACGGTAAGACTGAATTTTTAGTTATACATATATAATATTAAACTTTTAATGTTACATATAGTATAAGGGTGTATTTTACACTTTTAAAATACTAGGTGGTTTAAATTATACTTTTAATTAACCAAAATCATTATGGATTTATTAACTCTCTTTTAATTATACACTTAATTAATTTAATAAAACCATAAGGGTTTTATTTGAACTTTTCAAAATCAGGGTTTTGGATTTTAGACTTTCAAAATTAACTTTTAATCAACAATTTAAATTCCAAAACTTGAGGGCAAGTTTTGAAACTCTTCAAAACAATTAGGTTTTAATCTCACTTAAAATTTTGAATTTGAGACATTTAAATTAAAATTTTAAATATTAAAACTGTTGATTTAATAATTACCATAAATTAAACAATTAATTTAAATTATTAAATCACAAGGGATTATCTAGATCATGAGGATAATTACCAATTATACATCTAAGATATCCAAATCCCTTGAATCCCTCTCTAAATCTCGAAAATAAGGGATGGGATCATTCAAGATCTTTAATTACCATATTTAACAATTAAAAGATTATTACAAGATATGAGATTATCCAAATCCCTAAAATTTAGGATCTAACATTGGGGAAGGAGGTAATTTCGAAATCCAAGGGTTGGATAACCCTAGATTTCAAAATCTTGGAGGCTAAGGAAAGGATTTTGGGAAACCCTAGCAAAAATCGCCATCTAGGGTTTAGCAACCCTAATTGCGAAAAATACCTAGCCTTTAGGGTTCATTAGCCATAAACCCTAATATGTCAAGTTCATAAATTTGAATAAAAGCTAATTGAAAACAAAAACCAATGGCTCTGATACCACTGTTGGGTTTAATACAAACAATCCTATGTGTGCATGCAACCTTAGTATTGGATCTATGTTTTCACTATTAGTTATACAGCTTTATGAACACAAAAAGAAACCTGGCATGCTACTATAATTTTCGAAATTCATATATAAAGCTAGAATACATACCTTTTGTTGTTATATAGCAATAACAACTAGTTCCTTGAATTTCCTTAGCTCTTGAAAGCAAGTACCACAAGTGTAGTACCTCTAATGGAGTCACAAACACCATATGCAACTTGGATGAAGAAGAGAAGAAAGGGAGGCACCAAAAACGGCTGGAAACCCTAATGGAAGTCTTGTTCACGTTTTTGGGGCATAGGGGCCCTTTATATACATGTAGGCTATTAGGGTTTACAACTAGGAAACCCTAATTTGACTACTTAGGCCCTAAGCAGCCCATGGACTCCTTAAACATATCCCTTGGACGATTTCTAATGGGCTACCCATAGAATTCGTCCAACCTATATATTATTTGGTGATCCATAGCCCAATTATAATTATCTTATAATTACAACTTCAGTCCCCTAAGTTTAATTAATCTCTTTTAGCCACAAAATTAATTAACAATTAATTTTTGACTAATATTAATTAAACAATATGATTTCTCCTTTAATATATTATTCTCATAATATATTAATAAATCATATTTAAACCTTTCTCTCCTTAAATCATCCTACATATTGCTATAGTGAAGGCAACCCAAAAGGACCATGCTCATAATCGGGTCAAGTACATACCAAAACAGTTATGGACTTAGACACTAATCCAACAGTACTCTCAGTTGAAAAATTATTTGTGTACTTATCAAATGCACTTTTGATTTGTTCTTCTGAAAATTTTCCATTTTGATATTTCTTTCCTTTTCCTTCAAACCAATGATTGAACGTTCTAACATCAGATTTTCCTTTTGTATATGAAACTTTGTTTGGTTTTGATATTGAAGGATTTGGAAAATTTGGTTGTTTTGGTGAAAATTTCTTTTTGACTTGAGTTGAGTTGTTCAAACTTGATGAAGTATTCGTGAATTTTCCAACATTTTGAAACTTTTGATTATTTGCAAATTTTTGCGAATTCTCAAATTTTTGATTGTTGTCATATTTGCGAACATATGGAACCTTGTCAACAGAGTTGATTTGTTTATGAAAACTTGATGATGTTTTTGAAATTTGCTCTTTTTCATCTCTTGATTTTTCATTAGACACAACTTGCCAGAATATTGCTTTTCTTGCTTTTCTTTTTGAAACATTATTTTCTGTTGAAAAATTTCCAACCATCAATTTGAATTCATGAGAATTTAGTTTCACTTCAACATTTGGTTTTTCATCTTTTTCAAAAACTTTGTTTGATTTTTCACCTTTAACCACCCATTTTTGTGTTGATTTTTGTTTTTGAAACACATAAGTATTTTTCGTTAAATTGTTTTCTTCTGTGTTTTGATTTGCGAAAAAACCTTTAGTTGTGGACTTTTGATTATCTTTTTCAATCATTTTATTGAAATCAAAATGAACTTTCTCAGCATTTCCAGTAGTGACAAAAACTTGATTTGGAAAAATTGTTTTATCAGTACATACAAAATTTGGATATACCACAGTGTTGGTTTCCAAATAATGTGCGCCTTTATCATTTAAAATTTTATCAAATTCTTTTGTATTTTCAAACACTTGATCAACTACAATCCTTTGAGGTGTTTCAGTTGAAACTTTCTTTTCTTATTTATTTACATCTGTGTCATTAGATTTCCAGCTTTCAACTTCCACATTATCAAACATACAATGTTGCGAAGTTGAAGATTTATCAATTTCATCCTCTACTATTGAATCAACTATTATTTCTTTGCCTTTGATCTTAGACGTGATATTAATGATTGACAATTGAGAACAATCAACCTCTTCTTCCTCTTCTATCTCACTGATTTCACTCACATTATCAGAATTTTCATCAATATCAGCATAATTCAATTGTGAGGCAAGAGTTGAATTTTCAGATTTCTTTATGATTTTCACTTGTTCACTCTTTGTCAAACTTTCATTGACAGTGTTAACCAATTCATCAGCATTCAGAAATTCATCAATTTTGACAATACCATATGCATATCTATCATCAGGTATTTTGTCAAATTGAGCAATTGTGCTTTCGCAATCATCAGAAACAACATCAACTTTTTCACATTCATACTCAAGAAAAGGTAAAAGTTTTCTATGTTGTTCTTTGCTAATATCAGAAGAGTGATGTAAAGATGTTAATTTTGCATACAAACGTTTTGCAGAATTACAATATATGTTTCTCTGTGCTAGTAATAACCTAACATCATTAGTAAGATTATTCCTATCACAGTCTATGTTTTTGACTTGCAAATCCAATTTTTCAACTCTGCTCTTCTTTATTTCTAACTCTCTTCGTGTCTCACTAAGTTGCACATTTAATTTCTTAGCTTCATTACTAGCAGACACAATAACAGAATCAAAATAAGCCACAGTATCATCAAATGAAACAATTTCAGCATCATAAGCAGATAAAGGAATATTAAAAGATTCAAGAATTGCACGTACCTTGGTTGTCATGGGTGATTTGTCAGTGGATTTTGACACAAAACATCTCCCTGAAATGTTCTCTTCGTAATCCTCAAAGCTTGCGAACATTGCTCCATGTGTGGGATGTCTCATTTCTTCATCATCAGATCCTAAAGACCAGATTTTATAAGTTCCACTCTCTTCTTCAGTAGTTTCTCCCTTCACAACCAATGACACTCCTTTGGTCTTAGCACGCAACTCTTCAATCTTCTCAGAATAATATGCTTCATCTTTGACTTTTTCTTTCTTCTCTTCTCTCTTTCGCAACATGCAGTCAGCTGCGAAGTGATTCGCACCATTGCAATAATGACAATAAATTCCTGAATCACCTTTCAACTTTTTCTCTTCATTCGCATTTTTTTGTTTTTCATCAATTTTCTCCATCTTCTTCCTCTCATCCCCTCCAGTCCTTGTGGTAACATTCTTCGCATCATTCATCTTTCCTTTTGGATTAAAAGGCTTTTTGAAAAAAAAAATTAACTCTGTTGTTTGAATAGAATGCTACAGCTTCATCATCGGAATTCATCAAAAATCCTTCATCATCTGATCCATCTTTTTCATCATTTTCTGATACCTTTGAAACTAGAGCCAAAGGACCACCAATAACTAGTTTTGATTCTTCATACATTTTTGAGACCTCAGATTCATGTGTTTTCAGTTGATTGTAGAGATCATTCAATTTGGTTGTATCAAAACTTTGTTGATTCTTAATCATCATGCTCACACTTCGCCACTCCTTGCGAAGTCCCATAATGAAAGTTAAATTGAATTCCATGATAGATCTAGTGATTCCATACCTATTGCAACGAAACATAAGCTCATTCAGACGATTATAGTAACTTTCGAGAGTTTCTGCATCCTTTTGTCTGAATTCCTTCAGTTCAATCAGACATTGCTTCACAGAATTGATCTTCGTCTTTTTGCTACCTTGATACTTCTCTTTTAGAGTATTCCAGATGTCTTTTGCTGTTTTACAACTACGAATGTAATTGTAAACCACAGGAGGAAGAGCACCTCTTAGTTCCCTCATGCACCTCTTTTCATTATCCTTCAGTCGTTTTCGTTGATCTTCAACATCAGGAGATCCAGTGGATGAACCAATTTGTTGAACATTTGCAGGAGCTTGAACTGTTCCATCGATACAATTCCAAAGTTCTTCATCAATTCCATTTAAGTAATCTTCCATTCTATCAGCCCACTAATCATAGTATTCTGGAATCAACATCGGAATTTTGGTTGAAGAACCAAGCAAATGAGAGAAAGAAGTCATCGTGTTCATGTTGAAGTTCGCCATTGATGAACAAAAAAATTTTCTGAAAACTTGAAAACTTGATGAATTACAGAAATCGATCAAACGAATTGATCAAAAATCGCTAATCGAATACTCGACTTAACAATTCAAATACAGAATCAATTCAAATCTAAAGATCAAAAGTGATTTTCAAAACCAAAATTGCGCGGAAAATTTTGAGTAAATTTCGTAACTCAAAAAGCAAATGATTCTTATACGAAAATCAGATCTAAGCAGTTTGAATCCTGCTCTGATACCAATTGATGAGAATTGTTATCGAGAATTAGGATGCGAAACAATAGATTTGAATCATGAATGATAAAGAACACACGAAGTAAATATTAATCAGATCTTGTTTTATTAAGACTGATTACAGAGTAAGCTGAAGAGAACTTTTGTGTTTCGATATTATTTTTTCTACTTCAAGCCTAAGTCCCTATTTATAGGGAACTTACAAAAAGTATACTAAGTCTTATACTATGAAACTTCGCATGCTACACTTCGCATATAAAATTGACTTAGTAAAATACATACAAAATGCGAATCATTACAAGACACACTATTCGACTTTTACAACAAACATCTACATAGAGTACATGTGAATTAAGATCCTAAGAGGAGGACTTGAGGCGAGTGCGGGTTGGTGTGGAAGGTAGTATTGGGCCTGTACTACATAGAGCATCGGATCCGTACGCGGATCAAGTAAGAATCTTGGGATACTAAGGAGCATGTAGGGATGTGTAAATGTGTGTGTGCTTTAGCCTGTCCTTGATGATTTATGTGTTTATGTTTCAGAGAGAGACTATGGTGGTTACCCGAGAGGTTCAAGCTCCAGCAACCCCGAGTGGGTGAGTACCAGTGATGATGAGATCCGCTTGATTACTGCGGGTGAGGTGGCCACAGCTTTCAAGGAGGCCATTCCGGAGATGTTCAGGTCTATTAAGACCACGTTGATCGAGATTTTTGACGAGTGTTATGCTACTGTCACTAAGGTTTTCGTTGTCGCAGCCACCGCAGCCCTTGCAGCAGCAAGACCATAGGGGGGTGTGATTTATTGATATTCTGGGAGTTCAGCAACACGAAGCCACCAGAGTTTGACAGGACCCAAGACCCGATTGCTGCGATGATATGGATCTATGATAACAAGGGATGCTTTTATACTTGTTCATGCCCTATGAACCTGAAGATTCAATTTGCGCTGAACTAGCTTCGCTTAGGGTCGAAGGATTGGTGGAAGTTTGTGGTGTCTGATTATTCTCCTGTATATCATGTTGTAGTGACTTGGGATAGATTCACCCAACTATTTTGAGACGGTGAAAGAGATTACGAGGATGTTTCAAAAAAGAGGGTTATTTTTCCCCGAGCACGTATCTACTGAGTAGGCATGTGTGAGACGGTACTTGAGCATTTTGAGGAGGAACATTCGGGAGTTTGTGGCGAATTCATCATATTAGACATTGGCTGAGATACAAACAAATGCCAGGAAGAGGGAGATCGGGCTGGTGACTTAGACGAGGGATGAGGGAGAGTCTCATAGGAGAGACAGGAGACTAGTGCAGTCGCAGCCGGAGACCAAGCAGGCTAATCCCACTGATATTAGAGCAGGAGGCCAGAAAGGTTGCACTTGTGTCAAGTGCGGTAAGAGTCACGAGGGATCTTGTTGATTGAGGGATTTGCTTCAACTACAGAAAGGAGGGGCGTATGGCGAAGGCTTTCCCCAAGGGATTTTTGGTTTGCTTTCATTGCAACCAGACTGGTCACCAGAAGGCTGAGTGTCCACAGCTCACTCATGGATCAGCCCAGGCCCCTGCTCCTACTACCTTGCAAGTCACTGATGGTCGGCCCAGGAAAGCCGAGGCTTTGAGGGCTCGTGGGAGAGCTTTCCAGTTGACTGCGGAGGATATTTGCGCATCACCTGACGTTGTTGCTGGTATGTATCTCTTTATTCTTCTTGTTTTTATGATTCATTCATACTTATATTGTGCTTAATATAGGTACTTTTCTTATGAATTTTGTGCCTGTCTTGGTGTTATTTGACTCGGGTATGAGTCGATTCTTTGTGTCTCTATCCTTTAGTCATTGCACTAGTGTTAGACGTGAGGCTTTGAGTCGACCATTGAGGGTTTCCATAGCCAACGGGCATGCAGTTTTTGTTGTTGAAGTATTCTGGGGTTGTGTTTTGGAGATTTTTGGTGTCGATTTTCCGATAGATTTGGTGTCGATATGGGAGGTGTCTGCTTCATAGTGGGCATTGATTGGTTGAGCTAATTTGGATTTGTGATTGATTGTGTGCATCAGATGGTGACGATTCGAGACCCTAGTGGGGGAGTACTTACTGCTTATGGCGAGGGAACTAGATCAGGATCAACATTCTGCTCTGCCGCCATGGCGAGACATCATCTGCAACATGGATGTGTGGGCTTCTTAGCTTATGTAGTGGATACTTAGGTTATCATTGAGAGATTGATTTCCATTTCTGATGTTCCAGTGGTATGTGATTTCCCAGATGTTTTTCCCATGGATTTTTCGGGTGTGCCTCCTGAGAGGCACGGGGAGTTCCGGATCGATTTGGTTCAGGGGGCGACACCTATTGCCAAGGAACTATATCGTCTTGCACCACCGAGATGCAGGAGTTATCCTCGCAGCTTCAGGAGCTTTTGGAGAAGGGCTTCATTCGGCCGAGTAGTTCGTCGTGGGGAGCGCTGATCCTTTTTGTCAAGAAGAAGGATGGTTCACACCAGATGTGCATCGATTACAGAGAGTTGAACAAGTTTACGATTAAGAACCACTCTCCATTAACGGGGATAGATTACTTATTTGATCAGACGTAGGGAGCGTCTTGGTTTTCCAAGATTGATTTGAGATCTGGATATCATTGGATGAGGGTTTGCGAGGAGAATATTCAAAAGACAGTCTTTCAGACTCGTTCTCGGCATTACAAGTTCATGGTGATTCCTTTCGGGCTCGGCAACACATCGGCAGTGTTCATGGACCTCATGAATTGAGTGTGTAGGCCCATGTTAGACTGGTCGGTGATTTTGTTCATTGACGATATTTTGGTATACTCGAAGTCTAAGGAACAACACAAGGAGCATCTTCGGGAGATCCTTAGAGTGTTGAGGATGGAGAGGCTATATGCCAAATTCTCCAAGTGTGATTTCGGGTTACGAGAGGTTCAGTTTTTAGGACACCTCGTTAACCAGAACGGGATTTTGGTTGACTCGTCTAAGATTGAGGCAGTTATTCAGTGGGAGGTGCCGAAAACCCCATCCGAGAAAAGAAGTTTTCTTGGCCTGGCAGGATATTACCGGAGATTTATCAGAGATTTCTCCAAAATTTGTTGTCCCTCTCACAAACATAACCCGGAAGAATGTCGTTTCTACTTGGGGGCCTGAGCAGCAGGAATCATTCGAGTCTCTTCGTCAGAGGTTGTGTGAGGCTCCAATGTTAGCTCTCCCGGAGGGGGTAGAGGACTTTATAGTCTACTATGATGCATCCATATCAGGATTGGGTGCTGTGTTGATGCAGAGAGCTCACGTCATAGCATATGCGTCGAGGCAACTGAAGCCTTATGAGATGAGATATCCCACCCATGATCTGGAGCTGGGGGCGGTGGTATTTTCCCTAAATAGGTGGCATCACTACCTCTATGGAGTTCGATGTACCATATATACAGACCATAAGAGCATGAGGTACCTTATGGATCAACCCAACCTGAATACGAGACAAAGGAAGTGGTTGGATGTAGTGAAGGACTAGGATTTTCAGATTTTGTATCACCCACACAAGGCTAATGTGGTAGCTGAAGCCCTGAGTCATAGAGCAGCGAGTGATCTGATTCGAGACGTGTGTACGAGGATGATGGTGACGACTCCAGTCTTAGATATCATCCAAGAGGCCCAAGCGGTGGCCATGAGACAATAGAACCGCAAGAGAGAGCGGCTGATCGGGCAAATTTCGGAATTTGAGATGGATAGTCGAGGGCTCATTACCTTCCATGGGTGAATATGGGTGCCATATACGGGTGTAGCCGGACAGATTTTGATGGAGGAGGCCCATAAGTCGAGGTTTTCGATTCATCCCCAGGCTACGAAGATGTACTTAGATTTAAAACACGATTATTGATGGCCCTGTATAAAGACAGATGTAGCATGGGTAGTTGAGAGGTGTTTAACCTGTCGCAAGGTCAAATCAAAGCACCAGTGCCCTCATGGAAATTTGCAACTTCTGGAGGTTCCTTTATGGAAGTGGGAACAGATTTCCATGGATTTTATTAACAAATTGTCGAGGATTATGAGGGGTGTGGATATGATCTGGGTGATTGTGGATCGGTTGACAAAGAGTGCTCACTTCTTGGCTATAAGTGAGAACTCTGATGGATTAATATCTAAGTCCATAACTATAATTGGTAAGACTTGACCTGACCCGGCATGGTCCAATTGGGTTGCATGGCATCGGGACAATTAGATAGACAAGATGAGGAAAAAGGATACTAGTAATTTATATTAAAATATTATATGTTCTAATATATTAATAAATTATCATATTATTTAATTAGTATTGATCAAGAATTAATTTATAATTAATTAAGTGATCAAAAGGAACTAATTAAATATGGACTCTAAGATATATTTGTGTGATGGGCCAAGTTCATTTAGGTTGGGCTAAGCTTTCATGGATAGTCCATGAAGTGTTTAACGCATGGATCATATGAATGAAAGGTCATGGGTATTAGGGTTTAACCCTAATCTCCACACTATATAAAGATGTCCTTGGTTGGTGAAATTGGCACTAGTGCGTGTACACAAAAGGACAAGACCGATTTCACTAGAGAGAACCAAAGTATTCTTATTCTCAAGGTTATTCCAAGTATTCATGATGTTTTGTGAACCATTTGAGGTGTCACACTTGGGGCACTAGGCACTCAAGCTTCATGAAGACAAGTTACATAAAAAAGGTACGTATGCCATCTATTTTATTACCCAAGTATATGATATTTGTATGCTAGTATAGGGTAATATCTTGGAAACTTCATATTTGCATGTATAATAGAGAAAACATAGATCCAAGGTATTTAGGGTTGCATGTACACTTAGGAGTGTTAGAATGCCCATATCCGAATAGTGGTATCAAAGCCATGGGTTGTTTTCTGTTGTATTCACGCAAATGTTTGATTTTCAAAGTTGGAACAAAAAGAAAAAAAAACATGAAGTTTGTCAAATTTTAAGATAATTACTTGTTTTGTGAAAAACTAATTATTTGTAAAATTTGAATCATTTGCTATATGAATTGAATTAGGTCAAATTTAGTAAAAGATAAAATGATATGATTATTTTATTAGTTTTAAAAGTTTGATCTAAATGTTTTAAGGAGTTACAAATTTTGCTATAAAATTTTGGAGCTTAAAAGTTTTTTTTTAAGTTGTGATCTTAAGTGTTTTGAAACCTCCATAAGTTATGGATATGAAAAGGATTTAAAATTTTAAAAAAAAATTGATTCAAAGTTTTTATGGAGTTACAAAATTTGTTGTTAATGTTTTAAAGAATTCCATAACTTATTCTTAAGTTATGGAACATGAAAAGTTTCATCATAAAACAAGCATTTAACTCCATAAGTTATGGATTACCAAAAGTTTTATGTTTCCTTGATTTATGAGTTAGTTTAGATTAATGGAAAAAAATTGGTGTTTTAGTTGTTTTCAATCCTAATTAATCTAGAGGTAGTTCATAAAATGTGTTTTTGTAACTTGTCCTCAAGTTATATGAAAAGTCACATTTATGAATCTTAAAACTCATAAAAATGCCTTAGGTTACAAAAAATGAAGAGTCTTTTCTTATTAATAGTCTTTGTGGCCCCATAACTTGTCCTCAAGTTATGATGTCCAAGAGTCTCTTCATTAAAAGTTTTAAAGATTTAATTAAAACTCATAAGTTATGAAAATCCAAGAGTTTTGAATAGTTTCAAAACTTGCCCTCAAGTTTTGGAATTTGAAAAGTTTTCTCTAATGAATACTTTAATTCCAAGTTAAGCCCTTAGAATTTTAAAAGATAAAATTCAACCCTTATACTTTATAATATTATAAGTTAATATATATATATATATATATATATATATATATATATATATGTGTGTGTGTGTGTGTGTGTGTAAGAGCAAGTCGTCTTACCATTAGTAGGCCTCATTCACGAAGCCGGTCTATAAGGGGGGTATAAGGTTGTTGCCTATAAAATGGCAACTTAATGGGTGTCCATTCTCACCCACCGCTTCCTTGACTGGTCGAGGGTCGTTAGCCGAACGGGTAGGACAATGACTATAATTCTCCCTTCAATAAAAGTATAATGATAAATACTAAGTAACTAAACCTTTTATAAATACCCAATCTTAGTTACTTAGGAAAATGTGAATAAGGTGCTAATCCATGAAATTACACTTTGCACTTTGTTTAAGTCGGTTAGTGGAGCGTGTGTGGTTAACCGGCACACTAACTTGTATTTAACAAGGTAGGCAAAGGGTAACTTAATGTGTATCATAGTATCGACGGAGCGTGTGTGGTTAACCGGAACATTGATTGAGGGGTAAACACTTAAGGGTACCAAGTAATTTGCATGGTTACTTCACACGTTGTTTTGTGATCCTCGGCATCCCAGTCACAAAACCTGAAGTGCACACTCGAGATTGAAACATGCCATCGAACAGTTCAATGAATCTCAAAAGATCTAGGAGTTTCAAATCCAATTAAAAACCTAATAATTTATTTTGTTTTTCAAGGTGGAAATTGGTGATTCGTCATTCACCTACCTTCAAATATTCTATAGCTTGGATTACGGCATCCCTCTTCCAAGTTATAAAATATTTTGTTGAGTCCTTGCCTTAATATTTCATATTGGGTGTTATATTAAGGACCTTAGATCAACTATCTTGAATATCACCCACAAGATGTCTAGTTCAGACATCCATGATCTTCCCAAATCTCTTGGAGCTTCACTTCCCCTACCTCCTCCAATTATTCTCCCTAACCTACAAGTTCAAGGTCACTCAAGCCCTATTGGCAAGCAAGGTCTATGTGTGATCACATCTTGGAGATAAAGTCACATATTGAAAAGCCGGGAGAGTTGGGTGTCAAACTCTTGAGAAAGTTGGTGGTTCAATCACTTTCTAAGTCACTTAGGAATTCCTTTGGGACTACTATGAAACAGACTATGACATGACCCTTAATGATCTTAACTATTTTCTTGGTACTGCTGAATCAACAATAATTTGGAGCACTGGGAGAGAAAATTTGATTAGTAGATCAACTTCCCAAACTACCATGGACATTGACAATGGTAACATTGGATATCTAGAAAAGCCTTCTCTTCCCAAGGAAAAGGATTAACCATAGTCAACTAGGTTAACCAAATGGTAAAGAGAAAGGCTAAGTATGTGATAGTCCCATGTACCATTCCCAAAGATTCCCTATGTTTCTCTTGCCAAAGGAAGGGGAATTGATTGCAAAGCAGCCTATTTACCTAAAAGATCGTAAGGTTGATCAAGTCAAGAAGATTGACTCTACTGCAGGTAAAGTCCACTATCTAATTCTGTTAAATTTCTATTATGAGATTCTTGTTACATGATGTGACTGGGTCACATGTTGATGTTTTAAGAATAAAAGAAAAGTGAAGAAACTTAAAGGAAGTATATGGTGATTCTGATTGCGAAGATGGATCTCGATCGCATGGTTTTGTGATCAGAATTTTGAGTTGTTGCTTAGGAGTTATGATATATTGCTTAGGAATAGATAACAACAAAGTTTTTCATGTGCTTTTGCACTGTAAGGATAGTTTTTCCGCAAAGTTTTTAAAATAAAAGGAAAAAAATTGATTTTATTTAGTTTAAAATATCCTTACAATGGCATTTGTGAAAAGGAAAAAAATTGTTGCTTATATGATTCCGTTAATAGCAAGAGTGAAAATATGGATTTGATTCTTTCATTTGTGGTAGTGTCTAAATTTTCCAAATAAGGAAAGATTCTCATCACCTAAGTTTCAATTGGATAGAAACTTGGAATCGTGTAAGTGTATAGTATGATGTATGAGAACATTCAAGCATTGGAAAATTAAGACTAATTACTTGTTCACATGGATGTGTGAGTCAAGTAAAGGACTAAGGGATCGAGTACACATTCTTGTGCACTGATCAAGCCCACCACAAATGTAACTTGAGTGACACATCTTAAAGAAGGTTTATTAACACTAGTGAAATGTAAGAGTAAAAGGTTTTCTACTCTTGTACATTTGAATTTGGTAAGTTGTGATGTTTTGGATAAAATAAAGACCAACTTAGGCCAGTTGTAACAGCCCGAAATTCCAGGTATCGTTGTATTTATGATTTTGGGGGTTTTAAGAGGGGACTCGGCGAGTTGGAGCTCAGACTCGCCGAGTAGGGTCGCGAATCTGGTCGCGGGTTCGCGACTGGACTCGACGAGTCCGGATATGGACTCGGCGAGTCCGTGCTGTTTAGCGAAACCCTAACCGTCTAGGTTTAGGACGTATATGAGGGGCCTTATGGCCGTCATTGTTCACCCTAGTCCTCTGAGAGAAACCCTAATTCGATTGTGAGCATCTGGAGCAAGATAGAAGACCATTGTTGATTTTGGAAGTGTTGTTTTGCAAGGAAGAGGAGGCTTGGTTAAGGGAACAACAAGAGAAGCCACATTCTGAGGATTGGGGACACAGAGAGCACGTTATTCAGGTAATATTTCGAGTTGCATTCTTCTATGTTGATGTGTATATGGATTTAGGGTTTATTGAACCCTTTTGTGGCTAGATTGAGTGTTACCTTAGTCCCCTAAGTGATTGGAACCCTGTATTGGGACCTTAGGAAGTGCAGAATGTCCCATGCCTGAGCATTTCGGGAATCAATGGAGGTTTTGGATTGGAATCCTTATGCCTTAGGTCAAAATGTAAATTATGAGTCATGGGGTGTATTATGAGCACCGAAATGAGGACCTTACGTGACGAATCAGTCTAGGAAGGCCAGACCTATGAATGGTCGGAGCAGATCTGACCTTAGGAAGCAGTTTGAGCGGTTGCATGGCATGGACTCGCCGAGTCCGATGAACAGACTCGGCGAGTAGCTTGAAGATTAACTGGGACTCGCCGAGTTGTTCTTCAGACTCGGCGAGTTGAGTCGGGGTGGCCCCGCGATTCTTCCAGGAGGAACTAGTCGAGTCAAGGAGGATACTCGACGAGTAGAAAGGGAATCTTAGAGAATTGGTGAGGACGTCTAGACTCGCCGAGTCGCCCTAGCGCTCGCCGAGTCTGGTCAAGCTGACAGTTGAACGTTGACCGTTGACCAGAGTTGACCTATATCTGACTTCTTAGGGATAGTCAAACTTAGAAGATAAAAGTGTTAATAAGAGATATATGATGTTATAGGGAGATTGTAGCTCGGCGGATCGAGCACGAGTGATTTCGGGACTTGCTAGCTTTCGATATTCACGAGGTGAGTCTTCTCACTATACTGTACCCGGAAGGGTTTGACTGTGTGACCGGAAGGTCGGATATGATATGTGATATATGTGCTATATGTGATAAGTTAATTGTTATACGTGCTATGTATGTTATGTGGGCCGGAAGGCATTATGTTATGGGCCGGAAGGCGATTATGTTATGGGCCGGAAGGCGTTGTGTTGTGGACCGTAAGGTTGGCGTGGGTAGGACCGGATGGTTTACCCAGCAGGGACGGAAGTCCCCTGAGACACATGGACCGGAAGGTCAGGGCCTGGAAAGGCGTTTGTGCGTAAGTTGTATTTTGGGGAACTCACTAAGCATTTATGCTTACAGTTGTTATGTATGTGTTCCAGGTACTAGCGAGGACCGTGGGAAGGCGCCGGCGTGATCTGTACACACTGAAAGATGTTTTGTGATCTTGGGATTCAGATGATTTGTATTTTGACATGACACTTGAAATGTTAATGCCTTGTTTTGAATGAAAACACTTTATTTTGAAATGAAATTTTTTTTGGAAATTTACGTTGTTACAAATTGGTATCAGAGCCTTGGTTTGAGGGATTCGGGTGCACCTTCGGGCGTAACTGAACTCAAACCGAGGATTTGAGGAAAACTTTTAAAATTAAGGCATAAACTTTTATAAATAATTTTGTGGTAAACAAGAAAGAAGCAGTGTGTACGATCAGTCAGCGCCCGAACGGTAAAGATCCCCAAAATACCATACAATGTTATGTTAAGAGATAAGATATGATATGAATTGTTATGCATGCTAGAAGACTAGGTATTCATGATAGGACTAGAGTGGCCTGATTTGTGATGCCTTAGTCTAGGGAGGTTTGCCGATATGAGATGCTTTGATAGCGTGCAGATAGATAGTGCATATCAAAAGTAGAGTACTCACTATCCGGGGTTTGGGGAGGAAGATTTGGGATGAATGCTGATGCGGTGTGGTCGGTAGTATCGGGCCCGTACTACCGAAGACACCGGGTCAGTGGGAGACCCAAGTAAGAATCCCTGGATATCGGAGACTGAGTAGGGTTGCGTTATCGAGTGCGATTATACTCGATGGAGTCTCTGATAGTTCTATGTTGTATTTCGGAGACATCATGGTTAGACCACGCCACGGAGCGAGTACGAGCGGTGTGAGTGACGAGGAGATTCGTCAGATGATTCATGAGGAGGTGGCTGCAGCGATCCGGGCTGAGATTCCGGAGATGTTTGGGTCTATTAAGACCACCTTGATGGAGACTTTTGAGGAGCGGTACGCCGCATTGACTGAGGCTGCAGCCGCTGTAGCTACCACAGTTGTGGCCGCTGCCAGGCCACAGGGGGGTGACACGTTGCTGTTTCGGGAGTTCAGCAACACGAAGCCACCTGAGTTTGATGGGACGCAGGATCCGATTGCTGCGATGAGGTGGATCGCTGATATTGAGGGGTGCTTCTCCACTTGTTCATGTCCGGAGCATCTGAGGGTACGGTTCGCTTTGAACCAGCTCCGTCTGGGAGCGAAGGATTGGTGGAAGTTCGTGACGGCGAACTTCACTTTGGCAGAGATTTCAGCAGTGACATGGGAGGGGTTTACCTCTATGTTCAGAGACGAGTACGTTCCCCTGGTGGAGAGGGAACGATTGGTTCAGGAGTTCTTGACCCTCAAGCAGGGAACTGATTCGGTTGCGGTGATCACGCGGAAGTTTCATGAGAGGGCGATGTTCTGCCCCGAGCTGGTGTCCACAGAGCAGGCTCGGATGAGCCGGTACTTGGGTGTTTTGAGGAGGGATATCCGGGAGTTTGTGTCAAACTCCACCTATCATACTTTTGCTGAGCTTCAAGCGAATGCCAGGAAGCGCGAGATCGAGTTGGAGACCCAGGCCAGGGAGGAGGCCGAGTCTCAGCGGGTGGACCGGCGGCCGGCTCAGTCTCAGCCGGCAGCCGAGCGGATTAAGTCCGCCGATTCGAGGACGGGAGGTCCGAAGGGCCGCACTTGCGGAAAGTGCGGCAAGGGTCATGAGGGGGCATGTCGATCTGGTGCTTGCTACAAGTGTGGCAAGGAGGGGCACATCGCTAGGGATTGCCCCAAGGGGTTTACGGTTTGCTTTCATTGCAACCAGACAAGTCATCGGAAGACCGAGTGCCCTCAGCTTCTTCAGGGATCTGCACCTACTGCCAGGGCTACTGCGACTCGACCGGTGAAGGCCGAGGCCCCAAGGGCTCGTGGGAGAGCCTTTCAGCTGACTGCGGAGGAGGTCCGCGCTGCGCCCGATGTTGTGGCAGGTATGCTTTATTTCATGTAATTATTTTGATGTCGAGATGTTATGCTTATGATATGCGTAGGTACTTTCCTTGTGAACTCTGTGCCTGCTTTAGTGTTATTTGACTCGGGTGCGAGTAGGTCCTTTGTATCTTTGGCTTTTAGTCAGCATATCAGCGTTAGTGAGTTGTTGAGTCGGCCTCTGAGAGTTTCTATAGCTGACGAGAGAGTGATTTGTGCCACGGAGGTTCTCCAGGGATGTGTGTTAGAGATTTTCGGGGTTGAGTTTCCGATTGATCTGATTCCTATTACGATGGGTGATGTCTGTGTCATTGTGGGCATGGACTGGTTGAGCCGATTCGGCGCCGTCATCGATTGTGAGCGTCAGCTGGTGACTATACGAGACCCTAGTGGGGGAGTTCTTTCGGTGTACGGCGAGGGTATCCGTTCGGGATGAACTTTTTGTTCGGCAGCTAGGGCGAGGCAGTGTCTACAGCAGGGCTGTAAGGGTTTAGTGGTGTATGTGATGGATACGCGGGAGGTTTCCGAGAGACCGATATCAGTTGAGGAGGTCCCAGTGGTGCGTGAGTTTCCAGATGTTTTCCCCGAGGAGTTGCCGGGAGTACCTCATGTGAGGCAAGTAGAGTTTGGTATCGATCTGGTTCCGGGGGCCGCGCCTATTGCTAAGGTGCCTTATCGTCTTGCACCTCCAGAGATGCAAGAGTTGTCCTCGCAGCTTCAGGAGTTGCTGGGGAAGGGATTCATTCGGCCGAGCAGCTCGCCGTGGGGAGCACCTATTCTGTTCGTCAAGAAGAAGGATGGTTCACACCGGATGTGCATTGATTACCGGGAGTTGAACAAGTTGACGGTCAAGAACCGTTACCCGTTACCGAGGATCGATGATTTATTCGACCAGTTGCAGGGAGCATCTTGGTTTTCCAAAATCAATCTGAGGTCGGGGTACCATCAGGTGAGAGTGCGGGATGAGGACGTCCAGAAGACAGCGTTTAGGACGCGATATGGGCATTATGAGTTTGTGGTGATGCCTTTCGGGCTCACCAATGCCCCGACTGTGTTCATGGATCTCATGAACAGGGAATGCAGGCCGATGTTGGATCGGTCAGTGATTGTATTTATCGATGATATTCTAGTGTATTCGAGATCTAGAGAGCAACATGAGGAGCATTTGAGGGAGGTCCTTGAGGTATTGAGATCGGAGAAGCTTTATGCAAAGTTCTCCAAATGTGACTTCTGGTTCTGGGAGGTCCAATTCCTAGGACATGTTGTTAATCAGGAAGGGATATTGGTCGATCCGGCCAAGGTTGAGGCGGTGATGAGTTGGGAGGTGCCGAAGTCACCTTCTGAGATCAGGAGTTTCCTTGGATTGGCAGGGTATTATCGGAGATTCATTAAGGACTTCTCCAAAATTGCAGTGCCACTCACTAGATTGACCCGAAAGGGGGTTGCATTCTCATGGGGACCCGAGCAGCAGACCTCCTTTGAGACACTTCGCCAAAGGTTGTACGAAGCCCCGGTATTAGCTCTCCCGGAAGGGATGGAGGATTTTGTAGTATATTGCGATGCATCGATTTCGGGGTTGGGTGCAGTGTTGATGCAGAGGGGTCATGTGATAGCTTATGCGTCGAGGCAGCTAAAGCCTCATGAGGCGAGATATCCCACGCATGATTTAGAGTTGGGGGCAGTAGTGTTCGCTCTCAAGATTTGGCGTCACTACTTGTATGAGGTTCGATGTACGATATACGCGGACCATAAGAGCTTGAAGTATTTGATGGATCAGCCCAACCTAAATATGCGTCAGAGGATGTGGTTGGATGTGGTCAAGGATTATAATTGTGAGATCCTGTACCACCCAGGCAAGGCTAATGTGGTAGCCGATGCATTGAGCCGCAGGGCGGAGAGCACTCCACTGCGGGATGTATGTTTGAGATTGACTGTGATAGCTCCAGTATTGGATGCTATTCGAGGGGCACAGGCCGAGGCCGTGCGACCAGAGATTCAGAAGAGAGAGCGGGTCGTTGGTTTGGTTTCAGAGTTCGTTAAGAATGGACGAGGGCTTATGACGTTTCAGGGTCGGATTTGGGTACCGTTCGTGGGCGGTACACATATTACTTTGATGGAAGAGGCTCATCGATCGAAATTCTCGATCCATCCCGGGGCTACGAAGATGTATTTGGATTTGAGGAAAGAGTATTGGTGGCCCTGTATGAAGAGGGATGTCGCATGGTTCGTTGAGAGGTGCTTGACCTGCCGTAGGGTTAAGGCCGAGCACCAGAGACCGCATGGCAAGTTGCAGCCATTGGAGGTTCCCGAGTGGAAGTGGGAACAAATCACTATGGATTTTATCACCAAATTGCCGACGACTGCCAGAGGAATCGATGCAATTTGGGTGATTGTGGATAGGTTGACGAAGAGTGCTCACTTCCTTGCCATCAGTGAGAGTTCTTCAGCGGAGAAGTTGGCGGAGATATATGTGAGAGAAGTGGTATCTCGGCATGGGGTGCCGATCTCGATTGTTTCAGACCGTGATGTGCGCTTCACTTCCAGATTTTGGAAGAAATTCCATGAGGAGCTGGGTACTAAATTGCATTTTAGTACCGCATACCATCCCCAGACAGACGGTCAGAGCGAACGAACGATTCAGACACTGGAGGACATGCTTCGAGCGTGTGTGTTAGATTTCGGGGGTAGCTGGGATGCGTATTTACCCTTGGCAGAGTTTTCCTACAACAACAGCCATCATTCGAGCATTGGTATGCCACCCTTTGAGCTGTTGTATGGTAGGAGGTGTCGGACCCCCATTTGCTGGGGAGAGGTGGGACAGAGAGTGATGGGCAGTACAGAGATCATGCTTCAGACGACAGAGCAGATTCAACAGGTTAGACAGAGGTTATTGACCGCCCAGAGCCGACAGAAGAGTTATGCAGACAGACGCCGATCCGAGCTTGAGTTTCAGGTCGGTGACTTCGTTCTCCTGAAGGTCTCTCCTTGGAAAGGAGTGATTCGATTCAGGAAGAGGGGCAAGTTGGGACCCCGGTATATTGGGCCATTTCGTGTGATTGCAAGGATAGGCCGGGTAGCCTATCGTTTGGAGTTGCCAGCAGAGTTGGGGCAGTTCCACGACACTTTTCATGTGTCGCAATTGAGGAAGTGTATAGCCGATGAGACGGCAGTGGTTCCATTAGAGGATATTCAGGTGGATGCGAGCCTGAATTATGCCGAGAGACCAGTGGCCATCAGGGATCGGAAGATCAAGGTTCTGAGGAACAAGGAGGTACCTCTGGTGTTGGTTCAGTGGCAACACCGGAGGGGATCGGAAATGACTTGGGAGCCGGAGCGTGAGATGCTGGAGCAGCATCCGGAGCTATTTTCAGAGTGAGACTTCGAGGGCGAAGTCTAGTCCTAGTGGGGGAGAGTTGTAACAGCCCGGAATTCCAGGTATCGTTGTATTTATGATTTTGGGGGTTTTAAGAGGGGACTCGGCGAGTTGGAGCTCAGACTCGCCGAGTAGGGTCGCGAATCTGGTCGCGGGTTCGCGACTGGACTCGACGAGTCCGGATATGGACTCGGCGAGTCCGCGCTGTTTAGCGAAACCCTAACCGTCCAAGTTTGGGACGTATATGAGGGGCCTTATGGCCTTCATTGTTCACCCTAGTCCTCTGAGAGAAACCCTAATTCGATTGTGAGCATCTGGAGCAAGGTAGAAGACCATTGTTGATTTTGGAAGTGTTGTTTTGCAAGGAAGAGGAGGCTTGGTTAAGGGAACAACAAGAGAAGCCACATTCTGAGGATTGGGGACACAGAGAGCACGTTATTCAGGTAATATTTTGAGTTGCATTCTTTTATGTTGATGTGTATATGGATTTAGGGTTTATTGAACCCTTTTGTGGCTAGATTGAGTGTTACCTTAGTCACCCAAGCGATTGGAACCCTGTATTGGGACCTTAGGAAGTCCAGAATGTCCCATGCCTGAGCATTTCGGGAATCAATGGAGGTTTTGGATTGGAATCCTTATGCGTTAGGTCAAAATGTAAATTATGAGTCATGGGGTGTATTATGAGCACCGAAATGAGGACCTTACGTGATGAATCAGTCTAGGAAGGCCAGACCTATGAATGGTCGGAGCAGATCTGACCTTAGAAAGCAGTTTCAGCGGTTGCATGGCATGGACTCGCCGAGTCCGATGAACAGACTCGGCGAGTAGCTTGAAGATTAACTGGGACTCGCCGAGTTGTTCTTCAGACTCGGCGAGTTGAGTCGGGATGGCCCTGCGATTCTTCCAGGAGGAACTAGTCGAGTCAAGGAAGATACTCGACGAGTAGAAAGGGAATCTTAGAGAATTGTTGAGGACGTCTAGACTCGCCGAGTCGCCCTAGCGCTCGCCGAGTCCGGTCAAGCTGACAGTTGACCGTTGACCGTTGACCAGAGTTGACCTATATTTGACTACTTAGGGATAGTCAAACTTAGAAGATAAAAGTGTTAATAAGAGATATATGATGTTATAGGGAGATTGTAGCTCGGCGGATCGAGCACGAGTGATTTCGGGACTTGCTAGCTTTCGATATTCACGAGGTGAGTCTTCTCACTATACTGTACCCGGAAGGGTTTGACTGTGTGACCGGAAGGTCGGATATGATATGTGATATATGTGCTATATGTGATAAGTTAATTGTTATACGTGCTATGTATGTTATGTGGGCCGGAAGGCATTATGTTATGGGCCGGAAGGCATTATGTTATGGGCCGGAAGGCGATTATGTTATGGGCCGGAAGGCGTTGTGTTGTGGACCGTAAGGTTGGCGTTGGTAGGACCGGAAGGTTTACCCAGCAGGGACGGAAGTCCCCTGAGACACATGGACCGGAAGGTCAGGGCCTGGAAAGGCGTTTGTGCGTAAGTTGTATTTTGGGGAACTCACTAAGCATTTATGCTTACAGTTGTTATGTATGTGTTCCAGGTACTAGCGAGGACCGTGGGAAGGCGCCGACGTGATCTGTACACACTGAAAGATGTTTTGTGATCTTGGGATTCAGATGATTTGTATTTTGACATGACACTTGAAATGTTTATGCCTTGTTTTGAATGAAAATACTTTATTTTGAAATGAAAAATTTGTTTGGAAATTTACGTTGTTACACCAATTGTGTTAAGTGTTTGTCTTAATTAGAATACACACTATCTCTTGAATATTTGGCAAGAAAGTCTTATAGGTCAAGGAGACATTGGGAGTCTAAAAGATCCTAAAAGAGTTTCAAGAAGTAATCAAGAATAAAACTTGTATTTCATCACTAGCACACACCTAGAGGTTTATAACCTATCGTGTTGACATTTCTGTGCCCATTCCAGTTAAGTTGGCTATACATTTGAGTTCTACATGTTCTCAATTGTTTGCATAGCTACTTGGAAGCAATGGCATGCCCTTGAGCTTCCAGGTGGCGAGAAGTTAAGATTACATAAGTTCAATCCATATGAGTTAGGATTTGTCACTAACCTAGTCTTGTGATTATGGTTTGACAAATTCACATGGATAAGAACACATACACCATAAAATCTAGGTTTCATAAGGTTTTTCTCCGATTCATGAAAATGATGGTGAGGAAATTCTTTCACTGAGTAGATTTTAAGTAGATAGCAATTGTGATCTTTTCAGTTCTCAAAGTCGTTAGTGGAGCGTGCGTGGTTAACCGACACACTAACATTGACTTATGAGAAATGGCAAAAGGTCTAAACAATTGAGACTATGATTATGGCACCCTTTTTTCGTAGTTCTAAAATTTTTTAGACACACCTGTGATCTATCTAAGATAAGGTGTATGATTTTGATAAAGTCTTATCAAAGCAATCTAGTATTAGAAATCTAAACTTTGGTAAGAATGTCAATAAAGTATTGACTTCTAGAGGTCCAGCTGTTTTCTGGATACATGTCAAAGCTAGTGGGAGCATATGTTTTATGCTAATAATCATCATGTTAGTGGGAGCATGATAATTATGATAAGTATTGCAAGTTAGCAATGTTAATTATAGAAAACAAACGTTTCAATTCGTGAGGTTGCAGGGGTTGGAAAAGTTGTTTTGCTATAATTAAGGGAGAGGAAATTATACTTCATTTCAATTCTAAAAAGCTTAGATTGAGTTTATAGTCATTCTAAATAGCTTATATTGAGATTTTAATCACATTTAGTCAAGAATATATATATATATATATATATATATATATATATATATATATATATATATATATATATATATATATATATATATATATATATATATGAATATCATGTTGGATTGGTTCAACTTAAGAAACTTCTATATATTGCATTCTCAAAATTCGATTATGATTACGACATCCCTTTTCATAGTCAAATTTTGAGAATATGGCAAACAAAAAAATTATTATGGCAAAAGACTGGTCTAGAACCATGTCTTTATGTGAAACATCATGAATTGTGTCCCATTTGATTTGGGTACAAGATCAATTACATGTGCTATAATATTTATCATTTCTAAATTTTCCATATGCCTTGGGGAATTAAGGAGGAAAATGTCGAGAATTCGATATGACTAAAGTGATTAAGCAATTGTCGAGGACAATCTAAGGTTTACCAAAGATTGGTTGCTCAAGGACAGTTGGAAGTATACTGTTAATATTGGAAGGACCGTATTGACATAGTCTGAAAAGAGGTAACTCTTGTTTAGAAGTGATAGTCAAAATAGGAATATAGAGTTCTCTTCATATGTGGAAACAATCTGTGTAAGGTTAAAGAAACATAATGCAAGAAGCATGTTCAAAGCAATGTGCTTTGAATTTGAGATATCGTTTCTGTGGAATTGCTTTCCATTAGGATACTCTGTAATGATTGTTTCCAAGTCTCTGTGGCTTTTGTGCATAATCATTACAAGAGGAACAGTGCATATATAATTTAAAATCTAAACAGATTTCGATAAATGATAGGAATTTGGAATTCTTACGTTTAAGACAAGGATTTGGGAGTGTGAAAAGAGAATCATTGAAATTATGTTCAATTGATCTAAGCTCACAAAGAAAAGGATCATACACAAACATAGAGTTCATACTTGGTGTATGGCAAAGGTATTGTTTAGAAAACATAGTGTACATGCTTGGAGCATGGGACACCTAGTGTTTTTAATTCAGGTATAAAGTTGATAAAACCAAAACAATGAATAATGAGTAATCAGTATGGTGATAAATAAAAGTGGTCTATTTATATTCATAGGGTTTGATACCATACTTGATTCATTTATTCTTGTGTTTCACTTTACATGTTTTGACTTCCATAATAACTAGGTTATTCTTCCGGAATGACTAAGTTATTCAAACCATCCACAGTCGATCATATGTTGGAAGTAAATATGAATCAAGACTTTCATGGGTTGGCTTGTAGAGGTCCACGTTGGTGGACAAAATTGTGCTACAACACTCACCAGTGCTCATCGGTTATGAGTATTGGATTCAACCTGCGCTCATTTGAATCACTTCATGGATTTTATCACAAGTGATCATGAGACGATAATATCTTATATTCTTCAAACCTAGATATATGAGTTGTTACTATGAGTTGGTTGTACATTGATTGCACGAAAATGCATTCGGTAACTCGATGTTATAAAACATGGCTTTTTCTATTATTCAACAAGTAGTATAACAAGCCATATGAGTCGAAGTTTATCCATTCCTTTTACCTTCGGGATAAAAGCGATATTTGTGGGCCCCTCGATGATTTAGCAATGACACATGTGAGTGCTTGGCCAAGCCAGGAATGATTTGATTTGTTCAATCAGTCAATCATCTTGAATCGGAAATCGGGAAACAACAAATGGATAGAGAGAATGATTATAATCCATGTCTCAGTCCATATGATATCTACAATGGAGGAATATATGATCTCTTATCTAATTGACAAGTCATTGACAAAGGTCAGAGTTCATCGGCAAGGACAGAGTTTGACAGAAGCTTTTGAGAGCTACGATTGCTAGTCAGGGTTTGAAGTCATACTCAATAATAGTTTTAGACTTATCCAAGTGGGAGACTGTTGGATTAATGTCTAAGTCCATAACTATAATTGTTAAAACTTGACCCGATCCGGCATGGTCCATTTGGGTTGCATGGCATCGAGACAATTGGATAGACAAGATGAGGAAAAAGGATACTAGTGATTTATATTAATATATTATAAGTTCTACTATATTAATATATAATCATATTATTTAATTAGTATTGATCAAGAATTAATTTATAATTAATTAAGTGATCAAAAGGAACTAATTAAATATGGACTCTAAGATATATTTGTGTGATGGGCCAAGTTCATTTAGGTTGGGCTAAGTTTTCATGGATAGTCCATGGAGTGTTTAGCTCATGGATCATATGAAATGAAAGGTCATGGGTATTAGGGTTTAACCTTAATCTCCACACTATATAAAGATGTCCTTGGTTGGTGAAATTGGCACTAGTGTGTGTACACAAAAGGGAAGACCGATTTCACTAGAGAGAACCAAAGTATCCTTATTCTCAAGGTTATTCCAAGTGTTCATGGTGTTGTGTGAACAATTTGAGGTGTCACACTTGGGGCACTAGGCACTCAAGCTTCATGAAGACAAGTTACATAAAAAAAAAGGTATGTATTCTATCTATTTTATTACCCAAGTATATGATATTTGTATGCTAGTATAGGGTAATATCTTGGAAACTTCATATTTGCATGTATAATAGAGAAAACATAGATCCAAGGTATTTAGGTTTGCATGTAGACTTAGGAGTGTTAGAATGCCCATAACCCAACAAACTCTTCTGTGGAGAAGCTGGCCGAGGTCTACGTTTGAGAGTTAGTGGCTCGACATGGAGTGCCGATATCGATAGTGTATGACCGTAATGTGCACTTTACTTCAAGGTACTAGAAGAATTTTCATGAGGAGTTGGGTACCTGGCTACATTTTAGCACTGCATACCATCCACAGACAGACGGGCCGGGTGAGCGAACGATTCAGGCGCTCGAGGATATGCTTTGCGCTTGTGTTACAGACTTCGGTGGGAGTTAGGATTCCTATCTACCCTTGGCTGAGTTTTCAGTCAACAACAGCCATCACTCTAGCATTGGGATGCCTCCTTTTGAGCTTTTATTCGGGAGGAGATGTCAGAATCTTATCTGTTGGGGAGAGGTCGGACAGAGAGTGATGGGGAGCACTGAAATAGTGCTCCAGACGACAGAGCAAATCCAACAGGTTAGACAGAGGTTGCTGATGGCCCAGAGTCATCAGAAGAGTTACGCAGATCGAAGGCGTTTCGAGCTAGAGTTCCAGGTCGGCGACTTTGTGCTCTTGAAGGTATAACCGTGGAAAGAGCTGATTGGATTCAAGAAGTGGGGCAAGTTGGGCTCTTGATTCATTGTTCCTTTCAGGGTGATTGCTCGGGTGGGCAAGGTAGCTTATCGGTTAGAGCTGCCGGAGGAGTTGAGCTAGATTCATGACACTTACCATGTATCCCAGTTGAGGAAGTGTGTAACCGACAAGACGGCAGCAGTTCCTTTAGAGGATGTTCAGGTTGATGATCGCCTGAATTATATTGAGAGGCCGGTAGCGATATTGGATAGGAAAGTAAGGAGTTTTAGAAACAAAGAGTTACACTAGGTTAAAGTTCAATTACAACATCGTAAGGTTTCGGAGTGGACTTGGGAGCCGGAGTACGAGATGCGCGATCAGTAACCTAAGCCGTTTCCAGAGGATGACTTCGAGGGCGAAGTCTGATCCTAGTGGGGGAGAATTGTAATATACCAAAATAAGGTATGCATCGATGACTATAACTGTTGGATAAACTGTCTAAGTCCATAACTATTTCTGGTATGTACTTGACCCGACCCGGCATGGTCCATTAAGGTTGCATGGCATCATGCATTTGGATAGACTAAATGAGAGAAATAACACTTGTGGTTTATTAATATAATATAAGTTCTAATATATTAATAGTATTATTTAATTAGTATTGATCAAGAATTAATTTGGAATTAATTAAGTGATCAAAAGATAAATAATTAAATATATGGGGTGATTATGTAAATCATCCATAACTTGTATAGTGGGCTAAAAGGCTCCATGGATTATCAAGTTGGGTTAAACCCATAGGATGCTCCATGGATACTCCATGGGAGTTACAAACCCATGGGTCATGGAAATGAAGAGTCATGACACATTAGGGTTTACATGGTGTAACCGTAGATGTGTCACACTATATAAGGAACATGTTATCTACCAAAATCGGCTACACTAAGAACATAAGAGGGCTAGGCCAATTTTACAAGTGTGTGCATTCTCTCAAAAGTCATTCCAAAGGCATTTGGTGTTATGTGAAGCATTTGAGGCATCACACTTGGGGTGCTAAGCTCACAAGGTTTTCAAGGAATCAAATCAACTACAAGGTATGTAATTCTAGCCATCCTTTTAGGATAAAAGTTGCCCATGTATGCTAGATAGTATTATGAACCTTGGAAATCATATTTTGTATGTATTTTAGACAAACATAGATCCAAGGTTTATTAGGGTTGCATGTACACTTAGGAAGTGTTAGAATGCTCAAATCCCATCAATAACTTTGCGGGGTGTACGTATATGTATGCTCATCATACTCGTGTGCGTATCATGAACGCAGAGGCCACCTAGTACACGGTGCGTACCAGACGTATGTTGGGCGTAATAGGCTCAGAGTGAAAACCCTAATTGTTTTGTGAGTCCTTATTTAAGGAGTATGATAGCCCCTATTCCAGCCACCATTTCCAGCCTCCAACTCTCCTCAAGCCCTAAATCCCATTTCCATAGCTTGTGTGAGCATTTGTGGCTTACTGAGTGATCTTGCAGAGCTCTTTTGTGAAGAAGGAGCCTTAAGGGAAGAAGAGTTGGTGTCCAAACTTTTGGGTATGTGTTTCTCTATGGTTGGTGCATCATTCAGAGGTATCAAGCTCAAAGCTTTCTCATTGTTTTGTTTAGTTCATGTTTTGGTCCATTTTTGGGGTTTTATGTCCCAAGCTTGACGCTTTATGAGTTTGGTGAACTCCGGAGCATAATACATGTAATTTTAGGTGTTGTTAGACGTTTGGATTTGTAAAACTTAGATCTTCATCGTCAAAATCTCTCCATTAATGAGATATGTGGACCTTTGTGAGTAAATGATTAGAGTTTATGAGTTTTAGACTTGTCCAGCTATGCTAAGGCTTAAAGTCACCAACTTTATGGAGTAATGGACCTTAATCATTCCAGATCTATAGTTGTAGCAATTGTCTTAACATATTAAGACCAAAAGAGTGAAAAGAGGAATTATGGGATGTACGCCATGCATACCCTAGTTACGCGCAACGTAGCGCTGAGTCCACCCCGATGCATGCATGCCTAGTTGTACGCCCGACGTAGAGGGCTGTATGCCCAACGTACGTGCAAAGTGTTGACTTCTGTTGAATTTTGGGGTTTTGGTCAAGTTGTGGACCTTGGAGGCCATGGAGGGGGTGAAATGGTCTTTTACCCTTCTAAGGTTCAATAGAGAGACTTAGACAACATCTATTTCAATTCCAAGCAAAGGACTTTTGACATTGATTATGCTACACAAACCTTCCCATGCGATCCTCAATTCATTTCCAGACCACACGAACATTATTAACAGTCGAATCGGAAAAGAACAGAACTCAAATTCGACTCGATCTTAAGCAAACACAATTACCTCAAATGCGTTTGACTGTGTATATTGACTTCCAAATAATCGATTTCGATTTCAAATCCAAAACACATTCGACTCCAAAATCAAGTAAACACAAATCCATTTGATTCCCAGTAAAAACCGTTTGACCCCAAGCAAACAAACACGTTCGTTTTAAGTAGAAACCAAGTAAGACCAGTCAAAATATAATTCAACTCCTATGAACACAAATTGAAAATAAAATTGTTTGGAAATCAATCTTCAATCTTCGATATTAGGATACTTTCGAACAAAATCACACTTGTTCGACAAAATCAATAAGTAAAATTTTGACTTTTGTTGATCTCGTTCATTCCGATTTCGAACAGTTGAACACATGATGTTGGGCTATAGAAAATGGAGTGAAATTCGAATTGTACAAGAAAGATACGGACCAAAATAAATCAATGAAATGCGCTTGAAATTTGGATCGGTGAACAGTATCAGTTTGAATTTTTGTTTGGGTTCAAAAACAGTTAGATGAACAGTGAATTTCGAAATAATTGCCAAAAACAAATGTTTTTTTTTTTGCATTTATGAGAATACGATTTCGATTTTTGGATTGCTCTAATAAAAAAAATAATTGGATCAACAATAGGATTTAAACGAATTCGATCCAATGAAACAAAGCGATCAAAAATAAAAAACGCAAAGCACGAGTCGAAATCATAAACGTTTTCGAATCCATTTGGGAATTTAAGATACCTTTTTGACAATTCTTTTACCGTTTACAAAACACGATTCAATCATTGATGATTTTGGTTCTTTTGTTGGAATAAGAAAATCATCAAATTAAATATTGTACCACCCATGATGCGCGTTGTACAACTTGTTCTTCGTGTTCTTCGACGATCTAACACCATCTTCATAAGAATCATCAACACTTTTGGGTTTTTAATTCAAATTCATTGCAAGACTTGGTGATTGTTGCTTTGGAACCAAATTTGTTTCATTGATTTTGGCTTCACAACAACATTTGAATATTTTTGTGAATAAACCCATTTGTTCTTCTTTTTCTTTCTAATCTTTTTGCATCTTAAAGATTTGAATTCAATAACACTTTCATTCTTTACAACTTCAACTTTTCAAGTTTGAATCAAATCTTTTGGAGTTTGATATTTGTGAATTTCTTGGATTGATGGCTTTCGATAAGGAATCATTCCTTCGAACGAATCACAAGAAGACAAAATATCATCAGTTTGAACTCCAGTTGAGCAAAAAAATAATTTCATCTTCATGAGAATCAAATTTAATCTTCTTATCATGAACTTCAAGAACATCAAGAACATCACATTGAATTCGATAGTCTTGAACTTCAACAAAATTAAGAGCAGGAAGATCACTTGGGTTTTCAACATGAGAAATGTATTTCTTATCAAACAAATCTATTTCTTCTCCTTCCTTTTGATTTTGACTCCATGATAACATGTTCATGGAATTTTTAACCATGCTTTCAATCTTTGATAGTGGTTGAAATATCAATCTTCCATGATCATCCTTCAAACCTACATAAGAGACCAAAGTATTCCATGAAATCAACCCACCTTTCAACAATAATCCATAAACTTGATTTTCGTTGACTTTGTATTTGACATCGTCAATAATCACAACCAAAGAATCGTAATGCAAGTACACCATCTTTGATCAATCGATAAGACCTTGTGTTTTTATAGAGAGAGAAAGTGATTTTGAATGGGCTTCTATAGAGAGAAAGCAAAAATCACATGAATTCTAGTGAAGACAATTAAATTATGAATCAAATCAAAGAATAATTCAATTTCTAGAATCCAAAAACTCTTTAAAACATGAAGATCAAATAGCAATGAAGAATCACCAAATCAAAAATGTCATCATGGATCAATTCTTGAGAGATTCAACAACACCCACTTTGATACCAATTGTAGTGGTGTTCAACATGATGTTGAATGCGGAATATGAAATGATTTAGTGAATCATGCAAGAATCAAGAACATGAGGAACATGAGTAAATAGATTAGTTTAGCTCTCATTAGTTTAGAAAGAGTACAAGTGGGTTTGAAATAATTCTCTCATTAGTTTAGAAAAGTAAGTAAACTAACTCTCATAAAGTTCTTCATTTTATAAAATGAGTGTCTCTCACTTCCTTATAAAGGAAAGACAACTCATTACACACATACAAAGGAGTAAGCACACATGACATCCAAGAGTGACTTTGCACCTCTAACACTTATATGGTTAGTAGGTTGTTAATTAGTAATTATCTGTTTTGGTTCATAAAAAATCCGAATTTTACTAGCCATATATGATTAAAATCCTAATTTTAAGGATAAAGAGATAAACATGGAAACCTAATCTAGTTATAAGATAATTGCATGATTATCGTCATGGTTTTAAAATGCACCCTATACATATATAAAACATTTAATTACTATATGTATAAGACAAGTCAGTCAATTAAATAGTAGGCCTCATTCACGAAGCCACACTCTAAAAGAGGTATAAGGAAACGACCTATAAAATGATCGTTGAATGGGTGTCCTTTTCATCCACCTCTTCTTTGTCTGGTGGAGGGTCGTTAGTCGAACGGTTTTGATAAGTCGGAATCATACTAAAAGTATAATATGTAAAGTAATAGAACCCTTAGAAAATCTTAATCTAGTTACTTTAGGAAAATACAAAATCATATGATAATCCATGAAAACGCATATAGTATCTTTATGAGTCATTTATGGAGTGTGTCTGGTTAATCGGTACACTAATGTTGGACTATAATGACAAAATGATGATGCAACTCGTGTTTATAATTGTTGTTTGAGCATATATAGTTAGCTAACACATCAATGGGAGATCATAAATCAATCAAGGGTGTTTGAGCGAGTTTGCATGGTTATCACATCTTAATTTTGATCCTTAGCATCCCAATCACAATTGGTAAGGGCATAATCCGATATTAAACGTTGCATTGACGTTTCAATGAAAATACCAAAATATCTAGGAGTTTCATGTGATTGAAATTAGAAATGTTTCTAGCTACCTAAAATAGTTTAATGATATGACTACGACAACTTTGTTCATATTACGTATAACGTCCCAAACTTTATAACCAAAAATTTCATTTTTGTATTAATGAAACCATTAAGCAGCATGTTCATAGAAATCATAAAGGAAATCAAAGTATCTCAACAACAATCCAGAAATACATCAGAGTCAAATAAGGCGGAAAATCATGGTGTGTGCGATGCGATCATCCCGAGTTCTTCCCCTTTGAACTGAAAGTACCTAAAACATAAATTGAAGACCGTAAGCACAAAGCTTAGTGAGTTTCCCACAAATTACCACATACCATACATACAATGGGCCCCGCCTAACCTATATTGAGCCTCGCCTAGCTCAGATCTGTTAGTAACATGTGATGGGCCCCACCCAACACACTCATCAAGCCCCACCCGACATACATACAAACACATACAATACACGCAAGATTCACACAAACATATAGCATTTTAGTAACAATAATCTATGGGTCGGCATTGGTACCTTCGACCTGTTAAAAAAATGTGAGAAGACTCACCTCGATCAGCTGATAAACAAATAATACTTGAGTTGCGTAACCGAAACATTTGCGTACTAAATCTCAAATAGCAAAAACCTAATTAAGAATTAGACCATAATTCATAACCGAGAGTCTAAATCCTTAATATCAGCTCCTAGGGTAAAAGACAATTTTACACTTCCCTTAATGGGCACCTCAGCCCATGGCCAAGGCCCAACAAGGCCCAAGAGACCGAGAGTCCACCATGGCCCAAAAAGGCATAAGGTCCAAAAATCGCCCAAACAACCTAAAACCTAAAAATAATTCCTAGTGAGTATGCTTAGTGTACCAATAGTATGCCCCATGTACTAAATTGCACCAGAAGAATCTGGAACCCAGACGTGTACGCCCAACGTACGTTCTATTTAGACATTAAGCACTTAATGCTTGAAGTACAAACGTCTATTTTGCAGATCTAACTATCGGGGAATGTCTTAAACGATAAATTCACTAACTTGATGTTGTTGCGCTCAAAGAGTCTCAAACCCAACATTTGTCATTGTACTTCCATTAAATGATGATTAATTCATGCATGGTTGAACTAGGAACCTTAAAAACATCAAAAGGGATAACTTAAATCTTATGGTGTAAAATTTACTAATAAGAACTCACTCATGGGACCAAAATGTGCTCAAAACTCAACTAGTGCAAAATCTAAGCATATAATAACCAAGTTCAAGACTTTATATCTTTATCAAGCTGAAAAGGATGGATGGACCCTAGATCTACAAGCTCCTACTTGATGAATGCTCCTTCACCAAGCTTCTTCTTCTTCATGATACACTAAAACACACACAACGATCAACACACTCTAGAAATGGGTTAGGGTTTCGAGATAGTGCTTAAAGGGGCAATGGAAGTTTGTAATGAGAGAAACTTAGGGCATAAGGTTGCTTAAATATGGTCCAAACCCAAAAAATTATGGTTTTGAACCCTGACCACGTATGCCCAACATACTACAGGTACGCCCAACATACTCACACAGCCTCATTTAAATGTCATTTGTGACTAATTTGAAAACAATTATCATACCAAGGGTCATAATGTAAAATACTTGGAAATAGAATGTTACAATTCTCCAGCACTTGAGTTAGACTTCCACCTCGGAGTATGTTAATGTAAATAACTCCGAATAATGCTCGCTCAACTCGTCCTCAGGCTCGCAAGTCCACTCTGAACCCTTTCGATGTTTCCACTACACATTCACAAGATCCACAACCTCGTTTCGCAGAATCTTCATCCTCCTTTGCAGGATCATCACTGATCTCTCCATATAATTCAGACGATCATCCACCTGAATGTCCTCCAATGGGACTACTACGGAATCATCGACCAGACACTTCCGCAGCTTACAGACATGGAAAGTGTTATGGATCTTACTGAGCTCCTCTGGTAGATCCAAGAGATATGTAACTCTGCCCAATCAAGCTAACACCATGAAAGGACAAATATATGTGGGGCCTAGCTTACCCTACTTCCTGAATCGGATGACACCTTTCCAAGGTGATACCTTCAGGAGTACCATGTCCCCAACCTAGAATTCTATGTATGACCGGTGACTATCGGTATAGCACTTCTATCGACTATGCGCTATCTGAAGTCTGTCGAGAACCTACTGAATCAATTCCATCATCTTGAGTACCACCTCCATACTCCTTATAACCCACTAACCGAACTCACCCAACATATCAGGGTCCTACATTTCCTCCCATATAGAAACTCATAAGGAGGTCGATCAATGCTAGTGTGATGACTGTTGTTATACGAAAAATCTGCCAAATAGAGATACGTATCCCAACTCCCGCCAAAACCTAGTACACAATCCTGAAGCTTGTCCTCCAAAGTATGCATAGTCCGCTCACTCTAACCATCAGTCTGTAGATGGAAATTCGTACTGAAATACGGACGAGTACCCAACTCCTCATGAAATTTCTTCCAAAACCTGGAAGTAAACCAAACATCCCTATCAGAAACTACAAAAACTGGCGCCCCAAGCCGTGCCACAATCTCCCGAATGTAGATGTCGGCCAGCTTCTCAACCGAGATACTCTCTTGCACCAGAATAAAGTGTGTGTTCTTGGTCAATCGATTTGCAATGACCCATATTGAATCTACTCCACGCGCTATCTGTGGTGACTTCGTAATGAAGTCCATCGTGATCTCTTCCCATTTCCAAACGGGAATACCTAACGACTCCATTATTTCGTGAGGTCACTAGTGCTCGGCATTGACCTTCCTACAAGTCGAGCACCTCTCCACATACTAGGCTACATCCCACTTCATGTAGGGCCACCAATAATCATGCAAGAGATCTCCGTACATTTCGTCGGTCCATGATGAATAGAGAACCTCGACTTGCGCACCTCCTAAATCAAAACTTGATGTGCACCACCCCAATATCGAACCCACACCCTCCAATGAAGGGTAAAAAACGCTCAGCTATTATAATCGAATGAGGACACCTGACTCACTATACGCTCGCTCTTCCGGCGCTCCTCCTTCGTAGCCTCAACCTGCGCTTCCCGAATCTGCTCCACAAGTGGATTAATCATAGTCATCCTCTGACACACATCCCTAATCGGAGCGGTATCCACTTTACAACTAAGAGCATCAGCCACTTCAATGGTCTTGTCGGGTGGTAAAGGATCTCATAATCATAATCCTTCATATTCGGCTGATCGATTAGATGCGTCAGAATCTTGTGATCCATGTAAATGGTACAATGGAACCCATAGAGGTAATGTTGCCAAATATTGAGAGTGAAAACCACTAACCTTAACACCATATAATGTGCAGGGTAGTTCGCCTCACGAGGCTTCAGCTTCCTCAAAACGTAAGTGATCATATGACCCCGCTGCATTAATATTGCACCCAAACCCATGATCGACGCATCAAAATATACCATAAAATCCTTAACACCCTCAGAAAGGGTCAGAATTGGTGCCTCTCACAATCTCTACCTCAAAGCTTCAAAAGGTATCTGTTCCTTAGTCCCCCAATGGAAGGTGATTGTCTTGTTCGTTAACCGGGTCAAAGGAACCGCTATCTTGGAGAATTCTAAATGAATCTCATATAATAACCTGCCTAACAAAGGAAAATTTGAATCTTTGATGAAGGCCTTGGAACCTCCCACCTCATCACTTCCTTAACCTTGACCAAATCAACCAGAATACTGTTATGGTTGACAAGGTTCCCCAGAAACTGTACCTTATGCAACCAAAACTGACACATGGAGAAATTCACATACAACTTCTCCCTCCTTAGAGTCTCTAACACTTCTCCTATATTCTCTTCATGTTATTCTTGGGTATTGGAATAGACCAAGATGTCATTAGTAAACACAATCAAAGACCGAACCAACATAGGTTTGTAGACACGATTCATGAGATCCATAAACGTTGCTGGATCATTGGTGATCCAAAAGGGTATCACCACGAACTCGTAATAACCATAACCACTATGAAGGTTGTCTTTTGTATATCCTCCTCTTTGACCCTTATTTGATGATAACCTGAATGCAGATCAATCTTGGAGAACCAAGTTTAGCCCTGAAGCTGGTCAAACAAATCATCGATCCTCATGAGTTGATAGCGGTTCTTCACCGGTAGCTTATTCAACTCCCAGTAGTCGATACACATCCGATGCCACCCATCCTTCTGATGGGTTTTGAGCATTCTAACACTCCTAAGGTGTACATGCAACCCTAGAAACCTTGGATCTATGTTTTACTAAGATACATGTAAATTTGTTTTACCAATGTTCTTAACCTAACTAGCATGGCATGGGGAACTTTGAAACATAAAAATCTAGTAGAGTTACTTACCTTTTAGTAGTGGTTGATTGCTTGGAGTTTGAGAGCCTAGCACTAATAATGTGGATGCCTCAAATAGAAGTCACAAATCATCACAAACCTTGGAAACTTGAGAGAATAGTAGAATACTTCTTGAAATCGACCCACCCTTGTTCTCACATAAAAACTAGTAAAATTCAAGTGCCAAGGACTCCTTTATATAGTATGGTGGATTAGGGTTACATCTATGTGAACCCTAATACCCATGACCTTTCATGTCCATGAGATCCATGGGTTAAAGCTCCATGGACTACCCATGGACTTACCATGCAAGTCTAGCGCATTCTAAATAAGCTCTAAGCCCACACTATATAAATACAAGAGTCCAAATTTAATTAGTCACACTTTTGATCATTAAATTAATTCTAATTAATTTTATATCAAGACTAATTAAATAATATGATTTCATATTAATATATTAGAACTTATAATATATTAATAAATCATAACTTATACTATTCTCAAAAGATTATCCATATAAATTGTTCAGGTAAAGTGCAACCCAAATGGACCATACCGGGTCGGGTCAAGTACATCTCAAATATCGTTATGGACTTAGACACCTTATCCAACAGTCTCCCACTTGGATAAGTCTAATAACTATAGTTGCAATTATGACTTCAGGAACCGACTGGTAATCGTAGCTTTTAAAACTCTGTTGAACTATGAAGGGCCATTTTAGATAAGGGATCATATAATCCTATGTTCTAGATATCAGCCGGACAAATACATGGAACAATGTATTAATTATTGTCCATTAGTTTGTTTCCCGATTTCCGATTTGTTTGACATAGAACTTAATTGAACACATCAAATTAGTTATGACCAGGCCCGATACATGGATCAACACAAAATCATCGAAGAGCACAGATATCGCTTCTAATCCAAGAAGGAACAGATAATCTTCGACTCATATGCTTGTTCTACTAGTTGTTGAATCATACATAAAGGCACGTTTTATAACATCGAGTTACCAATGCGTTTTCGTACAATCAATGTATAACCAACTCATAGTCAACAACTCATATCTCTAGGTTTGAAGACTTATATGATATTACTATCTCACGGTCACTCGAGATAAATTCCATGAAGTGACACAAGCGAGCGTGGATTGAATCCAATACTCAGAACTTATGAGCACTCATGAGTGTTGTAGCAACTCTTGCTATGTCCAGTACCTTGGACATCTACAAGCCAAATTCATGACAGTCTTGATTCATATCTACCTCCAACATATGACCGACTGTGGAGAAATTGAATAATATGATATAACATAACATAATTATTCCGGAAGTCAAAACATGCAAATTGAAATGATAGTAAATGATTGACAAAAGATAGCAACACTTATACTTATAAATTAACAACATCTTTTATTTATCATCAAATGTCAATTACACTTTACACATTTCAAAAGATATCTAATTACTAAAACTAATATCATCCTTCAGCCCTATGCGCCTCGCATGCTGGAGATGCTTAACCCTACCCAGTCCCTTCATGAGGGCCCTGTCGGGTTATCATCCGATGATACCCTCTTTGCCACAAAGAGTCCTTCTTTTATTCGATGTCAGATGAAGTGGTATTTTCTGTTGATGTGTCTGAATCTTCCATGATCCCTTGTTTCCTTGGCTAAGGCAACTGCACTTTCACTATCACATAAAATCTTCATAGACTCCTTTATAGCTGGTACAACTCCAAGGTCTCCAATGAAGTTCTTTAGCCATATAGCCTCCTTTACTGCCTCGTTTGCCGCTATATACTCTAATTCGCAAGTTGAATCAGCCACTGTCTCCTGCTTAGAACTTTTCCAAGTAATTACTCCTCTGTTTAAGGTGAATACCCGGCCTGACTAAGAGCGAAAATTATCCCTATCAGTTTGGAAGCTAGCATCACTATACCCTATGACTCTTAAGTTACCACTCCCACCAAGGGTAAGGACCCAGGGTCCTTACTCCTTTCTCTCAAAATCCTTATCCCTAGGATATAGGCAGCTTCTCCAGGGTCCTTCATAGCGAAACACTTCCCAAGCCAGGACTTGACTTCCTGCAGAGTTGGGATGTCATTTCCTATGGGCACTATGTCATCCACATACAATACCAAGAAGCTAACTATACTCCCACTAGCCTTGACATGTACACAAGATTCATCTTCTCTCCTCGAAAAGCCAAACTCTTTAACTTTCTCATCAAAACAAAGATTCCATCTGCGATGTGCTTGTTTCAATCCATAGATGGATTTCTCAAGCTTACACACTCTATTAGGGTACTCTGCGCTAACAAAACCCTCTGATTGACTCATGTAAACATCCTCATCCAACTTTCCATTAAGGAAAGCGGTTTTGACTTCCATTTTCCATATTTCATAGTCATGAAATGCAGCAGTGGCTAGCATAATCCTAATAGACTTAATCTTTTCTACTGGTGAAAAGGTATCATCATAATCAACTCCCGTAGTTTGAGAAAATCCCTTTGCAACCAGTTGTGCTTTATAAGTGTGTACATTACCATCCATGTCGGTCTTCTTCTTGAAGATCCATTTGCACCCGACTGTTTTACGACCTGGTACATTGTCAACCAAGTTCCAAACTAGATTGTCATACATGGACTGTATCTCACTGTCCATAGCCTCTTTCCATTTAGCAGCCTCAGGGCCTACCATGGATTCCGTGTAGCTGTTAGGTTCATCCAAACTTACCAGTGTGTTATCACTGATAAGTGTATCACCTTCAGCGGTAATACGGAAACCATATCAATGCTCAGGTACATTCCTAACTCTCTTGGAATGCCTCAGAGGTACAGACTCATCAGTCGGATCAACATGAGTTTCCTCCTTAGGTTGATTTCTAGGGTTTGAGGTTCCTTCATCACTTGACTCTTGAATTTCTTCAAGATCAATTTGCCTCCCACTGTTTCCTTGGCTTATGAACTCTCTCTCTCTCTCTCTCTCTCTCTCTCTCTCTCTCTCTCTCTCTCTCTCTCTCTCGCGCGCGCGAAAGAATCATCTCCTTACTATAAAGACCACATTATCATTGGGTCTGTAGAAGAGGTAATCAAAGGATCTCTGTGGGTAGCCGATGAAAATACACCTCTCACTTCGAGGTTCAAGCTTGTCGTGAGTCTCGCACCTCACGAAAGCCTCGCAACCCCAAATCTTGATGTGGTCCAGATTGGGAACTTTTCCAGTCCACATCTCGTGAGGTGTTTTGGCAACCTTTTTAGTAGGGACTAGATTAAGAATATGGGCGGCAGTCTCTAAGGCATACCCCCAAAATGAGATTGGTAGCAAAGCTTGACTCATCATGGAACGAACCATATCCAAAAAGGTTCGATTACGCCTCTCAGGCACACCATTAAGTTGTGGTGTCTTGGGAGGTGTCAACTGTGAGACAACCCCACATTCCTTAAGACTGTCAAGGAACTCTGTACTAAGATACACACCACCTCGATCGGGTCGGAGCATCTTAATGTTCCAGCCCAACTGATTCTCCACTTTCTGTTTAAACTCCTTGAACTTTTTAAAGGTTTCTAACTTATGCTTGATTAAGTAGACATATCCATATCTACTATAATCATCAGTAAAAGTCACATAGAAGCGGTTAGCATCCCTTGTGGTGGTTCTAAAGGGTCCACACACATTAGTATGTATGAGATCCAACAAACCCTCACCCCTAACACAAGAACCAGTTAAGGGTGACTTTGTCATTTTCCCAAGCAAACAAGATTCACAACTATCATCCGACTTTAATTCAAATGACTCCAAGACTCCAACCTTTTGGAGTTGGCCTATGCGTTACTAGCTTACATGTCCAAGACGATAATGCCATAATGATGCTTTATCCAAGCTAGTGGAAGAATCGATACACTTAACATTATTTCCTAGTTATCAACAACCGACACAGTTTCATACACACCATCACAAGGTAATGCTATAAAATAAAGTACATTATTAAAGAAAACATTAATACCACTACATTCATTATCAAATGAAAAGGTAAAACCTTGTTTGTACAAACCATGAAAGGAAATAATATTTCTCGCCATTTCATACGAGTAACAACACTTATTCAAATCTAACAGTAACCCACTACTTAGCAACAAAGAATAAACTCCAATCTTGGTGACATGTGAAACTTTCATATTCCCCATGATCAAGTTTATCTTCCCATGCTTCACATTCTCACTTCTTCTTAGTCCCTGCAAATCAGAACATGTAAGGTCCCAAACATAGGATCTTAATCAGTGATCAAATGATGTTGCAAACAATTCAGAGTGTAGAAGTGAGTAGAAGAATAATCAAACCAAGAATGCACACATTTATATCACATAAACGTCAAATACACCTTAGAAAACACGCACATACGTCACCTGAAACTGACATAGACACCTAGTATTTATATCACCTCAACAGCACACCAGTGTATAGCCACACATGCATGTGCAGCCGCACAGAGGGTGTACGGCCGCACACACGTGTATGGCCGCATACAGTCATACAACAACCATTACCAACACCAAAACCCTAACAAGACCAATTGCAAGATAGATGCCTAGCCCAAACCACTATATAATGACCTATCAATCCCCCCTTGGTTTGTGGCTAGCTTAAGCGTGGTCTTCAAACACTTGGTTTCTCGAACAACTTTAGGTCATATTTTTCCATGGATCCCATCCAAAGCTTTTCATTGATGATCGTGGCAGAAATTCCTATGAATTCCTAAGCAGCAGCCTCCATGATCTCATGTCTTCATATGATTTGATGACGAGCCAGCGTATGAATCTCTCTCTCTCTCTCTCTCTCTCTGAATCTGAGGAGATCCTTAGCACTAATAAGCCTTAGAACCTCTTCTCTGTTTTTGAACTTGATGGCAAAAGTTGCAGTTTCATCATCGTACGCCCAAAATTCCATGTCATCAAGATATCCATCTTGGAAGTGTTGTGGGATTGGATATCCTTCACTTGATTAGTAGCAAACCATAACATGATCTTCATTGGTTTGTTGGTTTCAGGATCAAGGACATGTTCGTCTTTTCTGATCAACGCTTTTGCAGTCTCCATCGAAGGAAAGTTATCCTTGACCTGTTTATCCAAAAACTGCTTGAATTTGAAAACACTAGGGTTTTGAGAAGGATTGTGGAAGGGAGTGCTAGAGAGTTCAGAGAGATCAACTTTTGACCATGAGTTGAAGTCATGTATGCTTCTGTAGTATTCTGGATTTCCAGAATTCCTCTTAACCACCCACAACTTAAGCTCGGGATCATAACCCCACATCTTGATCCCTGTATGATCACCATATTCATCACCAAATTTTCTCCTTTTAAGATCAGTCACTATGAGTTGAGGTTCATCTGCTTTGCGATTCTTATTTGAACTTTTCAAGAAAAGCAAGTCTTCCTTCTGCTCAGCAATGATTGTTCTTTGGCCATGTTTGATTTCGATCCATGGCATGGCATTTACAGGTTCCTTTTCAAATCAATCAACAATTCTTGTTGTTCTCAGGGGAGGATGGTCAACAGGAAATTCGCCTTCTGAAGGTTGGATGGGAGCAATGGGAGGATCTTCAACACCATCTGGCTATTGAAATAAAGACTGAAACTTATCTCCGAAGGCTTCAAAAAGTTTATTCTTCAAGCTAAAATAAAAAGCAGTTAGGGATCCAAGGTTGGTATGAAGCTTAGAGATTTTCTTTGACTTCAAGGCATTATCTTCCTCTAGCTCAACAATCCTAACATCATGCTTTCCAATTAGGATGTCCTTCTCAATGTTCTGTTGCTTTAAGATGCCAATTTCTTCTTTGAGAGAGGACTTCTCAGAATCACCATCCCCTGAAAGACCTTCCTCAAAAGATATTCCTTTTCCACGTGGGGAAGGTTCAGAAATATTTTGAGCCATGTGACTTGCTAGCCTGATGGAGGCTTCATCTAGCGAAGGGTTTGAAGGGGAGTATTCTGGGACAGCAGATGACCTGCATGTTTCAAATGTGGGCTTGGACCTTCCTCGTGTGGTGCAGTAACAGTTGTGGTGACGACAGTGGATGGAGCTGGAGGTGCTTGATCTTGAATAAGCATTCCCTGCCTCGGATCAAGATGCCTTCTTTTCACCGGAGGAAGAGAGGTCTGTGTTTGTGTTAGATCATTAGAGGATGGTACAAATGAAGGATTAGTTGAATCAGAAGGAGGAATCTCTAAAACGGCATCCTTATGGCTTGAAGATTCTAGCATCACACTTTGATGAGATTAAAAACGTTAATCTTTGAAGATCGATTAGATCTTAAACAGGTAATTAATTATAAAACGGCAAGAACACGAAAATAAGAACAAGGCAAAAGTGAATCAAACGTGTCGAATGATTAAAACAAAATCCTCAGAAGAGCTCGATTAAGAACATCAACTGTAGAGGATTGGTAGGTTACAAGAACGATTAAAGAAATCTGGATGCAAACCGGAATCAACTGTAGAACATCAACTGAAGAGCTCGATTAAGAACATCAACTATTGTTATGCTCTAGATGAATCGCTCAAATCCTTAACCTAATATGCATGCAAGCATATACTTATATAATAAATATAAAGGGTTCCCGGTTGGACAGGCCCAAACCGGAATATAAATAAATAAATAACCAGCCGATCCCAAATGACGCAACCTTCAACTAAATCTTCAGCCCAACAATCTCCCCCTTTGCGTTAATTGGAGCGAGATCTTCACTCGTTACTTGGGCCAGCAGCGGAGGCAGGTACCTTCTTCTTCACGGTTTTAAACAGACATTTGGTGAGAGTGAGTATTGTCTGTCTAAACCTGATGTACCATTGGATCATGTCGTTGAAGTACTTTACATCATCCGCTGAATTCTCTTTACACCTTTTGATAATCGATAACACATGCTCCAGACAAGCATTGGCGTAAAGATGTTTGTCAGCTAAAGCAAAGAGACATTTATGTCCTTCTGCTCTAGTGAACATAACCGAGTTGCGTCTCGGGTCGATCTTGCCCATTGGAATTTGGTTGAGATCACTGGCCGATCCCACAGGAGCTATCTTCGATTTCTTCTTGAAGACTGTGGCAACCTCCTGATCCATAAGGGCAACCTCCATGATGTAGCAGACTAACATCCTTTTGATATGGTCTATAATGGGACCATATTCGGCTTCATTAGTCAAAAGGATATTATGCAAGACAATCCAATCATGAGGATTTAAGTTCGGTAGATCTGCCAGGGAGATATGATGTGCAGTTCTTGCAGATCCTCGAATCACCTTGAACCGAACGTTTATGAACCTTCCTTCGGTGTAAGGCTTTAAGACCCGAACGTTCACTATCTTCTGGGCGCTCCAAGTTAGATACTGAGGACGAGCAGCCTTTAGATAGAAGACGATGAGCTCCCTATCAAGTTCAGCATTTGGATGAGGGACTTCAAAGATATTTGAGAAGGTGTGGAAGATAAACGCCTTTCGAGTCAGCGGCATGTCGAACTGCGAGTCGACAGTATTATTGCAGTCGAACGAGATAACCGGCTCGAGCCATAAGATGCTGGGAGTATCTATGGCCTCTTTAATCATGCGCTCCCGAGTCCAGGTAGGGAAGAGAGTCTTCCTGCTCTCGAGGAGATCGTGGGCTTCCTTCTGCTTGCGTTTGGCTTCTTCAGCCTCTCGCGCCACACGATTAACATCATCATCCACATTGCGACTGTTCTTTCGTTTCAACATGTCAGCAATGGTTTCATCATCTTCATCTTCATCTTCTTCCTTAGCTATGTTTTTCCCTTTGTCCTTCACACCCGAACCCGAAGCTTGACCAGTCGGAGGTGGTTCGGTTGTGTGAGTAGCTTTGGAGGAAGGAGGTGGTTTCGATCCGGTCTTCTTCTCTTCTCCCCCTTGTTTCGAAATCGACACGAAACTCGGTAAGCCTTCTATTTTGCTGAGAAGGTCCATGGCAAGAGAAAGCTTTTCAGCAAGGGTTCGCCTCACTGAATGGTTGAGAATTTGATCGTGTGCTTCAAGGATGTTTGATAAAGCAGCGTGTAAATCCGAAACACATGACTTGATGACCTCCCTTTCGGATCGAAGAGCTTCAAGTTGTTGTTGTGAGTTTGAAAGCCGCATACTCTTGACCTTGAGGGCGGTTGTTTTGCTCGCCAGAACGTCCATCAATGAATTTTCAGCTGCGAGATCCTCCTGAAGCTTAGCGAGGCGCTCATCGATGGAGGCACGAAGGGCCGAGTTGTCGTCGCTTAGGGATTGGCGAAGTGTAGCGAACGAGGTCAACTCCGTAGAAACAAACTTTGCCAATTGCTGAACAATCGGTTCCAAAGTTGTCTTTGTGGCATCGGCGCTTTCCTGTAAGGACATCAACAGGATAGAAGCGTCGGAGAATAGTTTATCGACTTTTTGGGTCGCTGCCTCATAGGCTTTGGTTGAGGCATCTATGGCAGCAGTGGATGAGGCTACCGAATCATGTTGAGCCCTGGAGAAGGCATCAACAATCTTCTGAAGTGCAGCTTCAGAGAGAGAGGATTGTTGGTTGGAAGATGAGGCGAGAAGTAGTTCAACCTTCTCGTTGAGCTCCTTAAGATGCTTCTTTGTCACTGGAGCATCATCCTCTTCATCACTTTGAACCTGAAACGGACTATAGTAGACCGAATCGAAGTTCATGTTATCACCGCCAAGAAACGGGTTATCTCCATCAGAGGCAGTAGCTGGAGATTGTGGAGGTGGTGAAGCTGGGGGTGTGGTTGTTTTGGTCAGTTCAGGTTGAGTGGGTGTGGGGTTAGTTTCGGGTGGTGGTTGAGTTTGGGTAGGTTCGGTTGTATGCTGGGTTTCGGTTTGAGGTGCTTGGTTTACGGGTGGGGTTTCGGTTACTGGTGGTGTTTCGGTTGCAGTTGTGAAAATGGGTGGTGGTATAGGGAAAGAGGTTGGTGGAATAGTGGTATTGGGGATTATGGTCGGAATGGAAGTAGGAAAGGTTGGAGGAGGTGAAGGAACTGGTGAATTATGAAGTTCCATCTCTGGGGTAGGTGATCGAGGTGATGTGTTGCCTCGTTGAGGGGTTTCGCCTCCTTGAGATCCGTCCGAACCCGAACTCTCGTGCTCTGATTCACTTGAAGAAGAGGGAATAACAAGCTTTCGCTTCGGTTGAGTCTTCCTCCTCTTCGGTTGTGGGGACTGTGCAGCTTTAGGCTGTTTCCTCTTCTTGGGAGAAGGACCCGTAGGAGCTTTGGTCGCTTGCTTCCCTTTGTCCGCCTTTTTGCCCCTGGGAACCAGTTTGTCAGCATCGTGGATGGACCTGAGCATTTCCGGTGTAAGTTCCCTAGGACCAGTTGCCCTGAATTCCTTGATCGTCCGGATTAGTCTGCTGTCAGAGGGAACAGCGCCATACATTGTCTCCAGAATAGAGCCAATGAATGAGAATTTAGATGCATCCGAGACGATGATCTTCTTGGTATGAAACGTACCGATTGAAGACATCGATGCACCTGCAGCAGTGGGAATGTCGAACTTGTCCATCGCCCACTTAGTGATTAGAATCCAGAACCGGGCCAACGACACCTCAGAGTGTCGTGATGATGATGAAAGGCTCTGGATAAGCTGTTGCCAGAGGACCAACCCAAAATCCAAATTGACCCCGTTGTAGACTGCATACATGATCGACAAGAAAAGTCGACTAGCACCGTCGGATCCTGAGCTCCGTTCCGACAAGCCCTTGAAGAGGACTGTGAACATGTCGTTCCACTGTGGCGGCAAGCAGGACTTCTTGAATTTTGCGACGGAGGTGAGAACCTCCGTGTACCCTATATTGTAAAACATATTGTACAGATACCTAACCGGAATCGTCTCCGGATTTATTCTCGATGGGTCAACAGCCAACCCTAGCATTGTGCAGAAACGTTGTCGAGAAACAGATGTCTTGTGTTCAGCAATCTCGAAGAACACCCGGTCGACTGCTTTGTCGTAATAGGCAGTTGCACAAACCTGCGATAGGGCTACCATGGGCACAGATTCGATCCTGGAGAGAGCGGTAGCGATTTGGGAGTACTTCAGGCACTCGATGATCGGCGACATGTAGGAGTCGTACGCCAGTGGATTGAGATCGATCACCAGGCATTGTTGCGGACGAATAGGAAGGATTTGCGATGTAGCATGGACTGAGGATGATTCCGCCATTGTTGAAGGTAGTAGAAGAAGAAGATGAACAGTGAAGCTTTTGGTAGTTTTTGCTCTCTAGAAAATCCGTAAGCAGTAAAAAGGTAAATGAGATTGTAGACCGCCTTTTATAGTGAGAGATTGGAGAGAGAAAAATCGTTTCAAATCTTCTATGCGATGATCACGTAGGAGAGAGAGTGTCAGAATCCTAGGATCACGCCACCCAACAAGCGCCGTTTCAGAAGAAAAACGGTTCAAATCCTCATGCGCCTTTAAATGCCAGAGGAATGTCGCTTGGATTTCGCACACGCGTCCATAATGTCAGTAAAAGTATGGGTGTTTCAAATTCACATGCGCCCCCTTTTTACCGTCGTTTGAATTTCAATCCGTTTAACTCCCGCCGAGTCAGCAACCTTTCGTCTTATCTTTTTAAATGGCATCTTTTGAATTAAATACCCACGTGGATTGTTTTTGACCACAGCTTCATAATGAACCGCCAAAGTAATAATACAGCCTGTAATAATTAGTAACGGAATTTTGGAAAATCAAAGATTTTCGTGCAAAGAGTGTAAAAAGAAAAGAAATAAAGCAACTCTTTTTAGGATTTATTGTGATGTCAATAATGACACGAAACTGATGATCCCGGGCACGAATCTCTTCCTTCAAGGTCAAGAGAGACCTTAAAGTGTTAGTGTGGATTCCCGTTGAATTACGATCAAACACTGATTAATAAATGTTGAAAGGCTTCTTTTAATTAGGATAAATAAGGGTGGCTTTCGCTTTGATTCAGCTATTCTAATCTTGAAATAAGAAAGAAAGTGAACAAAGTACTTGTGAGACCGGTGTAGCCTGTTGAACAAGTAGGTAGGAATTTATTTTAAATTGGCTTGGAAAAAAAATATAAAATCTCAGATAAAAAAAAATTAAAGACTGGATCCCAAGGTAAGAAATGTTATCGTGTTTAACAATTTCATAGGAATCACACAAAAGAAAATTTGAGATTTCATGAGGGTACATTCGTCAATTCTTTGGTGAAAACTTGAGCAAATTAATTGTTCACCGTCAATTCAGATGTGGTGTGGAATTTTGGGTTTCACTCAGCTCGTAGTGGCACGAAACTAAGATCTTAAACACAGATGTTGTGTAACCATAAACCTCAGTGGTAATTTCTGAGAGTCTCAAGGGTTACATTGATGAAACGAATGTAATGGAGAAATATAATGGAGATGGTGTAAGAAAACATAGTACCTCTGCTGCGAAATAAAGGACCAAGCAGCAAACTCTTATCTCATGTGAGAAGAGAGTGAGGTAGCTCACGATTAGAATAAATGTGTTAGCCTTATTGGGAAGACAAGGTTTGTGTATACCAGGTCATGAAGGCCATTATTCAAAATCTTATAAGGCTTGAGACACATACAGCAGCATGCTTCTAGGTACACTTAAGTAATTCATCAATTAGATCCCCATAAACGAACGAACACACAACAAAAAAATATTTTTGGAGTTTTTGAGATTTATTAAAAAAAAATTAAATTAAAAAAAATAAGTAAGAAAAAAATAAGACTTAAAAAACTTGGAAAAAGAATGTGAAAAACCGAACCCGAACGTTCGGTTGGTTTTGGTTGGGAAAAAGTTGAAAAACCGAACCCGAGCGTTCGGTTGATTTCGGTTCCAGAGAATTTTGAAAAACCGAACCCGAGCGTTCGGTTGGTTTCGGTTCAACAAAATTTTGAAAAACCGAACCCGAACCTTGGGTAGGTTTCGGTTTTGGAAAATTTTGATAAACCGAACCCGAACCTTCGGTAGGTTTCGGTTTTGGAAAATTTTAAGAAACCAAGGAATTTAGACATGCTATTGGAAAATACATTTAACACTAAAAAAAATTTTGTACAAGTAATATACAACAAAGAAAAACTACCTTTGAAATGATGAGCGAGACAGATGGTTTAACCGAACCCAAACGTTCGGTTGGTTTCCCTTCTTACGTTTAAGGTTGAGAGGTAGTGTGAGGTACTGACTCTGATTCCATCATACCTAGCCCTTGCAGTATTCTGTTGAATGATGCTTCAGGAAGAGCTTTGGTAAAGACGTCGGCCAGTTGATCAGTGGTTCTTACGAAGTGAACTTCGACGTTTCCATCTTCCACATGATCTTTGATGAAGTGATACCTCAGTGCTATGTGTTTGGTTTTAGAGTGTTGCACTGGGTTATGACCGATCCTAATTGCACTTTCAGAGTCACAATATAGTGGGATCTTCTTCATATCGAGTCCATAGTCTCGAAGTTGACTCTGGATCCAAATCACTTGGGATGTGCAGGATGCAGCGGCAATGTATTCCGCTTCGGCAGTAGACAACGACACACACGTTTGTTTCTTGGATTGCCAGCTGACCAACTTCCCGTCAAGGAATTGACAGCCACTAGTTGTGCTTTTTCTGTCAAGTTCACATCCTCCAAGGTCAGCATCAGAATAGGCTTGAATGAAGAAGCCTGAGTTGGAAGGATACCATAGACCTAAGGAGGTGGTTCGCTTGAGATAGCGTAAGATGTTCTTCACTGCAAGCATGTGAGGTTCGCGTGGGTTCGCCTGAAATCGAGCACAATAACACACAGAAAACATGATGTCAGGCCTGCTAGCAGTAAGATACATTAGTGAGCCTATCATTTGACGATAGAGCGTGATATCGACAGCTGGTTTGTCTAGGGATGGAGTTAGCTTGGTGCCGAATGCCATTGGGACTTTGACTTTTGAGTCTCCCATCATACCAAACTTTGCTAGGAGAGTCTTCGTGTAAGCTTCCTGATTAATAAAGATGCCTTCGGGTCCCTGTCTTATATTTAAACCAAGGAAAAAATTAATAGGACCCATTGAGCTCATTTCAAATTTAGTCTCCATCAACTTTCTGAATTCAGCTGTTAAGCTGGGATTCGTAGAGCCAAAGATGATGTCATCGACATAAATTTGAACAATCATAAGGTGGTTACCTTCCTTTTTGCGAAAGAAGGTTGGGTCAACCGAACCTTGTTTGAATTTAGACATCTTTAAAAATCTTGTTAGCATTTCATACCAGGCTCTCGGAGCTTGTTTAAGGCCATACACAGCTTTATCCAGAATGTAGCAATGATTTGGATACTTTTCGTTCACGAACCCAGGAGGTTGCTCCAGATACACTGTTTCTTCGAGTTCTCCATTAAGAAATGCACACTTGACGTCCATTTGGAAAACTTCAAAGTTTTTGTGAGCAGCATAAGCCAGAAATATTCTAACATATTCTAGCCTAGCTACTGGAGCAAAAGTCTCTTCATAATTAATGCCTTCCTCCTGACAATATCCCTTTACTACCAGACGAGCCTTGTTCCTTATTACATTCCCTTCCTTGTCCATTTTGTTCCTGAAGACCCATTTGAGACCAACAACCGAAGCATCTGGAGGAGTTGGAATAAGGCGCCAGACTTTGTTCCTTTCAAATTCGTTCAGTTCGTCTTGCATTGCTTGAACCCAATCATAGTGATCGAGGGCAGTGTTAACTGTCTTCGGTTCAACTTTTGATACGAATGAGTTAAACATACAAAACTCAACCTTTGAAAATAAGGATGTCTGTTTTGCCTTCAGTTGTGATCGGGTCAGAATCTTTTCAGAGACATCACCAACCACTTGAGAGATAGGATGATCTCTGGTCCATTTGGTAAGAGGAGGGTAATTTGGATCAAAGGTAGGGTCTAGTTCAGCATTGATCATTTCTTCTGGCTCAGATTGGCTATCGTAGTCAAGCTTCATATCATCATGCTCCCCCTCGATTGATGAGCTTTGAGAAACTTGAGGTTCAGGGGTTTCTTGTAATGCTGGACTTGCAGGCGTTGATGCACCTTCGGTTGGAGAAGTACTTTCGGTTGGAAAAGCACTTTCGGTTGGAAAAGCACTTTCGGTTGGAATTGTAGATCTTGGCTCCCCCTCGACATTTGAGCTTGGCTCTCCCTCGACTTGTGAGCTTGGCTCCCCCTCGACTGAAGCATTGTTGGATGGAGGGTCATTAGTAGTCGATTCTCCTTCATTCATTCTCCTGGCAGCTTCTTCGATAATTTGCTTCATGTGGTCGACATTGTTGTCTGCTGCACCTGCTTCTGAGAGAGAAGCTTTCTCTGGTTCGTCAAAGAGCTCCAGAAATTTATCGTATAAATTAGCGATCGAGACTGTGACTTGCCCAGTTTGAGGAAAGATTTCCCTAGCGGTGTCTTCTTTGGCTTGTAGCTTTTTGACATAGCCATCGTCAAAGGTCACGTAATATGTCTCTTCAATTTTTCTCGAACGCTTGTTTAGGACTCTGTATGCCTTGGATGTGAGAGAGTAGCCCAGAAAGATTCCCTCGTCGGCTTTGATATCGAGTTTGTTGCGGTGTTCTTTAGAGTTAAAGATGAAACACCGTGAGCCGAACACGTGGAAAAATTTCACATTAGGCTTTCTGTTATTGAGAATCTCGTATGGTGTGAGCGTGAATCGTTTGTTGAGAAAAGACTTGTTCTGAGTAAAACAAGCAGCAGAAATAGCGTTAGCCCAAAAATAAAGAGGTAAGGAAGCAAAACTTAGCATAGTTCGGACAGCTTCACACAAAGATCGGTTTCGTCTTTCGACAATTCCATTCTGTTGTGGTGTGTAGGGAGCTGAGAAGTTGTGACTTATTCCCTTTTCTGCAAGAAATTCTTCAAACTCCCTGTTCTTGAATTCCAGACCATTGTCGCTCCTGATGTTGCGAACGACCTTCTTGAGCTGTACTTCAATCTGCTTGATAAACATTTTCAGCTTATGAGTCGCTTCAGATTTGAGTTTTAGAAAGAACACCCATGTAAATCGTGAAAAGTCATCAACAATAACAAGAATATACTTGCTACCACCGATGCTTTCGATAGATGAAGGACCACACAAATAGATATGAAGTAATTCGAGTGGTTCAACAACTTTTGTGTTAATTACAGATGGGTGACTTTGACGACTCTGCTTCCCATTTCGCATGCAACACACAAATGATCTCTGTCGAACTTGAGCAATGGAAGACCCCTAACATGACCTCCAGTGACAAGACGGTTGATATCTTTAAAGTTGATATGAGAGAGTCTTCGGTGCCACAACCAGCTTTCGTCAGATTGAGCTTTTGATAACAAGCATATAGCTAGGTTTCCTTTGATGGGTTTAAGGTTTAGAGGAAACATTTCACCCTTTCGCTCCGACTTGAGAATTACCTTCTTTGTCTTTTTCTCAATAATTTCAGAACCTTCATCATCGAATGAGACTTTGAGACATGTACCTCCAACAAGCTGAGATACACTGATGAGGTTGTGTTGGAGTCCTTCCACATAAGCCACCTTCCTTATAGTAAAGTCACCATTTGTTATCATCCCGTATCCCTTTATGGTGCCGAAAGAATTATTTCCAAACTTGACATTGCCACCATTTGCAAGAGATTTGTATTCCCTGAGCTCCTCTTTCCTCCCTGTCATGTGACGTGAGCAGCCACTATCGATGTACCATTCTTCGTCGAACTGCTCGTCACTTATAACCTGCAAAAATTAAGCAGATTTAGGAACCCAAAGCTTCTTGGGTCCACGTGAGCTTTTCATGGGAACAGGAACAGTAAGAGAGATGTCAACAAGATATGTTCGTTTTATAAGTGTTATTTCATCTTTCTTTTTAATGGTAAAGACTTTTATTTTATTAGGATTGGGAACGTTCGGTTTAGACTCTGGTGGTGATGTAGAAACCTTCTGTTTGCCCTTTTGTTCAGACGACGAATGAGATTTTTGAGAATGAACTTTAGAGCAAGATGGAGAGGAATTGGTGGAAGTAGAAGAATTAGATGAACTAGAAGAAGTGGGTTTAGATTGAGAGGACTTCTTGGCTGGAGACTCTAGGTGACCCTTTTGCTTTTGATCATTGGAGGGACTGACCTTAGAGTTTTGATCTCTTTTTACTTTAGAACCGAACCTTTTCTTTTGGTTGGAATCGTTCTTTGAACCGAACCTTTGCTTTCGGTTGAAGTCATTCTCAGAACCGAACCTTTGCTTTCGGTTGAAGCCATTCTCAGAACCGAACCTTTGCTTTCGGTTGGTATCCTCTTGTGAACTGAACCTTGGCTTTCGGTTATTGTGACTCTCAGGTTTTCCGACAGAATTGTTTTCATACTTCAGATTCTTGTCTTGATGTGAGAAGTATGCATTCTGGGATTGCCAGAATTGTCTCCTTTCAGAGAGATTTTTCCTGTATCTTTGGTTCCTTTCTCGTTTCTTATTCCTCATCTGCTTTGGTTGATGATGAACATTAGCTTTCGTTTTTGGTTTCTCCTTGGCTTGTTCATTTTGAACTGTAGGAGTTTCATTTTGCACTGAGGAAGTAGAGGGAACGTCTTCTGTTGCCGAACTTTCATTCTCCTGAGGAATGTCTTTTGTACCGCTGGTGCTTGGTTCATCGAAATTATCTGGCTTATTTAAGGGTTCAGGTATGTATCTACCTTTACTCATCCAAGAGGTTCTTTCTGATAAGCCCGCCGTTTCGTTTGCATTATCTATTGGTGCTGACCAGAAGTACTCATCGCAGCCATCAGCATTGTCTTCGTTTACAATAGCTGTGAGTTCAGCTGTCTGATGTTCGGTTACTCCAGTGACCTTGTATACTTGATTCGGAGTGGTCCTGACCTTTTGATACACAACTGCTTTCTCTGCTAATATCGGGGACTTTTGTTGGGACAATCGAGCGAACTCCACTGAATTTTCAGAAATTAGATTCTTGTGGTTTTTAGGTTCGCTTTTAACAAATTCTGAGCAGTCAACCGTGTCCTCTACAGAAATTTCACTCATGTTGTCGTCCTCGTTAAGCTCAGATGCATTTTCAACATCAATTTCGTTTTCTGAGCTTACGTTGGCGTTCAAAGAGTCAAATTTTTGTATGGTTTCGGTTCTCAGTTTAAGTCTATCATTTTCATCCAAAAGGTTTTTAAGCATATCCTTGTGGTCCTTGGATTTGATGAAAGATTCAATTTTGTCCAGTCCATACATGTAGGTCGGATTGACATCATCAGATGATATCACACTCTCACAGTTATAAGCTTCGGCATCAATTTCATCCTCCTTAAACTCCAGGAAGGGCAAAATCATGCGATGGATCTTTTGGCCTATTTCACAATCTAAGTGAAGCTGAGTAATATTAGAATAAAGACGTTTTGCAATTAAACAAAAAACATTCCGCTGTTTTAACAACTTTAAATTATCTCTTTGTAAATAAATGTTTTCGTCTTTAATTTTAACTAATTCAGATTCCTTCAACTCGATCCACATGCGCCGCTCCTCACTCTTCGACGCCGCCCTACTTAATTGATCAGTCAGGTTAGAATTGGTGACTCGAGTTTGAGTTAAGCTACTATCTAGATGAGAAATTCTTGTATTAACATTTTTTAGTTCTTTCTCATATGAGGATTGTGGTACTTTAAATGAAATGAAAACCGATTGTACCTTCTTTATCAGTTCATCAAGTTCATTGAACTGCTGGCTGAGTGGTTTGGCCGTAAAGCACATGTCCTCCTGCACCTTCGGTTCATTGCTTCCACTATCGGTGTTGTATCCCCTCATCTAAGATACATCAGACACCATGAAGCATCTTCCTCCACTGCTCTCCTCCTTTGCCACATAAGCCTTTCCATGAGTAGGCTTCCTCACTTCATCGTCTTCTGAGTCAGTAGACCAAACTTCCGTGCTACCGAACTCGTCATCAGCAACCGAACCCTGCACAATAAGAGCATTAATAGAAGGGTTAGCGGTAGACTTCTTCTTTCTCAACTCATCCAGCCTTTTCTGCAGCACAGCTTCCTCATCCTTTTCATCATCCTTTTCAGCCATCTTCTTAAGGACACAATCTTTAGCATAGTGGTTTTTCCCACCACAGTAGAAACAGCTTACTCCAGAATCACCATCCACCTTCGGTTCCTTCTTGGGCTCATCAACCTTCGGTTCATTGTTAACTTTTTCTGAACTATAACTCCCCTGCCAGTTTCGGTTTTTATTGCTGGGAAATCTCTTCTTTATGAACCTCTTGGGGTTAGACACCATCATAGCATAATCCTCAGACGTGAGGTCATACTCCTCCAAGTTAAGGTCTTCATCCTCCACTGCAACTTTACTTTTTGACAGGAGGGCCAACGAACCAAGGCTTGAAACAACGTTTTTCTCCTGCAGTACAATCTTCTCCTGGGACTTGAGAATACCCACCAGTTTCGCCAAAGAATATGATTTAAACTGCTCATGGGCTTTAACTGTTGACACCACAGCTCTCCATTCTGACCTCAGACCATTAAAGAATGTAACCTTCTGCTCGATAAGCTTCCTTTCGATGTCATGCTTGATCATCCTGCTGAGAAGATGATTGAAGCGATCGAATGTCTGGGTCAGTGTTTCTTCGGCTCCTTGCCTGAATTCTCCAAACTCAGATAAGATCAAGGTTTTGATAGAATGTTCAAGATCCTCGTCTGTAGAGTACAGTTCACGAAGTCTATCCCAAACTTCCTTTGCCGTCGTGCATGAGCTGACCAACCTGAAGGTGTCGGACTGAAGGGAAAATCTTATCAATCTTAACGCCTTGATATTGCACTGGAATTTATCCTTTTCATCTTGTGCAATATCTTTAACATCCTTCAGCAGATCATTGTACTCCTTTTGAGTTTTGATAATCATGGACGTTGCAGAATGAGAGAAAGGTCCATTAATGATAGCTTCCCATATGAGGTATCCATTATCCTCAGATCCTATCATGTAGTCTTCGAAGTGATGCGCCCAGACTTCATAGTCATGGGTATATAGGATTGGAATCTTTGTCGTCGAACCGATGCTGTTGGAAATATTAATAGGATTTGATTGCGACTCGTCCATTATGATCGAAAAACCTGTTCAAAGATCAGACTTGTAATTAAGCAGATTAGGGCAAAACAATAAATATCAAGATACGTCAATAATGAGATGACGGCTCAATAAATATCGATAGTTGCGGAAAAACCCTAATTAAAACCTTTTCACAGAAAAGATGTGTATCGATTACACAGCCTCCTGCTCTGATACCAATTGATGAGATTAAAAACGTTAATCTTTGAAGATCGATTAGATCTTAAACAGGTAATTAATTATAAAACAGCAAGAACACGAAAATAAGAACAAGGCAAAAGTGAATCAAACGTGTCGAATGATTAAAACAAAATCCTCAGAAGAGCTCGATTAAGAACATCAACTGTAGAGGATTGGTAGGTTACAATAACGATTAAAGAAATCTGGAAATACTATTGTTATGCTCTAGATGAATCGCTCAAATTCTTAACCTAATATGCATGCAAGCATATACTTATATAATAAATATAAAGGGTTCCCAGTTGGACAGGCCCAAACCGGAATATAAATAAATAAATAACCAGCCGAGCCCAAATGACGCAACCTTCAACTAAATCTTCAGCCCAACACTCTTGAAGTTGGAGGCATTGCTTTGAGAACGTCATCAACACCCCTAGACTCAGTTGTTGTGTGAGCAACTTCATTGTCATTGAAAAAGAAGTTGTTAAATAATGTTGAGCTTGGATCTAGGTCGTCATGATCAAGGTTAGGATTGAGTGGGATTTCTTCATTTTCAAAACTAGAGAACTCCATTTGACTGAGAAAATCATCATCACCCTCATTTTCTTCATCATTGACCTCCATATCAAGGTTGCTCTGAATCTCCACATTCTGCAGTTGGTCATGCTCTTCTACCACGATTGCAACAGGAGAAACATAACCTTCTTCGTTTTCATGTTCAGAGGCCGAAATGATAATCTCTTCGGTTTCCGTGGGGAAAAGGAACAAAGTTTAGATTATATAAGAATCCCTAATTAAACACCCAAATGAGAAATTAGGGCTAGGATCCAACAACATTATTTACAATTTAGAAGAGGGATGTCGTAATCCAAACTGCAAATACTTTTAAGGTAGGTAAATGACGATTTACCAACTTCCACAATGAAAAATGAAAAAGACAATTAAGTTTTAAATGTATTGAAACTTCTAGATCTTTTGAGATTCATTGAACTTTTCAATGGCATGTTTAAATCTCGATATGCCCTTCATGTTTGTGACTGGGATACCGAGACAAACAAGGTGTGAATAACCATGCAAATGTACTTGGTACTCTCGATGTCATTTATCACCTAATCAATGTGTGACAACCGTCAATTTCCGGTCAAGTCAAAGTCAACTAAAGTCAACAAGTCAAACTGGTTGACTCATTTAACCCTTGTGTACTAGGGCTTACATTAGGTAATTACTATACAACTCGCTATTATAATGTGAAATCATAAATTGAAAATTTCATATATCTAGATTTCCTTAACCTAAAACTGTGGTAAGTAATGAACCAAACCGATAAAACAATGTTACATACTCATCAGTAGTGTGTAAGATCCTTAAACATGGCTTAACGGGGCTTAAGGACCTTATGTTGCGGAGCCAAGCACTCAAAGGGGTCACAAAAGAAGCCTCTCCCAATCGCTTTCACTCTGTCTCTCTCTATATAAAATCTCTCTAAGCATGTGAAATCTCTCCCAAATATCTCCAAGCATGTGAAATCTCTCTAAGTATGAGAAACCTCTCCAAGTATGTGAAATCTCTCCCAAATCTCTCTCAAAAGTTCCTTTAACTTTTTATAGTCTTTCGGGCCATCCCGACCCTTAACCGGGTCAAAAACCGCTTAAAACGGGTAAAATAGCCTTAAGGACCCGAAACCCACTCTCTAGGGGCGAACCCTCTTAGAACCGAAGGTCCCTATAGGGACCGAACCTGCTAAGAACCGAAGCTGGAAGAGCCGAACCCGAACCTCGCATACGACTGAACCCAAAGGTCCTCTCGGACCTAACCCTCCTTTCGTCTTCGCCTCATCTCGCCTTCGGGCCATTTTGCTTCATGCACCTTTGGTCCTATCCTCACAACCGAGCTTCGGTTCCATCCTCTAAAGGAGCGAACCCTCGCACTCTCGGTCCCTCATGCGAGAGGCCTCGCAGAAAAGCCTCTTCTTCCCGGTTCTCAACTAGTTTTGCATTTTAGGCCTGTTATTAATTATTTTAACGCGGGATTTTCAGCCAAAACTTTATTTTAACATATAAGACCCCATATTTATTTATTAATCACGTTTTTGGGGATAAATCTTATCCAAGAAGAGTGGGTGGAGTACAAGAGGTGGAGTGTTGACTTTTCTTTAGTTTATGACACAAGCAACCACCCACACCCACTCCATGACCAGCCACACTCCTTCCACCATACCTAGGTCATGTCAATGTACTTTATCATCATTTCCAGCTATTTCCCGTGTTCTTAGGGCTGGAACATCCAACCTCTCTCCTCACACTTCATTCATTCTCTCATTTTCCTCCAAGAATCACACTCCAAACTCTCTTATCTTTCTCTCTCAATTTCGAGAACTTCAAGGCATACTCCAAGGCTTATCACCTTCATTTGGTAAGTATCATCATCTTTCTTATGATTATTACACATCCTCCTACTCAAAATCATAGATTGCTTACACAAATTCCATCACATTAGTGATAGATTCTCGAATCTTCAAGCAATCCTCCAAGTGTTCTTGAGTTGAACACTTCTCTTCATCAACATTCACCCACTGAAATCATATAAGGTGAGTTCATAACCCTTTCTTTTCATGTTTTCTTAAGTTTTAAGGGGGGAATACAAGTTAAAACACCAAGAATTCAACTAAACTTTTCCAATACCTTTCATAGAGAAAGTTTAACTCCATTCACGGACTGTTTTGGTCAACTTAAACATTTTAGTTTTCAAAAATGTATTAGATACAAATGGTTTAGGTTTATACCTTTAAAATGACTACTTTCACATCTCCATACGATTTTTCTACGATTTATGGTGATTTTTTCAAAAAAGCCTATCATTCCAAGAACAAATCCGAACCAGCCTGTGAATATGGACATTTTAACACAAGTTAAAAACTTCCAAAAATCATAATAAAATTTTTGGATAAACTATACACATTTTATGAACTCTCAGAATTTACTGATTTAGTTTTCGGCTCCGTATGATGTTTCTATGATTTTTCTAATACAGTGCAGAAAGGTTAAAAACTAGTTAACAACTTATAACTTTCATAACACTTTGTATTATGTTGAGCAAAGTGTATAACAATAAGTACTACATATTGAATGTGTTTTCTTGTTAGTTTATCATCATAAACTGAAATTTAGTCATTCATGATAAGTTTTTTCATTCATTTAGAACATATATAATAAACTATAATAAGCATAGTTTATGGATTCATAGCACTAATGTATTTTCGTAAAAGAGTTCTTTTACATTACAAACATTTTGGATAAACTATAATAGGTATAGTTTATGTATCATTTACATTTCAAACTTATGTCCAAAGTTTTTCAGTTCAGTTCACGTAAATCTGTAAATGAATAAATTTGTGAGTCATTCCCTTCGTGTTACCTTCATGGTAACAAAGTCAAAAGTCTTGAATGAAGAATCCAGATCTGACAGGATACCAGAGACCGAGAGATGAGGTTCGCCTCAGATAATGAAAAATGTTCTTCACAGCAACCATGTGAGGTTATCTTGGATTGGCTTGAAACCTGGCACAATAACAAACATAAAACATAATAACCAGTCTACTCATAAGGGACCCTATCATTTGACGATATAGTGTTATGTCAACAGCATATTTTTCTAGAGATGGAGTTAAAAATGCCATAGGAACCTTCACTTTTGAATCACCCTGCATACCAAATTTCATCCGTAAGTTCTTTGTATAGGCCTCCTGGTTGATAAATATACCTTCTGGTCCCTATCTAATATTCAAACCAAGGAAAAAATTAATTGGACCCATTGCGCTCATTTCAAATTTAGTCTCCATCAACTTACTGAATTCAACTGTTAAGACAGGATTCGTGGAGCCGAAGATGATATCATCAACATAAATATGAACAAACATCAAATGTTCGCCTTCCTTCTTAGGAAAGAAGGTAGGGTCAACCGAACCTTGCTTAAATTTTGACATTTTCAAAAAGCGGGTTAGTGTTTCATACCAAGCCCTCGGTGCTTGCTTTAATCCATAGACAGCTTTATCTAGCACATAGCAATGATCAGGGTATTTTTCTTTCACAAAACCCGGCGGTTGCTCAACATGGACTGTTTCTTCTAATTCTCCATTCAAGAAAGCACATTTGACATCCATTTGGAAAACTTCAAAGTTTTTATGAGCAGCAAATGCCAAAAAGATTCTGACTGATTCTAACCATGCTACTGGAGCAAAGGTTTCCTCATAATCTATCCCTTCCTCTTGACAATATCCTTTTACCACCAACCGAGCCTTGTTACGAATAACATTCCCCTCTTTATCTAACTTATTTATAAATACGCATTTCAAGCCGACAACAGAAGCATCTTTTGGTGTAGGAATCAACCTCCAAACTCAGTTGTGTTCGAACTCATGGAGCTCATCTTGCATTGCTTGAACCTAATCAGAATGATCAAGTTCAGCATTTACAGTTTTCGGCTCAATTTTGGAAATAAACGAATTAAACATACAAAATTCAACATTAGAGAATAATGCAGTTTGTTTCGCCTTCAGTTGAGAATGAGTAAGAACACTTTCTGAAGATTCACCAATAATTTGTTCTTTGGGATGGTCCTTCGTCCATTTTACTAATGGAGGATAGTTTGGATCATATTCTGGATTCAATTCAGCTTCCACTTCTACTTCAATCTCTTAGAGATCATCCTCGCCTTTGTCAGTTGTACTCTCATTCTCTTTCTCCCCCTCGACTGGAGAAGTGTGTCCTGAGGCAGCATCAGAGTCTGCATATTCTGTGGGAGTTGGATTCTCCCCCTCGATTGTACTACTACTCGTTGGTTTTAGATCATTACTTTCCCTTTCATCTGGACCTTTATGCGTTGGGGAGTGAATTGGATTCTCCCCCTCGACAGACTCCGGTTGTCTTTGGTGGTGTCGAGCTCTCCCCCTTAAATGTTGAATCGTTGTTTGGAGAGCCATTTGATGACGTAGCACCTTTAGGTTCACTTTCCATCTCTTTAGCAGCTTTGTCTATGACCTTTTTGAGATTATCGATTTTGTTATCTGCTGCTTTCGCTTCTGAATGAATCGCTTTCTCTGGTTTATCAAACAGTCGAATGTATTCCTCGAACAGGTTGGATATTGGAACCGAGACTTGTCCAGATTCTAGGAATATGTCACCTAGGTCACCTTCAGTCCGCTGAACCTTCTTAATATAATTGTCATCAAAGGTGACATAGTAAGTCTCTTCAATCCTTTTGGAGCGTTTATTCAACACTCTATATGCTTTTGATGACAGAGAATAACCCAGAAATATTCCCTCATCAGCTTTGACGTCAAACTTATTTCGGCTCTCTTTAGAATTGAAAATAAAGCACCTTGAACCGAATATGTGGAAAAATTTAACATTAGGCTTCCTATTATTTAAGATCTCATATGGAGTAATTGAGAATCTTTTGTTGAGCAAGGAACGATTCTGAGTGTAGCAAGCAGTGGCAATTGCATCAGCCCAGAAGTATAATGGTAGTGAGGCGAAAGTAAGCATTGTTCTAGCAGCTTCACATAGAGAATGGTTTCGTCTTTCAAAAATCCCATTCTGTTGTGGTGTATAAGGGGCCGAAAAATTGTGAGTTATCCCCTTATCAGCCAGAAAGTCCTCAAAATATATGTTCTTGAATTCCAGACCATTGTCACTTCTGATGTTTCTGACCGTCTTCCTCAGCTGTACTTCCACTTGTTTAACAAATGTCTTCAACTTGGGGGTTACATCTGATTTCTGTTTAACAAAGAAAACCCAGGTGAAACGTGAAAAATCATCTACAATTACAAGAATGTACTTACTACCACCGATACTTTCGATAGCCCAAGGTCCACACAAGTCAATGTGCAATAGTTCAAGTGCATCAACTATCATTGTATTAATGCATGTAGGGTGACTGTTTCTGCTCTGTTTGCCCATCTCACATGCCGCACATAGATGCTCCTTATCGAACTTGAGAAGAGGGAGACCCCGAACGTGGTCACCAAGCACCAATTTGTTGATGTCTTTGAATTTCAGATGCGATAGGCGTCGATGCCATAACCAGCTTTCATCGGTATTCGCTTTTGACAGCAGACAAATAGCTGGTGTACCTCGAATTGGGTTTAGATTCAGAAGGTACATTTCTCCCTTACGTTCAGATTTCAGCAGAACCTTTTTGGATTGTTTTTCAATTATCTCAGACCCCTCATCATCAAATGATACCTTCAAACCTGTGCCCACAACTAATTGTGACACGCTGATGAGGTTGTGTTGTAATCCTTCTACATATGCCACTTTCCTAATTGAGAAGTCTCCATTGGTTATCATGCCATACCCCTTGATTGTTCCATAGGAATTGTTTCCATACTTTACACACCCACCATCTTTCAGGGACCAAAACTCCCTTAGTTCTTCCTTCCTTCCTGTCATGTGATGCGAGCAGCCACTATCTATATACCATTCATCGTCAAACCGCTCGTCACTGATTACCTGCAAATTTAAGCAGATTTAGGAACCCAAAGTTTCTTGGGTCCTGGTGAGTCTTTCACAGAAAAAGGAATTATAGTAGAAATATCAACCAAATAAGTTCATTTAATGAGAGTGGTTTGATCTTTTCTTTTAATTGTAGATACCTTAATTTTGGTTTTATCTTATTTAAATTTGAATCCGTTGGTTAGTTTGTTTGATGGCGTGTGGCTCCTAGGATTAGCTGATGATTGCTTGTTATGGATCCTAGTATCAGAGGTTAGCTTTCCTTTTCCTTTGATATTTGTTTTGAAATTTGCTTTGCCTTGAAGTTTGTTGTAACATAGATTTGACTGAGGACCGAAACTAGGTTTAGAACTAGTAGGGGGATCGAAAGTTGACCTAGGACCGAAGCCAGTCTGCGGACCGAAACATGACTTCCAGTTCTTTAACTTGGAATAGTAAGAACTTGGGCTGAAATTTTCATTTACTATTTCCTTTCCCTTGTCCATTGAGATTTTCTTGGGAGGAACATAGTTGAAATTTTGTGAATTTAGTAACTCTTTTGCTCATTTAGATTCTTTTCATATCTTAGATTTCTTAAGCGTTTTTGCTCAGCCAGTTGCTTCTGTGATTTGTACATGTTGAAGCTTTCTTTTTGCTTGTCTCTTTGAGTTTCGACTGTTTTGACTCGTTCTTTCGGTTCTTCTTTCGGCTCTTTAGGAATATCTTTGGTTCCACTAGGACTTGGTTTGTCAGAACTTGAGGTTTTATTTAAGGGTTCAGCGGCGTATCTTCCTTTAACTCTCCAAGAGGTCTGCTCAGATAAGCCTACTGTTTCGTCTGCATTATCTATAGGAGCTGACCAGAAGAAATCTTCGCACCCTTCTGCATTGTCTTTTTCCACCAAGACTCTTAGTTCTGCCGTTTGCTTTGGAGTGACTCCTGTAACTGCGTATATCTGATTTGGCACAGTCTAAACCTTTTGATAGACCATGGCCTTTTCCTTGAGTTTTGGTTTCTGTTCTTTTGACATACGAGCGAATTCAACCGAGTTTTCTGATATTAGTGGTTTTTCATTCTCGGTTTCACTTTTCATAAACTTAGAGCAGGCAACTTCATCCTCTACTGAGATTTCACTCATCTCGCTTTCCTCATCAAATTCAGACGTATTATCTAAGTTTATTTTATTTTCATTGACAATTTTGGCGTTTGAAAGATTAAATGTTTGAATAGTTTCAGATTTAATTTTTAGCCTATCATTTTCATCTAAGATATCTTTTAGCATACTTTTGTGTTTCATAGAATCGATGAAGGATTTTATCTTGTCCAGACCAAGCCTATAAGACATGGATGTCTCTTCGGAGGACACTTTTGATTCACATTCTGCTATGACCTCATCTTCCTTCAATTCAAGAAAGAGCAATATCATTTTATGAATTTTCTTACCAATTTCACAGCTTAAATGTAATTGAGCAATATTAGTATAAAGATGCTTAGCAATTAAACAGAAAACATTTCTTTGTTTCAAAAATTTTAAATTGTCTCTTTGCAAATAAATACTTTTGTCCCTATCTCTAACTAACTCCGCTTCCTTCAGCTCAATCCACATTCTTCTTTCCTCACTTTTTGAAGACACTCTGTTGAGTTGGTCAGTTATGTTAGAATTCGCTAAGCGAGTTTGCATGAGGCTACTACTTAGGTTAGAGAACTTAAAGTTTAATTCAGTTAATTCTTCTTCATAATCTGTTTTTGGAATTTTAAGAGATTCAAGAATAGATTGTACCTTTTTGATCATCTGATCGCAGTCGTTAATCTTCTCACTCACTGGCTTGGCTGCAAAGCACTTGTTTTCGGTCAGGTTCGGTTCCTTATCTGCACTTTCGGTTGATGGGCCAGCAGTGACAATTAAACACTTTCCAGATGAACCTCCTTCCTTTGTCACAAAAGCCTTTCCATGAGTGGGCCTTCTAACCTCTTCATCTTCAGAGTCGGTTGAGCACATTTCTACGCCACCGAATTCATCTTCCCCAGCATTCTCCTGAATAATCAAGTCATTCATTGAGCTGTTATTCGCCTTCTTCTTCTTGATTTCTTCTAAATTGTGCATCTAGTACGCTTCATCATCTTCACCCTCTCTCTTCTTAGCCATTTTCCTTAACATGCAATCTTTGGCAAAATGATTCTTGCTGTAACAATAGCTGTAGTCGTATCCAGAATCTCCTGCAAGCTTGCTCTCCTTTTTCTCTTCATCCTTTTGAGAGGAGACTTTCGGTTCATCCTTCATCTTCTTAGAACTATAACTTCCCTGCCAGTTTCGATTCTTGCTGACAGGAAATTTTCTCCTTGCAAACTTCTTTGGATTTGTGACCATTATTGCATACTCCTCACTTGTAAGGTCACATTCACACATATCTGACTCTTCTTCTTCTTCTGCGATACTTTTTCCTTTAGAGACAAGAGCCAGCGATCCCACACCAGAAACCACTTTTGCTTCCTTGGTTACTACACTTTCATGGGACTTAAGTATCCCCACAAGTTTCACCAGCGAGTAAGATTTAAACTGTTCATGTGCCTTCACAGTGGAAACTATAGCCATCCATTTCGGTCTCAGCCCGTTCATGAAAGTCATTTTTTGCTCGATCAACTGCCTCTTTATTCCATGCTTGATCATTTTACATAGGAGATGATTAAACTGATCGAAAGTCTGTATGAGCTTCTCTTCAGGTTTCTGTTCGAAAACTCCAAATTCTGACAGTAGCGGGGTTTGAATGGAGTGTTCCAGATCTTCATTAGTTGAGTAAAGTTCCTTCAACCTATCTCAGATTTCGTTAGCCGTTGTGCATGAACCTACCAACCGAAAAGTGTCAGATTGCAGGGCAAATCTAATCATCCTCATGGCCTTTACATTACATAGCAATTTATCTTTCTCCTCCTGCGGCATCTTGTCTACGTCTGCCACCAGCTTGTTGTACTCCTTTTGGGACTTGACAGTTGTGTTCGTTCCTGAGTGAACAAATGGCCCAAGCGTGATAGCTTCCCAGATGAGATAGCCATTGTCTTCAGATCCAACCACATAGTCTTCAAAGTGATGAGTCCATACTTCGTAGTCTTGAGTATAGAGTATGGGTACCCTGGTTGTAGATCCAATGTTGTTTGAGATATTGATCGGGTTTGTTTGCGAATCATCATGAGACATGGTGAGCTGCTAGAATCAAACCTGTAATCTTGAGATTAGGGTTTTATCAGAAACAGAGTTACCATCGTTATGAAGAAGACGGCTTCTATTTATACGATAAAAGCGGAAACCCTAAAGTATTCTGAATATAGAAGGAATGTGTATTGATCACACAATCTCCTGCTCTGATACCAATTGTTAGAACAAAGTTCTTTTAGGATCAAATGATTCTATGCAAGTTAATGAATAAGGACACAATAAAGAACACAAGAATAGAGCTGAATATGTCGAATGATTAAAGCTGTAACACCTCAGAAGAGCCCGATAAAGAACTTTGAATGTAAAGGTGTTTAGGGTTTACAATATTGAACGTCAAAATCAACTGCTTATCATGCATACATGCATGCATATTTATAGTAAAACCCCATTAGCTCATCTAGATAATCACGGATGGAAAGGCCCAATCCGGATACAAAACTTAAGGCCCAAGACGCAACACAAACAGACTCAACACACATTAACCTAGGTTGAGGTTACAAAGAGTGATAACTTAAGAACATCGACAAAGTATTTTTCACACTTACCAAACCTATGAACTCACCAACATTATGTTGGCCCTCTCATAATCACATGTATTCCTAGGTCAACCATAAGAGATAAAAGATTAAAACACAGGTTAAAGATGACTGTCAGACTATCAAATAGAATGGAACTCGACACAAAGGCCTCTTCCGGAAAGCCAACAACTCCGAAATTTGTACCACTTAGTGTTTTCGCTACTAAGCCGAGGGTGTGACACTTGATGTGTTATTTTCTTAAATCTTGTTAGTGTAGATTTTGCATGCGTTTTTGGTCCCATAGTTTTGTATAATGGAGTATGAGTTACTCTAGGTCCTTGAAATGTAGTTTCATGTAGTTTTGAGCTCATAGATTTCTATTAATGAGATCTTGGATACTCTTATTGAGCCATTCAAGTGTATTGGTACTTTATATGACTTTTTGACCAAGGGTTTGAGTTTTTACCCTATTGTATGCATGAAAATGAATAAAGTCAGAGACTTTATCCATTAGGACATCCCTTTTAACCTGGATTTGCAATTTGGTGCTTTGGCTTAACAATATAAGAGCTTATGGAAAAGTTAGGATTTACTTTGGTATGTTGGGTGTACCTGGAGGTACGTTCGAATTTGTGGTTTCGAAGGGCACCCTCTACGCTGGGTGTAGAGGGGAGTACACAGGGCGTACTCAGCCCAGATGGAAATTTTGACTTTTGACCTCGACGCCTTATTTTGTTTTGTTTAACGAACCCTTTTATATTCAAATAAATAATATAATGTTTTATTAAGAATTTTGTATGTAACTATGTTATAGTCTTTGCCAACTATCCCTGTACAAAAGATTATGAAAAAAAACCCCAAACACAAGCCTACAAGATGACAAAAAGGTAGAAACTTTAGAAGATGAAAGAAGTACACACATACCCCACATCGTGAAGGAGCCCATAAAAGAATAAAACTAACAAATTTATTAGGAATTTATGTTGAGGTGAATATTTATACACACATAACTCATAGTAGAACTGTAATTACCAAAATGTCATCTTCGAATGATTGTGATCAAATAATTGAACCCACGGAGTCAAGGGACGTGTTACTTTTATTCTGGTTTTAAAAGCATGACCGTCCTTTTTATCGCCCACGGATGTGCATTTTAGAAAAATCTCTAGAGTAAATTAATGAAATAGTCCCTATGGTTTGGTCAAAATTGCATGTTTGGTCCCTAACTGTTTTTTTGCACTCGGATCGTCCCTGTGGTTTGATTTTGTTGCGTCTTTCGTCCTTTACATACATAAAGTTAGGGACTAAACGTGCAATTTTGACCAAACTGTAGGGACAAAAATGCAACAAAATCAAACTTCAGTAATTTACTCAAAGCTCTATATGTTATAATCTTAATTGTTACAGTTGTCATTGAAAGTTCAAATGTATGCTTTAAAGCTGCTTAGCAAGTTTATGAAAAAAAAAACAATAATAATAATAATAATAATAATAAAAGAATATTGGCAAAAACGCATGTAGGAAAAAAAATTCTGTTTAGAACACTGATACTTTGTATAAGGCATAAATTGAGTAGTACAATGTAAAACTTACATACCAACTTCTTGATGCAGTTGTCATTAACAACTTAAACAAATAGGAAATAAAAAAAAAACATAATTCATCTAATCGCGTAATCGATCCTGATTTTGAAGGTTTCTAAGAAAACAAATAAAAAAAAACAATGCAACATAAGACTTTTTTTTAAATTTACTTAAAGTTAATACACATAATTTATCTAATCTCGTAATGGATATTGATTTTGAAAGTTTTTGTGAAACAAATATGAGAAAAAAACATTTCATCAATAAAATGCATAATAATTTTTTTTTCAATTTTAATTCAAATTAATGAGTTTTCAGTAGTCGAACAATGATCTAATAGCTATTTTGTTGGTTCTTTCCTTTAATTGCGAGGAACGAAAAAAATTCATCAAAAAACAATCGATTCTAGGTAAGATTTTTTAGCAGCTCATCTTGGTTCGTTGGTTCGCTCCTCAAATGGATATATATATATATATATATATATATATATATATATATATATATATATATATATATATATATATATATATATATATATATATATATAAAGTCAAAAAAAAATTATGATCTTCAAGTATTTTTTTTATGCATTTTTAGGATTTTTAGGATTTTTTGTTTTTCATAAAACCTAAACTATATATATATATATATATATATATATATATATATATATATATATATATATATATATATATATATATATATATATATAGTTTCCTGAGAACCCGAGAACTAAAAATGAAGCGTTAGATCAAACTTAATTCATTAACGACATAATCGGCATCTTACCAATCTCATTTAATGCTTAGCTTTTTGTGTTATTGATCATATTAATATAAATGTTTAAAAAGTTACGTAATAAATAAATTTTTGGATTTTTGTAAAAATTTAATTTATCGATTTTTTTTAAAAAAAAAAAAGTGCAGTTTTTTTTATTTTTTATAGAAACATGAATTTATGAAAAAAAAAAATGAATTGTTTTTTTTTAAAAACTGCATTTCTTTAAAAAAAAATGTATGTTTCTTTTCAAAAAGATTGTTTTCTTTTTTCAAAAAATTTGTTTTTTTTTCCAAAAAACTGCATTTTTTTCAAAAAAAAAACTGTATTTTTTTTAAAAAAAGTTAATTTTTAAAATCAATAAATTAAAAAAAATAACTAGAATATTAAAAAAAATACTCTTGTTTTTTTAACAATAAAAATCAAAGTTTGTGGTGCATATATGCACATTTGTTTCAAATGCATATATGCATATTTCTGATGCTATAATATTCGTAAGTAAATCATAAAAAATCTCATTTTTATTAATTAGTCTATAAACATAATAGTACAAGTATTTTATTCGATACAAAATAAAATATAGAAAATAAAAATTGCTACAAATTTCAAAGTGTTTTCATGTCTTCCTGTTCAGAAGATGTTGATCGTAAGTGAGAAGATTGGTTACGGAGAAAGAGGAAGCCGGATTCATATTCACATAAATGAGAAGTATATAGGAAGAAGAATAGTCTGTGATTTGTTTTTGAAAAAGAAGAACTGGCTTTCTTATTTCCTTATTTTCTTCAATCTATCATTTTTCACCTCTTCAATATTCACCAAAATTTCTTCCAAATCTACAAGAAGATTTTAAAAAAAAATGATTGATGCAAAAACACTCACAAAAATACATATGTGATTTTCATGTGATTAACATATGAATCACATGTTAATCACTTGTGATTTACTTGTGAATTACATGTGATTCATATGTCAATTACATATGAATCACATGTAACTTATATGTGATTCACTTGTGTTTTACATGTGATTTGGAAGACAAAGAAGTATGAGAAAGAGGAGTCGCAGGAGAAAACATGGAATATTCACATTGAATTACATGTAATTTATATGTGAATCACTTGTGATTTACTTGTGAATTAAATGTGATTAATATGTAAATTACATATGAATCTGATGTAACTAATATGTAATTCACTTGTGATTTACATGTCAGTCACATGTAATTCATCAGTGATTCACTTGTGATTTACATGTGAATCACAAGTGAATCATATGTGAATTACATGTGAATCATATGTGAATTACTTGTAATTCATATATGATTCACTTGTAATTTACAAGTGAATCACATGTAATTCATATGTGAATCACATGTAATTTATATGTGATTCACTTGTGATTTACATGTGAATCACGTGTAATTTATATGTGAATTACATGTGAATCACATGTAATTCATATGTGATTAACTTGTAATTCATATGTGATTCACTTGTGATTTACATGTGAATCACATGTAATGCATATGTGAATCATATGTAAGTCATATGTGATTTACATGTGAATCACATGTAATGCATATGTGATTTAAATGTGAATCACATGTAATTCATATGTGAATTACATGTAAATCACATGTAATTCATATGTCATTTACTTGTGATTGATTTTTTTTTATACCATTTGCATCACAAAAATCTTTACCACATAAAACTAAAGATGACAGGTTAGGATAAGCAGCAATAAGTCCATCTTCTACTTCATTTCCAAGACTAATGACAGGTTAGGAAAATAGGACCTATTCTTTTTCAAACTTAAAAATAAAGCACCAATAACAGATGTTGAATTTGTTGAAAACTTGCTTTCTTCCAGAGAACGGAGTAGCAATTGATGGTTAGAAACTGTTGTTCCATAAAAGCAGAGTTGATTTAATATACATAAGAGTTTCCATGTGAAAAATTCATAACATAAGTTCTTTGAAGTGTAACCTATTCTTTTTCAAACTTAAAAATAAAGCACCAATATTTTCTAGCATTAATATTTTTTTTTAGAAATTGCATTATATTGTTCTACACAAAGTTTCAATATATCGATTACTTTTGGTATAAAAAATAAGGATCCTTCCAAGGCATCAAAATGGACTAATTTATATAAAAAAAAATACATCAAAATGGACAGATTTTATACATGTGAATCTTGAAATTTTGTTTCTAGTGTTAAAAAAGATAAGGAAATTTGTATAACAGAATATAAGTGATTCATTTGTACATGCATTGTTTCATCATCAAAATGATAGTACTATTACCATATCTAAAACCCACATCACACACTGAGTATGTGACATAAATGAAGTATGCAAAGAGGGTTTTAGTTTTAGGTAATTACCTGTGAGATTTGAGAATGTGGAAAAGAAAAGGAACTGGAGAGATAGTTGAAGTAGAAGGAGGTGGTCGAATCGTTAGATCACTTAGAATAAAAGATCGCCATAGCAAAGTCTGCACATCAAAGGGTACGAGGGATCGGTGTGTTCATTTATCAACCAACACAGTGATACAGTTTTATGATGTTCAAGATAGGCTTGGGTATGATTGACCTAGTAAAGCCATTGATTGGCTGATGAAGGAAGCGAAACTTGTCATTGATGCGCTCGAGAATGATCACCATAAGTGTCAGTTTCTTACATCTAGTGTCGATACCTCTGAGGCATTTCATCGAATAGGTGGTGAGCGGAACAAGGAGATCTCCACTCTCGCGAAAATCAGTGGTTTTGATTCAAAGAGTATTATATGACAAACAATATTAGAAGAATAGAATTAAACTGAAGTAAATCTGATTAGCAACATTTCAATGTAACAAATCCAGGTCATGAAAACAGATTCAATCGTGAAGTGATTGATGATACTAACTTGATAATCAATACACAGGTAGGAACTATGGATATTGGATCCATATGTGAAGGTGTTTGTGTAGTTTGTGGCGGTCGGAGGTGCGATTAGAAAAGAAGGCATCAATGGTATAAGATCCTCGCCAGATATAGGTGATCCACAAATGTGATTCGACGGTTTATTGTTACAATCGAACATAAAAATGAATGACGTGGATCCCTTGGATCGTGGATTTTGTAACACAGTAAATTTTCAAAATAATTTTTCGCAATTATAAAAACATTTCTCATTTAATTTCATAAAATATTAAGTTTAAAATTCCAATTCATATCATACAAATCCCAAGATCACATAAATATATCAAAAGTCCCCTGCGTGTGTACAGATCAGGCCGGCGCCTTCCCACGGTCATCGCTAGTACCTGAAACAACAACACTAACACTGTAAGCATGAAGCTTAATGAGTTCCCCAAAATACCACACATAAAACACATATTAGCCACTTGAGGCTATAACTCTATGGGTCCGTGCACCCAAACTCTGTGAACCCTCAGGTTCTAACTCTAGGAACCTTCCGGTTCCAACTCTGTAAACATGCACAGCATAAATCACATAGAAATGATGCAGTGCAACATATAGCATACATAACATACAAATACTCTGTCACATAACTCTGGTTACCTACTCAAGGTAAAGTATAGTGAGAAGACTCACCTCGCGTATCTCGGTATCTCACGAATCCTGGAAATCCCTCGTGCTCGATCCTCCGAGCTCTAATCCTCCTATAACATCATATGTCTCTAATTAACACTTTTTATCTCTAAGGTTGACTATCTCTAAGAAGTCAACACAGGTCAACTCTGGTCAACGGTCAACGGTCAACTTTGACCGGACTCGGCGAGTCCACAAGGGCAACACGGCGAGTCTAGACATTTTCACCAACTCTCTAGGATTCCCTTCTTACACATCGAGTACTCCCCCTGACTCGACGAGTTCCACCTGGAAGAATCGCGGGGCCACCCCGACTCAACTCGCCGAGTCTCAAGAACAACTCGGCGAGTCCCAGTTCGACTCAGTCCACCTGTCAACCCTCTCTACTCACCCTGACTCACTGTCAACCTATGACTCGACTGGACCACTCACTGAGCGAACTCAAGGCAATCTTCAAGCTACTCGCCGAGTCTGTTCGTCGGACTCGGCGACTCCATGCCATGCAACCACTCCAACTTGCTTCTAAGGTTAGATCTTCTCCAACAATTCATAGATCTGGCCTTCCTAGACTGATTCATCACGTAAAGCCCCTAACTTGGTGTCCATAACACACCCCATGGCTCATAAATAGCATTTTGACCTAAGACATAAGGATTCCAATCCAAAACCTCCATTGATTCCCAAAAAGCTTAGGCAAAGGGACACTCTGGACCTCCAAGGGTCCAGATCTATAGTCTAAATCGCTTAAGGGACCAAGGGAGCACTAGATCTAGCCACAAAAGTGGTCAATAAGCCCTAAATCAATGCAAACATCAACATAGAAGATGATAGCTCGAAGGTATTACCACAATAGTGATGCTCTGGACTCCAAACTCTCAGAAAATGGCTCCTCTTGCTTTCCCCTTAGCTGATTCTCCCTTTCCTTGCAAAATGACACCTCCAAGATCAATAATGGCCTCCTACTTTGCTCCAAACGCTCACACTCGATTAGGGTTTCACTCAAGGGACTTGTGAGCACAAATGACGGCCATAAGGCCCTTTAAATAGGTCCCAAACCCAAGAAATTAGGGTTTCATTAAACAGCGCGGACTCGCCGAGTCTAGGCGAATCCCGCGTCTAGAATCGCGATCCTACTCGGCGAGTCTGAGCTCCAACTCGCCGAGTCCCCTCTCAAATCATAAACATAAAAGATACATGGAAATCCGGGCTGTTACAACTCTCCCCTACTAGAACTAGACTTCGCCCTCGAAGTCTCGCTCTGAAAATAGCTTCGGATGCTGCTCACGCATCTCATGCTCCGGCTCCCAGGTCATCTCCGATCCCTTCCGGTGTTGCCACGGAACCAACACCAGAGGTACCTCCTTGTTCCTCAGAACCTTGATTTTTCGATCTCTGATGGCTACTTGTCTCTCGGCATAATTCAGGCTCGCATCCACCTGAATATCCTCTAATGGAACCACTGCCGACTCATCGGCTATACACTTCCTCAATTGCGACACATGAAAAGTGTCGTGGATCTGCCCCAACTCTGCTGGAAACTCTAAACGATAGGCTACCTGGCCTACCCTCGCAATCACACGAAATGGCCTAATATACCAGGGGCCCAACTTGCCCCTCTTCCTGAATCGAATCACTCCTTTCCAAGGAGAGACCTTCAGGAGAACGAAGTCGTCGACCTGAAACTCAAGCTCGGACCGGCGTCTGTCTGCATAACTCTTCTGTCGGCTCTGGGCGGTCAATAACCTCTGTCTGACCTGCTAAATCTGCTCTGTCATCTGAAGCATGATCTCTGTACTGCCCATCACTCTCTGCCCAACCTCTCCCCAGCAAATGGGGGTCCGACACCTCCTACCATACAACAGCTCAAGGGGTGGCATACCAATGCTAGAATGATGGCTGTTGTTGTAGGAAAACTCTGCCAAGGGAAAATACACATCCCAGCTACCCCCGAAATCCAACACACATGCTCGAAGCATGTCCTCAAGCGTTTGAATCGTCCGCTCACTCTGACCGTCTGTCTGGGGATGATATGCGGTACTAAAATGCAATCTAGTACCCAACTCCTCATGAAATTTCTTCCAAAATCTGGAAGTGAAATGCACATCACGGTCCGAAACAATCGAGATCGGCACCCCATGCCGAGATACCACTTCTCTCACATATACCTCCGCCAACTTCTCCGCTGAAGAACTCTCACTGATGGCAAGGAAGTGAGCGCTCTTCGTCAACCTATCCACAATCACCCAAATTGCATCAACTCCTCTGGCAGTCCTCGACAATTTGGTGATGAAATCCATAGTGATCTGTTCCCACTTCCACTCGGGAACCTCCAATGGCTGCAACTTGCCATGCGGTCTCTGGTGCTCGGCCTTAACCCTGCGGCAGGTCAAGCACCTCTCAACAAACCAAGCGACATCCCTCTTCATACAGGGTCACCAATACTCTTTCCTCAAATCCAAATACATCTTCGTAGCCCCGGGATGGATCGAAAATTTCGATCGATGTGCTTCCTCTATCAAAGTAGTACGCGTACCGCCCACAAACGGTACCCAAATCTGACCCTGAAAAGTCATAAGCCCTCGACCATCCGTAACGAACTCTGAAACCAAACCAACGACCCGTTCCCTCTTCTGCATCTCCGGTTGCACAGCCTCGGCCTGTGCCCCACGAATGGCATCCAATACCGGAGCTATCACGGTCAATCTCAAACATACATCTCGCAGTGGAGTGCTCTCCGCCCTGCGGCTCAACGCATCGGCTACCACATTGGCCTTGCCCGGGTGGTACAGGATCTCACAATCATAATCCTTGACCACATCCAACCACCTCCTTTGCCACATATTTAGGTTGGGCTGATCCATCAAGTACTTCAAACTCTTATGGTCTGTGTATATCGTACACCGAACCCCATACAAGTAGTGACGCCAAATCTTGAGGGCAAACACTACTGCCCCCAACTCTAGATCATGCGTGGGATATCTCATCTCATGAGGCTTTAGCTTCCTCGATGCATATGCTATCACATGCCCTCTTTGCATCAGCACCGCACCCAGCCCCAAAATCGATGCATCACAATATACTACAAAATCCTCCATCCCTTCCGGGAGGGCTAATACCGGGGCTTCGTACAACCTTTGGCGAAGTGTCTCAAAGGAGGTCTGCTACTCGGGACCCCATGAGAATGCAACACGCTTTCGGGTCAATTTGGTGAGTGGTACTGCGATCTTGGAGAAATCCTTGATAAATCTCCGATAATACCCTGCCAACCTAAGGAAACTCCTGATCTCAGAGGGTGACTATGGCACCTCCCAACTCATCACCGCCTCAACCTTGGCCGGATCGACCAATATCCCTTCCTGATTAACAAGATGTCCTAGGAACTGGACCTCCCGCAACCAGAAATCACACTTGGAGAACTTTGCATAAAGCTTCTCTGATCTCAAAACCCCAAGGACCTCCCTCAAATGCTCCTCATGCTGCTCTCTAGATCTCGAATATACCAGAATATCATCGATAAATACAATCACCGACCGATCCAACATCGGCCTGCATACCCTGTTCATGAGATCCATGAACACAACCGGGGCATTGGTGAGCCCAAAAGGCATCACCACGAACTCATAATGCCCATATCGCGTCCTGAACGCTGTCTTCTGGACGTCCTCATCCCGTACTCTCACCTGATGATATCCCGACCTTAAATCGATCTTGGAGAACCAAGATGCTCCCTGCAACTGATCGAATAAATCGTCGATCCTAGGTAACGGATAACGGTTCTTTGACCGTCAGCTTGTTCAACTCCCGGTAGTCAATGCACATCCGGTGTGAACCATCCTTCTTCTTGACGAACAGAATAGGTGCTCCCCACGGCGAGCTGCTCGGCCGAATAAATCCTTTCCCCAGCAACTCCTGAAGCTGCGAGGATAACTCTTGCATCTCTGGAGGTGCAAGACGATAAGGCACCTTAGCGATAGGTGTGGCCCCCGGAACCAAATCAATACCAAACTCCACTTGCCTCACAGGAGGCACACCCGGCAACTCCTCGGGAAAAACATCTGGAAACTCACGCACCACCGGTACCTCCTCCACTGAACTCGGTCTCTCGGAAGTCGCTCGCGTATCCATCACATACGCCACAAAACCCTTAAAGCCCTGCTGCAGACACTGCCTCGCCCTAGCGGCCGAACAAAAAGCTGATCCTGAACGTGTACCCTCGCCGTACACTGAAATAACTCCTCCACTAGGGTTTCGTATGGTCACCAGCTGACACTCACAGTCGATAACCGCGCCGAATCGGCTCAACCAGTCCATGCCCATAATGACACAGACATCACCCATCGCAATAGGAATCAGATCAATCGAAAACTCAACCCCGAAAATCTCTAACACACATCCCCGGAGAACCTCCGTGGCACAAATCACTCTATCGTCAGCTATGGAAACTCTCAGAGGCCGACTCAATGCCTCACGACTAACACTGATATGCTGGCTAAAGGCCAAAGATACAAAAGACCGACTCGCACCCGAGTCAAATAACACTAAAGCAGGTACAGAGTTCACAAGGAAAGTACCTACGCATAACATAATATAAGCATAATATCTCAACATCAAAATAAATACATGAAAGGAAACATACCAGCCACAACATCGGGCGCAGCGCGGACCTCCTCCGCAGTCAGCCGGAAGGCTCTCCCTCGAGCTCTCAGCGCCTCGGCCTTCACAGGCCAACTCTCTGTAGCTCTGATGGCGGCAGGAGCAGATCCCTGAGATGCTCCGCGCAACTGCGGACACTCCGCCTTCAGGTGTCCGGTCTGGTTGCAGTGGAAACACACTACAAACCCCTTGGGGCAGTCCTTGGCCATATGCCCCTCCTTGCCACATTTGTAGCAAGATCCCGCTCGGCAGACTCCATCATGACCCTTGTCGCACTTCCCGCAAGTGCGGCCCTTCTGGCTCCCTGGTTTGGGATCAGCGGGCTTGGCCCGCTTGGCTGCCGGCTGAGACTGTGCCGGTCGCCGATCCCTCCCCTGAGACTCCACATCCTCCCTGGTCTGAGTCTCAAGCTCAATCTCCCTCTTCCGGGCATTTTCCTGAAGCTCTGCAAATGTCCGGTACGAGGAGTTCGCAGCGAACTCCCGAATATCCCGCCTTAAAATGCTCAAGTAGCGGATCATACGTGCCTGCTCAGTGGACACGTGCTCAGGACAGAACATCGCCCTCTCATGGAACATCCTCGTGATCGCTGTAACTGACTCAGTACCCTACTTGAGGGTCAGAAACTCCTGTGACAAACGATCCCTCTCCACCTGGGGAATGTACTCATCCCGGAACATGGTAGTGAACCTCTCCCAGGTCACCGCCGAAAGCTCAGCAGGCGTATAATGCGCCGTCACAAACTTCCACCAGTCCTTCGCTCCCAAGCGAAGCTGGTTCAGCGCGAACCTGACCTTCAAATGCTCACGAGACGAGCAAATTAAGAAGCACCCGTCAATATAAGATATCCACCTCATAGCTGCCACCGGATCCTGAGTCCCATCAAACTCTGGTGGTTTGGTGTTGCTGAACTCCCGAAACAGCAACGCATCACCACCCTGCGGCCTCGCAGCAGCAATCACTGCGGTAGCCGCTGCAACAGCAGCCTCAGAAAGAGCGGCATAACGCTCATCAAACGTCTCAATCAGTGTGGTCTTTATAGACCCAAACATCTCCGGTATCTCTTCCCTGATGGCCGCAGCCACCTCCTCCTGGATGATCCGGCGGATCTCCTCCTCACTGGTACCACTGCTCTCGGGCATCAAACGAGTCCTCACCATGATCTACCTCTGAAATACAACATACGATAAATTAGAATCCACACGAGCATACTCACACTCGTCAACTCTTCCCTCCTTGATTCTTGATATTCCAAAGATTCTTACTTGGGCTGCACACTGCTCCGGTGCTTCCAGTAGTACAGGCCCAATACTACTGTCCGCACCGCACAAGAATACACTCCAAGTCCTCCTCTTCGGATCCCAAGTCCCAAGTACTCTATCATGCGTAAACCACTCTCTAATAGATCTCTCATAAGCCCCTCGCTGCTACCTACTCACTCTCAAGCATCTCGTAGCAGCTCACCTCTCCCTAGGCTAAGGCATCACAAATCAGGCCACTCTAGTCCTAACAACAATACCTAGCCTACTCTAGCATGCAGATACATCATATCAATATCAATATCACATAATATAAAGGTATTTTGGGAAATCACCGTTCGGGCGCTGACTGGTCGTACACACATCTCTTGCTCTTGCGTTTTTCAAAAATCTTTTACTCTTTTTGAAAATACATCTCAAATCCTCAGTTTGAGTTCAAATACGCCCGAAGGTGTACTCAAATCCCTCAAACCAAGGCTCTGATACCAACTTGTGACACAGTAAATTTTCAAAATAATTTTTCACAAATATAAAAACATTTCTCATTTAATTTCATAAAATATTAAGTTTAAAATTCCAATTCGTATCATATAAATCCGAAGATCACATAAATATATCAAAAGTCCCCTGCGTGTGTACAGATCAGGCCGGCGCCTTCCCACGGTCATTGCTAGTACCTGAAACAACAACACTAACACTGTAAGCATGAAGCTTAGTGAGTTCCCCAAAATACCACACATAAAAACATATTAGCCACTCGAGGCTATAACTCTATGGGTCCGTGCACCCAAACTCTGTGAACCCTCAGGTTCTAACTCTAGGAACCTTCCGGTTCCAACTCTGTAAACATGCACAACATAAATCACATAGAAATGATGCAGTGCAACATATAGCATACATAATATACAAATACTTTGTCACATAACTCTGGTTACCTACTCAAGGTAAAGTATAGTGAGAAGACTCACCTCGCGTATCCCGGTATCTCACGAATCCTGGAAATCCCTCGTGCTCGATCCTCCAAGCTCTAATCCTCCTATAACATCATATGTCTCTAATTAACACTTTTTATCTCTAAGGTTGACTATCTCTAAGAAGTCAACACAGGTCAACTCTGGTCAACGGTCAACGGTCAACTTTGACCGGACTCGGCGAGTGCACAAGGGCAACTCAGCGAGTCTAGACGTTTTCACCAACTCTCTAGGATTCCCTTCTTACAAGTCGAGTACTCTCCCTGACTCGACGAGTTCCACCTGGAAGAATCGCGGGGCCACCCCGACTCAACTCGCCGAGTCTCAAGAACAACTCGGTGAGTCCCAGTTCGACTCAGTCCACCTGTCAACCCTCTCTACTCACCCTAACTCACTGAGTCAACCTATGACTCGACTGGACCACTCACTGAGCGAACTCAAGGCAATCTTCAAGCTACTCGTCGAGTCTGTTTGTCGGACTCGGCGAGTCCATGCCATGCAACCACTCCAACTTGCTTCTAAGGTCAGATCTGGTCCAACAATTCATAGATCTGGCCTTCCTAGACTGATTCATCACGTAAAGCCCCTAACTTGGTGTCCATAACACACCCCATGGCTCATAAATAACATTTTGACCTAAGGCATAAGGATTCAAATCCAAAACCTCCATTGATTCCCAAAAAGCTTGGGCAAAGGGACACTCTAGACCTCCAAGGGTCCAGATCTATAGTCTAAATCGCTTAAGGGACCAAGGGAGCACTAGATCTAGCCACAAAAGGGGTCAATAAGCCCTAAATCAATGCAAACATCAACATAGAAGATGATAGCTCGAAGGTATTACCACAATAGTGATGCTCTGGACTCCAAACTCTCAGAAAATGGCTCCTCTTGCTTTCCCCTTAGCTGATTCTCCCTTTCCTTGCAAAATGACACCTCCAAGATCAATAATAGCCTCCTACTTTGCTCCAAACGCTCACACTAGATTAGGGTTTCACTCAAGGGACTGGTGAGCACAAATGACGGCCATAAGGCCCTTTAAATAGGTCCCAAACCCGAGAAATTAGGGTTTCATTAAACAACGCGGACTCGCCGAGTCCATATCTTAGACTCGCCGAGTCTAGGCGAATCCCGCGTCCAGAATCGCGATCCTACTCGGCGAGTCTGAGCTCCAACTTGCCGAGTCCCCTCTCAAATCATAAACATAAAAGATACCTGGAAATCCGGGTTGTTACAGATTTGACATTGTTGATATGCCAGACGAGGACCGTGGATTGGTAGTCGTTGTTGTTTGTCAGAACAAGTAGAGATGGAGGATGGAAGGAGGAGGAAGGCGGTAGATGGAGTGGATCGTCGATCCTTGGTCTGTGCATTGAATTCGATCCTCAATGTGGTGGTATCCTTAGCGGAAAGATCACATGGAGAGAGATTTATCGGAAGGAGGCGGATGATGGAGGCATGAAGAACCTGATAGATGACAAAGAAAGTGAGAAACACGTGTTTGTGTTTGTGGGTTTTTTTAATTTGTTAAATTAATTATTATGATTGATATTTTTAATTCCTAATTTGCCCTTGTAAATATTTATAAAATGTCTAAGATGCCATCGAAACAAGTGATAATTACAATTACGTCATGATCAATCTAAGCCATTCAAGATTTTGATATAAAGCTCCACCTTTAGTTCTCGGGTTCTCGGGAAACTATATATAGAGAGAACAATTATTAATCAAGGAACCAATCCAAAGCGTCGAAATTTAAAGTGATCAAGAACAAAAGGAAGGGTTGTAGACACTTACAATGGACGCACATACACCGGATTATAACAAAACTCACTTCCCATTCAGTCGATTTTAAGGCAGAAAACCTTCCCAAACTCTAGATCTACACTCTCAAGGATCATTAATCACGTAAAGCCACAAACTTTACGTCTATGCATGACACTTTGGGCTTTAAATGCCAAGAACATGCTCTAAAAAGGGGTTTTCACTCAATAATTCCATTAAGGTTGAATAAAGCAAACCTTTGGATGCTAAGGACCTCACAAGGTCCAGATCTGAAGTCCAAACCTCAATATAAATTTGACACCCTCAAAGTCCTAATAATAGATTGAAAAGAAGCCCTAGTCTCAAAAAATATGAGATCTACCCAAATAAATGAGAAAGGTACAAACTTTATACCTATAACAGGAGCTCTTGGATGAATAACAACAGATCTAATAGCCTCCTCTTGCTCCTTGCTTGAAATCCTTCTCTTCTCTTCCAAAGATACACCAAAATACTCAATATTAGCTCTCACACTCTCTCTATAAGCTCAAAGGGCGATTAAGGTTTCTTTCAGGGAATTATAGCCGCAAATGAGGCTATAAGTGCCTTTAAATAGGCCTCAAACCCAGGGGATCTAGGGTTTCTCATCCCAGTGTCTACTCGGCGAGTTGGCTCTTGGACTCGTCGAGTAGGTTATTAATCCCACGTGGCACATCGTGACTCTACTCAACGAGTTGGAGCACCGACTCGTCGAGTAGCTCAATAGTCCTCAAAATAATTAAATAAATAAATAAATAAACAAAATATCTGGAAATCTGGATGTTACATCTTATAACCACTTTTGGAGATATGCTATTATATATATATATATATTAGAGCTTTTAATTTGTAAGTTTGTTATACTAATTCGTCTTTATATTTTCTTCGTTTTTGGATTATCCTAATACAGTCGTTGTATATTGTGGTTTAATTGTTAATATATTGATCATATGTTATATAGGATGATGTCAAAAATATTTAATTAAATATTTTAAATATGTTTTTTTGTTTTGTAATTGTACCATTTCAAAAAGATAATTAATTAAAACTCATACGTATGTTATACTTTCCATCTCTCTCTCTCTCTCTTTCTCTTATATATATATATATATATATATATATATATATATATATATATATATATATATATATATATATATATATATATATATATATAGAGGTCAAAACACTTCAACCAAAATTCATTTAAAATCTAATATTTCAAATGCTTTTTAATAATGATTGTAAAAATTTCAACGTGTGTTACTTAATTGATTGATTAATAAAAATATTAGTGTTTTGAAACTCCTAACTCTTAAACTTATATTATTTAATTTGTTAGTTAAGTAAAATATTTTTCCTACATAAAGATAACATTTTTATGTTTGGTTACTCATATTTGTTTATGTAATTAGAAAACAAGGTGTACATAGAATGACTACTTCAATTTCATATAGTAATCGATACCACTAGAGATATATGTTTTCTTTAACCGGTGGTAGTTGATCCACATAACGTTTTAATTATTTATGTTAATGTTTAGTAATATCTATTTTATATTCCTATTCATCTTAATTTTTTAGGTACAAATTAGGGAAGACGATTATTGTCGCACCAACATAAAGTCAAACGTACGCCTTGCAAAATATGTAATTAAAATTTAATATCATATTTACTAATCGACTTATTTTAAAACTCTTGATGGCATTTATGTATAATGATATATTTTGTATGATTTCATTCTTAATTTCAATGTTTAATATTAGAAAGTTCATATATGAAACGTTGGATGTTTTGGTGTAATATAAATTGTGTAATACAAAGTTTATTAGTTTCATACTCTTTATTAATAGCTCATTCAAAACAATTTATTTCTTATTTTATCCAAAAATTCAGACATAAGAAAAAGAGATTATATTAATGTTATACAAAAACTTATAATATATATTGGATATTATAAAAAGTAAAATTAAATTTTATAATGTAAGGTCTATAATAGATAGTATTAAAATATAAGTTGATGGATTTTTATGTTATTTGATAATTCGGTTAATGCCCAAAACATGACTAAAAACGTAAATTTCAACATATTTCTATTTTTTCCCATAATTATTTTAACCACTTAAATGTATTCTTGCGCAACGCGCAAGGTTACGCCTACATTACTTATAAAGAAATCATTTTTTCTTTCATCACATTCATTTGAAACTTTCATTCATTTTTCCTTTCACCACATTCATTTGAAACTCCCATGACTTTTCAATTTCTTTCTAATAATGATTATAAGTTGATTAATAAGGTTAAATAAATATAAAACCTAAAGTGTAATCATATATAAACTAAATTTTTCAATATTAAAAGAATATATTTTCTTCTACTAATAAAGTCATGTTTTTAACTTTTAACATATTATACTTAATTTATTAGGTCTAATATGTTGTTGTATGTAAGCCATTATCATTTTAAAGCTATAACTTTTGAACAATTTGTATAAAATACATAATTTATTAATTTAAATATAACCTTACATGATCAACTTAGATATAAATTTTAGTTCTACTTAAACAACCCAAAGAATATTTTGTAAATAGTTAAACATGATAAATTGTAGTGTCTTTCTAATAATGATTATAAGTTGGTTAATAAGGTTAAATAAGTATCAAACCTAAAGTATAATAATAAATAAACTAAATTTCAATATTAAAGTAATATTTTTACTTCTACTTATAAAGTTATGTATTTAACTTTTACTATATTATAATTAATTTATTATATTTAATATGTTGTTGTATGTAAACCATTATTTGTTTAAATCTACCACTTCTGAACAATTTGGACAAAATACTTACATTGTTAATTTAAATATAACATTATAGGGTCAACTTCAATATAAATTTCAGTTCCACTTAAAAAACCCAAAGAATATTTACTAAATAGTTAAAAGTGATAAATTGTAGTTCTAAATGCAAAAACTAAATTGTGATATCAATTTAACTCAAATATTTCTTAAAGATATTTCTATAATCGTTAAAAGATTTCAAATAAGTAGATTAAAATAACTTACAATAACAATAGTTAAAAATAAATCTATATAAATGATTATATTGTTACCTTTAAAAAAAATTGTTTGATGTTTAAATAATTACAATGATAGAAATTAAAACGTCAAGCAAATACATTTAAAAAAACTAATTAACAATAACAACAACTATAAATAACATTAAACCATATATTATATTTAATTTTATTCATGAGTAACCTGCGGGTAGATGTCATTCAAAAGATTGAGATTATGCAGTTTTAATAGGTGTCTATATTATCATATAATTCAAAATAATCAATATATTATATCCAATTAGTATATGAATTATTATATCAAATTTAACAACATTATTGTTATACTTAAAAAAACATATATTTGTAAAGATTTCAGCTATATAGATGCTTATGCGCAACACGCAAGCATTCGCCTAGTATCTTATAAAGCTTGCATTTTTCTGTGAATCTCATGCATATGAAACTCCCAAAACTATATAGAAACATTTTTACTCAAACCACATTTATTTGAAATCTCCCATCTTTTAACTAATACAACTCATAAGTCTTCTTAATAATCGTTTATCACTTAAAGGTTTTATAACTTATATTATGCTTAATAAGCACTTAATTAAACATTTACTATAAAAAGATTAATCTTTGGGTAGACATGCATACAAATCACATACAAACTTCATAAACAAAACAAGCTTAAAGGTTTTTGTGTTGGTTTGAGGTCTGATGACGATTTTTCAACATATAAATTATATTTTTCTTGGTTTTGGATTCTTTTAATACAATTGTTGTATGTTGTGCTTAAATCGTTAATATATATTAGCTCATATAAATGTTATCGATCATATGTTATATACCATGATGTGGATAATATTTAATTAGATATGTTAAATATTAACGTTTGTTTTGTACTACTTAAAAAAAGTAATTAACTAAAAGTCGTGAATATTTTAAATTTTCCATGTAAATCTAAAAGATATATTTTTCTTTTTACCGCATGTATTTAAAATTCTCATTACTTTTCAATTTCTTTCTAATAATGATTATATATTGGTTAATAATGTTAAATAGTAAAACGCTAATTGTAATCCTAAAATTAACTAAATTTGAATATTAAATTAACAGATTTTACTTCTACTTAGTTTTGATATGTTATTTCTTATCCAATGACTATTTTTTAAATAGTTATAAGTTGTAAATTATATCGTTAAACGTAAAAACTAAATTGTAATCCCAAATCAAGTATAAAACTATTTTTATAAACATTAATAATTTCTAAATAAGTATCTTACAAATAACTTACAATGATAATAGTTAAAAGTAATATTACCACCTTTAAAAACAAAAACAAATTTTGATGTTTTAAAAACTACAATAATAGAAATTAAAAAGTTAATTAAATATGGTTTTTTAAATCTATTTTATAAACTACTTAATCATTACAACAACTATAAATATCATTAATTCATATACCCTATTTATTTTTATTGATGAGTAACATGCTAATAGAGTCCACTGAGATGATTAAGCCTATATAGTTTTAATAGATTTAATATGATATCATTAATTCATATACCCTATTTATTTTTATTGATGAGTAACATGCTAATAGAGTCCACTGAGATGATTAAGCCTATATAGTTTTAATAGATTTAATATGATCATGTAACTCAAAATAATCAATATTTTATTCTAAATTAGTATAAGAATTATAATGTCAAAGTTAATTATGACATTTCTATATCTAACCAACATATATTTTAATTTTAAATTTATATAAAGGAGATATTTTTACTTGCACCACATGTATTTGAAACCTCCATGATTTTTCAATTTCTTTATAATAATTATTATAAATTGGTTAATAATGTTAAGTTAATGAAAAAACTACATTTTAATCATAAATTAACTAAACTACAATATTAAATTATTATAATTTAGTTCTATTTATAAAATTGTTACTATAACTTTTTAAATTTTATAGTTAACTTATTAGTTTATATATGTTGTTGTAAGCGAACAATTGTCATTTGAAAGTCACAAATTTTATATAATGAGTTCATGCAATATAGTTAAATTATTAAATTCAATATAATGTTAAACGGTTAACTTAAATCAAAATTTCAAGTAAATTGAAAAAAAAAATTATAGAGTATTCTATAAATAGTTAAAAGTTATAAATTATAGTGTTAAATCAAAATTGTAATCCTAAATTAACAAAAAAACCATGAAACTATTTTGATATAATCATTAAAAAATTTCAAATAAGTAGCTTAAATACAACTTACAATAAGAATAGTTAAAAATAATATTATATAAAAAAAATTATAATGTTATCTTGAAAATAAAAATAATGTTTGTTGTTTTAAATAATTACAATCAAAGAAATTAAAAATATTCATCGAATAAATTTTTAAAAAGTTATATTTCTGAAACCAAATTAAAATAATTAAGAATTTTTAAATACCATATTTAAAATGACTTACAACAACAATAGTTGAAAGTAACATTATACACAAAAATTATATTGTTACCTTTAAAAACAAAAACAATGTTTGATGTTTTGAATAATTACAATGATGAAAATTACAAAATCTTAAGTAAATAAACTTTATACAATTAACTAATCATAACAAAAACTATAATATCATAAAACTATATATTGTATTTAATTTTATTTATGAGTAACCTGCAGGTATAAGCCATTGAGACAATTGAGATTATAGAATTTTAAAAGATGTCTACATTATTATATAATTCAAAACAAACAATGTTTATATCAACTTATTATAAAATTTATTATATAAGAGCTAACAACAACGTCATTGATATATTTGAAAAACATATATTTGTAAATATTTCAAATATATTTTTGTATTCTACGCTACGCGTGGATATTCGCCCAGTTTTGTATATCACAATAACCAAATACTCAATCCTCTTAGAATTTTACCTAAATCGTAACTCCAATTGAAAATTAAACAAAAAAAAACAGAAAATTAAACAAATAATAAAAATTGAAACGTTGGTTCCAATTTCACGTTATGACGCTGTCGATCTCTACGGTTCTAGATTCCTATCGGTAATCGCTACCTTCTGCCGACTTACAACCACCACCGGTCTATCTAGTGGCGGAGCTATATGGGGCATGGGGGTACAACTGTACCCCTAAAATAAATTTTATATAGTAAACTTTACATATTAATTTTCTATATGTAAGTAAGCATAACTACCTTTCACTCCTAACTCAAAACATTAAATCTTGCTACCTACCTTTTTTCTTCTCATGAATCAAAGTGACTGCTGCCGAGAGATTAGAGACAATAGCAAGATCGGTATTCCACCATCCATTCGAAAACTTTTGTTAAAAAATGCAATTTCAAGATGATTATGTTTTATCCCCGTGTTAAAATTCATGGCTCCGCCACTAGGTCCAACTATCCGCAGACGCGAAGGTTTGTACAAATATATTTTGATATTTAATGTCAACACTTCAATTTTCTTAGTTTTTAATAATTTAATTCAATAGACGAGGCACGTGATTTGTAAAGAGTAATTAACATCAATATTGTGGTTTTATAATAGATAATTCAAAGTTATAGAAATTTTTGTTGGTCTCACAAATGTTAGGAACAGATAATTCAAAGTTATAGAAATATTTGTTGGTCTCACAAATGTTAGGAACGCTTCAGCTTTATCATTAAAAACTTGCGTTTATGATATGCTTTTATATGCTTTTAAAGTGGAGTTTGAGTCCTACTAGGATCAGAGGACATATATTTTTATACGATTTCTATTTTTATGGGTTTTATTTAAATAGAAAACTGTTCTATTTTATATTAATAAGCTGCATGAAGTATAGACATGACTCATGAGGTCCTATTTTGTATATATGCCCACATCAGATACGTCGCTCTCATATTTGACTCATGCTTACTTTTCTTTTAACAGATACCCATCGTGTCTTTCTTAAAAGGTTGTATGAGAAAATCAATTAATGCTAAGTAGCTCCATTTATAGTAGGTTCCCTTATCTACTAGTGTTCGGGAATCAAATCACACTGAAAAGATTTCGAGGTGCGTGCAAGATATGATGTTCCATTTGTCACCTTTTCTCCACAATTTATGTTGAATATGCTCCAAAAAAATCTGCTTGCACGGGATTTCTACATTCGGCACCTTCCTAAAAAACTGTTGCTATACTGGAATTCTACAGTGGATTTTTACCCATGATACTGAGTTTTATTTGAGATGTCTGTCGGCTAACTTTTAGAATTTTATTAGGAATTCTATTTACTTGATTATTATATATTAGTTGTGGAACCTGTATATTATATCGGTTGATTAAAATAAAATGTGATTATTATATACTAGTTGTGGAACCTGTATATTATACGGGTTGATTAAAATAAAATGTTAAATATAAACGATTAAATGAGAAGTTTATTATATATTAAGATATTAGATAATTGTTTTTATTATCTCCTTAATAAAAAATATTCATTCAACCGTCTCTCAAGATTAACGAGATTTATAGTGTTCTTCGTGGTATTTCTATCCACAAGTGGTATGAGGGAGTGTTAAATGATTAAAATGCATACCCACACTAATGGTTTTTAATGAACCCGGCCCAAAGGGTTCTTTCTTGTTGACACTACCAGCATCATCATTGGTTTTCCATAGAGCCAATAAACACGCCATGATTGCTTTTACTCGTTTTTTCTTAACCGATAGGATCGTTCTTTTAACCGGCCTCATCAATGTTTTCGCTCTATATCAACCACCTATACGTCGTCTCAAAAGACCATATACAAAGCCTTATGAGTTATGATCGATTTAACCCTAAAGTTCATATACAAGTTCATATACACCCATGTACACCTAGACTTGCAGATTCGTCTCAGAATTGTCCAAGTTTTTTGGGACCATTCTTCTTTCAAACAAGTCACGTTTGGGCGGTCTTTTTCGGACCGGTGTTGGTCTTTTTTTGTCTGTTTTTTAATGCTTTTTTTGTTCAGTTTCATTTATTCTGTCAATTTTTAATATATATATATATATATATATATATATATATATATATATATATATATATATATATATATATATATATATATATATATATATATATATATATATATATATATAAATCTACCGCTATGGTTTTGAGTTTAACAAAGAACCATTTTATATCTTAGAACTAAGGAACCAATATTTTTTTAATTTTTAAACCTTATTTTTTATATAAATATATAGAAATTCATAACTTTTTATCATCTTTCCATTGATATCAATATATATATATATATATATATATATATATATATATATATATATATATATATATATATATATATAGGTTAATGTGAAACCACTATATTTTATAAAACGGAAAGACGCAATCTTACTCACTCATTTTGTAGATAAAGAAAAACATTTTTAAAATGCAAAAATAATTGATAATTTTTGAATTTTTTTAAATATAATTTTCGTCACTTTTTTATCCCAAAATAAGTTTAAAAAAAGAAGTTACCGTTTTTTTTTTTTTGAAATATCTGCGAAATATTCTACTACAATACTATAATATTCTAAGAAAATATTATAATATTTTACACACCTAACAAATCTAGTAGAATAATAGAATATTATAACATTCTAAAAATCACATTATAATGTTTACAGTGTAATATTCTATTAGAATAGTTCACGTATTTTAAAAAAAAAACATTAATTTTTATTATTTTTATTTGTTCTATTTTTTTTAGGTAAATAAAATGACGAAAATAAAAATTAAAAAAATTTATATTTTTCTTTTTATTTTTCATTTTAAAATTATTTTTAAATTCCATCTCTCGGTCTCACAAAATTAACATAGTCTCAAATGAATCTTATATATATATATATATATATATATATATATATATATATATATATATATATATATATATATATATATATACATATGAGACCATAATATTTTGTAAGACATTGTGACCTATTTATGTCCCTTGATCAAAAATAATCTAAGGCTGAGATAAAAACATACAATCTGATAAGAGGCGGTGACAATTTTGAAAATTTATCAAAATTTAGGATTAATTTGATGACACGGAGGGGTAAAATAGGAATTGTGTACTCCAATGGATGATATCTAATCAATTCACGTTCAGAAGTTTGTTCATCATTCTCGCCCAAATTTTCTCAATCTAAATTTTCTCTCAATCTTATTCCCACCATCTTCCAGAAAAAATTGCATTTATCTACTTATCAAAGGGTGTAAGTTGATGGAATAATCTTGAAAAATCAGTCGATAAATCCTTAGCTTCTTGTTTGATTGGAAGGTAGCAAAACCCTTAGAAATTGCAATAATCAAATAGATTTCAAGCTCCGGTACACTAATTTGAAGTTTTGTTTGTCTAATCGAGCATTAATCATGGCTCGTTCTACTAAAATTGATGCTAGTTCTAGCTCTGTTTTGTGTAATGATTCGTCAGAAGTAGTTGATTCTCAATTAAAGGCTTCAGATCTAAGTTTTCATACAAAAACTTCCCTTGATGACTTAAAAGATCCAGAACATGAGGAAATTACATCTATTACAGGTACTTTAGGTTTCAATAATTGATAAATTAGGTTTTATCTCCTTTTAATGTCTTAATAATATTGGATTTGCTTATTTGATGAATTATAGATTTGATTTTAGAAGTTAATTTGTTGATTAATGACATGTAGGTATTAAATATGTATAATATGGGTTGATATGTTAGTATTCCAGATATTCTTATATGAATCTGATTTGTATATGATTTTGATTTATATTAATCTATGGATTATGAATTTAATTTTTTGATTTGGTATTTAATTGAATCTCTTGTATGTTGTAAAGCCTTTGAATGTTAGTAATATTTGTAGTTAATTTAATACTCACTGATATGTTATTATTCTGGCTATTCTAACTATTTAACATTTAATATTGTGTTGAAATTTAACATTCTGAAACTATGTGTAATATTCTGATATTAAACTGGTAATATTCCAATATTTTTAATGTGTAAAATGAAATTATATTATGTAACATTCTAATATTATAAAATTGTATTTAACAACTTGATATTATATATTTTTTGATTTGACGAGTCAGATGTTAATTCTTTTTTAGATGTTCTTTTGTCATACTCATAAACTACTTGCTTTAATCATTGTATTCAAGTAATGTATGATATTATAATAGTATTTGACATATATGAAGTAATATGAAATATTATGAAATTATGTGTCATGTTATCATTTTAGACATTCTGATTTTGTTGGAAACAAATTGCATCGGATATTTTTGTTAAATAATATGCAATATATGATTTTAGACATTTTTCTTTTGTTGGAAACAACTTGGTTTGAACCTTTTTGTTAAGTACTGAGAAAGTACTTCATTAACAATGAAGTAATATGAAATATTCAAAAATTATATGTCATGTTCTGATTTTAGAATATGTAATATTCTACAATTAAAAATTAATGTTACAATAACGTTGTTCGTTTAATGATCAATGTGTTGTATATTAAGGTATACTTTTCATAATATTGTTGAATTTTAAATATCTACATTAAATTTGAATATCCTAATGAACTGAATATAATGACATTATTATGTTATTTTTTCAACATAGATTATGTAATGTTAGAATTAACTTATAATGTAATATGTAATATTATGATATTATTATGTAATATTTTCAACTTACAACTTATAGTGTCAAACCAAAAAAATTTATAGATAACAAAATTTTATGATGTTAATAACTAATATTCTGAAAGAATTTTATATGGTATTATATTTTGTCATAAGATGTAATATCTTAATTCGGGGTACCCTTCCCTTTAACTATGAAGAAAACCAAAATAACAAATATTTCAAACCCGTGAAAAACACATAACTTTATAGAATCAAATGAATACTTTTTTAGGATAAATATCAAATTCGTCTCTCAAAGTAGAAATGTATTCTATAAATCTGATAGATTAAAAACACACATTAAGTTTTTAACATATAAGATCAGCAAAAATTTGTCAAATATACAATCTATAGAGTTATAAGAATATCTATAATTATTTACAAGAAATCAAAATAATTTATCAAAATAATTTACGAAATTATGTTAATGTGTAATATTATGAAATTATGTTATAAAGTGTAATATTTTAATATAAGATGTTATATTCTAATCCATGCCACCCTTCCTTTCAACCATGTAGGAAACCAAAATAGCAAATTCTCAAAATAGAAAGAACCACATAAGTTTAAAGAATGAAATGAGTGGTTATATGATAAATATCAAATATTTATCTAAAAGTTAAAATGTATTCTAAAAATCTAGTAGTTTAAAACCACATTACAATCTTGTACCATAAAAAATTTATCACATTGTTACAAGGTGTAATATTCTAACACAATGTGTAATATTCTAGTTCTGGTCAATCTTCCCTTCAACTATGTAGAAAACCAAAATAACAAACTTTTCAAACCGATGAGAGCCACATAAGTTTATAGAATGAAATGAATATATTTAGGATAAATACCCAATTTGTTGTTAAATGTTTAAAATGCATTCTAGAAACCTGATAGCTTGAAAACAACATTTCATGTTTGTACCATAAAATCTGTCAAAAATTATTTTGTTAGATAAATGGAGGAATGACGAATTTCGAAAAGGTCTTACAAAATTATAGCCAGATACCATTATACCAAAAGCCTTAAAAAATCTATCACATGCTTGTAAGATTTATTAAATATTCATTCATCTCAGCACTTGTTAAAAACTTCTAGTTTGAAGTATTCAAGTAGGAATTCCTTAGCTAAAATCACTTGCAAAAAAATGAAAGAATTATAAGAATGAAGTATGGTTTATACAAATATTTCAAATTGAAGTCAACATGCTATAGTATTGTAATTAATGATACAATATAATAATGTAGTATGTAATGTAATTGATCATAAAACACATAATGCAAACATTACTAAGAAAAATATTCTGATCCAATGATCGTTTCTTGAGTACAACCAGTTACCACATATCAATAAGAGCAGTCAATATTGTTCAACGAGACATCTCTAACCTTTTGTGTTCAAAAAAACTTTTTTTGACACTATAATAGTAATGATCATATTCTAGAAACATATATATGAGAAGCCAATATTTTCTTTTGTACAACCCTTTTTCTGCAAACTAAGAAGAAGATATCCAAACCAAACTATGTTGAATAGACCTCCAACATTATGTGTTTGAAGAAGTAAGAAAGTTATTTTTAACAAAACTATGGTAAATTTAATAAAAGTAATCAACATTGCATTATTTTTCACTAACTGTGACTAATATTTTGGAAATATACTCATATTCTTAAAGAAGAATTTAGTCACGAGAAGGGGTGATACACCTGACTCTTTTTTCATTCAGGACTTTCATCAAACAGGTAGAACGCATGTATAGTTTAAGTGAATTTGTTGAATAACAGTAATTACTTTTTACATACATTGTCAATTTTATAAAACACATTGCTTGAAAAGTGTTGAAATCAAACCTTAAAAGTGCTCAAAGTAAAACCTTGACAAACTGTAAAAACCATCAATCTGATAAATAGAAATCGAATCTTGAAAGTGCTCAGAATAGATCTCAAACAGCTAAACAAATGTGATTTGATGAAGAATTGTTGAAATTGAAGATCAATGAAGAAAAACTAACCCTTTTTGTTGAAATGGATGATCATGGTGCTAAAATTCGATTAGATTTTGATGGTGATATATGTGATTTGATGAAGTATAATGTTGAAAATAACCTCTATCTGATGATCACCCCCAAATGTCGATGGATGAATATCAACCCCAATCAATCCGATTATTAATTGCAGATGTAGAAGAATGAAGAAGATGAAATCGAACAACACAAAAATCATGAATTTAGAAGCTATGATGTAGATAGGATATGATCATTCTTCGATCAATCAATCTAAAAAAATCAGAGGATGATATGGTTGAAATACGTGAAGATTTACGGAGATTGAAGATCGATTACATGAGAAGATTAAGGAATGTTGATCACATATGATCGATAATCTTGGTAGAAGAATCGAAGTAGATGAAGATGTTCTTGAAGATGACGTGAAAATGACGCTAATTGTGTATCACATCTGGTAGTAAGGTTATATTTAAATTAGTGACTAATATACCCTTAATTAACTAATCAGTTAGATTAATTACTGTTAATTGGTTTCTTTTATAAGCCACAAGATCAATTTGATGAAAAGCTAAGATTTGGTTCCCATGTCTCACAAAATATAGCTGGTCTCAAATGAACCTCTCTCTCTCTCTCTCTCTCTCTCTATATATATATATATATATATATATATATATATATATATATATATACACATACTAGTGGGGTACCCGCACGATGCAGCACGACATATAATTTTTCCAGTGATTGATTTCTAACAGCAATTAGTTTTTCGTTCCGTAAACTTATTCAGGGAAAAATAAAAATACGTTGTTTTGGGTTAAAAATGAAAATACATTGTCATTTTGGGTTAGATGTATAAATATATTATTGTTTCACATTAAAAATAATAATATATTGGTTTTTTTGGTTAAGAAAAATGTACACACGGTTTTGTCTTAATGTGGTTGTGTTTATGTTGTACATTCCTTAATGATATTAAACTTTTGGTCATAAACACATGGTATACCCTTTTGTTTTTTTAACCTCAATTAAAACCTAATATACAACCTGTGTACGTAACAACGGAATTTGGTATGAATAGGGGTGAGCATAATAACCAAAATACCGAACCAAAACCAAATTAACCAATATAAACGAACTATAATAACCGAACCATTTTAAAAACCGTTGGTTCGGTTTCTAATTTTTGTTAACCGATAACTAACGGTTCGGTTATGGTTTTATAGTTTAACCGAACCATTATTAATCGAACGCTAACTTTATTTTTAATATATATAAATTATAGATTATTTATAAAATAATATAGTAAAAATTATTTAAGACCCATTAAAATTTCAAACTACAATCCATTAATCCTAACTTATCATGAGACGAACGAGCAATCAGACCATCAAAGGCTGATCGTGCAGACACACACAATATTACAATCATACATTGAGTTAGACTGTTGATTAATATTGTAATTCCTAATCGGCTAATTCTAAAATTTGTAAACATTATTCACAATTAGTTTAATCTTCATACTCATAATCCTAACTGAAGACTTCTCACACCGTTAACCATAATCAAAGATTGTTTTGACTTTATTGTCCTATTCGAAGGATTTTTTTGACTTAATAATAAGGACTTCTATTTAAGTTAAACTTTTGGTTCTTCTTGACTCTCTGATATTAAGAACGTTTTTTTTCTATTTTTTTGGATTTATTTATTTATTGTTTTTAACTTAATCACATTGAATGTATGAGTGACTGACTTTTTCTTATCTAGATAACATGTAATATGAATGTTTAGCTATTTTAATAGTTTTTTTTATTTAATCGCATTGAACGTTTATGATTGTTTGACTTTATTTTAATATTAATATCAATTATCAATATATGAAATTATTGATGTCAATTTTTTTAATGTGTTATATTTTTATTTAATTTTTCTTATTTTGAATGTGACTATGTGTTATTTCACTCTAAGTATTAAATGTACACATTTTATTTTATTACTATAAGTTAGGTTACAAATATTGGCATCAAGGACTTTTTGGTATTCTATTTTCATTTTTTATGTCAATGTACTTTCACCATTTATATTATTTTGAACATTATTGTTAACCAATATTAACCATTAACCGATAAAAACCATTAACCATATCCAATGGCTACCAAAATTCATTAACCAATCATAATGGTTATGGTTCGGTTTTAACCAATAACCGAACCAAACCGCCCCATACACACCCCTAGGTATGAATTTCAAATTTTTATTTAGTTTCTTTTTAAAAAATGTCTTGTATAAAAATTATATTAAGCAAAAAATAATATAAGTGATACAAACAATAAAAATAATTTACAAAACATAGTAGGTTTATAAAATTCATTGATGGGTATTTAACAAAACTTTATTCTTATTTATCTGTTATTTGATCAATTGCTTTCCTCATCTAAATTTTTATATTTGAATGCGTTATTGATATGTATTAATTTCCATCTACATATCAGACAATTTATATTATTGTTGATGAAAACAACCAGTTAGCAAGTACATAACATGATTGTCAACTAAACGTAAACTTAAAATTGCGAAACATTAATTCTTGTACTTCACATATAATTTAAATATGAAAATCACCACTCCGAGCAAGTATGACAACCTATTATAATGACCCCACGACATCTAGGATAAACATATCTATTACTATATATGCCTCTATTACATAAAAAACCCAAATCCAAATGTTCCATCACCGTCGTTCCAAATATTTCTTTGCGCCAATTAAGAACAATCGTAAAAGGCCCTACCAAAGTGAAAGAAATCAGATATATGTGATCAAATCACTCTTTACGTATATGAACATTAATTGAAGTAATATGGAGTAAATGCAAAGTAGGATTCTACCCCCTACACACCTACATTCCCTGAGAAATTACGAAAGTAGTCAAATAAATACATAGAGGACATACACAATGACATTGACACAAACAATCACATACATAAATGCTTGGTCACAAACATATACATACACAACCAATTGATGTGTAGAAGGAAAAAAGTACCAAATGGAATTTAATTAACTACTATGTTTATTTTCGTATACTAATACTAAATAGACGTAAAAGCTTACAAATATATATATATATATATATATATATATATATATATATATATATATATATATATATATATATATATATATATATATAAGTGAAGATAAACCAAGGTTGTTGGAGGCACACACCCGGATAAATCTGAAAACTATCATCATGTTAGAGAATAGTTTTTTTGGTGATAATTAAATGAAAAAGATTAAAGATTTTGAAACTCATCGGTTAAGTTCAACATGAACTGGTACCAAACTAACCTACAATGTAACATGATGCTCCTTATTTATGATTCAATTTCAATTTCAACCGCTACTCTGCAAATTCAGTATCGGTATTGTCTCCATATGTTTGTCTACTTGTTGAAGTAAACTACAAGCTTCATTCAGTTCAAGAACATAAAGAAAGCTTTAGACATTAAATTGAGCTATTTACTATGTTAAAATTCTTGATTTTTTCTTTCCATTTCCCCAAATATAGGCTCAGTTTCTCAAATGTTCTATAAAAATGAAACAACAAACAAACAATTAGTCATTCATTGATAGTCATTCTCTCCTTCAGAGAGATTAGTTCTTCATCTAAACCCTTAACATAAAGAGAGGTATTACCAATAGAAGGAAAGCTCATAAATTAGTAAAGTGGTCAAATTAATATGAATATGATTACACATAAACTTCTAAAATCTAACTCGATCAAATTGAATATATAATACCTTCATCCGAGCACTAAGAGCTGAATTAGTTGCTTAATTATTCTGAAACATAGTTGGGACGCATTCCTGAAGTAGATCTCGATGTAAAAACTCTTCTTATTTTGACCCCCCCATTCACCCTTGCATGTAAAAAAGGATTCAAAATGTAAAACTTTGATGTTGAACCTAAAATCCCTAATTTTGTTCAAATTCTAACCCCCATTCACATACTGAAACCATTAAATCCATCAATCTCTCCCTTAATCATAAAAAGACAATTCGGTAAACCAAAATACTAAAAATTAAATGAAATGCAACTTAGTATTCCAAAAAAGAACCAAGAAGGAGGATGCATTTACTTTGTTACCTTTTATTCCAACAAGAATTGTTGATGTAGATAAGGAGAAATTGAAATATCGTAAGCATTTTGATGGTGTTCTGCAAGCCCTAATCATAAAAGTTATAAAAATTGAACCCATGGATAGAGAAAATACATGGAGAAAGGACAAAGTAAAATATCATTCATGTAGAGTGAGAAAGGGAAACACCTCAAGATCTTTAATTTGGATTTCTTGCTAACAAAACATCATTGATTAGGTCGACATAGGAGGGGGAAGAAAAGGAGAGTAGCCAAAACGGGTGCAAATGTTAGTTAGTAAACAATAGAACTGGGAGAAACACAACCTCGCCTTTACTAAGGTTTCTTTCACTGAATGTCCAAAACCGAGCACATACCTTACCTTCTTTCATTTGGATTTCTTATCCATGCTTCCATTTGTGAGGGAAGAGAACGGGTGGAGACAACGGTCATATGCGGTTCGTGATGCGAGGGTGAAGAGTGTGTTATTGTTGTGATGGTAGTGTAGGAAGAAGTAGAAGCAAGGCGGTAGAGGGGCGCTGGTAGACGTAACGACAACATCAGGAGGGTGGAGGTAGAAGTGGTGTCAGGAGGTTGGTGGTTTTGGAGGCCTGCCCGAGATTGAAGAGAGTAAAGAGGAATACGGAAGAGATTTAGGAGAAACGACGGCTGAAGATGTGCAGCGAATTTTAGGGTTTTCACATAAGGATTAAGGATGTAAGACCCTAAGTTACAAATGTGATGCGTGTGTATATATTTGTAATGTAAGCTTAATAAGATTATACATGGTGGATTAATAATTTTTCCTCTTAATTTTCAAGAAACATGTAATATAATTTATATAATAGTAAAGATATATTAGTTTTTGATCTGTTCAGATTCACATTGTGAATCTGAATAGATTTACAGTGTGATTCTGAACAGATCAAATTTTATTATTATTATATATATATATATATATATATATATATATATATATATATATATATATATATATATATATATATATCGAATTTAATATCAACTGAAAGAAGATAAAAAGTTATGATAGGTATTTTCAGATTTTTATCAATAAAGAATATACTCTAAATGTTAAAAATATAATGGTTCCTTGGTTCTAAGGTTTAAAATGATTCATTGTTGAACTTATATATGTATATGTATATATATATATATATATATATATATATATATATATATATATATATATATATATATATATATAGAGAGAGAGAGAGAGAGAGAGAGAGCTAGGTTCAAATATGGATTGATGTTTATTGTGCGGACGTGTGGACAATGTTATTATGTGAGGATGACAAAGAAAATATGTTGTTTGATAATATGGATATGTTCATTCTTACATAACTACTGTCATTATCACACATTCTCACGAATTGAATCGTCAATAAGGTTATTATAGACATTTTATTATTATTCATATTCTGTCAGAATGTTTATTGAGTTGTATTCTATAAGAATGAAAATGAGTGAAAAACATTGCGTGAGAACAAAAAATGAATAAAAATTAATGAGTATGCATAAAAATGACAATACTTGTATGTGGTTGAACGTATTCATATTACTCAACAACCTATTTTGTTAGTAATTCTCAAAGAATAGCATTGTTTACACGTCCGTACAATAGTTGTCCATCTACATTATAACCTAGCCCTATATATATATATATATATATATATATATATATATATATATATATAATTTTGTCTTCCAGTCTTTTGTTGGTTTTCGGAGGGTCTTGGAAAAGTGTGGTCTTTTTGGGACTGATCGAAATGATACTATCTTTTTTTTCCACCTAGATTCGCTTTAGACCGTTTTGATCTCGGACATATATATAAAATCATATGTTGTCATGACATGCATTGTAATGCCTAGTTCCCGGTATGATTTATCTTTGCAATTGTTATGTTTTTCCTTGGAGAACTCGGCGAGTTGGAAGCCTAAACTCGTTGAGTAGAAGTTGTCCTGACTGCGGGGTTTCATGAGGCAACTCGACGAGTTGAGGTGTCTCAACTCGGCAAGTTGGCTGCTCATGAGGAAATCCTAATTTTAGGGTTTTGCATCATATTTAAACACCTTAAGTATTAGGTGTTGGCCTCATTTCCAACCTCTATAGTGCCTAACCCTAATCTCGAAACCCTAAAGCCTTTTTGAGTGTTGTGAGCTCTTTGTGAGTGTATTTTGGTGTGTTTGAATCCCTTGGAAGATAGAGAAGCTTGGTGCAAAGTGGTGATTCAACTAGGAGCCTTCAAGATCTTGATTCTTTGCACCATTTCTAGCATATTTCGGGTATAAAGTTCTAACATTGCTCAATATTTGATTAGATATCTTTTTGGGTTGGTTTTGATGCTTTTAGCCATGTTTGGGTGATTGGTGGGGTTGAAGGACGTCCCAAGTGATATTCTTCTAGATCTATGGTCCTCTTGCGCTCTTTTGGCATAAAGGTGCCAACTTTATGGTCTTAAGGGCTCCATTCATGCATTAAGTCCATCTTATGGCTTCTTTTGAACATTTGAGCTTCTTCTAAGCATACTTGAAGGTAAAGTTGGAAACTTTACATGGTATTTCAACTTTTAGGGGTAGATCTACAGTTTAGGGTTATGCCTTTGGTGATTTAGTGCTTATTGATTAAGTCCTTGCCCTTTTAAGTCTAGGATTTAGGTTTAAAACCCATTTTGGTGGTTCTTAGGGGTAAAGTTGGAAACTTTACCCTTCTTGAAGCTATTTCAGTTAAGATCTAAGTCATGAAGCTCTTAGTTTTGTTAAGGACGACTTAATGGATTAAGATGTTGAACTTCTGGTGAACTCGACTAGTTGATGGAGGAACTTGGTGAGTTGGATTGATTTCCCCCAACTTTGCAGACTGATAGATAAACTTGGTGACTTCATAGATGAACTCGACGAGTTGGGTCAACTCGGATTGTTGACTTTGACTTTAACCTTAGTCTTTGACCAAGTTTGACCTATAAGGGGTTGTGGACATTTTGTGTTGTACTTAAGGAAATCTTTTATGTTTAGGGGTTTAGTTGAGTAGATATTCGGAGCCGGGATCCGTTCAGCTACCTTACTGTATTTGAGGTGAGTTTCCTCACCAGGTTATGCGAGTCTAAGGCACCAAGGCCGAACCTTGTTTGATCATGGTGTTATACTTGTTGTCTGTGTGATACTTGTATGTTCTTGTATATGTATGTCTATTGGGTGGGGCCCGTTATATAAGTATGGGCGGGGCCCGTTATCCGAGTTTGGGCGGGGATGTATCTCACTATTATCGGAGTGTGGGCAGGGATCGTATCTCATTATTACATGATATGTATGGTATGCCATATTTTGGGGGAACTCACTAAGCTTTGTTCTTACGTTTTTAGTTTATGTTTCAGGTACTTCTGGTTCGAAGGGGAAGAGTTTGAGATGACTGCATCGCACACACCATTGGGATTCCGCACATGATGTTTTACTTTGATTTTATGACGATTGATACATTGGCTTTTATTTGAGATGATTGGATGACATTGAAATTACTATTTTATCTATTATTAAAAACAAAATTTTTGGGACCATATTTTTGGATGTTACACGCCTACTACTTAATCGTTCTCTCTAAACCTTTAAACAAGCCTAGTAATATGATTTATGTTTACTTAGCAAATTTCCTAGAGAATAATATATTTTACAAGCTTATTTAAAAGCCAAATAATCAATTTCCCTAAATCATATTCCAACAGTAAACGAGTATTATGTATAGTTTTCTAATCACCTTAAAGATCATTATAAGCAACTAGGATTTTTTCCGCCGCTGCAAGTCAATCCGTTATGTAAGTGAAATTTTAATGATTGTATTGTTAAAAGTTTGGTATCGTTGTATTTTTCATGTTTTGGTATATAAATATATAAGTTTGATATAAAATAATTAATGAGAGTTCTAAATTTATGTTGAGATGTTGACCACTTCGAATTTATACCAACACATACAAAAAAATAAGCACATAAAAATTAGTTTTATTTTTCAAGTTAAAGAACGCAGTTATTATGAAAATCTGAATATGTATACTATAAGGATAAACAAAGAAAGCTTACACAATCAAGGGGTGAAAATGATATTATACAGGTTTAGAGCGGAAGGGATCAATGTGACATTTAAAAAAAATAGAGAGGTAAAGAATATCATTTTACAGGGTATTTTAAAAAATACAAGGGTAAAAATATTATTTGATAGAGTAGACGGGTGACAAGTGTCGGTGGAAACATTCAATTTATACCGTTGTTAAGAACATACGTGCCATGCATTCCTGTTTTATAAGTTGAATTTTGACTATTATATTGATAAAAGTTAGGTACCGTTGTATTTCTTGGTAGATAAATATACAAATTCACTGACTAACTCCATTTTATACGTCGAAATAAAATATATTATATGTGACCCGACTCATATGTAAAAAAACATACATAAAATAAGCATGGAAACATATACAACATTTTGCCGAAATGTAAAGAACTCAAACCTGACTCATACATAGGAAGTGTACATAAAAATAAGCAGGAAAACGCAAAGAAACTCGAACATGACTCATACGTAGGAAATATACATGAAAATAAGTAGCAAACGTAAAACAAATTACATAGAAAGAAGCAAAAGGTTTTTTTACAAAAAATTAAAGAAAGAAAATTTTAAATTTACGTGAAGACAAGCTAGATTATTGTTTAAATGACGAATGAAATTACTAAATTTATGTCGAGACGTGGACCATCTCGAATTTATAACGACATATAGATAAAAATAAACATACAATTAAGTATTTTTATTTTTTAAAGTTAGCGAAAAACAACTCTTAACGATAATTAAATTATATATTACAGAGTTAATATTTTTGTGTTCCTTTTACCAAAATTCTTATCTTAAGGAGTAGCACGACATTCATTTTGGTGACTTTATCCAAAAATCAATCATTCTCTTCGTACTTTTTGATGTTAATATTTTTAATTACGCGGTGGATTTTTATATTTTATAAAATTTATATCTCCTTCATATGAACCCTGATTTTTCTTCGAAATTTATATTTTCGGGATCACGTTGACGTATAATTTCAAAATATTATATATATATATATATATATATATATATATATATATATATATATATATATGTGTGTGTGTGTGTGTGTGTGTGTGTGTTTTGGCACACTTATTTTTACGATTTACAGATGATTTGGATGTTTTTTTTTCCTATTTTTATTAATACGAAACTTATATTATATATTAAATGTCTAGCCCGATTTTACGGGCGCTACACTTATCTCCCTCTTAGGATGATTAAGTCCCGGAATCATAAACAAAACATGGGCTTGTACAATGACTCTGCACGTTACCTTTCCATCCTAGGTGATAACGTTACTGTCATGCCTTTTCTACCAAGTTTCTAACTCTTAGACTTCTTGACTGTTGATGGTCTTGCATCTACACTTTCTCTTAGATTAAAATCTTTACTTCGACTACCTTAACATATCGATGGGTCTTACTCTAATGACCTCTCATCGTATGCTATAATGGTTAGACTCAAGTCTTTTTGAGTCATACTCTATCACGAATGATACATTTCTTCATGTACTAATCACATACTAGCAGGTGTAAATCTCTAGTGACTGGCTACTATGCTATAATGTCAATTTGAAATTTTTTTTGTCATTTGCCTCTATCCTTTCCTTCTTTGATCTTTGACTAAAGTCGGACACTATGTCGAACTTACTTCGTAGGTTAGTCGGACTCGATTCGATATGCCACTAAGGTTAGAATTTATCCTCGTATTCATTACTGAAACAAAGGTATTGATGGAAATGAACAAAATAATCAATTACTAGTGTCTTTGAAACATTCCAAAATACGGTCCAAAATTTTCGTTTTAAAACCATTTATGAAAAACCATAAGTCATGTATCTCCAAAAATATCATAAAACATATGTTAATATATCAGAATCATATATCAAAACATCAGAGTAAATCATCCCAGGCTAAAAGCTGTGGTGTGTGCCATGCAATCATCCCGAACTCTTCCCCTTACTAACGGAAGTACCTTAAACCAAAACAGAAAACTGTAAGTATGAAGCTTTGTGAGTCTCCCCAAACTACCACATACGATACACATAATCACATAATAACATACATTGGGCCTTGCCCGCTGCATCGGGCCCTGCTCGATATCGGAGTGTAGTCCGACATCGGGCCTTGCCAGGCATCAGACCGAAGTCCAGCATCGGGCCCTGCCCCGCATCGGACCGAAGTCTGGTATACATAGAATATCAACAAGAATATAACCTAAGTACATAATATAAACAAAACTTGGGCCTAGCCCACTACATCGGTCCCCGCCCGACATCGAACCAAAGTCCGACATCGACCCCACCCGACATTGGACCGAAATCCGGCATTGGGCCCCGCCTGGCATCGAGAAAAGCTTGGTATACATAATAATATCAACAATTACATATAAACATAAACACATAACATAAACATATAAACATTCCTCTTGCCCCGCCCAACACTGGACCAAAATCCGGAAACATATAACATAACATATAAGCATTCCTCGGGCTTACCCCGACATCGGACCGACGCTCGGGACACTTAAACAAGCACATGCAAGAATCACGAAGACTTCAAGCATATAAACATTCCTCGGGCTTTCACCGGCATCAGATCGTAATTCAGAAAACATATAAACCTACATCAGGCCCCACCCGACATCGGACCTTAGTCCGGAACATACTAACATACATAAACGGTCTGGCATTGGTGCCTTCGACCCGTTCCTACTGGAGGAAAACTCACCTCATAAGTTATCTATGAAATCTCGTGTGAGGAAATCTTTAACGGCTGCTCCAATGACTCCCGGACTATCATTATCAGAATAACACTTAGTCAAAAACTGATAATCCTTCTTAGAGTAAAATGACAATTTTACCCTTGGTCAAAATCAATCGTTCTGGTCAAATTCAACGTTCTGGGTTGACTCAACTCGCTGAGTTGCTCCATCAACTCGTCAAGTTCTATAAATCAAAACCCTGAAATCACGATCCAACTCGTAGAGTCATCCCCCTGACTCACCGAGTTCCCTAACTACTCACAATCGTGATAAAATGAGTCAACTCTTCGAGTTCCTCCTCGGACTCGTCGAGTTCTACTTGGTACAGAATCAGGACAAAACAACTCAACTCGTCGAGTTCCTCTACGGACTCGACGAGTTCCTCAGTCTGTTTGGGCATTCTTAAAGGATTAAGTCCCTACTCTTCAGATCTAGGCTTCCTATCTCTCATGCATACTGGAAACATCCTTTTGAGGGTAAAGTTTCCAACTTTACCCGTTAATAGCCCTTCTTCATGGGTTTAGCTCAAACCCTAAACCTTTAGGACCTAGATCTTGGTCTACAAGCCATCCATACTCCAAACTAAAGCATATTTACTGAGATCCAGACACTAAGCACTCCATTAACACATAAAGTGTTGGAATAGTGTCTAAGGCTGCAACTATATTAGGCAAGTATTTGACCCGGTTGTGCATGGTCCTTTTGGGTTACCTTCACCATAGCAACTTAATGGGATGATTTATTAAGAGAGAGCAAATATTATTAATATATTATGAGAATAATATAAAGAATAATATATTGTTATTTGATTAATATAAGTCATAGAATTAATTAGAATTAATTTGGTGATTTAAAGAGATTAATTAAATAAAGGGGTATAAACTGGCAATTGTTTGATAGTGAAGCTTTAGACTGTAAATTCTTATAGATATAGATGGGACGGATTCTAAAAGCTAAAGGATAGCTCAAATCGTCCATTGCTTATCTAAGGAAAGGATTTGGATAGCCTTAAGAGAAGATTATCCAATTAGGGTTTAGGTTGTAACCCTTAAGGAGTCTACAAGTATAAATAGACCCCATAGCTAAGGGAAATGGGCATCTCACCTAAAGCAAGAGAACCCTGGCCGATTTCTTCCCCTCTCCTCTCTCCTAAATCATCTTCCTTGCTATTGGTGTTTGTAATCCATTAGAGGAGTGACAATTGTGACTCTAGAAGCTCCAAGACTACAAGATCAACAAGGAATTCAAAGGTATGGTTCTAGATCTGTTTCAATGTTGTTATTTAACCTAATTAGTCATTAGAAGTCTTGGATTCAAAGCATGTTTAATTAGAAAGCCTAGATCCAAGCATTAGGGTTTTTGCATGCGCACATAGGAAAGTTCTTATGGCTAAAACCCATCAGGGGTATCAGAGCCTAGCTTGGTTTTCATTAAATTGTTGCTTGATTAACTGAAACTAAACTGCAAAATTCGAATTTAGTGTTTCTGAGTCATGGACTCGGCGAGTTCCAAAGTGGACTCGGCGAGTAGGCCTGACTCGGCGAGTCCCTTTGTGCACTCGGCGAGTCCAAGCGTCAGGAATGGCCAGATTCGGGATTTTTTCATAATTATCTTATGGAAACTTACCTTAATCATAATAGATCAACCTAAATCCGATTTTTTGATATATATGACTATTATCTTGATCTAGTTAAAGGTATTTATCAACTAATAAAATATTTAATTTCCTTATATGATAATTAATTAATTATTTTAATTATTTTGGTAATTATCTTTCAAAGAAATCTTGAATAAAATCAAATATAGATAATTAGGATATTAATTGTTAATTGGAATTATTTGTTATTTGATCCTCTATGTTTTAAATGTTTAAAACTTGCCCTCAAGTTTTGAAATTTATATTTGTGATTAAAAGTTTTAATTTAGACAACTTAAATTTCAAACACTAGATTTTAAAAGGTTTAAAATACAACCCTATACTGATATGATATTACTAGAATAATATATATATATATATATATATATATATATATATATATATATATATATATATATATATATATATATATATATATATATAACTAAATGCTAGTCTTACCGTTAGTAGGCCTCATTCACGAAGCCGATCTATAAGGTGGGTATAAGGTTGCGGCCTATAAAATGGCGCTTAATGGGTGTACACTCACACCCACCGCTTGCTTGATTGGTGGAGGGTCGTTAGCCGAACAGGTAGGATAGGGCAACCTCATCCTCTCATTAAAAGTATAATAAGTAATACAAAGTAACTACACATTTTTAAAATTTCCCAATATTAGTTACTTTAGGAAAAGTGAATTGATGCAATCCCATGAAATTACACTTTGCACCCTTGTTAAGAAGTTTATGGAGCGTGTGTGGCTTACCGGCACACTAATTGGTTCTAAGCAAAGGTGGCAAAGGGTGATTCATTGTTTATCATAGTTCGATGGAGCGTGTGTGGTTTACCGGCACATCGAATAGGTGATCGTTACAATGAAGGCACCATGTGAATTTGCATGGTAATTCACACCCGCTTTGTGATCCTCGGTATCCCAGTCACAAACAAGAGGGGCATATCGAGATTTAAACATGCCATTGAATAGTTTCAATGAATCTCATCCGAACCTAGGAATTCTCAATACACTTAGGACTAATAGTTAAGTTTTTTGTGATGGAGAATTAGTGAATCGTCATTCACTTACCTTCAATTTATTTGCATGTTAGATTACGACATCCCTTTTCTAGTATGTAAATGTTATTGTTGGATCCTAGCCCTAGTTTTTCTTATTGAGTGATAATTAGGGATTCTTGTTCTAATCTATCTTTGTCCTTTTTCTTTTGTAGATGTCGAACGCAAACAACGCTGCTGCTAGTTCTTTCACGTTGATGAGCCTTTGCCAAAAGGTCACCTTCGATGGAACGAACTTTAGCAAATGGATAAGATACATTCGCACCATTGCTCGCTATGAGGATAAAGAGTATGTCCTCGATGAGAAGCTCGAGAAAATCAACCCTGAAATTGCTACTCCGGCCGAAATCACCGCTTTTGAGACTCATGAGCGAGATGCAACGAAGGTACATTGCATCATGATTGCCACCATGAACTCCGAATTCCAAAAGTCCTACGAGGACATGTACCCGTACGAGATGCACCAAGACTTATTGGAGAGATACCACCAGAACGCGAGACAAGAGCGTTATGAGATTTTCACCAACATGATTTCCGCTAAGATGGGTCATGGAGAATCTCTTACCGTGCACCTACAAAAGATGCAAAGGTATGTCGACCGCCTTCGCAAGTTAAATGTTGACTTTGGGGAAGACTTGGCGATCGACATGGTGCTTCACTCTTTGCCTCCGATGTACAATCAATTTAGGATGACCTACCACATGAACAAAGAATAGGTCACCCTAAGCAAACTCCAAGGTCTTTTAAGGGTCGCTGAGAGCAACTTCAAAGACAAGTCTGTTGCACCAACTCCCAATCCGCCTGCTGCTCCTGTCTTGGCTATTGGTCAAGGTAAGGGAAAGAAGAGGAAGGCTTCATCGAAGAACTATCGCAAGGTTAAAGCCCGAGATGGTGCCTCTTCTAGTGGGACCAAAGTTGATCCCGCTAAGCCCTGTCCTAACCCGAAGGAGGCAGAATGCCACCACTGCCACAAGATAGGACATTGGAAGAGAAGCTGCCTAGAGTACCTGCAAGCAATCAAAGAAGGAAACATCAAGCCATCTTTCACAAGTATATACACAATTAAAGCTAACGATTCTAATCATGCTATTTCTTGGGTTCTTGATACCGGTTGTGGTTACCACATTTGTTCTAATGTACAGGGACTAAGAAGTAGGGATGTTGAGCAAGGAAGGATCAATCTAATCATGGGGAACAGAAGATCGTTGCCTATGACCAAGATTGGAGTGTATTCTTTAGTGCTTAGGAATAATTTGTGTTTAGATTTGAACAATTGTTGCTATTCGCCAGAAATGGCTAGAAACATCATTTCATTTCATGGTTTTGTTGGATTAATGTCTAAGTCCATAACTATAATTGGTAAGACTTGACCCGACCCGGCATGGTCCATTTGCGTTGCATACCATCATGCACTTGGATAGACTATAATGAGAGAAATAAGACACTTATGGTTATTAATATATTATAAGTTCTAGTATATTAATAATAAGAATAATAAGATTATTTAATTAATATTGATCCAGAATTAATCTAGGATTAATTAAGTGATCAAAAGTAGACTAATAAAATATATGGGTTGATTGTGTAAATCATCCATACTTGTATAGTGGGCTAATGCTCCATGGATAACCAAGTTGGGCTAAAACCCATAGGATGGTCCATGGATGCTCCATGGTGTATTTGTACCCATGGATCATGGAAATGAAAGGCCATGTCAATTAGGGTTTACATGGTGTAACCCTAACTATATAAGCATCTTATTCTTGACCCAAATCGGCCACTAGTGTGTGAAGAAAGGGCTAGCCGATTTCATGAGTTGTAGAATTCTCTCAAGTTATTCTAAGTGTTTTGGTGATTGTGATTCCATTTGAGGCTTCCACACTATTGGGGCTAGGCACTCAAGCTTCATGAAGATTTTCTACATCAAAGAGGTATGTATTCTATCTTGTTACACTCATTGTTTTGTATGTTAGATTAGGATAATACCTTGGATGCTCTTATTTGCATGTATAATAGATAAAACATAGATCCAAGGTATTTAGGGTTGCATGTACACTTAGGAGTGTTAGAATGCTCAAAACCCAACAGTGGTATCAGAGCCTAGGCTTGTTTTCTTGTTATACCTGCAATAGAAGCTGAAAAAACGAATTTGTTGTTGTCTGATCATCAGACTCGGCGAGTCCATGCCTAAAATGTGATCAATTCGATCCAACTCGCCGAGTTGGTTCATGCATTCGACGAGTTGGACCCCCAGACAGCATATTTTCGAGTTTTTTTGGCTAGAAATGGACTAGGAACATTACCCTAAGTTGTTTTTGAACTTATAAACTTGTTTTTGATGTGGTAATGTTCATGCTAATCCATTTTCAAAGATAATTGTCAATAGATTCATGTTTTGTATTAGTTTAAGGTTTAGACTAATTACATGAAAAAGTTTGATTTGAATTATCTTGTACTTATGAGTTGCTTAGATTAATAGAAAAGTTAATTGAAATAGTTGTTTTCAATCCATTTTAATCTAAGAGTTGAGTATAAAATGTGTTTGTGTAACTTGTCCTCAAGTTACATGAAGAGTCACATTAAAGACTCATAAAACTCATAAAGTTGGCAATGGTTACAAAATGAAGAGTCTTGTGTCATTGAATAATTTTTTTATGACTCCATAACTTGTCCTCAAGTTATGGAAGTTCAAGAGTCACTTCATTAAAGAATAAATATGTAACCATAATTAAATCCATAAGTTATAAAATAAAGAAAAGTTAGTTCTTTTATTAGTTTAAAGTCTTCCATAACTTGTCCTCAAGTTATGGAACTTGAAGAGTTTTTGGATTAAAACTACTTTAAACACATAAGTTATGGAATTAATTAGTTTTGAATAGTTTCAAAACATGCCCTCAAGTTTTGGAATTTGAAAAGTTTTCCTTATGAATACTTTAATTCCAAGTTAGCTCTTAGAATTTTAATAGTTAAAATTCAACCCTTATACTTTATAATATTATAAGTTAATTATATATGTATAAGAGTAAAATCAGTCTTACCGCTAGTACGCCTCATTCACGAAGCCGGTCTATAAGGTGGGTATAAGGTTGTTGCCTATAAAATGGCAACTTAATGGGTGTCCACTCTCACCCACCGCTTGCTTGACCGGTGGAGGGTCGTTAGCCGAACGGGTAAGACAAGGACTTATAAATTCTCCCTTCATTAAAAGTATTAATGATAAATACTAAGTAACTAAACTCTTAATAATACCCAATCTTAGTTACTTAGAAAAAATGTGAATAAGGTGCTAACCCATGAAATTACACTTTACACTTTGTCTAAGTCGTTAGTGGAGCGTGTGTGGTTAACCGGCACACTAACTTGGACTTAACAAGGTAGGTAAAGGGTGACTTAATATTTATCATAGTATCGATGGAGTGTGTGTGGTTAACCGGCACATCGATTGAGGGGTAATTTATTAAGGGTACCAAGTGATTTGCATGGTTACTTCACACCTTGTTTTGTGATCCTCGGCATCCCAGTCACAAAACCTGAAGGGCACACTCGAGATTGAAACATGCCTTTGAAAATTTCAATGAATCTCAAAGATCTAGGAGTTTCAAAACCAATTAAAACCTAATAATACACTTCGTTTATCTTGGTGGAAATTGGTGAATCGTCATTCACCTACCTTCAAATATTTTATAGCTTGGATTACGACATACCTCTTCTAAGTTATAAAATAGTTTGTTGGGTCCTAGCCTTAATATTTCATATTGGGTGTCATATTAAGGACTTTAAATCAACTATCTTGAATATCTCCCAAAAGATGTCTGGTTTAGACACCTATGATCTTCCCAAATCTCTTGAAACAAGGTTTCCTAAATGAAGATGATGTCCCTTGGAAATCATACTTCTTCCACCTCCTCCAATTATTCTCCCTAACCCATAAGTTCTTGAAAAGTTTAAGGTCACTCAAGCCCTATTGGCAAGGCAATGGCTAGGTGTGATCACATCTTCGAGATGTAGTCACATATTGACAAGCCGGGAGAGTTGGGTGTCAAAGTCTTGAGAAAGTTGGTGGTTCAACCACATTCTAAGTCACATAGTGAGTTCTTTTGGAACACCTATGAAACAGACTATGACAAGACCCTTAATGATCTTATCTATTTGCTAAGATCAACTTCCTAAAACTTTATGGACATTGACAATGATGACATTGGATATCTAGTAAAGCATTCTCCTCCCAATGGAAAGGGATCGGCTATAGTCAACTCGGTTGACCAAATGGTAAAGAGAAAGCTAAGTCTGTGATAGTCCCGTGTACCATTATCAAAGGGTCCATATGTTTATATTGCCAAAGAAAGGGGCATTGGTTGTGAAGCTGCCAAATTTACCTAAGGATGTTAAAGTCAATAAGTTTGACTCTACTTTAGGTAAAGTCCACTATCTAACTTTGTTAAGTTTCTATTCTGAGATTATTGATACATGATGTGACTGGGTCACATGGTGATGTTTTAAGAATCAAAGAAAAGTGAAGAAACTTAAAGAAAGAATATGCTGAATCTGATCGCATAGATGGATTTCTATCGCATAGTTTGAAGATCGGATTCTTGAGCTACTTCTTAGGAGTTATGAGATACTGCTTAGGAATAGATAACAACAAGTTTTCATATAGATTGTAAGGATAGTTTTTCCGCAAAGTTTTTAAAATAAAAGGAAAATTTTGATTTTATTTATTTTAAAATATCCTTACAATGGCTTTTGAGGAAAAATTGTTGCTTATATGATTCCATTAAGAGCAAGAGTGGAAATATGAAATTGATTTTTTCATTTGTGGTAATGTCTAGATTTACCAAATAAGGAAAGATTCTCATCACCCAAGTTTCAATTGGACCGGAACTTGGAATCATGCAAGTTGTATAGCATGATGAATGAGAACTTTCAAGTATTGGAAAATTAAGACTAATTACTTGTTCACATGGATGTGTGAGTCAAGTGAAGGACTAAGGGATCGAGTACACATTCTTGTGCACTGGTCAAGTCCACCACAAGAAGATTGATTAAACTATTCGTCATAGTTCACAAAAGATCAGTAAATATGATTATACTTACAAGCTTAAGTGTAACTCTGAGACATTGGAAAATGGTTCCAATGTATGACAGAGCGAATAAGAAGAATCAAATTAGGCAGAAGGATAAAAGTTTCTCAAATCTGAAAAGATGGGAGAGTACTTTAGTATCAATTTTTTGTGATCATCTTAATGATTAAGAAACCATATCAAAATTAGTTCTCTAAGGAAATCTTAGTGCATTCTTATGACTAAGAAGAGGGATCTTGAATTGTTGAAATGGTTAAATCAAGAAGATGAGTCATACTTCGTTCTAATACAAGTCTTAGAGTCATACTCTAAGATTGTCATTTGAGTGACATGTCTTAAAGAAGGTTTAAAACACTTGTCAAATGTAAGAGTAAAAGTTTCCTACTCTTGTACATTTGAAATTGGTAAGTTGTGATGTTTTGGATAAAACAAAGACCAACTTAGGCCAATTGTGTGAAGTGTTTGTCTTGATTAGAATCCACACTGTCTCTTGGATGTTTGACAAGGGAGTCTTATAGGTCAAGAGGATAGTGGGAGTATTAAAGGTCTTGAAAGTCTCAAGAACTAATCAAGAATAAAACCTGAAGTTCTTCTCTAGCACACGACTTGAGGTTTATAACCTATCATGTTGACATATTCTGTGCCCATTCCAGTTAAAGTTGGCTTTGCATATGAGTTCTTAGAGTTCTCAATTGGTTGCACAACAACTTGGAAGCAATGGCAGGCCCTTGAGCTGCCAGGTGGCAAGAAATTAAGATTGAGTTCAATCCATATGGTTTTGGATTTGTCATTATCTATGTCTTGTGATTATGGTTTTGACAAATTCATATGGGTAGGAACTCATACACCAAATAAATCTAAGTGTCATAAGGTTTCTCTCCGATTCATGAAAATGATGGTGAGGAAACACTTTCACTAAGTAGATTTTATCTAGATAGAAATTGTGATATTTGCATTCTCAAAGTCGTTAGTGGAGCGTGTGTGGTTTACCGGCACACTAACCTGGACTTGTGAGAAGTGGCAAAAAGGTCTAACCATTATGATTACGACATACCTCTTCATAACTGCTTAGACACACAAGTGTGCTATCTAAGGGAAGGTGTATGATTTTTGATAAATTTTTATCAAAACAATCTAGTATCAGAAATCTGAACTTTGGTAAGAAAGTCAATGAAGTATTGATTTCTAGAAGTCCAGCTGATTTCTGAGTACATGTCAAAGCTAGTGGGAGGATAAGTGTTATGCTAATAATCATCATGTTAGTGGGAGCATGATAATTATGATAAGTATTGCAAGTTAGCAATGTTAATTATAGAAAACAAAAAGTTTCAATTCGTGAGGTTGCAGGGGTTGGAAAAGTTGTTTTGCTATAATTAAGGGAGAGGAAATTATACTTCATCTCAAATCTATAAGCTTAGATCATGAGGTTTTAATCATTTAGTCAAGGATATATATGAATTTCATGTTGGAATGGCTCAACATAAGGAAATTATGTATATGAGTCCATTATTTGCGTTCTAAAATTCGATTATGATTACGGCATCCCTTTTCATAATCTGAATTATGAGAACTTGACAAATAGAAATGGAAATATTATAGCAAAAGACTGGTTTAGTCTTTATGTGAGACATCATTAATCGTGTCCCATATGCTTCGGATATAGGATCGATTACATGTGCTATATTCATCCTTTCTAAAATTTTCCAAATGCCTGGGGCATTAAGAAGGGAAAAGGTTTAGAACTGGATATGACTAAAAGGATTAAACAATTGTCATGGACAATCTAAGGTTTACCAAAGATTGGTTGCTTAAGGATAGTCGGAAGTATAGTGATAATTCTGGAAGGACCATATTGACATAATCTGTAAGGAGGAAACTCTTGTTCAGAAGTGATAGTCAAAATGGAATCTGGAAATGTTTCAAATTTAGAAATTTCAATCTGTGTAAGATTAAGGAAACTTAATGCAAGAAGGATGTTTCCAAGGAGTTGATCTCCTTTGGAATGCTCTGTAATATTTGTTGTCAAGTCTTTATGACTTTGTGCATAATCATTACAAGAGGATCAATGCATATAAGTTTAGAATCTAACAGATTTCAGTAAATGGCATAAATTTAGAATTCTTGCATTTACAGTAAAGATTTGGGAGTGTGAAAAGAGAATCATTGAAGTTATGTTCAATTGATCTAGTTCACAAAGTAAAGATCATAGACAAACATAGTATGCATACTTGGTGTGTGGCATGACTAGTGTTTAAGAAAACATAGTGTACATGCTTGGAGCATGGGACAACTATTGTTTTAAATTCAAGATTAAAGTTGATAGCTGAAACAGTATACAATGAATAATGTGTAATCATATGGTGATAAATAAAAGGTGTTTTATTTATGTTCATAGGGTTTGATACCATATTGGATTCAATTATTATTGTGTTTCACTTTGCATGTTTTGACTTCCCGAATAAACTAGGTTATTCTTCCGGAATGACTAAGTTATTCAAACCATCCACAGTCGTTCATATGTTGGAAGTAGATATGAATTAAGACTGTCATGGGTTGGCTTGTAGAGGTCTAAGGTGTTGGACAAAGGTCTACAACACTCATGAGTGCTCATAAGTTCTGAGTATTGGATTCAACCCGCGCTCATTGTAATCACTTCATAGATTTTATCACGAGTGATCATGAGACGATAATATCTTATATTCTTCAAACCTAGAGATATGAGTTGTTACTATGAGTTGATAGTACATTGATTGCACGAAAACGCATTTGGTAACTCGGTGCTATAAAACGTGCCTTTGTGTATGATTCAACAAGTAGCAGAACAAGCCATATGAGTCGAAGTTTATCCGTTCCTTTTACCTTCGGGATAAAAGCGATATCTGTGGGCCCCTCGATGATTTGATGATGACAAATGGAAGTGCTCGGCCGGGCCAGGACTGATTTGATTTGTTCAATTAGTCAGTCGTCATAAATCGAAAATCGGGAAACAACAAATGGACAGAGAGAATGATTATAATCCATGTCTCAGTCCATATGATATCTAGAATGGAGGAATATATGATCCCTTATCTAATGGATAAGTCATTGACAAAGGTCAGAGTTCGACATAAGCTTTTGAGAGCTACGATTGCCAGTTGGTTCCTGAAGTCATACGCAATAATAGTTTTAGACTTATCCAAGTGGGAGACTGTTGGATTAATGTCTAAGTCCATAACTATAATTCGTAAGACTTGACCCGACCCGGCATGGTCCATTTGGGTTGCATACCATCATGCACTTGGATAGACTATAATGAGAGAAATAAGACACTTATGGTTATTAATATATTATAAGTTCTAGTATATTAATAATAAGAATAATAAGATTATTTAATTAGTATTGATCCAGAATTAATCTAGGATTAATTAAGTGATCAAAAGTAGACTAATTAAATATATGGGTTGATTGTGTAAATCATCCATACTTGTATAGTGGGCTAATGCTCCATGGATAACCAAGTTGGGCTAAAACCCATAGGATGGTCCATGGATGCTCCATGGTGTATTTGTACCCATGGATCATGGAAATGAAAAGCCATGTCAATTAGGGTTTACATGGTGTAACCCTAACTATATAAGCATCTTATTCTTGACCAAAATCGGCCACTAGTGTGTGAAGAAAGGGCTAGCCGATTTCATGTGTTGTAGAATTCTCTCAAGTTATTCTAAGTGTTTTGGTGATTGTGATTCCATTTAAGGCCTCCACACTATTGGGGCTAGGCACTCAAGCTTCATGAAGATTTTCTACATCAAAGAGGTATGTATTCTATCTTGTTACACTCATTGTTTTGTATGCTAGATTAGGATAATACCTTGGATGTTCTTATTTGCATGTATAATAGAGAAAACATAGATCCAAGGTATTTAGGGTTGCATGTACACTTAGGAGTGTTAGAATGCTCAAAACCCAACAGGTTTATATAGACAAGGATTTAGATTTTCTTTTAATAATGAGAAAGGTTCTATTTTGGCTTATCTAAATGGTGTCTTTTACTTTGAAGCTATACCATGTAATGGAATATATGAAACTGTTATGATTTTTGATAACTTAGGAAATGATGTTTTGAATATTGATTCTTCCACTAGTATGGATAAAGCATCCTTGTGGCATTGTCGTCTTGGACATGTCAACAAGAAACGCATAGCCCAACTCCAAAAGGATGGAGTGTTGGATTCATTCGACCTTATGGAAGATGACACATGCGAGTCTTGTTTACTTGGGAAGATGACTTAGGCACCCTTCACGAGTACGTGTGAGAGGGGTGAAGGTCTATTGGACCTAATACATACCGATGTATGTGGACCGTTTAGATCAACCACGAAGGATGGGAACCGCTTCTACGTGACTTTTACCGATGATTATAGTAGATATGGGTATATCTATTCAATCAATCAAAAGTCAGAAACCTTTGAAAAGTTCAAAGATTTCAAGAATGAAGTGGAGAATCAATTGGGTAGGAAAATCAAGATGCTTCGATCCGATCGAGGAGGAGAGTACCTAAGTCTTGAATTCAACGATTATCTCAAGGAGTGTGGAATAGTTTCGCAATTGACGCCTCCTAGGACACCGCAGTTGAATGGTGTGGCAGAAAGGCGTAATTGAACCTTATTGGATATGGTTCGCTCTATGATGAGTCGTGCTTAACTACCTATCTCTTTTTGGGGGTATGCCTTAGAGACTGCCGCCCATATCCTTAACCGAGTCCCTACTAAGAAGGTTGCCAAAACACCTCACGAGATGTGGATAGGGAAAGCTCCCTCGTTGGCACACATCAAGGTTTGGGGTTGCGAGGCTTTCGTAAGACGAGATACTCACGACAAGCTCGAACCTCGAAGTGAGCGATGTATTTTCATCGGCTACCCGCATACATCCTTTGGATATCTCTTCTATAGACCGAAGGACAATGTTGTCTTCGTTGCGAGGAGAGGAGTTTTCCGAGAGCGAGAACTCATAGGCCAAGGAGACAGTGGGAGGAAAATCGAGCTTGAAGAGATTCAAGAGTCGATAGATGAAGGAACCTCTACCGCTGGCAATCAACCCGAGGAGGAAACTCCGGTTGAACCGATTGACGAGTCCTTACCTCTTAGACGTTCCGATAGAGTTAGAGTTCATCCCCAGTTTTATGGTTTTTATATTACTACCGAAGGGGACACGTATATTAGTGATGGTACACTAGTAGATCTCGATGAACCTAATAGCTATAAGGAAGCCATGGCAGGCCCGGAGTCTGCGAAATGGAAAGAGGCAATGGATAGCGAGATCCAATCCATGTATGATAACCAAGTTTGGAATTTGGTTGATTATTTGCCCGTACGTAAGACCTTTGGGTGCAAATGGATCTTCAAGAAGAAGACCGACGTGGATGGAAACGTACACACATATAAAGCGCGATTGGTTGCGAAGGGCTTTACTCAAACTCCCAGAGTTGACTATGATGAGACCTTCTCACCAGTTGCGAAGATAAAATCTATTAGTGTGATGCTAGCTATTGCCGCATTTCATGATTATGAGATTTGGCAAATGGATGTCAAGACCACTTTCCTTAACAGAAAGTTGGCTGAGGATGTTTACATGGCTCAGCCAGAGGGGTTTGTGGATCCGAAGCATCCGAATAGAGTGTGTAAGCTTGAGAAGTCCATTTATGGACTTAAGCAAGTGTCTCACAGATGGAACCTTTGCTACGATGAGAAAGTCAAAGAGTTTGGATTTGTACGAAGCGAAGACGAATCTTGTGTATATGTCAAAGCCAGTGGGAGTATAGTAAGCTTCCTTGTTCTATATGTCGATGACATATTACTCATAGGAAACGACATCCCGACTCTACAGGAGGTTAAGTCCTGGCTCGGGAAGTGCTTCGCTATGAAGGACCTCGGAGAGGCTTCCTACATTTTGGGAATAAGGATAGTAAGAAAAAGAAGTAAGAGACGAATTGGACTTAGTCAGAATACTTACTTAGAGAAGGTACTAAAACGTTTTAGTGTGGAAAACTCGAAGAAGGGAGAATTACCGATACAAAGTAATGCCAAGTTAAGTAAGACTCAAAGTCCGAGTACCGAAGCTGAGATAGCAGAAATGAGCCGATTACCATACGCTTCCGCAGTTGGCTCAATCATGTACGCTATGACTTGTACTCGCCCTGATGTAGCCTTCGCTTTGAGCATGGTTAGCAGACATCAAGGGAATCCTGGCAAAGCCCATTGGATTGCGGTGAAGAATATACTTAAGTACCTTCGGAGGACGAAGGAATGGTTCTTAGTCCTCGGAGGGAGTGATGACTTGAAGGTGCGAGGGTATAGTGACGCCAGTGTTCAGACCAACAGGGACAACTACCGTTCGCGGTCGGGCTGGGTCTTTACCCTAAATGGAGGTGCAGTGACATGGAAGAGTTCTAAGCAGGAAACCGTAGCTGATTCAACGTGCGAATCAGAGTACATTGCAGCGAGCGAAGCGTCGAAGGAGGCAATATGGCTAAAGAACTTCATCGGTTTTCTTGGAGTTGTACCTGCCATAAAGGAGCGCATGGAGATTTTCTGTGATAACGAAGGAGCGGTTGCCTTGACCAAGGAACCGAGGGATCATGGTAGATCAAGACATATCGACAGAAAATATCACTTCATTAGAAATCGTGTAGAAGAAGGACAACTCGTAGTGAAGAGGATATCATCAGAAGATAACCCAGCAGATCCGCTTACGAAGGGACTGAGTAGGGTTAAGCACTTGCAGCATGCTAGGAGTATTGGGCTGAAGAATGATATTAGCATAGATTAGATAGTATTAGAAACGTGCAATAGATAAATGTAATTAACATTTGATGATTAAATAAAAGAGTTTTATTTATGAGTAATGTTACTATCTTATGTTAATTGTTTAACTATTGTTTCATTTTGCATGTTTTGACTTCCAGAATAATTGAATTTATTAAGAATAATCGAATTATTCAAATTGTCCACAATCATTCATATGTTGGAAGTAGATATGAATGAAGATTGTCTTGAATTGGTGTGTAGATTGTCTAAATGGTGTTAGACATAGCAAAGGGTTGTTGCAACGTTCATGAGTGCTTACGAACTAGTTTTGAGCATTGGAACAAACCCGCACTTGCTGGAATCACCTTATGGAATATGATATAAAAGGGTGATCGCAAGACGATAATATCATATAGTCTTAAAACCTAGATATATGGTTTGTTATTTGTTAATTGATTGTACATTGATAATGCGAAAACGCATCAGTAACTCGGTGTTATAAAACGCATTGTTGTGTATAGTTGGTTAATGAATAAGTAAATGCATATAAGTCGAAGTTTATCTGTAACTTTTATCTAAGAAGGTAAAAGCGATATCTCGGCCGCTCGATGATTTGATTTGACTTATGTGCCGTGCCCGGTCAGAACTGAATTGATGTGTTCGATTAAGTTCTATGTCAAATAAATCAGAGATCGAGAAACCTAAATGCTTGACTAACCATTCCATAGGATTGTCAGCATGACATCTAACAGAGGACTGTACGTTCCACTTATCTAAAGGACAAGATTGATTAGATCAGAGTTTGACAGCGTCTTTGAGAGCCACGATTGCAAACCGAATTGTACTTGTGCATATAGTTACTAGACTTATCCAAGTGGGAGACTGTTGGAATAGTGTCTAAGGCTGCAACTATATTAGGCAAGTATTTGACCCGGTTGTGCATGGTCCTTTTGGGTTGCCTTCACCATAGCAACTTAATATGATGATTTATTAAGAGATATCAAATATTATTAATATATTATGAGAATAATATAAAGAATAATATATTGTTATTTGATTAATATAAGTCATAGAATTAATTAGAATTAATTTGGTGACTTAAAGAGATTAATTAAATAAAGGGGTATAAACTGTCAATTGTTTGATAGTTAAGCTTTAGACTGTAAATCTTTATAGATATAGATGGGACGGATTCTAGAAGCTAAAGGATAGCTCAAATCGTCCATTGCTTATCTAAGGAAAGGATTTGGATAGCCTTAAGAGAAGATTATCCAATTAGGGTTTAGGTTGTAACCCTTAAGGAGTCTACAAGTATAAATAGACCCCATAGCTAAGGGAAATGGGCATCTCACCTTAAGTAAGAGAACCCTGGCCGATTTCCTCCCCTCTCCTCTCTCCTAAATCATCTTCCTTGCTATTGGTGTTTGTAAGCCACTAGAGGAGTGACAATTGTGACTCTAGAAGCTCCAAGACTACAAGATCAACAAGGAATTCAAAGGTATGGTTCTAGATCTGTTTCAATATTGTTATTTAACCTAATTAGTCATTAGAAGTCTTGGATTCAAAGCATGTTTAATTAAAAAGCCTAGATCCAAGCATTAGGGTTTTTTCATGCGCACATAGGAAAGTTCTTATGGCTAAAACGCATCATAAAGTTCCTAACTTTCTCCCCATGCATGGCCTTTTAAAGCTTAAAAGGCTAAAATTGCAACTTATAGCTTGCATGGGGCTTCCATAGCCATAAAGTTTTCACCTTTTTTCCATGTGAGCCCTTCAAGGTCATAGATCTGAAAGTATACCCACTTGGGACGTCCGTGTCCCAAAGATCATGCTTCTTGGACCAAAAACCCCATAAAATGATAAGGAGATCTAACAAGCTATTTAGCAAGGTTGAGACTTGATTACCAAAAAATGAAGAGGATGAAAATTCTGGATCTACTAGCTTCCTTCTAAATCTCCAAGCTCCTCCTTATTCAACACGCTTCAAAACACACAATCTTCACTAAAAAACAACTCACAAGCTCATACAAGGAAATAGGGTTTTGTGGATTAGGGTTTGAGACTTGGAGGCTGTGAATGAGGCCATCAAGTGGGGATTAGGATGCTTAAATAGGGTGCAAAACCCCGAAATTAGGGTTTCATCCTGGCAGCCCTACTCGTCGAGTAGGTGACTTAAAATACCACAACCATTATGGTTTCTACTCGACGAGTTTCGGGCTCCCAACTCGTCGAGTAGCTCTACAAAAGTGAATAAATTATTATTAAATGCGTACCAGGAATCAGACGTTACAATTCTCCCCCACTTTTCATAGACTTCGTCCTCGAAGTCTGCTGCGTCTGGAAACAACTCCGAGTAGTGCTCCCTCATCTCCTCATCAGGCTCCCAAGTGTACTCTGAACCCATGCGGTGATGCCACTGCACCTTTACCAACTCAACCCTCTTGTTCCTGAGCTCCTTCGTCTTCTTGTCAAGAATACCTACTGGTCTCTCGATGTAATTCAAGTTGTCATCAACCTGTATATCCTCTAGAGGCACAATCGTTGAGTCATCCACTAAGCACTTCCGCAACTGAGAGATACGGAAAGTGTTGTGGATCTGGCTGAGCTCTGCTGGGAGATCCAAACGGTAAGCAACCCGGCCTACGAGAGCTAAAACCCTGAACGAACCAATGTATCTGGGGACCAAGTTTCCCCACTTCTTAAACCAGATGACACCTTTCCAAGGTGACACCTTCAGGAGAACCATGTCGCCCACCTGAAACTCCAAGTCTGAATGGTGCTTGTCGGCATAGCTTTTCTACCGACTTTGAGCAGTCTGGAGCTTGCTTCGAACCTGCTAGATCCTCTCAATAGTCTTGAGTACTACCTCAGTACTCCCCATGACTCTCTGACTGACCTCGCCCCAATAGATTGGGGTCCTACACTTCCTCCCATAGAGCATCTCAATGGGAGGTCGGTCTATGCTGGTGTGGTAACTGTTGTTATATGAAAATTCCGCTAATGGAAGATACGTATCCCAAACGGAACTGAAGTCCAAGACACATGCGCGTAGCATGCCCTCGAGAGTCTGTATCATCCTCTCGCTCTATCCATCCATCTGAGGGTGGAAAGCAGTGCTGAAGTGGAGACGAGTACTCATATTGTCGTGAAACTACTTCCAAAACCTGGAAGTGAATCGGACATCTCGGCCTAAAACCACCGAAACGGGCACTCCATGATGTGCCACCAGCTCTCGAACGTATATCTTCTCTAGCTTCTCAGCCGATATTCTCTCCTATATCGGGAAAAAATGAGCACTCTTGGTTAACCGATCCACGATGACCCATATCGAATCTACTCCACGTGCGGTCCTGGGAAGCTTGGTGATGAAATCCATAGTGATATCCTTCCATTTCCACACGGGAATGTCCAACGACTGCATCTTGTTGTGGGGTCGCTGTTGCTGGTCAAGTACCACTCCACATACCATGCTATGTCCCACTTCATGTAGGGCCACTAGTAATCAGGGCGAAGATCCTGATACATCTTCGTTGCCCCGGGGTGGAAAGTGAACCTAGACTTATGGGCCTCATCCATCAGTACATCTCATACACCGCCCCAATACGGAACCCATACCCTTCCATGTAGGTTCAACAAGCCACGACTGTCATAATCAAAGGATGCCACTTGACTTATGATCCGCTCGCACTTCCGACGCTCCTCTTTTAGGCCCTCGACCTACACCTCCCGGATCTAATCTAGCAATGGGGTAATCAATTCCATCCTTAGACATATGTCTCTAATCGGATCCACCATTGCCTTACGGCTTAGAGCATCTACCACCACATTGGCCTTGCCCGGGTGGTAAAGGTTCTCACAGTCGTAGTCCTTCACCACATCTAACCACCGACGTTGTCTCATGTTCATATTCAACTGATCCATGAGGTACCTCAAGCTCTGTTGGTACATATAAATGGTACAATGAACCCCATAGAGGTAATGCTGCCAAATCTTGAGGGCGAAGACCACAACCCCCAGCTGTAAATCATATGTCGGATAGTTTGCCTCGTGAGGCTTCAACTACCTCGATGCGTAAGCTATCACGTGACCTCGCGACATCAATACCACACATATGCCCGTGATCGAAGCGTGACAGTAAACCATGAAGTCACTGACTCCATCTGGCAAGGTCAGAATCGGTGTCTCGCATAACCGCTGTCTGAGAGTCTTGAAGGCTGCCTGTTGCTCAGGGCCGCAACGGAATTTCACCGACTTCTTGGTCAGTCGAGTCAAGAGAACAAAAATCTTGGAGAAATCCTGGATAAACCTTCGGTAGTAACCTGCTAGACCAAGAAAACTCCGAATCTCAGTTGGAGACCTCGGAATCTCCCACTACATCACGACCTTTATCTTGGCCGGATTGACTAGAATACCTTTCTAGTTTACAAGGTTCCCCATAAACTGCATCTCGTGCAAGCAGAACTCACACTTAGAGAACTTTACAAAAAGTCTCTCCCTCCTCAATGTCTCCAGCACCTCCCTTAAGTGCTCAACATGCTTCTCCTGAGTCTTGGAATAAACAAATATGTCATCAATGAAGACTATCGCATACCAATCCAGCATCGGTCTGCACACGTGATTCATGAGGTCCATGAATGCGACTAGAGCATTGGTGAGCCCAAACGACATCACCACAAACTCATATTGACCATAGCGAGTCTTGAAAGTTGTCTTCTGCACATCCTCGTATCTGAGTTGCATCTGGTGATAACCCGATCGCCAATCAATCTTGGAGAAACAAGATGCACCCTGTAGCTGGTCAAACAAATCATCAATCCTTGGGAGGAAATAACGGTTCCTGACCATTACCTTCTTCAGCTCCTGATAGTCTATGCACATCCGATGTGACCCATCCTTCTTCTTCAAAAATAGGATCAGGGCTCCCCATCGCGAACTACTCGTCCTGATAAATACCTTATCTAGCAGCTCTTGCAGTTGCGTAGACAACTCCTGCATCTCGGGAGGAGCCAACCGATATGGTGCCTTGGCTATTGGAGCCGCGCCTGGGACTATGTTAATGTTGAACTCAACTTGCCTCTTCGGAGGTATCCCTGGAAAATCCTCCGGGAATACATATGGGTACTCTCGCACGATCAATACATCATCCACTGTCGTCTTACCCTTATCCCGGGTATCCATAACATAGGCGACATACCCTGCGCAACCCTGCTGAAGGTAGCGCCTCACCCTCACTGCTGAACATAAAGTTGGTCCACACGGTGACCTCTCACCCTGAATCACTAAACCTCCCCCACTAGGAGTCCGAACTCTCACTAGCTGCTGCTCATAGTCAATCACTACCCCGTTAGGGATTAACTAGTCCATGCCCATTATAATCTTATTCCCTCGCAGGGGAATGGGGACCAAATCCACGAAAAACCGCTCGTCAAACAACCGCAGTGTACATCCTCGATGCACCCTCGCAACCCGAACGATCCTATCATCCGTTATCTTTACATCCAATGGACAGTCTAGCTCCCCAGGAGCTCCAACAAATCGCTTTCTAAGCGCGAGCGACACAAAAGATCGGGTAGCCCCCGTATTGAGCATTATCAAAGCTGATATACCGTTCACTAAGAACGATCCTATAACAAAACAAGTAAATATAATCGATAATCAATACAAATAAAGAGATACGGAAAGAATACATACCCATCACAACATCGGGAGCTTCACGTGCATCCTCTGCAGTAAGCTGAAAAGCCCTGCTCCTAGCCGTAGGCGCCTCAACCCGACCCTGATGGCCATCTGTAATCCTCAACGTAGCAGGATCGGGCGCCGCCACCTGTCCTGCCGCTGCTAAACCTGGACACTGGGCCCTTTTGTGGCCCCTCTGATTGTATTGAAAGCAAACTAGATTTGAAATTGTTGTGGTGTTGGTGGTAGCAGTACAATCCCTACTCATATGTCCAGTTCGACCGCACTTGAAGCATCCCGAAATCCCTGCCTTGCATGCCCCCTCGTGCATATTGCCGCACTTTCCATACCTTGGGCTTCTTGCCTGAACTGCCTGTCTAAACCCCATCTGGTTTCCTCTTCCTCTCTATCTCAAAATCCAGCTTCCTCTCCCAAGTCCTAGCAATCATATTCTCAAGCGTCTTGCAGCTGGATCAGCTCACAAACTGGCAGATATCACTCCGCAGCATCTCGTTATATCGGGCCTTTTTCATCTCCTCGTCCGCCACGTACTGCGGAACGAGAAGGGCCCTCTCCCTGAACATAGTGATGATCTCGGCCACCGTATTCGTAGTCTACTGGAGTCCTTGAAACTCCCTTGCCAGCTAATGCACCTCAATCACAGGTGCAAACTCCATCCTGAACCTGGCCGAGAAATCACTCCAAGTCATCGCATCAGTAGCGGTATCATCACCAATAGCTCTCCCAACCTCCTCCAAGCAATCTCGTGCCATGTCCTTCAGCAGGCAAGAAACAAGTCGAACCTTGTCCCCCTCGGGACATCTGTTGGTGCGAAAGGCGTTGGCGACATCTACCAAGCATCTTTCGCTAGCAATGGGGTCACGAGCCCCATGATAGTTGGGAGCTCCATAGGATCTAAACTCCTTGAATGAAAGTGTGCGTGACCCCATCATGGACGCCACCTCAGTGCGAAATGCACTCAGCATTCAAATGCTCTAGGATATCTTCCTTGATCGTATTGAAGATCATAGGAGTTCGGTCTAAAATGATACGCGTGACCTCAGATGAGATGAACTCTCTTGTCTGCTCGTCTAACTGCCTGACTCCAGAGCTCGAGCTCGATGCCTCACTAGCGCCTGAAGTGCCAACTGATCTAGTGCATAGCGTCACCATACTAAAAATACACCATAACAAACATCAGAATATGTTGGGTTTTAAGCATTCTAACACTCCTAACTGTACATGCAACCCTAAATACCTTGGATCTATGTTTTCTCTATTATACATGCAATTATGAACTTTCCAATGTATTAGCCTATCTAGCATACAATAATTGATACTTGGGTAATCAAATGAATAGAATACATACCTTTTTTTGATGTAGCTTGTCTTCATGAAGCTTGAGTGCCTAGTTCCCCAAGTGTGACACGTCAAATGTTTCACACAACACCATGAACTCTTGGAATAACCTTGAGAATAAGGATACTTGATTCTCTCTAGTGAAATAGGCTAGCCCTCTTAGTGTACCCATACTAGTGCCAATTTCACCAACCAAGGACCTCTTTATATAGTGTGGAGATTAGGGTTAAACCCTAATACCCATGACCTTTCATTTCTTATGATCCATGGGTTAAACACTCCATGGACTATCCATGAAAGCTTAGCCCAACTTAAATGAACTTGGCCCATCACACATATATATCTAAGAGTCCATATTTAATTAATTCCTTTTGATCACTTAATTAATTATAAATTAATTATTGATCAATAATAATTAAATAATATGATTATATATTAATATATTAGAACTTATAGTATATTAATATAAATCACTAGTATCCTTTTTCTTCATCTTGTCAATCCAATTGTCCCGATGCCATGCAACCCAAATGGACCATGCCGGGTTGGGTCAAATCTTACCAATTATAGCTATAGACTTAGACATTAATCCAACAAAATACTCATCATACATCGAAGCAACATACACACTACAAGTTCCCTGGGTTCATCCCAGCCTTCCTTAATTCGAGTACGGATTCTCTGCTTTCAGTAGTATGGGCCCATACTACCTTCCACATCTATCCGTACTTTCTTCAAAACTTGCCTTGACTTCACGAAGTCCCTTCTACTATTACTACCTCACATGCTAATCTCATCCTAGGCTTGCCCTAGGGTAATCACCATCCCACTCTCCGCCATTAGCTGCATCAGAAGTCCTTGTTATCTCCCCCCTAACTAGCTCGCAAATACCATTACATATCACTAATACTAGATAATTCTTCGAATGAGAGGTCCTACCCTACAACGGTTGGACTCAAACAAGAGCTGCGAAATAGAGCTAAACATAAGCCTCTGAAATTATTTAGTCATTGCAATATGTAACTTAACATATTCATTTACTAGTTAGTTAAAGATAACTAGAACTCCTAAAAGCACAAAGCAAGCAACATTGGAGCATTAAGTACACATAATCAAACATGTCCTGATCAGGCCATCATATCACTGTCTAATCTGTACTAACATGCAGTTCATTAAGATGATAAACATATAACAGGCACATAAGGCATCCTTCCTAGATCCTTAGCCATAATCTAGCATGTAGTTTCCATAAACATATCAAAACATAAACTTGTATGGGTAATTTGGGAGTACTTACATGAGCTCGGCTGATTGCATGCACCACACCCTTTTCTTTTTGCATAGTTCTTTTCTCTTTTCAAAATTCTTTTCCTTTTTCTAAGTTCTTTTTGTCAAAATGATTTTACTTTTGATAATTTTTATGTTAAGTCCTCAGTTTGAGTTCAGACATACCTGAGAGTGTGCCCGAATCCCTCAAACCAAGGCTCTAATACCAACTTGAAACATCCCAAAATACGATCCAAAAATTTCATTTTAAAACCATTTAAGAAAAACCAAATATTGTGTATCTACAAAAATATCGTAAAACATATGTGAATATATAAAAATCAAATGTCAAAGCATTAGAGTAAATCATCCCAGGCTAAAAGTTGTGGTGTGTGCCATACAGTCATTCCGAGCTCTTCCCTTACTAGCGGAAGTACCTGAAACCAAAACTGAAAACTATAAGCATGAAGCTTAGTGAGTCTCCCCAAACTATCACATACCATACACAAATCATATAATAACATACATTGGGCCCTGCCCGTTGCATCTGGCCCCACCTAGCATCAGACCATGGTCCGGCATCGGGCCCCGCCCAACATTAGTCTGAAGTCCGCATCGTGCCCCGCTCGACATCGGACCGAAGTCCGGCATCGAGCCTAGACCACTACATTGGGCCCCGCCCGGCATCGAACCGAAGTCCGGCATCGGGCCCCGCCCGACATCAGATTGAAATCCGACATCGGGCAAAGCTCGATATACATAACCATATCAACAATTACATATAAGCATAAACATATAAACATTCCTCGGGCCCCGAACGACATCATACTGAAATCCGGACACATATAACATAACATATAAGCATTCCTCGGGCTTACCCTAGCATTGGACTGAAGCCCGAGACATATAAACAAGCACATGCAAGAATCACAAAGACCTCAAGAATATAAACATTCCTCAGGCTTTCCCCGACATCGGATAGTAACCCGGAAAAAATATAAACCTACATCGGGCGTCGCCCGACATCAGACCTTAGTCCGGAACATACTAACATATATAAACGGGTCGGCATTGGTGGCTTCGACCCGTTCCTACAGGAGGATAACTCGCCTCGTAAGCTAACTATGAAATCTCGTGTGAGGAAATCTCTGATGGCTGCTCCAATGACTCCCCGACTATCATTTTCACAATAACACTTAGTCAAAAAAATGATAATCCTTCTTAGGGTAAAATGAGCATTTTACCCTTGGTCAAAATCAATCGTTCTGGTCAAAGCCAACGTTCTGGGTTGACTCAACTCGCCGAGTTCTATAAATCAAAACCCTGAAACCGTCGAGTCATCCCCCTAACTCCTCAATCCAACTCGTCGAGTCATCCCACCGACTCACCGAGTTCTCTGGCTACTCACACTTGCGATAAAACAAGTCCACTCGTCAAGTTCCTCCTCCGACTCGTCGATTTCTACTTGGTACAGAATCGGGACAAAACGACTCAACTCTTCGAGTTCCTCTACGGACTCGACGAGTTCCTCAGTCTGTTCAGGCCTACTAAAGGATTAAGCCCCTCTTCAGATCTAGGCTTGTTATCTCTCATGCATACTTAGAACATCCTTTTGAGGGTAAAGTTTCCAACTTTACCCTTTAATAGCCCTTCTTCATAGGTTTAGCTCAAACCCTAAACCTTTAGGACCTAGATCTTGGTCCACAAGCCATCCATACTCCAAACTAAGGCATATTTTCCTAGATCCAAACACTAAGCACTCCATGAACACGTAAAGTTCCTAACTTTCTCCCCATGCATGTCCTTTTGAAGCTTAAAAGGCTAAAATGGAAACTTATAGCTTGTATGGGGCTTCGATAGCCATAAAGTTTTCACCTTTATGCCATGTGAGCCCCTAAAGGTCATAGATCTTAAAGTATACCCACTTGGGATGTCCATGTCCAAAAGATCATGCTTTTTGGACCAAAAACCCCATAAAATGATAAGAAGGAGATCTCACAAGTTATTTAGCAAGGTTGAGACTTGATTACTAGAAAATGAAGAGGATGAGATGTTGTTTCTCGATCTACTAGCTTCCTTATGAATCTCTAAGCTCCTGCTTATTCAACACGCTTCAAAACACACAATCTTCACTCAAAAACATCTCATAAGCTCATACAAGGCAATAGGGTTTCCTGGATTAGAACTCGAGACTTGGAGGCTGTAAATGAGGCCAACAAGTGGGGATTAGAATGCTTATATAGGGTGCAAAACCTAGAAATTAGGGTTTCATCATGGTAGCCCTACTCGTCGAGTCGAGGCTCTCAACTCGTTGAGTAGGCAACTTAAAATCCCGCGGCCATTCTGGTTTCTACTCGACGAGTTTGGGGCTCCCAACTCGTTGAGTAGGTCTAAAAAAGTGAATAAATTATTATTAAATGCGTACCAGGAACCAGGCGTTATAGTCTTAGAAACCCTATGACTTTCTTTGATCCAAGATGCTAGTCCTGTGCTTCCGGTTGTATAAGCCTCTACTACCTTTCACACCTACTCTTACTCGTCTCAAGTATTGTCTTGCAATCCATTAAGTTATATTCCTAAAATCATCGAAAAATTTAACACATACTAATGTGTCCAAATAAGCACATGTCCTAATAGACTCTTCTAGGGTTTCTTTCTTGCGTATCTTCAACCACGATTCTTCTTGTACTTGGTTGGCGGTGGAAGCGCCAGGCGATGGGATGACTTCAAGAGTTACACCAAAAGTTCTAACATTAATATCTTTCGGTAGGTATCATTCACTATCATAATCCTTCTCAATAGCTCAGTTTGTTACAAGTTCTTATCATGATATTATGTACACCAAAGCAGGCATTCGATGTACCGAGACGAGAATATAGACAGAGAAGGTTTAGATGCGTAAGCCTCCTTATTACTCCAAAAAGTTATATGCCAATTCTAATACCATAATTAAACGTTTAGAAACCTGAACACATAAAATTTCCTATATCTAGGTTGGCAACAAACCTTAAATCTAATTAATAAATAGCAATTTAGGCAACCAAAAGCATGCTACAAATCATTTCACACCTAAAGCAAATTAGGCATCTTGTCCTAAAGTAAGCTAGTGCATGTGTTAATTTAGGTGTACTGCCATAAATGATATGGACACACGTCTCACGATCATTGCATAACATTCTATGTTTAAGTCTAGAAATTACCTAAAATTCCTAGTTCAGTTAACCTAATGCTCTGATACCAACTGTGAAATCCCCAATTTCTCTGCCAGAAAAGAACGATTTGTTTATGCTTATTAAATCAGAGTATTCTTTTAAAAAGATTGATTAAGCGGCAGCATGATAATGATATTATAAAATCATTTTCGAAGAAAAGTTTTTTGTTTATAATTTTAAAACTCGGGATTTCATAACTGATATAAAATGTAAGCATAAATGGAGACTAACGATGTCTCAATATACTAACAATCTACATCTCCTTGAATCTCTTATCATGCACGTAACTTTATATCGCTACCTATGATACAAAGAAGCTAAGTGAGTCATGTTGGGAAACCTGGTGAGTACATATGGATTTCAATCCCACAACGATATTATATATATATATATATATATATATATATATATATATATATATATATATATATGTATATATATATATATATATATATATATATATATATATCATAATATTTTAAAACAAATTTTACCAAACAATATAGATGTGCATCCAATTTGGATATCTGCATACCCTCATACCTAATCCTAACTGCACCCAATCGATCCTCATAGATCCTAGTCTATGATTATCAGGATGGATTATCCTACATGGTGAACCGTTTAGAAATATACACACATAGAATTACAATTGTCTAGTCAGGTGCTGTTATTTCTGGTTATCCAAGAATATGTACACATATCATTAGAGTTGTCTGATCAGGACCTGCCATTTTTGGTTATCCAAGAATAAGTAGACATATCACCACAGTTATCTGATCGGGACCCACCATATCTAGTCATCCCAAGGGGAACACTATATCGTACTCCCATACGAAGCTACTGTATGTCAACACCTGAAAGTGTCAAGGAATAGAATTCTACTCTCTATTCCTAACTTACACACACACATACATCCTAAATGAGACTACCCGATATCAGACTTAATTGAATTAGTCTTATATTATTAACAGGCATAGATACCAAACCTCTAATAGAAATTCTGTCTATATAACACTAACATATCTTAGTGTATATATATTTAGCGTAGAGTATTTTAAGTATCAATATACTTGTGTCTATTTCCCTAATGATATTTCTATTATTATGATCATGCGAAAATAGACATATAACTTTTCATCATATATAGAACCATATATGGTTCCCATGTCATATATTCTTATATTCATTTCTAACACATAAACCAAAGAATAAGCATTTAGCTTTCTAACATATATTTAATACTTGTATGAAAATCATGTCCATAAGAGGGACTACTTGTGTCTTAATGATATTCTAGATTCCTCACTAATCCCAATGAATACTAAGATTACTATCAAATATGGATTAGCCAGGAACGACAGTTTGGAGACAGGATCATTTCGGCATAATAGGTTCTCTGAAATCCAACAACCAAGCCAACATAACTATTCTAAACACCTCTCCCGAAAAATGATCAATCAGTATAACGACGTGGAATTACTAATAAACCTTATTTATAGATTTATAATAACGACTTATAACTATAAATATAAGTTACATTGAAAGAATGAGAGTGTAGCCTAACTTAAATAGATTTCTTGGACAAAAGTCTGGAAATTGCACTAGTAGAGCTTCTACTTGCTAGCTATTACTACTTCAAGGATTACAGGGCTTCGCTGAAGGCTAAACCTAAGTGAAAATGGGCTAGAACTGAAGGAAATCGAGAGAGAGTTGTAGGGGAAATGTGGGGAATGGAAGGAGCATAAATGTGGTATTTATAGACAATTTGTGTTGCAAAACATGCAATAGGGGTTCACGTCGCACATTCTATGGTGTTGTCTCCCCAACCACTTTGTGCCACGTGTCAGGCTCTTCGTGGTCCGCGTTTTCACCTTCTACAAGCATGCGTCGTGCACCTGGCATGCACTGCATGCATGACAAAACACAGATTTTGTAAATTCCATAACTTCTTCTTACAAAATCTGTTTTTTACGTTTTTTTCCACGTGTAGCTCTTAACGAGTACTACAACTTTCCTTTAAGATCCATCGGCTAATTCTGACTTTATTTTTAGCCCTTATTTTTATACGATTTAATGATTTTATAAAAATTATAACTCTCTCACACATGCTTCGATTTTGGTGTTCCTTTTACCAAAATTCATATCTTAAGGAGTACTACGACTTTCATTTTCGTGACTTCACCCAAAAATCAACCAATCTCTTCATACCTTTTGATGTTAATAATTTTTAATTACGCGGTTGATTTTTATATTTTATAAACTTCATATATTGCTCATATGAACCCAGATTTCTATGAAATTTATATTTTCGGGATCATGTTGAGGTATACATTCAATACATACATGCAAGTTTGTAGAATTCGTTACTCGGTACCTGTTCGGCCGACTACCGAGTAGCGAGTATTCGGGAGTACTCGGATTTGGAAATTTATGTAGAAATATTTTTAGGGAAATTATATATGTCAAAATCATAAGATAAAATCATAAATTGATTGAAATATATAACAAAATTAGATACATGTGAATACACAAAAAATGAAAAACACATAATGGTCTCACTTCGTGAATAATTGCTGAAAATTTAAGATATATATATGTAGTAATAATCGCATGTGTGTGTAAAATAATATATCATTAAATATATTATACATATTAATCACCAAGTTGACTGAATTTCACAACACTACTCAGTTCAGTAAGGGGCCGATAGGGGAGTGCTCGGGATTATGTAACTCGCCTCGGCAAAGGGGGGAGTAGCGAGTACTCAGAGGAGTAATCGGCCAACTCGGGGAGTTTTACAACACTGCATATATATATATATATATATATATATATATATATATATATATATATATATATATATATATATATACGTACATACACACACACACACACACACATATATATATATATATATATATATATATATATATATATATATATATATATATATATATGTGTGTGTGTGTGTGTGTGTGGCTGTATGTGTGTGTGTGTGTGTGTTTTCGTGCACTTATTTTTACGATTTACGGACGATTCGGTTGCTTTTTCCTATTTTTCTTAATATGAAACATATACCATATTTTAAATGCCTAGCCCGATTATAACATCCTAAAATATGGTCCCAAAAATTTCATTTTTAAAATAGATAGAATAGTATTTTCAAATATCATCCATACATCTTAACGAAACCAATGTATCAAATGTCATAAAAATCAGAGTAAAATATCATGGTGTGTACGATGCAGTCAACCCGAGCTCTTCCTTTTGTAACCGGAAGTACCTGAAACATAAACTAAAAACATTAAGCACAATGCTTAGTGATTTCCCCAAACTACCCCACCCCATACATAGCAAAACATACACTAGGCCCCTGCCCTACTCCGTGCCCGACCCGACATCGAGCCCCGCCTGGAATACATATTTGTTATTCTTTAGGCCCCGCATGATATCGGGCCTCGCCCACTATATACATACAGTACATAACATACAACCATGCTAACATATATAATATCATGAAACAATAGCACACATTCTAGTCATCGAGCCTCGGCCTACATCGAGGTTCGCCCGGTACACAAAGCAGCACATAACACATGCAAAGGTCACGCAGAGTCCTAGCATCTCAACATAAACAGGAAGGGCCAGCATTGGGCCTAGTTGTTGCCTTGACGACACCCTGAGCTATCATTACAAAATAACACCCAATCAATACTTGGGTTCCAATTAGTATCCAATACTCCATACTTGGGGTAAAATGACCATTTTACCCTTGGCGCTAACTAATCTTCCATGGCACACTTGTGGCCCACTTATAGCCTAAATGTCCAAATTAGCCCCAAACCCCTCCAACGAGCCTTACCCTAAAGCCCAATAATTTCCTTAGTAAAAAAACCTACTTTCAATCTAAGGCCCAAAGCAACTAGGTCCACGAAACGGATCAAACTGAGGCCCAAAAGTGCGAAGCCCATTCTAACTGAGTACGTAGGGTGTACTTAACTATACATTGCGTGTACATGCTTAATGGCTTGTACAATGCGCCTACAGACTTGTACGCCCATCGTACTCCTCTATTAATCCAACTTTTTCCATTAAGCACTTAATGCTTAGCCTAAAGATCCAAACCACAGATCTGAGTCCTAATCAATGTCTATAGCCATTAAGTCACTAACTTGGTGACTTTGCATGCCCCAAATGAATCAAAACTCAAAATATAATATTCTACTTTCATGAAAATGGCCCTAACATATGCATGGATTGATCTAGACCTCAAAAATGGCAACGTTATGACTCAATGACGAAAATAACACCAAGAGTGGAAACTCTAAGCTTCAGAAAGGATATGAACTCATAAGATCCCATCAATGGGACCAAAAGGGTCCATAAACCCAAAACCAATAGAGATCTAAGCTAAGAAGCATCAAGTTCAAGACTTTATACCACAAATAAGTGCAAACTGATGATGCAGTTCTCGATCTATAAGCCTTCACTCTTCTAATGATGCTTCAAAGATGATCACCATCCTTCAAAACACCAAAATACACGTCAAAATGGCATTCTAAGCTCAAAACCACACAAGTTTGGAATTAAGGTTCGAGTGTAGGGTAAGGAGGACAAGGAGACTGATAAAATGAGGGCTCCAAGTCCATAAGGATGCATAAATAATGGCCAAACCCAGAAATTAGGGTTTTCAAGGTCTTAATGTACGCCCCATGAACACCTATGGATCCTCAATCAATACCCTCGCTTGACTACGCTAAGTGTACCACTTGGTACGCCCCACGTACTCGCTTCACCGCTTGTACGCTAAGCGTACCTTGTTGTATGCCCCACATACAACTTAAGGGTCAAAATGGGTCAAATTAAATATTGGAAGATGAAAAGAGAAGCTTAATGAGATTCTAGTGTTACAATCCTCCCCCACTTGAATCAAACTTCATCCTCGAAGTCCGCTGCCCTGAACAACTCTGGATAATGCTCTCTCATCTGTTCCTTTGGCTCCCAAATCCACTCTGACCCTTTGCAGTGCTAGCACTGCACCTTCACCAGCTCTACAACATTGTTCCTCAAGTTGTTCGTCTTCTGATCCAAAATTGCCACCGGTCTCTCTATAATTCAAGCGGTCGTCCACCTAAATATCCTTCAATGGTACAACTGTGGAATCATCCAATAAACACTTCCATAGCTGAGAGACATGAAATGTACTATGAATCTGACTGAGCTTGGCTGGAATATCTAGACAATAAGCAACCCGGACCACCCGAGCCAAAACACTGAAGCGACCAATAAACCTGGGGCCCAGCTTGCCACGCTTCCTGAATTGGATGACACCTTTCCAAGGTGACACCTTTAGGAGAACCATATATCTTGCATTGAACTCCAAGTCTGACCGGCGCCTATCAGCATTACTCTTCTGCCGAATCTGAGCTGTCTGGAGCCTGCTCCGAACCTACTGAATCAGCTCAGTGGTGTTAAGCACCACCTCGGTACTCCCCATGAACTGCTGACCGACCTCTCCCCAACAAATCGGGGTCCTGCATTTCCTCCCATAGAGAATCTCAAGAGGAGGTTGATAAATGCTAGCGTGATAATTGTTGTTATACGAAACTTCCGCTAACAGAAGATACATATCCAACTCCCACCAAAATCCAACACACAAGCACGCTACATATCCTAAACAGTCTGAATGGTCTGCTCACTCTAACCAGCAGTCGGCAGAAGAAATGATGTACTAAAATGGAGATGATTTCCCAACTCATCATGAAACCTCTTCCAAAAAATGGAAGTAAAATGAACACCCAGTCTGAAACCACCGATACTGGCACCCAATCACGTGCCACCACCTCCCTGATATAAATCTCAGCAAGATATTTTGCGGAAATACTCTCCTGAATCGGAATGAAATATGCACTCTTGGTCAATCCATCCACGATGAACCAACTAGAATTCACTCCGTTCATGGTCCTGGGAATCTTCTTGATGAAATCTATGGTGATGTCTTCCCATTTCCATACAGAATCTCCAATGGCTGCATCTTGTCGTGAGGTCGCTGATGGTCGGCCTTGACCTTCCTACAGGTCAAGCACCGCTCCACATACCATGCTACATCTCGCTTCATGCAGGGCCACCAATAATCAAGATGAAGATCCCTATACATCTTCGTCACCCCGGGATGGATGTAGAACCTTGACTTGTGGGCATCCTCCATAAGAACCTGGCATCCACTGCCCTAATAAGGAATCCAGACCCACTGGTGCAGGGTCAACAATCCACAACTATCATAATCGAAGTAAGCCACCTGACCCACAATGCGCTCACTCTTCCAGTGATCTTCCATCATAGCCTCGACCTGAAACTAGTACAAAAATGACCTACGATCACACTTTCCGAAAAACGGCCTGTGACACTTTTTCTTAAAAGTGTGGCCGAAGGTCACTAAAAAAATTTAGAGACTGTTTTTGGATACATTTAAATTAGATTGTGTGGCCATTATATAGACAATCAACACTTTTACCACACATAATTATACCAAACGTGACAAATATTAGTCACACTCAAACACTGAGATCATAGGTCACAATCAGCCACATGTATCGATTAAGATTGTCATACTTTTTTTATGAGAGAGAGTAGATAAAAGTATCGTCACATAAGTTAGTTCTGTGTGTGTCTATAACCTAGTGCCTTTTTAGCCACATAACAAAAAAAGTAGCTAAAAGGTGATACATATGGTCACACTAATTATTTGTCTGTCCATAGGGCAGTTCTGTACTAGTTGTATTTAGTTTACGCAAGAAATTAAAAGAAGTTAGTATTGGTTACTTATGGTCATGTACCTTTTATTATGTCAAAATATTATGAATTATCTTTAAGAATAAACAAATATTGTGTGTGTAGGTAGCATTTAGTTACGTTTACAGCTGTTATATTTGTCTATATGTAAATATAGTCATAAAAAAATAATATCTTATCGTTATAATTAGGGGTCATTCATTGAATATGTTACTTATGGTCATGTACCTTTTATTTTTGTGTGTCAAAATATTATGAATTGGCTTTAAAAAGAAACAAATAGTGTGTAGGTAGCATTTAGTTACGTTTACAACTATTATATGTGTTTATATGTAAATATAGTCATAAAAGAAAAATAATGTCGTATTGAATAAGAGTTATAAGAAAGGACCAAATTGCCCTTTTTGTCATCTATTCTTTTAATTGCACTAGATAATACACCATTAAAAATGAAAAGAATACAACTTATTTTAACAGAATATTATGATAAATAAATGAAATGAATACAACATAACTTGTTTAACATTGCATAATGAAAGTACATTGCTATTACATGCAGTTTATGTTATAACATGTGTAACAATATAACAGTAAAAAAACGAAAAAAAAATATATTTGAGTTATAACAGTATTACACCAGAATAGTTTGATGGTATAATATGGTAAAAAGATATTAAGTAAAGTACATCGTCATTTTTTTGTCATTTTCTTATTCTCCACATAATGATATGCTCAAGTTTTTGCCTTTCTCTTTTACAAACAAAAAATAAAGATCATTAAGTGTTAAAAGAAGGAAAAATATTATCGCTACAAATGTAATTCATGACATTAAGAAACACGTACCATACGTATAAGAATACCGTGACAATCAGTACAAAAATAATCATTTTCCTTCTGCAAGTCAAGTGTGTCTACACGTGGCAATATGTTATCATTATGAGGAACAATAGTAGTAAATTCTTCATCTACATCTTCATATGTATCGCTGTAATTTTTGGGAGGTGTCTTAAACACAATAGACATTTTTTGATCGAGTAGGTCTGTCACGTAAAATACTTGTTATGCTTGTGAGGCCAATATGAAGGCATCACCTTTATGGCCTAATCTTTTTAGTTCAACTAGTGTGTACCCCAATTTATCCCTTTTTACCTTGTTTCTATTGTCAACCTAGTCACACATGAAAATTGGAATTCTTTTAAAATGATAATCTAGTACTCAAATCTCTTGTAAAACACCATAATAAGTGTTTTTGGCATATGTTACAACTTCTTTACTGATGTGTGTGTGTTTGGACCTCATTAGGTCATCTACGGGTGTTGGTTGTGGGTTTGGACCTCATTAGGTCATCTACAGGTGTTGGTTCCAGGTTTGGACCTCATTAGGCCATGTATGGGTGTTGGTTGTGGGTTTGGACCTCATTAGGTCATGTATGGGTGTTGGTTGTGGGTTTGGACCTCATTAGCTCATGTAATGGTGTTTGTTGTGGGTTTGGACCTCATTAGGTCATGTACGGGTGTTGGTTGTGGGTTTGGACCTCATTAGGTCTTGTACGGGTGTTAGGTGTGTAATAGCATAGGATAGTCATTGGTTTATGGAGTTATGGCATATAAATTATTATAAAAAATAATTAAGCCTACTAGACCTTAGTATTATTTGTGTTATATAAAAATATTTTTCTGTTGTATATTTATTTTTTTTAACTTTAAATATTTTTCATTTCGAATAGTCATAAATGTTTTTCCGAAGAATAAATTGTTAACTTAGAAGGACCAAATATGTAATATTTATAATATTACTAAATAAATCAAAATAATGTTTGAGAAGGCAGAACATGTTTCCAAACCACGATTTTTGCTTCAAATCATGTGGGATTAGTATCAGCTCAAAATTTGGAACACATTTGAATTCGTCAAATGAATTTAAACAAAACTAATTGGAGGCAAACATTTTTTCGTATGGTTTTTGGGCTCCAAATCAAAGCGGGAAATCTTCATCTATCGCACCGCCAAAATTATGAAGATCAATCCGTCGGATCAAGGAAATTCCGGTAATTTTTTGGTAACATCCATCAATTTAGGACCTGTTAAATCATTTTAGTATTTAATAGACCGTCATTTATTCCACCATTGTTTTGTTTAGTGTTAGGTTATATCCCAAAAGGATCATAATTCAGTTCATCATTCATCAAGCTTTCTAGTGTAAGTATATTGTTTGTGTACGTATTATTTCAATGTTATTGATTGTATTGATTATGGATCATGCATAACACAAACAATTTTGATTCCTCATATTGGTGTGCTTGTTGCACACCAATTGTTCGATGAAATGTTTATGTGAGAAATTGTCTGTAATATTATTATTCGTACATTATCATTAAACTTATAAACAATCAAAGTTATTTTCAATATGTTTTGTCAACAGAAGAATCACGGAGGTTGACAAGGAACAACATGAGGATATCCCTGACTATAATATAGAAAATGAGCAAGATGATGGAAACCAAGTTTATGATTCGGAGACAGAGGATAATGAAAATAAAGACATTCACTACAATAGCCAATCAGATTCGGAAGAAGAAATCCATAAAACAGTTCCTACAAGGTCAAATAGGATGAGGGGCATGACTCGATTGCCAAAACTGAAGACTGAATATGTCAATTCTGGTGGTAAAAAAAAACGTGTTAGGTTTGATGAATTTGGTAAGTTTACAGGGAAGAATAATGCAGTCTTTGTTAGCTATTTGGGTGATCTTGTCCGTGAGAAGGTGGGATTAAGTGCTCTTTGTTGGAAATAAGTTAAACCGGAAATGAAGGACAAACTATGGGAAGAGATTACAGTAAATATTTTCTTCAATTTTTTAATTTGTATAACATATTATATGTAAAAATCAAGTATTAAATACTAACATTTTCATTGTTTTTTTTTTTGTTTTAGCGCTATTTTGTGGTTCATGAAAGTAGAAAACAATTTGTGATGAATAGACTTGATATTCTTCTACGGAACTTTAGAAGAAAGTTGTATGCAAATTACATCAAGCCACATCTAGGCAATCCCAAAAAGCTTGAAAAAATTCCCATTCATTATCGTGCACTAATCACTGAACAAGATGATTGGAACAAATTTGTGACTTATACGCAATCTCAAGAGTTTAATGTTAAAATCTTTTTTCAAAACTTATTCATTTATTTATCATAAACTTGGTTATAAAAGTGCGTGACAAATATTTTACTTTTATTTTACAGAATGTGTCACAAAGGACTATCAAAGCGAGAAAAATGTCAAAGTATGCTCATCGGATGGGACGAGGGGGGTATACTACTCTTAGGAGGAAGTTGGTAAGCTTGGTCTTTAGCTATATTAACTTCATAGCATTTTATTTAACATGCGTTTGTTTCATATTCTTTAAAAATTAATTTTTTTTTATCAAGATTGAAGAGAATGTGATTTCAAAGGAGGAAATGCCCCCAAGGTCAGTTATGTGGTGTAAAGGGCGTGAAAGTAAAGGAGAATTTAAGGATGAAGATGTTAAAATCATGGCTGATAGACTAGTAACTTCACTACACTTTTCATTTTCTTTAACTTTAAATATTTTAATCATTGTTATTAAGACAATAATTATTATTTTTTTGTTTGGTAGATGGAACATGAGAAGCAGATAAAAGAAGGACAAGTAAATGTTGAACCAGAAACGGATGCCATGACCTTAGTTTCTGGCAAGGAAAAGGGCAGATTTTTAAAGGGTGTCGGCACGGGTGTCACTTACAACAGATATCTCAATGTTCCTCATAGCAAAGGGTCATCTAAGGAAGAAATTAGGGATCTTAAAGTTGCACTACATAATGGAAAACTTGAGCTTGCGAAAAAAGATGCTGAACTCAAGGCTTTGTCTACAAAGGTTAATGAACAAGATCAAACACTAAGGCTAGTTTTGGCTCATCTTAATGCAAAAGGAGCTGACTTTCCAAATCTGTCTCATACAATTGTAAGTAATCTTATTGAAAATATATGTTGTCAATGTTAGTTGTAAATTGCATTTCTTTTACACATTTTCCCTGTTTCTTTATATTTTCTAGGGTATTTCAAGTGAGAAGATTGTACAAAGTAATGAAATGTCTCCTATTAGTCTCAAAATCAATGAACCTTCAGAACCTATAACACCAGTGTGTTATCATCTTATTAGATCATCGTTGATATATATATATATATATATATATATATATATATATATATATATATATATATATATATATATATATATATATATTGGTACTAATTTATGATTTTTCATGTTGGACTTTAAATTATGTAGGTTATTCCAAAACCCACCAAAAAACCTATTCAAACAAAATCTGAAACTGCAACTCCCGATGCAGAATTGATTTCCATGAAATCTGCAACAGTAGTATATACTAACCTTATAGTTTTCAATACTTTTATTTAATCTTTTATATTAAAATATAATTTTATATATGTCTTAAATCTTTATATTAGGCTAATACAAAAACCACCAGAAAAGCTGTTGAGTCTAAGACTGCCACTATCAATCATGACATACCAACAGTTTCACCAAATAAACCCATTCACCAGGTCAGTGTTTTTTTACATGATCAATATACATTTCTGTCTTTTTTTTCAGATTATAATATTACTTGTCATTGTAGCCAATCAAGTGTAGTCTATCATATCCGTATTAAAGAAACATTGTTGCTCGTGGTACCATTCACCTAACATCAGAAAGATAATTCATTCATGGAGTTCCTCTACAACATGAGTGCTATAAAGTTTCCATTGATGTAGTGGTTGTAAAAAATGCATTTCTACCCCATAAAACTGGAGAATTCACATTAGTTAAGGATGCATATAAAAGTTTTGTTCCATGGCCAAAATACCTTATTCAAACCCAGTCAAATGTTTGTTTCAATATGTTCACTACTTTGTGCATTAAACTTTATTTTCTTCATAAAGTACTATACTAAGTTTATGATGAACTAATTTTTTTGGTTTCAATGTTGTTGTTATAGGTACCAGAAATTATATCACATCAAAACACAACGAAAAGGAAGCCAACTTACATATCATCTAATTCCCTTCTCAAGAAGACAAGGAGCAATACAAACAAAATGAATGTCTAGCTAGTTATGTTTAGGTTTTGCTTTATGATGTGGTTGATTTTTTAACCATTATTGAAATTCTTTAAAGTAGGACAATTTTCCTTTCTTTGCTATTTTAATTAGGAATGTAATGTATATATATGGATTTCGATTTCAATTATTATTAATATCGAGTTTGGAAAGCTATCTTTTGTACATCCTCATCCCAGAACCGCATCTGATGATAACCTGATCGCAAATCAATCTTGGAGAACCAAGATGCACCCTGAAGTTGGTCGAAAATATCACCAATCCTCGGAACTCATTACTCGGTACCTGCTCGGCCGACTACCGAGTAGCGAGTACTCGGGAGTAAGCGGGAGTACCCGGGGAGTACTTGGATTTGGTAATTCATGTAGAAATACTTTTAGGGAAATTATATATGTCAAAAACATACGTTAAAATCATAAGTTGATTGAAATATATAAAAAAATCAGATACATGCGAATACACAAAAATTGAAAAGCACATAATGGTCTCACTTTGTGAATAATTACTGAAAATTTAAGATATATATGTAGTAATAATCACATGTGTGTGTGTGTTAAATAATAACTCATTATGTATATTATACATATTAATCACCAAGTTGATCGAGTTTTACAATAGTGCTCACGTCAGTAAGGGGCCGATCGGGGAGTACTCGGGATTTTATAACTCGCCTCGGTAAGCGGCCGAGTAGCGACTACTCGGATGAGTAATCGGCCAACTCGGAGAGTTTTACAACACTGGTTACCTTATTTAACTCACGGTGGTTGATACACATACGATGAGACCCATCATTCTTCTTTATAAACAAAATCGGGGCTCTCCAAGGAGAACTACTCGACCTAATAAATCCCTTGTCTAATAGGTCCTACAGCTGTGAAGACAACTCCTGCATCTCAGGAGGAGCCAGCCGATATGGTGCTTTGGCTATCGGAGCCGCACCTGGTACCAAGTCAATCCTATACTCCACTTGCCTCTCCATAGGTACCCCCGAAGAATCCTTCGAGAACACATCCGGATAATCCCGTACGATTGGCACATCATCTACGGTCACCTAACCCTTATCCCGAGTATCCATGACATATGTGGCGAAACTCGACCAACCCTGATGAAGATAGTGTCTGGCCCTCACTGCAGAACACGTAACAAACCCACACTGCAATCTCTCACCCTTAATAACCAACTCCCCCCCACTTGGGGTCCGAACCCGTACTAACCACTTCTCACAATTGATCATTGCCCTAATAGGGCTCAACCAACCCATGCCCATGATGACTTTGTTCCCACACAGAGGAATGGAAACCAGATCAACCGGATACTTCTCGCTGAATAATTGGACAATACAACATCGATAAACCCTCGCAACCAGAATAGACCTATCATCTGTAATCTCAACATCTAGAGGACAATCTAGCTCCCCTGGAGATCCAACAAATCTCTTGCAAAGCACAAGAGATACAAACGATCGGGTAGTCTCCGAATGAAATAATACCAGAGCAGAGATATTGATCACAAGGAACGATCCTAAAATAAAACACATAAATATAAATAAACAGTTCAATATAAATAAAGACATAAGGATAAGATACATACCCGTCTACAGACTTGTACGTGCATCGTACTCCTCTATTAAGCCAACTTTTGCCATTAAGAACTTAATGCTTAGCCCAAAGGTCCAAACCACATATCTGAGTCCTAAGCAATGTCTAGACCCATAAAGCCACTGACTTGGTGACTTTGCATGCCCCAAATGTATCCAAACTCGAAATATAACATTCTACTTTCATGAAAATGGCCCTAACTCATGGATGGATGGATCTAGACCTTAAAAATGGCAACTTTATGACTCAATGACCAAAATAACACCAAGAGTGGCAACTCTAAGCTTCAGAAACGATATGAACTCTAAGATCTCATCAATGGGACCAAAAGGGTCCATAAACCCAAAACCAAGAGAAATCTAAGCTAATAAGCATAAAGTTCAAGACTTTATACCTCAAATGAGTGCAAAATGATGATAGGGTTCTGGATCTATAAGCCTTTACTCCTCTAATGATGCTTCGAAGATGATCACCTTCCTTGAAAGCACCAAAATGCACCTCAAAATGGCATTCTAAACTCAAAACACACACAAGTATGGAATTAGGGTTCGAGTGTAAGGTAAGGAGGACAAGGAGACTAATAAAATGAGGCTTTCAAGTCCGTAAGGATGCTTAAATATTGGCCAAACCTGGAATTTAGGGTTTTCAAGGTCTTAACGTACGCCCCATGTACACCTCCAGATCCCCGATCTATACCCTTACATAAGTACGCTAAGCGTACAACTTGGTACGCCCCGCATACTCGCTTCACTGTTTGTATGCTAAGTGTACCTTGTTGTACGCCCCACATAAAACTTAAGGGTCAAAAAACGACAAATTAAATATTGCAAGGTCAAAAGAAAAGCTTACAAGGATTCAAGTGTGACAATTCTCCCCCACTTGAATCAGACTTCGTCCTCGAAGTCCGCTGCCCCGAAAAACTCTAAATAATGCTCTCTCATCTCCTCCTTCGGCTCCCAAGTCCACTCCAACCCCTTTTGGTGCTGCCACTGCACTTTCACCAGCTCTAAAACACTGTTCCTCAAGTTTTTCGTCTTCTGATCCCAAATTGCCACCGGTCGCTTCCTGAACCTGATGAAACCTTTCCAAGGCGACACCATCAGGAGAACCATATCTCCCGCCTGGAGCTCCAAGTCTGACCGACGCCTGTCAGAATAACTCTTCTGCCGACTCGGAGTGTGTGGAGCCTGCTCTAAACCTGTTGAATCAACTTAGTGGTGTTGAGCACCACCTCAGTACTCCCCATAACATGTTAACTGACCTTGCCCCAACAAATCGGGGTCCTTCATTTCCTCCCATAGAAAATCTCAAAAGGAGGTCGATAAATGCTAGCGTGATAATTGTTGTTATATGAAACTTCCGCTAATAGAAGATATGTATCCCAACTCCCACCAAAAACCAACACACAAGCATGCAACATATCCTCAACGGTCTGAATAATGTGCTCACTCTGACCATTGGTTGGCGGATGAAATGAAGTACTAAATGGAGACGAGTGCCCAACTCGTCATTAAACTGCTTCCAAAACTTGGAAGTAAAACGAACATCCATGTCTGAAACCACTGATATTGGCACCCCATCACGTGTCACCACCGCCCCGATATAAATCTTAGCCAACCATTTTACAAAAATAATCTCGTGAATCGGAATGAAATGCACGTTCTTGGTCAATCGATCCACTATGACCCAAATATAATCCACTCCACGCGCGGTCCTGGGAATCTTCGTGATGAAATCCATGGTGATGTCTTCCCATTTCCATACAGAATCTCCAACGGCTGCATCTTTTTGTGAGGTCGCTGATGGTCGACCTTGACCTTCCTGCAGGTCAAGCACCACTCCACATACCATGCTACACCTCGCTTTATGTATCGCCACCAATAATCAAGATGCAGATCCCTATAAATATTCGTCGCCCTGAATGGATGGAGAACCTCGACTTGTGGGCCTCCTCCATCAGAACCTGACATACACCGCTCCAATAAGGAACCCAAACCTGCTGATGTAAGGTCAACAATCCACGACTATCATAATCGAAGTAAACCACCTGACCCACAATGCACTTACTCTTCCAATGCTCTTCCTTCATAGTGTCGATCGGAGCTTCGCGGATCCGCTCCAACAATGGAGTAATCACAGTCATCCTCAAGCATATATCTCTGATCGGAGCAGCGACCGCCTTGTGGCTGAGAGTATCGGCCGCCACATTGGCCTTCCCTAGGTGATAAAGGTTCTCACAGTCATAATCCTTCACCACATCCAACAAACAATGATGCCTCATATTCATGTTCGGCTGATCCATCAAATATGTCAGGCTCTTATGGTCCGTGTAAATAGTATAACGAACCCATAGAGGTAATGCCGCCAAATCTTGAGGGTGAAAACAACGGCCCCCAACACAAAATCGTGCTTCAAATAGTTCGTATCATGAGGCTTTAGCTACCTCGAAGCGTAAGAGATCACACGACCCCGGTGCATCAACACTGAACCCAAACCCGTAAAAAAGGCATTACAATAAACCACGAAATCATCAACACTCTCTGACAGAGTCAGAATCGGTGCCTCACATAACCTCTGTCTAAGAGTCTTAAGAGATGCATGTTTCTTAGGCCCCAAGCGAAATGTCAACGACTTCTTGGTCAGTCGGTTCAATGGAACAACGATCTTGGAGAAATCCTGGATGAATCTCCGATAGTAACACGCCAGACCAAGAAAACTCTGAATCTCAGATGGAGACCTTGGAACCTCCCACTGCATCACGGCGTCGACCTTGGCTGGATCGACCAGGACGTCCTTCTGTTTGACAAGGTGCCCTAGAAACTCCACCACGCATAACCAGAACTCGCACTTGGAGAAATTTGCTAAAAGTCTTTGCCTCCTCAATATCTCAAGTACTTCCCACAAGTGCTCCTCATGCTGCTCCTGAGTCTTGGAATAGACCAAGATATCATCAATAAAGACTATCACAGACCAATCCAACATCAGTCTGCACATGCGATTCATGAGATCCATGAACGCGGTCGGAGAATTGGTGAGACAAATGACATCACCACGAACTCATAATGAACATATCGAGTTCGGAAAACTATCTTTTGTACATCCTCATCCCAGAGCTGCATCTGATGATAACCCGATCGCATATCAATCTTGGAGAACCAAGATGCACCCTAAAGTTGGTCGAAAATATCACCAATCCCTGAAAGGGGATAACGGTTCTTCATCGTTACCTTATTTAACTCCCGGTAGTCGATACACATACGATGATACCCCTCCTTCTTCTTCATAAATAGAATCGGGGCTTCCCAATGCGAAATGCTTGACCTAATAAACCCCTTGTCTAATAGGTCCTATAGTTGTGTAGACAAATCCTGCATCTCGGTAGGAGTCAACCGATATGGTGCTTTGGCTATCGGAGCCGCACCTAGAACCAAATCAATCCTGAACTCCACTTGTCACTCCGGACGTAACCCTGGTGAATCCTCTGGGAACACATCCAGATAATTCAGAATGATCGGCACATCATCTACAGTCGCCTAACCCTTATCCAGGGTATCAATGACATAGGGGACGAAACTCGAGCAACCCTGATGAAGATAGCGTCTGGCCCTCGCTTCAGAACACATAACTGGCCCACGCTGCAGTCTCTCACCCTTAATAACCAACTCTCCCCCACTTGGAGTCCGAACCCATCCTAACCACTGCTCGTAGTCGATCACTGCCCCATTAGGGCTCAACCAATCCATGACCATGATGACCTTGTTCCCACATAGAGGAATGCGAACCAGATCAACCAGATACTTCGTGCTGAATAATTGGACAATACAAACTCGATGAACCTTTGCAACCGGAATAGACATATCATCCGCAATCTCAACATTTAGAGGAAAATCCAGCTGCCCTGGAGATCCAGCAAATCTCTTGCAAAGCATAAAAGATACAAACGATCGGGTAATATCCGACTCAAATAATACCAGAGTAAAGATATCGCTCACAAGGAACGATCCTAAAATAAAACACATAAATATAAGTAAACAGTTCAATATAAATAAAGAGATAAGGAGAAGATGCATACCAATCTACAGACTTGTACGCCCATCGTACTCCTTTATTAAGCCAACTTTTTTCATTAAGCACTTAAGGCTTAGCCTAAAGGTCTAATCCACAGATTTGAGTCCTAATCAATGTCTAGACCCATAAAGTCACATACTTGGTGACTTTACATGCCCAAAATGAATCCAAACTAGAAATATAAGATTCTACTATCATAAAAATGGCCCTAACTCATGCATGGATGGATCTACACCTCAAAAATTGCAACCTTATGACCCAATGACCAAAATAACACCAAGAGTGGCAACTCTAAGCTTCAGAAACGATATGAACTCATAAGATCTCATCAATGGGACCAAAAGGGTCCATAAACCCAAAACCAACAAAGATCTAACCTAAAAAGCATCAAGTTCAAGACTTTATGCCTCAAATGATTGCAAAATGATGATGGGGTTCTGGATCTCTAAGCCTTCACGCCTCTAATGATGCTTCGAAGATGATCACCTTCCTTCAAAGCACCTAAATGCACCTCAAAATGGAATTCTAAGCTCAAAAACACACAAGTATGGAATTAGGGTTTGAGTGTAGGGTAAGGAGGAAAGGATTCTGATAAAATGAGTGTTTTAGGTCCATAAGGATGCTTAAATAGTGGCCAATCGTGGAAATTAGGGTTTTCAAGGTCTTAACGTATGCCCCACGTACACTTCTATACGCCTACCGCACACCTACAGATCCCTAATCAACACCCTCGTATGAGTACGCTAAGCTTACCACTTAGTACGCCCCACGTATTCACTTCACCGCTTGCACACTAAGCGTACCTTATTGTATGCCCCGCGTACAACTCAAGGGTCAAAATGGGACAAATTAAATAATGTAAGGTAAAAAGAGAAGTTTACCAAGATTCAAGTGTTACACCGCATTTTGGGCGTTACTCATTGCTTTAGACCCATCCCATGCAATTCGCGCCCAACAAATATCGTACATAATCTGGCCCAACCCATATTGTAATACCCTCTCTGGCATGTATCACAATATTGTCCGGTTTGGGCACCCGGTGCGAAGACTTCCTAGGAGGTCACCCATCTTTGAATTGCTCTCGCCTGGACACGCTTAACTGCAGAGTTTTTGTAGGATCAGCTACCCTCACGACATTAAAACGCATTGTGATAGGGAAGGTATCAACACCCCTTATAAGGAATGCTTAGTTCTCCTTCCCAGCCGATGTTGGATCAGGTGTAGCTAGCTTGCCCGCCTTCACCACCTATTATAGGTTTCGACATCCCAGTCGAACACACCAACCCGTGCCCCAGCTCTGATACCATCTATAACATCCCCCTCTGGTACACATCACAATATTGTCCGTTTTGTGCTCCCGACATGAAAACTTCCCAGGGGGTCACCCATCCCTGAATTGCTCTTGCCCAAGCATGCGTAACTGCAGAGTTCTTATGGGAATTTTTGCCCTCACAACTTTAAAACACGTTGTGACAAGGAAGGTATCCACACCCCTTATAAGGAAATGTTTCGTTCTCTTTCCAAGCCGATGTAGGATCAGGTGCAACTAACCTGCCCAACAAATCCCATAAGAACTCTATTGTTAAGCATCATCGGGCGAGAATAATTCAAGCATGGGTGACCCCTGGGATGTTTTCATGTCGTGAGGGTCCATGTTATGGTTTGGGGTAGGCTTTTGGATGTATAGGTCTTTTGTACTTTGAGTCTTGCAAAGAAGTGTTTTTGGTGAGTTTACGGCCAATAGTGTGTTTATGGCTGTAAACCTGTTTATGGACAAGTCTGGTTTACGGTCATGTTTTCCCCCTGTATATAGGATCAGTCTGTGTCTGTTAGTGGTTGTTGATGCATTGTGTTTACGGTCCTTATCAGAGTTGTACGAGATGTTTTTCTGAATACAAACGTATGCAAGCTTTGATTTATTCCTCTTCTTCTCAATTCACATATTATTTGATTGTTAGATTGCTTGATCATTGGTTAAGATCCTGTTTCTAGGAGCTTACAATTGGTATCAGAGAAAATCCGGTGTCAAATCATCTTTCAATCACGTTCTCGGTCAAAGGAGCATTATTTCATCATTTTTTAAGGCTTGTTCTGGTGTTGTCGTGGCAAAAGGGAATCAGATATGCATAAAACTCGCGTTTTCATCAAGAATTGTGTATTTACGGTCAAGAGTTCAAATTCGTAAACTCCTATTTACGGCCGCAAACTAGCATTATTCATCAACCGTAAACTGAGGTCAACTGCAATCATAACAGAAAACTACCAGCCGCAAACCTGATCTGACCGTAAACTCCTGTTTACGGTCGTAATCATCTGACCGCAAACTGTGTGTTTGACCTTTTAGTTTATTTTTCAAATTATTTTCATTAAAAAAATGGACTCCCAAACCTCATCAACACATCATGAATTGGACACCATAATGGGAACCACCACTCGAATTCCACATTTTGCTATCTGCTGAGGGATTTCCAGAATGGAAGTATTGAATCGAAAAGTACATTAAAATGAAAGACATCAAAATTTGGAGAAGCATTTTAAGAGGACCAATTCATATCACCACAACACTTGAAGATAGAACAATCACTGACAAGAAAATTGAAAACTACACGGATGATGACTTTAAAAAAATTGAAGAGCAAGAAAAGGCATTGGCTACACTCACAGTGGCATTATCTCCAGAGATTGCACAAGGTTTTAGAGAATACACTTCAGCCAAAGCTCTATGGGAAGCTTTGATTGAATTTTATGAAGGAAACGAAGACATGAAAGAGAGCCTTCAGGATATGTTGAGACAAAAGTTCAATATGTTAAACTATGTACTTGGAGAAACTTTGGAGGCTTAGTTTCAACGATTTACTACACTCACTACTAAAATGAGTTCAGCCGGAATTTTTGTGTCTAAGTCAGAAATAAACAAAAAGTTGCTAAATTCTCCGCCAAGGTCTTGGGATATGAATGTTGCTGTGATTAAGAAAACAAAAGATCTCAATCATCTAAGTTTAGCTGAAACCATGGCAATCATTAAAGCTTGTGAATTGGATGACAAGCAGAGAGAGATCAACCATGTCAATTCATACTCCACTGCGAATCTGGGAATTCAATCCAATAATGCCTTTTCATCTTTCACCACTCCTCAAGTTCAACCATTTGTTGCTTCCCAACCATCATCATATGTCACTCCATCTATATAGAGTTCTCACTCTTTAATGTCCTACATGCAAGTTCCTTACATTTCAAAGACATCTGTTCCAGTTGCTGTTTCAACTCCTGCCCGAACTCCAGCTCCCAATGAAAATGCTAAAAATTTGGCTTTTGCAACTGGTCTTGTAAAATTGTTATAATGCGTTTGTAGCTGGTGAGCTGTCCCCTCAATTGGCATTTACCGATCTGCACCAAATTCATCCAGAAGATGGTGAAGAAATGGACATAACATGGCAAATTGATATGGCCGTGTTTAGAGCTAAACAGTTTTCCAAAAAGACAGGCAAAAATAACTGGGGCATGGATGCAGAAAAGAAGGTTGGATTCAACAAATGCAAACTTCACTGTTTCAATTGCCATGGACCCGGTCATTTCGCTAGAGATTGCCCAAAGCCTGACAGAAGGGAAAATGGTGAAAGAAATATGGTGCCAGTGAATAGCAGCAGAGGAGCTACCATCAACAATCAGACAATAAATCTTGCCATGGTGGCTCAGTCATTTGACTGGGAGAATCAAATTTAGGCTCTGAGCATCTCAGGACCTGAAAATGCTCATCTCGCCCAAATCCATTGTGTTGCTGAAGGAGAAGCTGAAACAGACCCAGAAGCAGAAATGATGGAACTCCAATTCACATTCATCGTTCAAACCACGCCGGAGCCTGCAAAGCCGGAGGTTAGTGAAATTGCTTGATCTCAATCATGCATTAAAATTGTCAAATTCCTATGTGACCAAATTGAGTTGATTAAGAGAGAAAATAAGGACTTAAAATATGAACGGTACACTATTAAGAAAGAACAAAAGCCATTAAAAGAAAAATTATAGTCTAAAATTAAAGATTTCAAGAAACTGCAAGAAGATTACAGCAACAAGTGTGAGAATTATGATCACATCAAAAATAAACTTGCTGCTGTAACCAAAGAACTTGACACATTGAAAATTCATTTTAAAAATGTTGATTTTAATTTTAAGAAGTTTGATGGGTTGCAAAAATAATTGAAGAACAAATGCAGTGGAATGATAAAAAAAAAAAAAAAAAAAAACAAGTAGGTTTAGGATATAATAGAGTCCCTCCTCCATTTAATCACAACTATATTCCTACTCCTTTGATCCAAGAAGAAATTGATAGAGAACCATACATGATTTATGGTAAACCAGCTGCTGAACAGGCGACAAGACCTAGTGCTAGGGTTTTGGATACTAACATTTATACTTCAAATGCATATGTGACAGTAAGCCAAGGAAAGCAAGGAGATGAGAAGTCTAAGTCTAGTAAATTGGTGTCTAAGTTTGGTGTTCCCATTTGTGATGAGTCTGTGTCTAATGTTAAGACTGATGTTTTTGTTTGTGATGATGTGATGTCTAAAACTGATAATTCTTAAAATTGTGGTGTTGCTTTTGAAAAATCTATCAAATCTGACACTAGTACATCCACACATTTTACATCTGTCACACAGTCTAACTCCTACACGTGCACATGCAGAAAAATTAGAAAAGTAGATAAGAGCATAAAGTCTGATCAAGGCGGTATCAAGTCTAGTGATAATAAGCAAATTTGTTTTAATTGTGGTACTGTCGGTCATATTGCTCGAAATTGTTCTAATAGAGTGTTTGTGCATTTTTCTTCACCAAGGAGAGAGAACGAGTCTCAAGGAAGGTCTTTAACTAGAAAGTCCTCAAGATCTCATCCTCGAGATGATGATTGGAAGGATAATCATAACAAGAAAAGTGCAGTTTTTCAAAAGAACAAACAAGTTTTCAATAACAAAGTCACAAACAGTTTGCCAAAATCGAGCAAGGCTATGTCAAGGTCGGTTTCGTCAAAGAGTAGATCTAGATCTTCAACCACTTCTGGTAGAAAATCCAAATGCTCAAAGCAAACCGAAAAGAAACATACCTCAAAATCACCCATGATTTTTAAGAAACCTAAATACCAGTGGGTGCCTAAATTAACTTCCAACCAATCATTGTCATCCTTTGAGAATGATTTAAATGATGATTCTAAATCAAAAAGGTCAAAAGATAAATTTGTAATTGTAAAGGGTCAACCCAGGAAAGTAATGAACAGGGTCCCCATATCTAAATGATCCCGCTCATTTGCAGGGACGGTTGCGGAGGAATGTCATCAGACCTTGGTACGTCGACAGCGGCTACTCCCGGCATATGACAGGAGACATCTCCCAATTGAACAACATTCAACCTTTTAATGGGGGGATTGTTTCCTTTGCAGGTGGAGAAGGCGGAAAAATTACACAAAGAGGAACTATGACGAACGGAGTGCTGAGTTTTGAGAATGTCAACTATGCTCCCGAGTTAAAGCATAGCTTGTTAAGTGTCTCTCAGATTTGCAACAAAGGTTATTCAACGCATTTTAGTGATAAAGAGTGTCTGATCATAAAGCCAGACATTGTCATCCTAGATGATTGGATTCTTGTTAAATCAAAGCGGGATGGAAATCCATACATTAAAGACATGAATAGCAACATTCCTTAGCAAGACATCTGCCTCTTTTCAAAAGTCTCAGAACAAAATGCTATGTTGTGGCACCGATGACTCGGTCATGCGAATGCCAAGAATCTGAATCGTCTTGCTAAAAATGAAATGGTGTGGGGCCTGCCTATCAGAGACTTTATATCATTTGAAAAGTGTGTGTCATGTGCCGAAGGAAAGCATCATAGATAACCACACCTGCCAAAACAGATAAATTCAATCAGCCAGATGCTGCAATTGTTGCACATGGATCTATTTGGTCTGGTCAATGTCCTAAACATCAACAGGAATTCATACAGTCTTGTTGTGATCGATGAATACTCACGTTTCACGTGGGTTTTCTTCTTATCCAAAAAGCTGGGGTATCTGATTTGATAAAGTAGTTCATCGTAATGATTGAAAACCAAACCAATAATTGGGTCAAGGCACTTCGTACTGATAATAGAACTGAATTCAAGAATGCGGTTGTTGATCACTTCTGCGCAGAAAAGGGAAGTGTACGTCAATATAGTTCCGTTCGCACGCCTCAACAAAACGGCATTGCTGAACGGAGGAATCGAACGATGCAAGATGCTGCAAGGATGATGTTGTGTGACTCCAAATTACCTATTTTCTTTGGGGCTGAGGCGATCAACACCGATTGTTATGTTCAGAATCGTGTTTTGATCAACAAAGCCCAAATGAAGACTCCATACAAAATTCTATATGGTCACAAGCCATCTGTCAGCCATTTCCGTGTATTTGGTTGCCCTTGTACCCTTCTTCACCTGGAGTCCAACCCGAAGTTCAATGCCAAAGCTGATGACTGCTATTTTGTGGGGTATGCTGCTCGCACTGCGTACCGGGTCTACAACAAAAGAACAAAGCAAATTGTAGAATCCTTCGATGTGTGCTGGCTGGAGGAGAATGAAACGGATGCTAGGGTGGGTCCTGATTGGCTATTTGACTACAAATCATTGTTCAAATCGTTCAATGGGTGGTCAGATGGTTTATCTGGTTCTACTTTTGGTTCAAAGATGTACTTGAAGATGAAGACGAAGAAGTTGTTTACAGACCGTCGATAGTGTCTTCTGCAATTCCTGCGGTGTAGTCATCTATTCCAATTACTTGTCCAGAATCTCCGAGTCAACAAAATGCTCTAGATGTTGATGCTACACCTCTAACTCCTGATGAAAGAGAGTTCATGTCCAAAGATTCTTCCGTTGTTACTCAAACTTTTATGGAACATCTCTTTCCTGAGCAAATCGCAAATGAGTTTGTGGCAGATCCTACTAATGAGACCGGTTCGTCTGAAGTGGATCATAAGGCAAATGATGGAGCTATTAACATTTACAATCTTCCCGTTTCACTTAATGACATCAGCCAGGAAATACCTTCACGCATTCAATGCGATCATCCGATCGAGAATGTCATTGGCCAGCTGGGTGACGATGTTAGAACAAGAAGTTAGAGTGGAGATATTAATCAATGTCTTTATTCTTGCTTTATCTCTCAAATAGAGCCAAAGAAAGTTGAAATGGCTCTGAATAAGCCTAGCTGGGTAGATGCTATGCATGAAGAGTTAAATCAATTTGAAAAACTCGGGGTTTGGATGCTGGTTGAACTTCCTAAGGGCAAAAAGTCTCTTGACACACGTTGGGTATATCTCAATAAGCAGGATGATTTTGGATTCATAGTGCGCAACAAGGCAAGATTGATGGTTCGTGGGTTTAGGCAAATCGAGGGTCTTGACTACACTGAGGTTTATGCTTCGGTGGCTCGTTTGGAGGCTATCCATATCTTCCTTGCATACGCTTCCTACATGAACTTCACTATTTATTAGATGGATGTCAAGACAACCTTCTTGTATGGTAAAGTGAAGGAAGAAATATATTTTGATCAACCTCCTGGGTTTATCAACTCGAAGTTTCCCAATCATGTCTATAAGTTGGACAAGGCGTTGTATGGGTTACACCAAGCTCTTCGAGCGTGGTATGCAACTCTCACGAAGCACTTGCTCGAACATGGATATTCTCGCGGCACTATCGATCAAACTTTTTTCATCAAGCATGTGGGTAATGATCAAATTCTAGTCCAAATCTATGTTGACGACATTATCTTCAGGTCTACAAGTCCACAACTATGCAAAGAATTCGAAGGAGTGTTGAAAAAAAGGTTCGAGATGAGCTCGTTAGGGGAAATGACCATGTTTTTGGGGCTTCAGGTCCAACAAAGATCAACCGGAATCCTGATCCATCAAGCAAAGTATGTGGTCAATATACTTGAGAAGTTCGGGTTTCAAGACGCAAAACCAGCCTTGACGCCAATGGCTAAGAGACCCCTGTTGACTCCAGAAACTGACGACGAATTCGTAGATCAAACTCAGTACAGATCGATGATCGGCTCGTTGATGTATCTAACTGCAAGCCGTCCAGACATCATGTTTGCAGTTTCTTTTAATGCGCATGCTATCAGGCTAATCCTAAACTTTCACATCTTATTACTGTTAAAAGAATCTTTCAGTATCTCAAAGGCAGCCCAAATTTGGGTCTTTGGTAACCGAAAAATTCTGAATTTGATTTATATGCATTTGCTGACAGTAATTATGGAAGCTGTGAGTTTGATAGGAAATCTACATCAGGAGGGTGTCAATTCCTTGGTGACCGGCTGGTGTCTTGGCAGTGCAAGAAACAGCACACCGTCTCAACCTCAACAACAGAAGTCGAATATGTTGCTACCTCTGCTTGTTGCTCTCAAGTTATATGGATCCAACATCAGTTGTTGGATTACAGTTTGAATTATTTAGAAACCCCTATATTTTGTGACAATGAGGCTGCAATACAGATTGCTAAAAACCCAGTCCAACACTCGAAAACCAAGCACATTGACATAAAAATTCATTTCATCAAAGATTGTTATGAGCGTTCGCTCATTCAGCTGGAATAGGTTCCCACTGCTAATAATGTGGAGGATTTGTTCACAAAGTCGTTCAACAAAGTTCGATTTGATGTGCTTGTGAGCTTTTTGAAAATGATTCGTTTTGAGGACTAATCTTTGTTTTAGGTTTGTTTAAATTTGCGCATTTTAATTTCATTCTCAACCATGCACAAATTTAGGAGGAGAAATAAACAAAAACCAAACAAAAATTCGAAAATTAAAAATCCTAAAAATAGTGTTATTTCTGTTTTATTTTTTTCAGAAAATACTCCAAAAACCCAAAAACATTAGAAAATTATAAAATTAAAAATTATGCTGTTAATAGTTTTTGGTTGTAAGTGATGTTTTGGGAAGTGATATAATCATGTGATAACAAATAATCTGAATCTGTGTAAGGTGACTAAGTTGAATTGTCTGTGCTTTGTGTTTAATGCACTGCTAGACATGAAGGGTTTTTAAATGGACTTGACTAGGATCAGATGAACTTAAGGAATTTAGAGACTTGACAAACTTTAACCTAGATAGTTCCATTGAGTCTGACAATACGACGTTTGGGTAGGTTAAGCAGAGAGATATACATGGGAATCTGCGGATACACTAAATGATCCGTATTTAGAATTGTGGATTGACTTTTCCTCGATGTGCGGACTTTCTCCTTAATTCTGGTATTGACGGGGTGACTGGGGAATTCCGATAAATTAGGTCTGTAGAAAGTTATTTTGTTTCTTTCTTACTGTCAGTCATATGTTACTTCCTTTGTATGATCGAAAGATCCGACCTGGACTGTAGTATATGCAACTATGTCTCTCTACATCTTCTTTTATGTTATTCTTCCTTCTTGTTAGCCATATGTTGTCTCCTTTGTGTGACCTTTGTGTGATTAACAATCCGACGTGGTACACAACATATGCAACCTTCTACTTCTCAATCCCTTTAAATCTAGTTAGTAATATGTTTCACTCTCTGCGTGACTGGAAGAGATCCGACCTGAGTGTACAACATATGCATTCTAAATCTATTTTCCTCCTTAATAATTGTCTGCTCACCTGAAGTAAGGAATATTCTGGAAGTCCTTGATTATTGGGGTATATCAGGAAGCGGGAAACACGTTCTAATACAATTAAAATTGAACACCTATAGATTGTCTGTAGATCTCGCTGCTTAACTTAGGTGGACAACAATATTATTGGTCATCGTCAGCTGAATGGTCTTTTAGTAAAATTATCTAAGTTCACAGGCTTTAATGTCTTGTCACTTATTGTCTATCCTAAATCTTATCACAAATCTTTCGTGTTTAAGTGGACCACAATACCAACGATCGACCAGACATAGACATGAAGGTAGAGGTATCGATAAGCGGACTAAGGCTGTTTAATAACTTTGGTCCCAATGTTACAAAATTATTTTCAGTATCAGAATAGATAAAACAACACTTATTTTTAATTCTCAATTTTTAATTTTATTTTTAATTTTATTTTTAATTTTTCCTTTTTCATTTTTGATAAAAATATTATTTTTTGTTTTTTTGTTTTATTTTAGTTTACTTTATTTTATTTTTTATTTTTATATCCTCAAAAAGTTTTATTTTTAAAAAAATTGGAGTATTGGACTTCGTTTTATACAGTGTGGATTGTAGCCCAACTTTTCAATAGGGTATATAAGGGAGTTTACAGTCGAAATCAACTTCACCCTCTCATTTTTTGAGTTCTCGATCGTAAACTCCCCAAATTCTCTCTCCCTCGAAGTTTTTTTTGTGAATTTTTGAAAAATTGATCCATTGAAACTGTAAGTATGCTAATTCCGATCATGGATATGTGATTGTCACATCAAATCGATATGTTTTGAAGCTATAATCGAAGGAAAACCAACTGTCGGCGTTTACGGCCCAGCCGTTTACGGCCAAGATGTTAACAGCCAGCCGTAAACGGCAGGCTATTTACGGCCGTGAACTTCCTTTTGGTCAAATAAAATTATTTTCTTTTGTGTGTTTTACTTAAAAGGCAATCTGACTTGCTAACATGAGAAAATTTTAAACAGTTAAATATATTCTTTTTTTCATCTGGCTTGTTTTATGCAGATTAAAATGGTAGAGCTCAAATTTGCTTACATTCACAACCTGGCAATCCTTCTGGCTGAACCTCCTGTTGTGCATGGAGAGTTCAAGTCAATGATCCATGGGCTCAGGGAATGCTTCCTGTCCACTGCTCTTACCGTGAATCCTGTAGTCTATCAAGGAATCATCAAGGAGTTTTGAAAATCTGCTAAGCCGAAGAGAGGAAATTATAGATCTATATCTTTTGAAGCTGATGTGAAAGGGTGCAAAGTTGTTATAATAGATCAATCAATCAGAGACGCCTTACAAATTGATGATCAATCAACCTTCTCTACTGAAATCGCAATTGATGAAGCTCAAGAAATTCTTGACAAGATGGGTTATGAAGGCAAATTTCCTCCCACAATAAAGAAACTACTGTAATTGTACTGAAGATTCTTGGCTTACATCTTTGTGAATTGCATATCCGGCAGACAAACTGGTGCTGATGAGATCTCTTTAAGAAACATAAGAGCCATTACCGCTCTTGTTGCTGGAATCAACTTCAACTTCTCAAAGTTTATCCTTGACGAATTTGTTGCTAACATCAACGCGAACACTAGAGACACATTCTTGATGTATCCCAGGTTTATTCAGGTGTTCATTGATGAGCAATTTCCTGAAATAGTCAAAGATGGTGATGTCCTGGATATGAAGTCTCTTGGTCCACATACTGTTGGATTGATCAAAAAAAATTGAAAAGGAAATGTCGTTTTTCAAGGAAAGTTTCCCCTGGTGAAGTTTGGAATGTTTGCTAAGTTGAATGAACCATCTGAATCTCACGGGTCTTCTGACAGAGTAACTTCAGAACAGGTGTCTTCAGAAGATGATGTCATTACAGTTTCCGATCACGATGATGATGAAGCTACACCTGCTACCATTGTGGCTGAAGAGCATGACCTTCACTTTGTATAGGTTGAGAGTGATTTCAATAAAGAAATTGATTCTATTGAAGATTTGGATCTTATGGGTTTTGACGAGGATGATATTTCCTTGAACCTTGGAGGAAATGAAAATATCTTGTCAAATGAGGATCTTGACACTTTCTTTGACATTATCCATGATATTGCTCATCCAACAACGGTGATAAGGAAGTCAGATGACGTTCTTGAGACTATGCCTCCTTCTCCAAAACAAACGATTGAAGCTTCAACTACAATGGAGACATCTTCAGAGATTCCTCCCTTTAAGAATGTTTCTCCTACTATTGAGCCATCAGTGAGTGAACCTTTGACAACTCAGACCTCCTCGCCCTCATTGAAGAGGAGAAGACTTGATCCCAGACCGGGTGTATTTGTGCCTGAACTATCTCAAGGCTTGTCACCTCCACCATTTACTACTTCTATTGCTACTTCTCCTATTCTAACCAATGTCGGACCAAGCTCAGTTTATCAAGCTGGTGGTTCCTCAATCCCTTCAGGATCATCTCCTCTTAGGCCCTATCATGATGTTGCCTCTGAGAGGCTTGCTCTACAATTGGCCCATGAACAAAGTTCAGTGCCTTCCTCCCAAGCTAAGGGAATTTTTATTGAGGAAGGCCACTCAAAAGAGGATGATCCCACCATAACTGACCTTTAAAAGGAAATCAGCATGCCGAATCAGAAGAATATTGACCTTGATATCCGGGTGGCTGATCTTGAAGCTGAAAAGGTGCAACTTGAAATTCAGGTTGCAGATCTTAACGCGGATAAAACTCTAAAAACTCATCAAATTTCAGATCTACAAACCCATATGGGAGCCTTGACTGCAAGTTACTTTGATCTTAAGAAGAAACTGGCAGAAGAGTTTGGCGACAAATTCAAGTCTTCAGTTCACAATGCCAACGTTGGCCAGTTTGTTCAAAAAGTACAAGAACCACCTATTGACCCACCCACTCAAAGAAGAACTACAATTGTTGATCGACTCGACAAGGAACCTGCTCAAGCACCAAACGTTGTTGCACTCAAGTGTGCCAAGCTAGCAGCTTCTGACAAGAAAGAGCAACTTCTTTTCAAGAAATCCTCCGATCAGAATGCTCCTAGAAATCAACCCAAAATCACCGTCACTGACCATGAAAGGAAGAAATTTGGACATAAGTATGGTGATAGGATAGGAATTGTCTCATGGGGCTATCATGATGGGCTAAACATGTGGTTAGTGAAACGAAAAAGCAAAAATGTGGAGTACTACAAAGATTTCCATGATTTCAGTTCCTGGACTAGGGTTGATCTTTTAGAACTAGCAAGTGCTCCATTTGCAAATCCTTCTGGAGATCCAAAGGTAAATCATTTCAAGGGATTCTTGGAGGATCAAGTAAATAAGGGATTATATGGTCTGAAGATTGCCGAGTCATTTATTAAGAGCTTCCCTAAGGTATTGGATCCCAAGACAAATCATCCTTTTCAGACGGTTATGTGGCCACCAACCAATCAAGTCAGACAGATTCCGGTGCTGCAGAACTTCAGTGATAGATCTCTCACAAACATACATTACTGGGTCTTTGATGAAACTACTGCATCTGCTGTCATTAAGTTCAAGGATGGTTGCTTTCACTTGTATGACAAACAAGACCTACTTCAATTTGGGAAGTGGGATATTCATCATTCGACCCTACATCAGATCAAGGTTGCTGAATACATTTTCGAACCTGCCGCTAAAGAGTACACATCAATGGTGGCTGAGATTATTGAGAAGGAGATGTGGAAAGGGTCAATGGGAGGGTCTGGCGTGCTTATAATTGAAAGAGACTAAGCTACAGCTATCCCCAAACCAAGGCGGAGATTGAACGGTCCATGTTATGGTTTAGGCTAGGCTTTTGGATGTATAGGTCTTTTGTACTTTGATTCTTTCAATAGAAGTGTTTTTAGTGAGTTTACGGTCAAGAGTGTGTTTACGGCCGTAAACCTGTTTACAGCCAAGTCTAGTTTACGGTCATGTTTTCTCCCCTATATATTGGATCAGTCTATGTCTATTAGTGGTTGTTGATGCATTGTGTTTACGGTCCTTATCAGAGTTGTACCAAATGTTTTTCGGAATACAAATGTGTGCAAGCTTTGATTTATTCTTCTTCTTCTCTATTCTCATCTTATTTGATTTTTAGATTGCGTGATCTTTGGTTAAGATCCTGTTTCTAGGACCTTACATGTCGGTAGCCCAAAGCATACAAGATTGTGATGTGTGCTAGAGGGGGATGTTACAGATGGTATCAGAGTTGGGGCACGGGTCGATGTGTTCGATGGGGACGTTGAAACTTATACTGTGAGTGAAGGCAGGTAGGCTAGATACACCTAATCCCACATCGGCTAGGAAGGAGAACTAATCATTTCTGATAAGAGGTGTTGATACCCTCGCTATCACAACACATTTTAAATCTGTAAGGGTAATAGATCCCATAAGAACTCTGCAGTTAAGTGTGCCCAGGCGAGAGCAATTCAGGGATGGGTGACCCTTTGGGAAGTGTTCGTGCTGGGAGCCAAAAGCAGACAATATTGTGATGCGTGCCATAGGGGGATGTTACAAATGGTATTAGAGCTAGGACATGGGTCGATGTGTTCGAAGAGGATCTTGAAACCTATAATGGGGGGTGAAGGCAGGAAGGCTAGCTGCACCTGATACCACATCGTCTAGGAAAGAGAACTCAACATTCTTTATAAGGGGGGTTGATACCTTCCCTATCACAACATATTTTAAATTTGTGAGGATAACAAATCCCATAAGAACTCTGCAATTAAGCCCTCCCGGGAGAGAGCAATTTAGG